>NC_059432.1:80325194-80950194 GCF_021028975.2 Sphaerodactylus townsendi | reverse complement strand
GTATATTTAAATTGGCATTTTATAGTTAACTTAAGTGACAAGGAATGCATAGACATAGTAGTCAGGGACCCCACCCCCCACCCCGCATCTATGGCTCCTTCCGCACATGCAGAATAATGCACTTTCAAACTGCTTTCAGTGCTCTTTGAAGCTGTGCAGAATAGCAAAATCCACTCACAAACAGTTGTGAAAGTGGTTTGAAAATGCATTATTTTGTGTGTGCAGAAGGGGCCTAAGTATTTGACAAACAACTTCATTGAAAGTAAACTGTCTTTAAACCATTCTACTTTATAGGTAACAAGGCGCTAAAAACTAGATTGACATGTTCAAGTAGCTCCTTAAAATAAATACTCAGCTTAGTTCCACTCAGTTAATATCTCCTGACATTCACCTATCAGGAGACATCTATTTTTGTGAAGTCTGAATCACGGTAAGAGAGTTTAATTGAGGGTGCAATAGGAACAGCAGTTGGATTTCCCCAGTGGAACCATTCTGAAATTCTTGTAAAAGCTGATGATAATCTCCTAATGGGCACTCAGCAAAGCAAAGCAAAAGCAAAGAACTTGCATTGTGGAAGTGCTATTTACTTTTTTTTAAAAACCCTCTCTGTGTATTATCAATTGCAAGAGAATTTACAAGCATTCCAAATATGCAATAGGAGTTCAGGAAAGTCCAGCCATGAATCTGCTCGTAAATACATATGGATCATAGTGATTGGAGGGTGAGATTATACCAAGGTTTAAAAATGAAGCTTTAACAAAAATGATTTTAGCTGTGCTGCTACATTGCTGCAATTATCTTTTCTTCTGAAATTGCAGTCACTTAGTAGGTGGGACTTTTGATGATAATCTTCAATGGCATCTCATGAGAAGACTAGAGAAGACCTATTGTTAAGGTACATGCCAGGAGGATTTAGTAGCAGAACGCTGATGAATTTCTTGTGGAATGTGTGGATGAATGACTCGGCCAGCTTTGAAACATTTTATCTACTAGAACTATCCTTCACCCTACCCCACAACACTTCATTTGCAGATATACTCACTACTAACTGGACTTCATTTAGTTTCTTTTGTTATTTTTGTGATCTCGAAAGCACTGGTTTTAAATACATTAACATGCTTCCAACTATTGTCTTTTGGGTCAGAAGTACATTTGTACATTCACATGTAGTGTTAAGGATTTTATGCAAATCATATTTTGAATGAAGACTCTCCAGGTCCTTTACCCCTTGACAATTGTATATTGAATCTCTTTCATTTGATTCTCAGTCTAGGCACATATGTGCAAGACAAGTATAGAGGTTGAAGGAGCATTTTGAGATTCAAAAGATGGACAAGTTTTTGGCATTAGACTATGACAGAGGGGAGACACCAGAAGCAGCCTGCAGCTTCTGAAGTAGCTAGCTAACTTTAGCTAACATTTGTAGCTTTTAATTCCACTTTTGCCAGCTCATTTTTAGGTACTTTGTTGCTACTTAAATTAAGGCTCAGACAGAGGTGTGAACTGAAAGTAGCCTGTGGAATTGCCTGCCAAGCTACCAACTACCTGGCAAGATAAGGAGAGTGGAGTATTTACCATCTGGCCTTCTCCTTGCTTATGCCAAGCTCTTAGTCTCTCCACTTTGACCTTGGTGGGGTTTAATGCCAGATCTGTAAATAATAAGATCTCTTTGATGCACGATTTCAACCAAGATGAAGGTACTTTCATGACATCTGTGACAGAAACATGGGAAGAGGATTTAGATGCCTCAAACATTGGCTTATCACAACCCCCCTCCCCACGGTTGGGAGACAGGGAGAGGTGGTAGCTATTGTCCTTCAAGAGCGTTTCTCCTTCCACAAGTTTTTTGGTTCAGACAAGGGCCAATTCAGTCGTTAATGCATGATTTCAACCAAGATGAAGTCTATATGGAGTTACACTTTCTCTGGTAGATTAAGTTAAGAGCTTGAGGGTGCTCTTGGACCTGGCCTTGTTGATGGATCAACAAGTTGGTGCTGTTGCTAGGAGTGCCTTCTTTCAATTACACCTTGCTCATAAACTGGCCCTTTGTTTAAATTCTGCTGACCTTGCCATGACAATCCACACTCTGGAAAACTCCGAATTGGACTACTATAACATTTTCTATTGTAATATTTTCTATTTCTAGACATCTATGAAGATGTCTCAGAAGCTTCAGTAGTTACAAAATGCAGCAGTGAGACTCCTGTGTGAAGTCAGCTGCTTAGAACATATAACTCCAGGGTTATGTCAGTTGTACAGGTTACCTATTTACATCATTTGGGAAGGTGTGCATGTCAGTTCTACTTCACAGGGTATGTAGTAGAGGGTGGATTTTGGGGGGGGGGGGCAGATTTGTGTGCCTTTAAACTCTGAGTTTTTATATTGAGTTTGTTAATGTTTTTATAATGTAATGTACCTTTTTGTGTTTTAAATTTATTTTGAATTATTAATATTAACTTACTTAAGTCTAAGGAAATAAAGCAGGATATAAATATTTTAAACAAACAGAACACCACCAGTCATGGGGGATAGCAATTGCTATGGCTGTTTTCTTATTTAATAGTAATGAAAATTATACTGCTTCCTATCTAAGAATAACTGGGCAATCTTTTCCCCCAATGGGATATGGGTGGGCCAGCAACTGTATCTGGACTGTACCAAAATCTCTCTAAATGGATGAAGATGGCTATTATCGATGATGGTTACAGCAAGTTATCCCTCAAAAACTGTATGGCAAAAGATTCATTTTTAAAAATGGAGCTAGATTTTTCTTTAACATCATACAATGCTGAATGAAAAAATAATTGTGTGTGTGTTGATATATGGGAATTTTAAACTGATTCTTGATTAACATTGAGGGTAGACTTTAAAAAAACCAAAGGAAGTGTCAGCTAATTGATTCACTGGATTTTTGCTCTGACCGTTGAAGCATCCAGTATGTTCTTTGTTATTCTATCATTTTTTTTTATTTCACAGATACCTGGTATTGGTTTGCAAATATCTTGCCTAAGTCTGTGAAGTTTTTATTGTAACAGAGACCCTGTTGTAAACAAGAGCTGATGAGCAGGTGCACAGTATGATCCGAGGATCATCATACATCCTTCTGAAACTTTTGTGGGTGTCAACTGAGGTTGGGAGTCAGCTGGGAAAATTAGATAAATAATAAATATATTATCACTCCTCATTCCAATCCAGGAAATATCCCTGACAAGCAGCTTTTCTCTTCCTGTAACGACAGAAGGGAAACAACTGTTTAACAAATGTGCCATATCCTCATTCTTTGTCTCCGATTCCCTCCAGCCATTTTTAGCAAATTGTATTTATGATCTGAGTGAGCTTGTAAAAATCTTTATTATTAAGACGAGAAGCTGCAGCTTAATATTCTGCACCTTTGAATTGCTACAGGTGGCTAGTGGGATCTTTTAAATAATATTTCAAACTGACATATTTACAGCTGCTCTTTGCACTTAAGGAACGAGTGAGCCTGAGCTCAGCTTCAGCAACACAACTGGGAATACAGTGACCGACATTTGACTCTTGTGCCATGCTGAACACTTGCCATTTCAAAGCACAGATCTCTCCCAAGCATTCGTTTGCAAAGCAAGGTTTCAGAACTGGCACAAATAATGTTCATGTGATTTGGAAAGGATTCCTGTTCATGCCAGTAGAATTCCTCATGGACGATCCTTATTCCGTGACATATCCTCCGAGTTTGAGTGAAAGGATTTGGATGACTCAAAAGTTTGATATGCAACAGCAAGGTGACCCATGCTGCTGGTAGATATTATGACCACTAGGAATGTGAATAATTTTATTTACAGAAACGAAGAAAAATCTGTTACATCAAATAAAGAATGATTTTGTCATTAATCTTCTTCTGTATAGGAAGGAGATGGCTGGAACACAGACCTCTGGGACATCATTTTCCTCCTGGGGACTCAAATAGTGTTAGTTACGTTTCTCCATTTAAAAAACATAAGCTCTGCTTACCCTGCCAGGCTGGGAATGCTGAATACATGGAAGATAGGAAGAGCAGTATCACATCCCAAGGTCTGTATGTTTGGCCACACACATAGTACCCAATCACGCTGAAATGCCTGCATGCTTACTGCCCTTTGTGTATAGCCACTGTTTCTAGCTTCAACTAATCACATGGAAAGCAGGTGTTCTACCATGATTACCCCCTGCCCCAAATATTATAAGGCTGTAATCTCATATATAGTAAACTTATCCAGGCTGATTCTGCTCCACGTGTCCAGTGAAGGTATACAGTTTCACAGTATTAATAGGGCTAAGGCAGAACAGGTGGAAGAGTACTGATGTCCAGTTTTTGATCAGTTTTATTGTGCTGAGTTAATGCAAGGTGATCAGTTCGGAACTTTTCAACATATCAAACCAACCATTTCTTGATTGTTTTCTAATGGGAAATCTCACCAAAATTGTATCAGTCATACCACAGTCACGCAAAGAAATTGCATTGTTCAATGATCTCTCTCTTTATGAGTCCAAAATGACATTCTAGCAGTCATGACATCCTCATTACTATCCATTATGTGTCCCATTTTATAGTCTGGTGGAAGAAACCAAAGCACAGAATGTGTTTGAGTTGCCCAAGGCTGCTTCTGATTTCATCACTGGGTGGGATTTGAAGAGAGAATTTCCAAATCAAAGTCCAGTGATTAAATTTATGCAATTGCTAGCTGTAACCTGTATGGTATGTGGCATGCCAGCCATATACTGTAGGTAGCCCTGCCAGATGCTTGATCATCTGCTGTTGCAGCATGAGAGCTCCCTTTTGAGGTAGGAACACGTGATAATATAGGCATTATCTAGGGTGCTGATTTGTTGTCAGACATGTCATCCTGTTTACAGGAAACGTTCGGTGTGAGGAAATAGGAACTATTACAAGCATAAAGACTCATTAGTTTGATTCTTACAAAGAAGTGAAATTGAAATGCTTGTTTTTGAAACATAGCAGGAATTTAAAACTATCCCCAGTTGATGGTGAAAGGAACTGTGTTGACGTAAAGCTTTATATATGCATAAAACTTTTTAAATGAATGATGATTGCTTAATTTTTTAGGTGACCTGGATGTAGGTTTTTATTTTGTTTGCTTTTGCACTGCATGACAATACTGAAATATGGATGGTACTGCTAATGTTGCTTGCTGTCAGCACACACCATAATCTACAGAAAAACAAAAAACCAACCCTAAAACAACATCACATGCAAGAACAGTAAATCATGAGGAGGAGGAGGAGGAGGAGGAGGAGGAGGAGGAGGAGGAGGAGGAGGAGAAAGATCTGGGGGACAATATCCGGGGAGGGTGAAGTTTAGCGTACATGATATTACTTCAACATGATGTTCTAGGCTGCCTATGGTAAACAGCATAAATTATTATTATTATTTATTGGATTTGATATACTGCCCAATCCCCGAAGGGGAGGCCATTTTTCTCCTGCTCCTCGAAGCCAGGAAAGTGGGGATGGAGTGTGCTAATTCTCTACACCTGGCAAGTAAATGGGAGACCTAATAACACTGAAAGTGTTGTTAAGTCACTGATGACTTATGGCAACCCAAGTAGGGTTTTCAAAGCAAGTGACTAACAGAGGTGGTTTGCCACTGCCTTCCTATGCATAGCAACCTTGGTATTCCTTGGTCTCCCATCCAAGCACTAGCCAGAACCAATGGAAAAGGGGAGAAATCACCAAAGAGGAATTCAAACAAATAGCCAGGATGTGTAGGGAGAAAGTCAGAAAAACTCACAATGAACTGATCCTTGCCAAAGAGGTTAAAAACAACAAAAAAGGCTTTTTTGGTTATGTCCGTTGCAAAAGGAGGAAAAAAGATAGGCTAGAGTCACTGCATGGAGAAGATGGCAAAATGCTAACAGGATGGAGAAAGGCAGAACTACTCAACACCTTCTTTGCCTCATCTTGTTCCAAAAAGGAAACAGTGCTCATCCTGGGGAAAATTAAAAGAAGATACAGTAGGAGAAATTCAGCCCAGAATAAATAAAGAGTTAGTGCAGGAACACCTGGCTACTTTAAATGAATTCAAATCTCCAGGCCCTGATGAGCTACATCCCAGGGTGTTAAAAGAACAGGCAGAAGTAATATGAGGACCACTTGCTATAATCTTTGAGAACTCCTGGAGAACAGGAGAAATCCCAGTGGACTGGAGGAGGCCCAATGTTATCCCCATCTTCAAAAAGGGGAACAAGGAGGACCCTAATAATTACTGTCCAGTCAGCCTGACATCAATACCAGGAAAGATTCTGGAGCAGATCATTAAACAGACGGTCTGCCAACACTTAGAAGGGAATACTGCAGGGATGGAGGGAGAGGAAACTGAGCCCGGGGCACGACCTGCCCGTGCATGCCCCCACCCTGCCCTGCCCTGCCCTGCCCCGCCCTCACCCCACCTCCAATCTGCCCCCCACCCTGCCCCTGGAAGGGGTTCTGAGGGGCAATTTTTAGCCCCCACATGACGCCAATGGCACGTGTCCAGGGTGCGGTGTCCACCTGCCCTGTTGCAGCTTCGCCACTGGAATACTGTAATCACAAAAAGTCAGCATGGGTTTCTGAAAAACAAGGAATGTAAACAGGCATGGAGGCTGATGTGAAAAACAGCTGTCTAAGATATGGGGGGGATCAGACTGTGAAGCACTTTAAAACTTCTGCAATTTACCTTTTAATAGTGGGGAGACAACAAAAGAGAAGACAAGAGAAATAACAACAGGAGGTCAAGTAACTGAAAAGGCAAGGGAAACTGCACAAAAGTGAGCAGCTGCAACAAGCCTTCATGGGAGACGTAGCTTTTCAGGAGGCATTTGAAAGGCAAGAAGTGGCATGACATTGGTGGTCTGGAAAGTACTTGTGGGCTGTAAGAAACAAACCAACTTCACTAAGGAGGCCAAGTTACCCTGAACCACCTCTTGGCCTTGGTTCTCTATTGCCCAATACAAGGTGCCGGGTTGTTCTGGCAACCAATGGGAGACTTATTTTGTGTGGTAAGTGATATCACTGTAGTGATGTCACCAGTAAAACACTGACATTGCCAGTGATGCACTGACCTCAATGTCCTGGTGCCCATAAGTGATGTCAGCATGCCACTAAGGGACAGCAGAAGTGGAGGATGCCAGAAATACTATATAACTTTAACCAAATGGCAGAGTGTGCCTGGTGTCCCCATCAATGTACTGACATCACTTTTGGGCACGAGAAAAGTGGTATTAGTGCATTGGGGTGCTGACAATTTTCCCCCAAGTTTCCCATCTCCCCCTCCCCACCAATGGTGAGCTGAGCTGCAGCATTATGCTCTCTGGTGAGGAATCCCTCACCTCCAGCAGGGGCTTAGCAAATGGTAGGCTGAGGGAAAAAGTTGGGGAGGGGCAAAATGGTATTTTGTGCCATCAGTTCTGGCTGCCTAATTGATTTTTTACCATAGAATTTCAGGAAAATCCTAGAGTACCCTCTGATGCAGTGACATCACTTCTAAGCGACCAGAAGTGACATTGCAGCATTGTGAGATGCATGCCACTCACTTAAGTCTCTACTCCACTGTCTCCTGGGTCTAGCCAGCTGAGGGAAGGCTATCATAAGCTTCACCTGATTTTGAATCTCTCAAAATCCTGATCACCAAATTCTAATGTGAATGTCTGCCTCTCAGATCTTGAACTTGTGAATAGCAACAGCTGAAGAAAATTTAAACATCCTCTTCTTTTCTTTGCTAGCTAATTTCAAAGAGTTGTGGTAGATTAAGTGTATTCCTCCGGTTAAAAAAATTATTATTTTTTGCTTGTGAATGGAAGACTGGATCCTGGGAGGTACAAGAGAAGATAAAGAACTTTTTCAAAAGTTCTCATCACCCTGAAATATAAAAACAGTCTGTGGTAAACAACTTTTCCTGGTGTCCTGAATCTATGTGAATGATTGTGTCACAACATCTCCTGGGGTGCTACTGATGATAAAACAGATTTTGCAAATAAAGGGTAAAATGCTCTCTCCGCCCCCAACCCAATCGTTACTGTTTTCTTAAATCACTTGCCAAATGATCTGGTCTTCTATGAAAGGCAGCAGTTAATTTGAAATGCAGACAAAAATAACTGGAGCACTAAGGATGTGTTTGCCTTGGCTGAATTTTGCTCAGCATGCTTAGCTCCACAGTACCAAACAGGCTGGTGGCCTCCTGCCAAACTGTAATATTTCCTTTTGCTGTTGTTCATAAAGGCATTCAGGAAAACAGTTGAGCACAATAAGGGCCTTCCTGTTCCGGCAGGCGTGTGAACCACCCAGTAAACTTGGAATGAGTCATCCGAATGAACTGCGAATTCCCTTTCATTTGCAAATATGCCCTCTCAGCAGCAGCTGTGGTGGCTTTGAAAAACACTGAACCCCAGATAGTTGAGCTCAGGATAGTCTTGGCAGCTTAGTTTTTTTTTAAAAAAAATCTCCTTCCCCCACTTTTCAAATCTCAACAGAATTTCCTCAGCTTTCCAGAAATAGATATTTGTACAAGAAAATCACAATACAAGCTTTTTTTTTGGTCTTGAATAGACTCTGCTTGAAGTTTACAACTATTAGAATGAGATGTCTATAAGAGAAACCATCAAGTCACCCCAAAAGACTCTTACAGATTAGAGTGTGTTGCAATTAGGGATACATTAATTGTTTCTTCTTTAATTTCTTTTTCATGTTGATTCATATTTTTATCAGTGGTTTCAGTTTGAACTGTTTGTACATATGGATTTTTATGTGCAATTGTATAATCATTACACATCATTAATATTTATAATATACATATAAGATGTGAAAAATACATACAACTGGGGCCCAAATCATGGTGAAAATGCATACACTTGATGCAAGGAAGCAGATAATGATAAAAAATGGATCAAGGAAACAGAAAAGATGTTTACAATCCGGGTATATTGTATCCCAGTTTCTACTTCACATGGGTCTGGGAGCCAGTCCACAGCTTGGACTGGCTAGATGGACAGCCCAACCCCCCCCCCCCCCCACCCCCCCCCCCCCCCCCCCCCCCCCCCCCCCACCCCCCCCCCCCCCCACCCCCCCCCCCCCCCACCCCCCCCCCCCCCCACCCCCCCCCCCCCCCACCCCCCCCCCCCCCCACCCCCCCCCCCCCCCACCCCCCCCCCCCCCCACCCCCCCCCCCCCCCACCCCCCCCCCCCCCCACCCCCCCCCCCCCCCACCCCCCCCCCCCCCCACCCCCCCCCCCCCCCACCCCCCCCCCCCCCCACCCCCCCCCCCCCCCACCCCCCCCCCCCCCCACCCCCCCCCCCCCCCACCCCCCCCCCCCCCCACCCCCCCCCCCCCCCACCCCCCCCCCCCCCCACCCCCCCCCCCCCCCACCCCCCCCCCCCCCCACCCCCCCCCCCCCCCACCCCCCCCCCCCCCCACCCCCCCCCCCCCCCACCCCCCCCCCCCCCCACCCCCCCCCCCCCCCACCCCCCCCCCCCCCCACCCCCCCCCCCCCCCACCCCCCCCCCCCCCCACCCCCCCCCCCCCCCACCCCCCCCCCCCCCCACCCCCCCCCCCCCCCACCCCCCCCCCCCCCCACCCCCCCCCCCCCCCACCCCCCCCCCCCCCCACCCCCCCCCCCCCCCACCCCCCCCCCCCCCCACCCCCCCCCCCCCCCACCCCCCCCCCCCCCCACCCCCCCCCCCCCCCACCCCCCCCCCCCCCCACCCCCCCCCCCCCCCACCCCCCCCCCCCCCCACCCCCCCCCCCCCCCACCCCCCCCCCCCCCCACCCCCCCCCCCCCCCACCCCCCCCCCCCCCCACCCCCCCCCCCCCCCACCCCCCCCCCCCCCCACCCCCCCCCCCCCCCACCCCCCCCCCCCCCCACCCCCCCCCCCCCCCACCCCCCCCCCCCCCCACCCCCCCCCCCCCCCACCCCCCCCCCCCCCCACCCCCCCCCCCCCCCACCCCCCCCCCCCCCCACCCCCCCCCCCCCCCACCCCCCCCCCCCCCCACCCCCCCCCCCCCCCACCCCCCCCCCCCCCCACCCCCCCCCCCCCCCACCCCCCCCCCCCCCCACCCCCCCCCCCCCCCACCCCCCCCCCCCCCCACCCCCCCCCCCCCCCACCCCCCCCCCCCCCCACCCCCCCCCCCCCCCACCCCCCCCCCCCCCCACCCCCCCCCCCCCCCACCCCCCCCCCCCCCCACCCCCCCCCCCCCCCACCCCCCCCCCCCCCCACCCCCCCCCCCCCCCACCCCCCCCCCCCCCCACCCCCCCCCCCCCCCACCCCCCCCCCCCCCCACCCCCCCCCCCCCCCACCCCCCCCCCCCCCCACCCCCCCCCCCCCCCACCCCCCCCCCCCCCCACCCCCCCCCCCCCCCACCCCCCCCCCCCCCCACCCCCCCCCCCCCCCACCCCCCCCCCCCCCCACCCCCCCCCCCCCCCACCCCCCCCCCCCCCCACCCCCCCCCCCCCCCACCCCCCCCCCCCCCCACCCCCCCCCCCCCCCACCCCCCCCCCCCCCCACCCCCCCCCCCCCCCACCCCCCCCCCCCCCCACCCCCCCCCCCCCCCACCCCCCCCCCCCCCCACCCCCCCCCCCCCCCACCCCCCCCCCCCCCCACCCCCCCCCCCCCCCACCCCCCCCCCCCCCCACCCCCCCCCCCCCCCACCCCCCCCCCCCCCCACCCCCCCCCCCCCCCACCCCCCCCCCCCCCCACCCCCCCCCCCCCCCACCCCCCCCCCCCCCCACCCCCCCCCCCCCCCACCCCCCCCCCCCCCCACCCCCCCCCCCCCCCACCCCCCCCCCCCCCCACCCCCCCCCCCCCCCACCCCCCCCCCCCCCCACCCCCCCCCCCCCCCACCCCCCCCCCCCCCCACCCCCCCCCCCCCCCACCCCCCCCCCCCCCCACCCCCCCCCCCCCCCACCCCCCCCCCCCCCCACCCCCCCCCCCCCCCACCCCCCCCCCCCCCCACCCCCCCCCCCCCCCACCCCCCCCCCCCCCCACCCCCCCCCCCCCCCACCCCCCCCCCCCCCCACCCCCCCCCCCCCCCACCCCCCCCCCCCCCCACCCCCCCCCCCCCCCACCCCCCCCCCCCCCCACCCCCCCCCCCCCCCACCCCCCCCCCCCCCCACCCCCCCCCCCCCCCACCCCCCCCCCCCCCCACCCCCCCCCCCCCCCACCCCCCCCCCCCCCCACCCCCCCCCCCCCCCACCCCCCCCCCCCCCCACCCCCCCCCCCCCCCACCCCCCCCCCCCCCCACCCCCCCCCCCCCCCACCCCCCCCCCCCCCCACCCCCCCCCCCCCCCACCCCCCCCCCCCCCCACCCCCCCCCCCCCCCACCCCCCCCCCCCCCCACCCCCCCCCCCCCCCACCCCCCCCCCCCCCCACCCCCCCCCCCCCCCACCCCCCCCCCCCCCCACCCCCCCCCCCCCCCACCCCCCCCCCCCCCCACCCCCCCCCCCCCCCACCCCCCCCCCCCCCCACCCCCCCCCCCCCCCACCCCCCCCCCCCCCCACCCCCCCCCCCCCCCACCCCCCCCCCCCCCCACCCCCCCCCCCCCCCACCCCCCCCCCCCCCCACCCCCCCCCCCCCCCACCCCCCCCCCCCCCCACCCCCCCCCCCCCCCACCCCCCCCCCCCCCCACCCCCCCCCCCCCCCACCCCCCCCCCCCCCCACCCCCCCCCCCCCCCACCCCCCCCCCCCCCCACCCCCCCCCCCCCCCACCCCCCCCCCCCCCCACCCCCCCCCCCCCCCACCCCCCCCCCCCCCCACCCCCCCCCCCCCCCACCCCCCCCCCCCCCCACCCCCCCCCCCCCCCACCCCCCCCCCCCCCCACCCCCCCCCCCCCCCACCCCCCCCCCCCCCCACCCCCCCCCCCCCCCACCCCCCCCCCCCCCCACCCCCCCCCCCCCCCACCCCCCCCCCCCCCCACCCCCCCCCCCCCCCACCCCCCCCCCCCCCCACCCCCCCCCCCCCCCACCCCCCCCCCCCCCCACCCCCCCCCCCCCCCACCCCCCCCCCCCCCCACCCCCCCCCCCCCCCACCCCCCCCCCCCCCCACCCCCCCCCCCCCCCACCCCCCCCCCCCCCCACCCCCCCCCCCCCCCACCCCCCCCCCCCCCCACCCCCCCCCCCCCCCACCCCCCCCCCCCCCCACCCCCCCCCCCCCCCACCCCCCCCCCCCCCCACCCCCCCCCCCCCCCACCCCCCCCCCCCCCCACCCCCCCCCCCCCCCACCCCCCCCCCCCCCCACCCCCCCCCCCCCCCACCCCCCCCCCCCCCCACCCCCCCCCCCCCCCACCCCCCCCCCCCCCCACCCCCCCCCCCCCCCACCCCCCCCCCCCCCCACCCCCCCCCCCCCCCACCCCCCCCCCCCCCCACCCCCCCCCCCCCCCACCCCCCCCCCCCCCCACCCCCCCCCCCCCCCACCCCCCCCCCCCCCCACCCCCCCCCCCCCCCACCCCCCCCCCCCCCCACCCCCCCCCCCCCCCACCCCCCCCCCCCCCCACCCCCCCCCCCCCCCACCCCCCCCCCCCCCCACCCCCCCCCCCCCCCACCCCCCCCCCCCCCCACCCCCCCCCCCCCCCACCCCCCCCCCCCCCCACCCCCCCCCCCCCCCACCCCCCCCCCCCCCCACCCCCCCCCCCCCCCACCCCCCCCCCCCCCCACCCCCCCCCCCCCCCACCCCCCCCCCCCCCCACCCCCCCCCCCCCCCACCCCCCCCCCCCCCCACCCCCCCCCCCCCCCACCCCCCCCCCCCCCCACCCCCCCCCCCCCCCACCCCCCCCCCCCCCCACCCCCCCCCCCCCCCACCCCCCCCCCCCCCCACCCCCCCCCCCCCCCACCCCCCCCCCCCCCCACCCCCCCCCCCCCCCACCCCCCCCCCCCCCCACCCCCCCCCCCCCCCACCCCCCCCCCCCCCCACCCCCCCCCCCCCCCACCCCCCCCCCCCCCCACCCCCCCCCCCCCCCACCCCCCCCCCCCCCCACCCCCCCCCCCCCCCACCCCCCCCCCCCCCCACCCCCCCCCCCCCCCACCCCCCCCCCCCCCCACCCCCCCCCCCCCCCACCCCCCCCCCCCCCCACCCCCCCCCCCCCCCACCCCCCCCCCCCCCCACCCCCCCCCCCCCCCACCCCCCCCCCCCCCCACCCCCCCCCCCCCCCACCCCCCCCCCCCCCCACCCCCCCCCCCCCCCACCCCCCCCCCCCCCCACCCCCCCCCCCCCCCACCCCCCCCCCCCCCCACCCCCCCCCCCCCCCACCCCCCCCCCCCCCCACCCCCCCCCCCCCCCACCCCCCCCCCCCCCCACCCCCCCCCCCCCCCACCCCCCCCCCCCCCCACCCCCCCCCCCCCCCACCCCCCCCCCCCCCCACCCCCCCCCCCCCCCACCCCCCCCCCCCCCCACCCCCCCCCCCCCCCACCCCCCCCCCCCCCCACCCCCCCCCCCCCCCACCCCCCCCCCCCCCCACCCCCCCCCCCCCCCACCCCCCCCCCCCCCCACCCCCCCCCCCCCCCACCCCCCCCCCCCCCCACCCCCCCCCCCCCCCACCCCCCCCCCCCCCCACCCCCCCCCCCCCCCACCCCCCCCCCCCCCCACCCCCCCCCCCCCCCACCCCCCCCCCCCCCCACCCCCCCCCCCCCCCACCCCCCCCCCCCCCCACCCCCCCCCCCCCCCACCCCCCCCCCCCCCCACCCCCCCCCCCCCCCACCCCCCCCCCCCCCCACCCCCCCCCCCCCCCACCCCCCCCCCCCCCCACCCCCCCCCCCCCCCACCCCCCCCCCCCCCCACCCCCCCCCCCCCCCACCCCCCCCCCCCCCCACCCCCCCCCCCCCCCACCCCCCCCCCCCCCCACCCCCCCCCCCCCCCACCCCCCCCCCCCCCCACCCCCCCCCCCCCCCACCCCCCCCCCCCCCCACCCCCCCCCCCCCCCACCCCCCCCCCCCCCCACCCCCCCCCCCCCCCACCCCCCCCCCCCCCCACCCCCCCCCCCCCCCACCCCCCCCCCCCCCCACCCCCATTCCCAACATCAGATCCTCTGAAGATGCCAGCCACAGATGCAGGCGAAACGTCAGGAGAGAATGCTGCTAGAACACGGCCATACAGCCCGGAAACCACACAGCACCCCAGTGATTCTGGCCGTGAAAGCCTTCGACAATATAAGTGATATCGATTGATTGATTGATTGAATAAACCATCATGGCAGCTGTAATAGCTTGAACAGTTGATCGTCTAGGCTGTGGCCATGCAGTGATCAAAATGATACTGTACTGTCTTGCTACTTTATGATCTTGAAAGCAAGTATTTACCTACAACTTGGACAGAGTGTATAGACAATTATGCTGCAAGAATTTCCACATAAATGGCTGTAGTGGTAAGACAGTTCATACGAACGCTAGTTTCTCTTAGAATGCTTCAGAAGCACAGGGTGTCAGTCATTGGGCTCACTGGGCAAAAGGCCTGCAAACGTTGTTTCTGAGAATTGTAGATAAGGAAAGAAAAAATAGACACTTTTGAAAACTCAACAAAGATGTCCATCTTTTGCCAGTAAATTTATAAAGTTATAATCATATCCAAATTCTTGGCAAGATGTATTGAGTGAAATCTCTTCTGTTTGAGGAGTCAACAACCTTGGGGGTGATATTTAAATGGAAATGCAGCATTAAAAAGTGTTAAATGAAAAAGTTTTAAAAATTCAAAAGTTCAGATTGGAGCAGTAAGTATGTGGGATGAGTGTATGACATCTAGGCCACATACCATCTAATGAGACCCGCCATGCCTCCCCTCCCAGGGGAGAGGGAATTTTAAATCTGGAATATTGGGCGCCACCCATACATTATTGAGTCTGTGTAAACCAAATTTTTAGTTTTATCGCTGCTTTTAAATGTTTAACTGTTTTTATATTGTTCCTTTATATGCTGTACACCGCCCAGAGCCCTTCGGGGATGGGGCGGTATAAAAGCTTAATAAATAATAATAATAATAAAAAAGGCAGAAAAATCTTCTGAATGAAAAGTTTGCAGCAATATATGCATTAACCAAACTAACAGTCTACATCTGCTAACACAAGGCAGTGGAAAATGGAAAATGACTAAAGTGGAACAATCATTTCTCATTGGATTTGTGCATTTGGTAAAGTGATGTGAGGAGAGATGAAGGTTCAAAAGTGGCACTTTCAATACAGTAAATACACATGTGGGTAAATTGTGAGCGGTGTTCATTGTGGAGTGATAGCATGACCGGTTTGCCATGAGTACAGTTATACCAATATGTCTACAGCAGGGGGTTGCAATTTGAAAACAACTTTTACTTTGAGAAATTTTGGTATCAGAAAATCATACCCCCTTTAAAAAACCTGACATGAAATCATAGCAATTTTTGGTACTAATCCTGCTGGAAGAGAGGGTCGCCTGCAGCTGAGCTGGCTGCTGCCATAGTTATTCAACATTTGAGGGTATACATGACCTCTGGAGTCTGGAGGCCTTCTCATTGGAAATAATGAATGGGGGTGCTCTTCCTCTCTCTTTCTCCCTATTCTTGTCACTTCCCTCAAACCCGAAGCACTTCTGAAATTCAGGGAGATAAATTATTGTTATTTCAGGGCTTTTAAGATTTAGGACTTTAGCAGCACAATCCAGAGCTGTCTGGCAGGCAGGAACAATGCTGCTCCAGCGGCACCCTGCCCCCTCCAGAGGGCTTTACCGCAATGTGGAAAACCCTAAAAAGTAAAAAAAAGAAAGAAAAGAAAAGAAGAGGGGTAAAATCACCTATAGTGGGGAATGGAGACATGCCATGAAAGTCCGCATATCTCTGCTGGCAGCTCCACTGGCACAAGGGGGTCAGTCAGGCTCTGGAGGCCGACTAATATCAGCCCCTCCGTTCCCCTGCTCCACCCCTCCCCCTGGAATTCCCCAGACATGCCAGTGCAGCATTTTTTGCTTGTGGACCTGAGTGATGGAGCCAGCTTCTGGATTGGGTGCTGCGGAGTTGAGTGGTCCCCAGAAGCCCGGGGAAGTGCATTTGTTCCTTGCCAGCGGAAATGGCATTTCTGCCAGTGCACCCTCCAGATGGAGATTTGGCTCCCCTCGACTGGGCTGCCTGAGGTCATTTTGGATGCCCCTGAGCTTATACAAACTGAGATTAATTTGGGTTCAGAAATGTATAAATGCAAACCTCTAGTGTACAGTCCACATCATCCCAATTAGATTTAAGTATTCTGGAACAGATTTTTCTTTTTTGGTTTTCTGGTTCAGTGGTAAGAGAGGAGGGAAATTTTGCCTGGGTTCAAATCTCACTGTCAGTAACAGTCAGTTTAGGAATGAGAGTGACCTTCCTCCACACAACTTATTGGAAGATTAAATGCAGAAATGAATCAAGTCATTTTGGCATCATGGTAGAAAATCCAAACCCTACCCTTGGTAGTAAAAATATAATCAACTGACATTTTGCTTCATCATAATGGTACGGAAAACTCAGCTGTCTGAAGTGGGCCACGTCAGCTTGCCAAATAATCAGTTCTGGCAAAGAAATAATCCAATCTATTGTAAATGTAGTTGAGAGGAGATACTGAATTTTTTTGAAAATTTGGTGTTTTTCAGATGTGGATTTGATTATTAAGCTATGTGGGCAATTGTTTTGATTCTGTGTTTTAGGCATTCATTGGATAATTATTTTTTTCATAAGCATGTGAAGCTTTGTGTAATTCTACAGAAATGGTGATTTTAATGTCCTTCACAATGTTTTCCTCTATCTGATATTGTTATCTTGCTTGTGGTGTATCTTTTCCCTCAAATGAAATGAAATATTTACATCCAATTTATTGACAATGGATCTTTCTTTCAATCAGTAGTGAGTTGGGCAAGTGTCACATTTCTAGTACCCAATTGAATACATACTCAACACACAAAGAAGCACACACACACAATTGGAAATATTCATACAAGAATCTATTTGTTTTTCTCTGGGATGCACATCGTGGCCTTGGAGTTCAGAAAAGAGTACAAAATCCTATTGACACGCACATGCCTAAAAGACCAGATTTTGTCAGTCCAGGGTAATTATGACAAAAATGAGACAGAAGCAAAAGGATTATTTTTGTGTTTTATGATTCGGATTATTGTTGTATTAATGTACCCAGTTGATGAATTGTAAGGTACTTTCCACTTCCTGAACAACTGTTTTTATGTTGTTCAGTTTATTCTCTCCCAAATTAGTAGAAATCACAATTTTTAACCGATGTGGGATATCTTAGTTGTGTATTTTGTTGCTCTCCTTTCTTGTATTTCTGAATATGATTTATATTACAGAATACAGATTCTGAAATTCCTCTGTGATACTTAGTATAAATCATTTCGGCTTGACAGGAGCCCCATATTCTCTGTGGAATTTGAGTAAACAATAGAATCCATTCTGCAGGGCAATGTGTCACCAGAATTATTGGCTATCTGGATTATTCCTAAGCAAATATTGGTAGCTGCTCTTTAGATTTGCACTATAATGTATCCTAGCTACTGTTTGGAATGCTGCCTCAGTTGCCTGCAGGATGAAAGCGATCTCTGAAGGAAACACTTCTTTGAATACAGTAATAAAATGAAATCCCAAACTAACAAAAATAGCTATAATGAGTACTGCAATTGAGAGGAGGGAAAAGACATTTTCATTTCTATGTTTTTCTATTTGTTTCTTCATCAGCTTCTTACTCAATACAGTTGCTTCCTCTTCTCTTAAAGTGAGAAAAAGACCATTGATTATTTGCATATACTAATTAATTTAATTATATGTTAATTTAAAACTACCTTCTGGTCAGCGTGCTGAAAGTGAGTGCACTCAGGCTCTTTCCGCACGGGTGGAAAGGGGTTCGCACGGCTGGCACTGACGCTGCTTCCAAACCTCACTCCCTGAGTGAGGTTTCTTGGAAGCAGCGTCTTTCAACTGGCTGGAAGGCGCCATCCCCCCTGTCCCTGAATGCCGTACCTCGTCTCCTGGCTTCCGGTGCGTCGCAGAGGCCAGGGGACACACCCCTCTGGTCTGCGACTCCAGAGGCGCTGCCCCAGCCTGCGGGGGGGGTGTCCCCTGGCCTCTGCGACACATCAGAAGCCAGGAGACGAGGTATGGTGTTCAGGGACGGCACAGCCTGTGTGAAGGCTGCACCGCTGCATGCACCCCTACTGGGACCGTCCATGTGAACAGTCCCGGGGGGTGCGTTGGCATTGTTTATGCTGACGCACCCCTGCTTGCGCACATGCGGAAAGGGCCTCAGTGTGTAAGGGTAGGGAAATAAATAAAAAACTTAAGAAAGAAAAAATTCAGGCAGTATGATTTGGGGGTGTCTCCTGTCAGGGGTGCAATTGTTAAGCTAGCAGCACCAAACTTTCAGGGTATCAGATTTTGTGAAGTTTGGTTCAGGGGGTCCAAAGTTATGGACCCTCAAAGGTGTAGCCCCCATCTTCTATTAGCTCCCATTGGAAACATTGGGGGATGGGGACACCCCCTTTGGGAGTCCATAACATTGGACCCCCTGAACAAAACCTCACCAAAACTGGGTGGTATCATCAGGAGAGTCTCCCTACAAATCTCTGAAATTTTGGTGTGCCCCCTGCAGGCCAAAAACCGGAAAACACTAAAAATACAAAAACCCTACAAACGGGGACATGTAATGGGGGGGTTTGAACCCGAGGGAACCCCCCCATTACCTACATCCTTGGATGTGTCCTGAGCTGCAGTGGCCTATCAAATGATCCTAATGCACACATGTGGAACCATGCTGGCTGCAGAAAACAGAGCCTGGGCTACCATTTTATACTGTATATGCCATTCTGTGTTTGTCTTACACCAGGTGAGAGGTGGTTGTCTTTGTTGCTGCCTTGTTCAGTACTAGGGGGAGCTGGTCATTGGGCTTGTTTTTCCTGACAGCATCAAGCATCTGGACTGTAGTGTTTTAAGTGGGGTTGTTTGATACCTAGACTGATTTGTCTAGCTGTGTGATACCTTTCAGTTTTTCCAGTCTGACAATGTGGACAGGGTTCATGAAAGTTGGAGACCTACTACCTGCTTCTATGGCCATTGCCAACCTGGCTGCCTAAATCTGCCATGGGAGAGCGGCTTGCAGACTGGGTACAAAAAACAGTAAATGGCTCTGGTGGGGGCGGGGAGAGAGTGATCACCCTTGCCTTGTAGTGGACACTGGTGCATCCACTCTCCTACTTGGGAGATTTGGGTTGAGCTTCAACCTATATGCAGATGACATTATCTCATGGTGCCACCAGATTCCAGGGAAACTTTGGAAACTGAGTTCAGCTGTCTAAAGGCAGTTTTGGGATGAATGAGGTCTAACAAACTGAAACATATTGATGACAAAACAGGAGTGCTACTGTAGGAGGGCATGTCTGACCTAGGAAATGGGTTATCCCTTGTCCTGCATGGGATTGCTGTCCCCTCAAAAGAACAGGTTTGTAGCTTGGGACGCTACTATATCTTAGGGTGCTACTGGAGTCAGGGCTCCTGTTGGATAAACAAGTTGCAGCAATGGCCAAGTGTACTTTGGCTGGTGAGCTAGCTGTGGTCCCTTCCTGGTCAAGAGATATCCTGCCTTTTTCATGCATGCCCTATTCATGTCTAGATTAATGCAACGTGCTGTATGTGGGGCTGCCATTGAAGACTATCCATAAGTTACAGTTGACAGCACATGCTGTCCTGGCCCATCTGCACTGGCTCCCAATTTGCTTCTGGGGTCAATGCAAGGTGCTGTTATTGACCTTTGAAGTCCTATATTTAAAGGACTTCAGTGGCAGCAGTGGCGTAGTGGCTAAGAGCAGGTGCACTCTGATCTGGAGGAACTGGGTTTGATTCCCAGCTCTGCTACTTGAGCTGTAGAGGCTTATCTGGGGAATTCAGATTAGCCTGTGCACTCCCACATGCACCAGCTGGGTGACCTTGGGCTAGTCACAGCTTTCTGGAGCTCTCTCAGCCCCACCCACCTCACAGGGTGTTTGTTGTGAGGGGGGATGGGCAAGGAGATTGTAAGCCCCTTTGAGTCTCCTATAGGAGAGAAAGGGGGGGTACAAATCCAAACTCTTCTTCTATATGATTTGGGGCAGCATATCTCCCACATGAACCTACCCAATCTCTGTGGTCATCTTCAGAAGCCCTTCTTTGGCTTTCCCTGTCTTCTGAGGCTAGCCAGGTGGCAATCTGGCAGAAGGCCTTCTTGGCTGTGGCACCAAAACTCTGAAACTCTTTCCCCGGATAGATTGTCTTTCATTAGTGGGCAGAGACATTTTTATTTTATTTGACATTCTAACTGTGATCCCTCTTCCTGACCAGTTGTTGTTATTGTTCATTGTTCTTAATGTTTTAATTTTTTAAATATCTTTGTGCTTTTTTGGCTTTTTGGTTTTAATTCCTTTAATATGTGTTTGTTGTTATTAATTGGTTTTAATTTTTTAAAAATGTTAATTTACTATACATGTTTTAATTTGTTAGCAGCCTTGGTGGCTTCTGTGAGAGCAGAAAGATGGACTACAGATTTTGAATTTTTTTTACAGATATGTCAGCCAGAATTACTTAATTGTCTATCAGAATGAAAACTATTACTGACACTCTCTTAAGTGTATTACTGAAGTATTTAATACTACCCCTTACTATTTAGATTACAAAGGTAGTTGGAAAAACATGAGTTTTGTGAGCTAATATGCATAAACAGAGGCTATTAGAAAAAAAGCTGGTGCTATCCATTCCTAGATAAAAACATTTTTTAAATAGCTGGTCATTAACAATAATAAGACAATTCATTATTAGATTAAGGCTTCATCAGTCCCCTAAATTAATTTATAATACCTAAGAGATTCTACATTAATATTATATCATCAAAAGCAGATATCATAGTCCAATTCCCGTGTTCCAAAGCCTGCCAATAGAGTAATCTCACTTTGCTTCTAATCAGTTACTTATGTCCACTAAGCGTTCTATGTTAAGCACACATATTTGTATAGATCATTAATTTAAGGAAGAAAATCTGAGCATAAGAAAAAACTATAGAGACAACTGAAAATCCAGTCCTCACAAATAATTAATCCCTCTTGCCTGTTTTTGGACTTCCCCTTATGTGGACCTTAGCATACCACATTGTGATATAGCAGCTGCAGTGCATCTGTTTGGCCTCTGTGGTTTAAACAGGCATCTCCATCAGAAGGGGGTTGCATTCAGAGAGCCTAGCACAGCAGGAACTACTCTCCCTCTTTCACCCAGCACTTTGATCTTACTTGCCTGAGTAAGGGGAGGGAGCTTGAGCAACGCTACACATTTTGGAGGATGCTTGTTGATTTTATCTCCCTCACTCAAGCTGCCCTATCATTTATGTGTCAATTAAATTGTACCAGGAGGCACGTGGCGTAGTGGTTAAGTGCTTGCACTGCCACTCACATGGTCAGGAGTTCGAGCCCCCTGTGGGTCAGATATCCTGGCAGCTGGCTCATGGTCAACTCAGCCATCCATCCATTCCTTGGTCGGTAAATGAGTACCTAGCACACAGCTGGGGGGTAAAGAATAGCTGGGGAAAGCAATGGCAAACTACCCCACAAAAGCAGCTTGCCTATGAAATCACTGCTTGCAGTGGTACCCCAGGGTCGGACACGACTGAAGGGGAAACTTTACCTTAAATAGTACCGGTCTCCAAACAGATCTAGGAAAAAATGTCAATTCGTTTCCTATTGCTTAATAAATGAGAACAAGGCCAGTCCCACTACAGCTAAGATTACTTAGGAAGCATGCAAGCGTACATGAGGTGCTGCAGGAAAGGTGGAAGAAAAAATGAAAGTGGATAATGAAATAAAATTTAACGTCTACCAGGTTATTCCCTATATCAGCAGGGATTTTTTTTAAAAAAATGGAGGCTGAAAAACATATTTTATTTTTAGGGACGCCTTTCCAAATTCACCGTACTTTTCGGGGTCACTTGCTAAATAAGTCCAAACTACTTTTGCCTTCCCTATGTTCAGCTAATACTGAACAAGTTATTATAATTTATTATTGATTTTTAAATATTTTTAAAATAAAGATATATCATTATTTAGCAGCAGGTTGCATTTCCTTGTCATTTCAAGCATTAGCCGAGGCAAACCCAGATTTGTAACCCAGCCTCCCAGAGCCTCTTCCTTCCACTCATGCAAATTAGGTTCAAACACTTTGAAGCTTATGGGACAATCACCTACTTCATAGGATGTTGTTAGATGATAAAATGGATGGGGCGGGGAAAGAATAAGTCTGCAAGCCATTGGGAAGAATAAAATAATAAAATACACAAATCGTGATTGTTTCATATGATTTTGGGTACTCTGGATGGTGTGAGCGTGGCCACACATGAAATCTTTGCCCATCACTTTTATGATGTGTATATGTGGTGTTAAGACAAACCACATGGGTGAAATCTTTTTTTGTATTCAGACAGATGTGATACTAGTAAGTGGCAGGAGTTTCCATAGAGATGGTTCCATAGAGAGTCCCAGCATTCCTCTGTTTGAGAGCAAGCAGTCATGCCAACATTCTTCTCATGTTACACTATTATTTGAAGGAAATGATAATTGCACAGGGGGCATAGGGATATTTCCTTGATGTCTTGTGAAGCTCTGAATGATGCCCTGTGACAGCTGGCTGTGAATTTCATTTTGTCCTGTCTGCCCCCAAGTAGATTCTAGGAAAGGAGGTACTGGGGACAAATAGAGTCAAAGGAAGCAAACTCTTAAGAAATTTATGCTGAAAGCATATCCTCATAGACTCATAAGCTGTAATAGGGGAAGAACATTTAAGGAACTGGCCAGTTTGCTTATTTATTGAGATTTATAGCCCAAGACCATTAAGTGGTCTGCGACTAGGGTATTGGAAGGCCCCCAAGCTCCCATATTATCCAGCGTATCTGTTAAGATTGGTATTGGAAGACCTGTTCTGGAACTGCCATGGGCAATAACTAGAGACTGGAGCTTCTTTGTTGTGGCGCCCTGAATTTGGAATACAGCTTGCCTGAACTCTAGTTTAATAAGTTTTTGATGACAGACAGGTGAAAGTTTGTCTTACTTGTTTAGGCATTTAGCTAATTCATGTGTTTTTGGGCCCTACCAATTCTTGAAGAATAGAATGGATTCTGCAAAATCCATTCCAGTATTATTAAAAAATACCATGCTTTTATTATACTAAGACTATGTTTGTTTAATTGTGACTTTAGCAGGCCAGCCTGCAATTTTTCAGAGAAGCACATTTTGTTTAGGCTGAAATATGCCCCTTAGCAGCGACTGAAGCACCCACTCTCTACCGTATGATTTATATGTGTATACATTACAGTATAATGAATGCTAGCACTTAGAGATAAATGTGTCTTTAGACTGCCTGTGTTGTGCCATCTTTCCATCAAGAATCTCAAATGGCAAAACTATAAAGTGATTTAAATGCAAATTGAAATTGAAGCATTCATGAAAAATTACAGGGATTATCTATAACACCTTTGCGAGCTGAATAAATGTTTGTTCTGCTGCATTTAGATGACATTTTGGGCAAGGGAGGGGTTCTGTAACAGTTCTTTTGCTCATAGGCTTATTTTCACCAGTGGCTTTGCTCTTTCAACAAAAGATTGTGAGCCTGCTGTGTAGAGAAAAATGGTAACAAACTTTCTCCAAGCTTTGTGGTTTCCTCATCTAGAATCAGGAGATTTGGGGAAGGTATAATTCTTTTCATGGTTCTCTTCTTCTCAGAAGTTGATGCTACAATCACATAATCAAGACTTTGTAATTAGATTTGATGAATTTGAAACAACTGTCACATGCACTAAAACATACAGAATTCTTGTGTCTGTGTAAATACATTTTGATTTCAGTGTAAGCTTTCATGCGTTCCCTTCATCAGATACACATAATAGCTTCTAACAAGGTGCGCACATCTGTACATGTGCATACACACTAAACTATTTAAAAAGTTGTAAACAAAGGGCTATAGTATACAGGAAGTACAGGCTGAGATGTAATTATGTAAAATTTTAGTGCAATCAAGAAAAGTACCATTATCTATATTAACATTAATTGTTGATAGCACCATTTCCCTGTTTTTGCTGAGGTGATGAACAGCTGTAATGTGTGAGGAATCCTGGTTTTTTGTTAAGTCATTGGCAGACAGTATCAAATTTCTTGATTAATTCCCACAGCTGCAACCATTTTCCTTCCCCACTTCCTTACACCTACCATTTTGTGGCCACCCCCTGCCATCAGAAAGCAGATTCCTAGCTTTTTAAAATTCTGCAGTAGTATATAGCTGGAACACTGTAGTGGTATACACACTGACATAAACAAAAAACAGGGGAAAAATGCCCTGTGGTGATGCAGAACAGAGAAATATCTGGTGTAAGTGAGGTGTGAACACTCCATTTATGTTGTGAATGCTTCTGTATTTCCAAATGAGTTAACAACAGGGAATCACCCTGTATGGAAACGACCTGTCTTAGCTAGATGAAGCCCTTGAGTAAGATGAAAATGAATCTTTAATGACTGAAACCAGTGTAACCAAACTGTTGCCAACCCTTCACCTTCCTCACTATTTGTGGTACTCTCAGGAAGCCTCCTAACTATGCTGGGCAGGTTTTCCAGCCTTTTGTATGACTGAGCTGTTTTGATGGTAGCATATCAGGTGTTTTATGCTTGTCTGCTTAGCCTTAGGTCCTAAGGCTTAGGAACTCCAGAAAGGTGAAGAGAACCTTTCCCCCGTATGGTAAATTTCCCTTTTCAAGGCATCAGAGAACTGAAGCAAGTTCAATGAACAAACATAACATTTATCGAATAAACTTGACGGTATCAGGAGATATTTCAATGGATGGAAATCAGGTAGGAATTAATTATAAATAAACATCAATTCTGGCACAGAAACAGTTCTAAATTCAAACTTTATAAATTTCTTCAGTTGCTCAGATGTTATGAGAGGTTCTTTACTTTAAGATGGTACCATTAGATGTTACTGGCTAATGGATTCATGATGACTTGGGGTCAGAGGCATACGGGGCCCAGATTGCGCCCAGAGGCAAAACCTCCTCCCAGCACCCCCATGCATGGCATGGTGCCTGCCCCCACCCAGTCACCCCCACTCTCCATCTACCTGAACCGGCTGGGGCTGGGGCGGGAGATTCTTTCTCACCAGGGCTACTGCTTGGCAGAGAAGAGAAGTCGGCTACATGGTGGCCAGTCCCTCTTCCCTGCCTAGCAGCACCTGTGGCGCTTGTGAGGGACAGAAAGAGAAGTCAGCTGGCTTATTTTCCCCTCACCCGTGGCTTCTCTTTTGCACCCATGGCTTCTCTGGTACTGCGACTACAGGGACGGGAAGAGAATCCCGTCCCTGCACCCACAGCCCCAGAAAAGATGCAGGTGAGGGGAAGAGAAGTCTGTAGGCTTTCCTCTTCGTCTTTGCACACCGGTGCACCCATGGCTTCCCTGGTACAGCGAGTGCAAGGACAGGAAAAGAATCCTGTCCCTGCACCCACAGCGCCAGAGAGGATGCGGGTGAGGGGAAGAGAAGTCTGCAGGCTTCCCTCCCTGTTTCTGCACGCCTCTCCTCCCTGTGCCCGTCAGAGTCCCCCCCACTGCTAGGCGTGCCAGCGGGGGAGAGACCTCTCGCGGTGTGCAAGGCCTCTCCCCTGCCGGGATGCCTGTCAGGGAGGCAGGGGCTCCCAGTCCTGTCCTCCACAGCTGGGGAAGGCAGGACTGGGAGCCCTGGCAGCTGGCTCAACTTTGCCCCTCTGGCTGGAGGCAAGGAGCTGAGCAGGGCACCAGGCCACATGGTCCGCAGTCAGCTCCTAGGAACTGGGAGCTGGCTGCAGACCACACGCCCAGCTCAGCTCCTCAAATCTGGCCAAAGGCGCAAACCATTTGGTCATGTGGGTGGGCCATTTGGGTTACCCCACATCCCTAGCAGAGATGCATGTATCATCTACTTGGGGTTCTACTACTACTTGGGGTTCTAACAGACTGGTACCCTTTCATAAAGTACACATACACCCTTGACACTGGCCCCTTCCGCACATGCAAAATAATGCGTTTTCAAACCACTTTCACAACTGTTTGCAAGTGGATTTTGCTATTCCGCACAGCTTCAAAGAGCACTGAAAGCAGTTTGAAAGTGCATTATTCTGCATGTGTGGAATGAGCCACTGTTAGCTACCCACTTCACTTAAATCTCTCCTGATGAGTGGAAATTTTATGTCAGGGCGGGGATGAAATGTTTTTAGGCTAGGATTTATTGTAGAATGCATCATGGAAAATGTTATGTTTTAATTTTAAGGCTTTATGTCATTTGTTATTGTGATGGTTTTTTACTTGTTGTGAACTACCCTGAGCCCAGCCTCAGCTCTGAGTTCACCCTCCAAAGCAGCCATTTTCTCCAGAGAAACTGATAGGGCTGTTTAATAATAATAAACAGAGAATGAGAGCCATCACTTAAAAGAATGAGAATTCAAAGGATTCCTTAGATTAGTGCACTGGCGAATGTGCAGGGCCATCCATGAGAGAAGCTAGAGATTATGTGCCCCAGCCTGTGAGTGAAAGCTTGGAGGCCAAGGCTTCCTGTTATGCACATAGAAGGAAGTCTGTTGTGGGCAGAGAATTAGTTTAATCTCGATGCACGTGCGGAAGCAACAGAATTGTTTTACAGTTATTTCAGTTGCAAGGTGACAAGCTTTCTAAGTCCCTCATGTTGAAAGTGTATTTAGCAGCTGCTTTGTGAGATTTTAATTTCCTGGCATTGAGATGATACATGCATCTCTGCCAGAAACTTTTCTAGCATACCTTGCTCATCTGCGTTTAATTGTAAAAATATATTTACTTTTTTAAGATTGGAGTTATTCAGGCTCTAACAGCCTTGGGCTTTTTAAAAAGGATGATCCTGTAGGGGCTAATCCTTTGTAAGAATTGAACCTGTAAGTCTTTATTTTTGTATCATTTTCTGTTTTCTTCCTTGAGATTTTTTCCTATTGAAACATAAACATTTTCAATGTAATTTTTATGCCAACAAATCAGTATTATAAATATGAAACTACTATACATAAAAACAGTAAAACATTTACATCGTTCCAATGAATCTACAAAACTAAAGTTAAAATGGACAAAACTGTTGATGAAAATATCAATCAATAAATATAAAAATAAAGAAAAGGGGAACGTTCATTCATTCTTTTGTGTAGTAGATGATAATGTGAAGTCACAAGGTCAAAGGGGACAAAATGGTAGAACAAAACTGGTAAGCCTGAAACAGCTATATTTCCACTCAGCTTTTCCTGCCAAAAGTTTGGGGAAAAATTGTTCTGCAAAGCAAGTGTGTACACAGGAAAAATAGATGGTTCACACCCTCTTTCTGTGACCTATTTAACAAAGAAGGGGTTCCAAGCCCAACAGCGTCACTCCTGGACTTTAAAAATATTTTAAACAGCTTGTGTATTTTCTGCAGGCCCTTTTCTGACTCTGGTTGTATGCAGCTATTTTTCTGTCCATTTTCTTTCCCCCCTATATTCTTCCTGTTCCAATTTCCAGAAAGCCCCCTGAGCCTCTACTATTTCACCTTTCCTACTCTCCTTTCCATTCATCAGCCAACCTTCCCTTATTGGCCCTCATCTTCAGTTTTCTGTGTTTCCCTGTCCCTCACAACTTTGCTTTGGGAAAACTCAGGCAAATCACTGGGCAAAGCTGAACACAGCTGCCAGTGCTAAGTGACCTGGGACCAATTGTATGGTGCTGGACAGGCCAAACCCAGTGGGTAATCTGTAAGAAGCTGGGGAATTTCTCTACAAACCTGAAGGAAGTCCCAGATTTCCAGAAAAATGTAATATCTAAAAGAAAGAATACATTTGGGAATCAAAACTCTCCCAAATAATATAAACAATACATGTCGCTTTAAGAAAAGAATGCCTATTGAGCTCTCAGTGACCATGTTTGAGGTTACTAGGCTGCTAAACAATATTGGAGGCAAAAACTGTCAGGATATTGAAAATTGCAAGGTGGTCATATGCTGGTCTAGAATGACTGGAATGTAACAGTCAGCAGAATTGTAAAGGTCGGAGCCTCTCTGTCTGGGTCTGCAGTGATTGGCATGTAACAGTCAGCAGAATTGTAAAGGTCGGAGCCTCTCTGTGTCTGGGTCTGCAGTGATTGGCATGTAACAGTCAGCAGAAGTGAAAAGGTCACAGGCCAGGATGATTAGATCATCTAGCTAATGATTTGCTGGACAAAACTATATAAGAAGACTGCATACCCAATTCAGTACCTCCTCCCAGCACCTTCAGGTTGAGGACTCCAGATTGTTGTTAGAGTAGAGAGTGGATAGTTAGATGAGTAAAAACATTGTTATTTTGTTCCTTTGAGAAACAAGAGATAAAAGTATTCCTGTTGGAACTAAATCTATACTGTCTGAGTGTTTCTTTTTCTTATACTGCAAGCAGTTACTACCTCCCTGTTCTAGCAAGGGTGAGTTGGCACCTAGTCCTTCGCTGTGCACCTATAGGCCCAACAATTTGGAGGTTATAGGCCCAATCCTAACCACTTTCGAAGCTTCAGGGGATAATTAGCCGAGGGCAGTGTGACGCGATGACATCCACCATGTGCAGTTTGCCTTTTGGACGGCTGAGCTGCAGGGAACTTCCTCAGCATGGAGTGTGAAAATGCAGGAGACTTTTCTCATGCGTGAAGATTTATGGGCTGTAGTCGAGACCCCACCCGAGAACCAGAGCACAGCAGCAGAGCAGAGGGCAGATGCACCCAGGAGCCAAGCAAGGTCCATAATGTTGGCTGTGGAAAACTCCCAGCTCATCTATCTGAGGGCTGCTGAGAAGGCTTCTGACTGCTGGAAGGTGTTGAAGGACCCTGTGTACCAGACGCAGACTGCTGGTTCCAAGAGTAATCTTGACCAGACGCGTTTATACAAATTTGAAGCTGAAAGAGGAGGAGGTGAAAATGTGAGCCAATCCATGTCCAACAGCTCACATTACACTATTAAGGCCGAGCTGGAAGACAGAGGCATGACTTTCTACTGAACAGCATAGGGCCTACTATTGTACTATCTTCCCTAGATGACAGCTGGGACAATTTTGTCTATAGTATGCAGGAGCATAAGGAGAGAGATGATTTTGACTCTCTAGATCTATGTGGACTGCGGCTTCTGGAGCTCCAGAAACAAAAGAGAGTTTTGCCTTGAAGCCACAGCCAGAGAGAAGCCTGCTGTTTCCAGAGGCAAAAGTGAAACCCAGCTTTCCCTGAACTGTCCAAGGTCATATGCAGTTCGCTTGTTTCCGCTTATTGGCTCTACTAATCATCTTCTCCGAGAATGCCCACAGAAGGGGAGAAGAAGGGACCAGCTAAAAGGACAACGGGAAGAGGAAAGAAGGAGCACTACTTAGCGGCATTGCTGGAGAACCGATGTCCAGAGGAAACCAACCCATCACAGCTCTTCCACTGGACTCTGCCTGCTCAGGAGCATGTCGTAAATGCTCATCACCTATTGACTGAGGAGTCCAAGGCAAGTGTGAAAGCATGTCAGCTTGGCCGATGGATCACCAGCTGCTGTATAAGCTTCGCAAAAGGAACTGCCTACATACTGCATATGCCTTCAGGTAAAAGTTGCAAAACATGTGTTTATTGTGTGTTCCTGGACTGGATTTTTTTTTTGTTTGTTGAAGCGTCCCAGAAGTTTGTTAGCTGAACAAAGGGGTACAAAACTATATTTGATAGACAGGGTTGTACAGTATGGCAGAATGACATAGAGTGTGTGAAAAAAAGGTACACTCTGCGACAAAATGCAATACGTTATGACTGATAAAGGAGCAAAAATGAAAATATAAATGAATGTTTCAAGTCTAGCTAATAAGCCTATGCATGATGATTGTGTGCACTATCTCACAGAGTCCTAGGACATGCAACTTTTGCCACCATCAAGCAGCGTTGGCAAAAGTATGTGATTTGAGTGTAAACCTTGCAAAAGCATTCCTAGACTGTTCAGTCTGTAGTGGGGTTAAGGTGAGAATCCTATCCAATCCCCAAAAGGAGCTACAGAACAAATGGAAGAAAGACCATTTGAACTTAGTCCATGCAGACTTAGCTGGTCCTTTCCAACGCTCAAGAGAGGGTGCACTATATATATTTCTGCTGATTTGATTGATTATAGCATATTCTTACCTGCTTGCTGTTGAAATCTAAGGATGAAGCCTTTACAAGTTTTAGGAATGGGTCTCAATGATTGAGCGGAGGAGGTTCCCCTCACAAGGAGTGGCTTGCCCTGCAATCCTGACAGCAGGTGGGGTGGAGTTCATGGGGAACAAATTCCAAAACCATGAAAACTGACACAAGAAAGGTAATTAGCCACAGGAGAACAAACTCCGTTCAGCCCGGGCTGAAAATAGAAGTGGCTGAGAGGGAGACTAGCAAGCATTCTTCAAACAATCGCGGGATTGCATGATAAAATGATGCCAAAGGTTCCATTCCATTTTCTGGGGAGAGAGCTGTCGTTAGCTTGCCACACATGCTGTAATAAACAGATTTGTGGAGTTCAAGTATCAATGAAATACCATTTTTCAGAATGTTTGGCAAAAGGCCTTCCCTGAAACACCTTAGCGGGAAGTATTTGGGAGTTTTGCCAGAGTCCTCATTCCCCAGACAACAACGGAAAAAAGGACAAAAGAAATGGCAGAGACTGGCGCTTTTGTAGGATAATAGCCAGAGAATACCAAAGGGACTATATAGATTTTCATTGGGTGCAAGTGGAAGAATTGCTATCTCACGCTTGAGTGCCAACTTGAAAGCATACAGGTTGGGAACATGTGCATCAAAGGCGCTCGAAGTGTTCTTACCACCAGTGCAAGCCATGACACAGTACCTAGTGACATATTGACAACCCCCCTCCCTGTTCAAGGTCACATCTGCTAAGAGCCAGAGGCAGCATGACAGGAGAACAGTGACAGTGATCGGGAAGGAAGCCAGGAGGAGAGGAGGAGGCTGAGCAAACTGGAGAAAATAGCTATACCACATGCAGATCCAAGAAAAGAGCAAATAAAGGCATACCACCAAAAAAGGTTTATGCGTACAAGAAGTGAAAGAGTGTGCACCAATTAGGGACAGAACCACAAAGGGTTCCATGATATGTTGAAATGTGTCCACCTGAGGAACAGGAAAAAAAATGGAATCAGAGCTATGGACCAATGAGTTTGAATCCATGGTGAACTTAAATGTCTTTAACATTGTTGATAAACCTACTGATAATGCAAAGCGATCTTAAGGTGCAAGATGGGTATACGAAGTGAAACCTATACCCGGTAGGACTTGCAGAAATATAAAGAAACAGAATTAGTCAGCGACAAAGGCTTCCTCTCAAACAAAGTTTGACAGTTATGATCAGACTTATGCACCTACTGCAAAGGCAGAATCCATGAGATTAGAAATAGTGCCAACCTCCCAGCTGAGCAGAAAGAGACTTTAAAATAGAGGCACTTTGATTTTGAAACAGCTGAACCTGTTGAACCGATGCAGATTTGCAAGAGACCATATACATGAAGCAAGCACCTGAGGTGCAGAGCATGAACAAGTTGTCTAAAGTTTATAAGCTCAACAAAGCTTTGTATGGGCTGAAACAATTGACAGATGTTTGGAACAGGTGCATTGCAAAGCATTATGTGAAGAATGAAATTTGACCAAAGTGTGGCCGATTCACCTGTATATGGCACCTGAGGTACTGGTGATGAAATGTATCATTTTGATGATTTATGTTGATGATCTCTGTGTGGTTGCAAAACCAGAGCAACCAAATCAAACAACTTTACACTGGAGGTTGAGTGGCTTACTTTGGCTTCTTAAGAAAGACTTGGGGTATCTAAAGCAATACCTGGGTATCTCAAAGTCAGATAAAATCTGAAGGAAGCGGGATGTGTTTCTGTTACACAAAAACAAAGAGCATAGAGGTGTCATACATGTACAAAAAGCTGAGGTCTGCGAAGAGTGCCAAAGTGGCACAAACCCCAATGAAACCCCTGTGGTATTTGATTTTTTGTAAAGCAAGATTTAGCAACTGTAAAAGCATTTGAAGGAGGCAAAGACCTATATCGTTCCTCTAATTGGCTGCCTGCTGCACATTGCCTAACCTGGACAAGACCAGACACTGGCTTTGCATGTAGTTTGGCTTGCCAGTAGAACAGTTGCAAAACCTACTGAAAAAAAAAAAGACTGGCAGAGGGCTAAAAAGAGTAATTAAGTTACTTGAAGGAACTGCTAACTTATGGTTTACACACTTTTTCTAACCAAAACAATAAGGACTTGAGTGGTGTATCACGGACAGCTCATTTTACGAGAGGACTCCAGGATAAAGATCCAGTGAGTGGTTATATGCCTTTAATATGGCAGCCATCCCATTTTATTTGGAGATCTAGGAAACAAACAACGGTTTAAGCTCCCTTCAACTGCTGAGGCAGAGTATACGGCATCTTAATGAGGCATGCCAACAATGAGCTACAATGAGGTGTGCAGTTGCTAAAAGACCTGGGTGAGAAATATATGTGAATCAAGCTATAACAGTTTTGAAATGAAGACTCACAGACATGTATAGCTACATGGCAGAGAAATCAAAACTTGCTTAAAAGTGGTATTTCTAAACATATTTTGAAGCTGTGAAATTCCAAAATGTAAAACAACCTGATACAGTCAAACTATGATTGAGTTAAGCTTGCAGTACTGTGAATCATCTGCAAACATAGCCGACATCTTAACAAAGCCATTACCAATACAAAAACATGTGTGTGACTTGGTGTTTTGGGTTTGGGTTTAGCAGATGTACAATTTGGCTTGGAGACTCATGGTGAGTGAAATCAGAAGTACTCTATGGCTAACTCTTTGTACTGGACTATGTAATTATACTATGTAATGAGTGTAAAATAATGTAATGAATGACTTTTTTGTTTGTAATTATTTTGTTTGTAAATATTATGTAATGAGAGCAACATTCCAACCAGATATGAGAAGGTGTCAGGATGTAGAAAATTGTAAGGTGATGCTGGTCTACATATAAGCGAGCCTAGGAATGACTGGAGATGTAACAGTCAATTAGGCAGAATTGGTAAAGGTCGGAGAACCTCTCTGTCTGGGTGCTGCAGTGATTGGCAGCTTTCAATCTAGCAAGTCAGCAGAATTGTAAAGGTCGGACCTCTCTCTGTCTGGGTCTGCATTGATTGGCATGTAACAGTCAGCAGAATTGAAAAGGTCACAGGCCAGGATGCCGATTAGATCATCTAGCTAATGATTTGCTGGACAAAACTATATAAGAAGACTGCATACCCCGCGAATTCCAGTACCCTCTCATTCACTTCCAGGTTCTAGGGCTCAGATTGTTGTTAGAGTAGAGATTGGATAGTTAGGATGAGTAAAACATTGTTATTTTGTGCTGTACGAGAAACAAAGAGATAAAAAGTATTCATTCCTGTTGGAACTAAATCTACTGTCTGAGTGTTTCTTTTTCTTATACTGCAAGCAGTTACCTCCTGTTCTAGCAAGGGTGAGTTGGCACCTAGTCCTTCCGCTGTGCACTAGGCCAACAAAAACATCACTGAAAAAGGCCCCCTTCACTGTCATGACCTCTAATTAGGGTTGCCTGGTCCCCCTGACCCAGTAGGAATGTAGGTAGGGTTGTTGGGTGTAAGTTGGGAAATCCTGGAGATTTGCATGGTAGAACCAGGGAAGAACAGGGACTTCAGTAGAATACAATGCCATAGCATCCAACTCACAAACATCCATTTTTCCCTCCAAGGGAACTGATCTTGGTTATCTGGAGATAAGCTGTAATTTTGGGGGAAGCTGGCATCCCTAACACTAATGGAAGACAGCAGCCACAGAAAACAAGTGGTATAGCGCCAATGGGGCAGTGGGTCCCCGTGACGCCCCGGGTGGAGCCGCGGTGGAGGTGTGGCCAGGTCGTGGAGGTGGTGTGGTGGAGTTATGGGGTGGGGGTGGGCGCTACCATGGAGGTGGGTGCTACCATGGTGGAGGCGTGGTGTGGTGTTCATGCCCCAGGCGCAGTCTCCCCTCACTTTGCCTCTGCAGAAGACACAGAGGCCCTTTCTATGCAAATCTCCTAAAACATTTGGAAAATGTTTTCAGTCCCATTTAAGCATGATGTATGTCTGCACTCACCCCCTCAAAACAATTAATGGCTGCCATTACGTGTCCCCACCTTTTTTAGTTAGTTGAAGAATCAATGCTTTCATGCTTTACAGTTTCATGCTGTGATTTTGCATACTTTGGACAACTGATACATCAAAGGTTAGCCCCCCCCAAATAACGAAAACTCACAGAAATGGTGAAATACACAAGCGAGGGGGAATGGAGAGTGACCTTTCAAAATGGCGCCAAGGAAAAAGTTTGGGGATGACAAAGAGGCATGGAAGACGTTTTAAAGAGATACAGCAATGAAACCATTTTGAAAACATATCAACCTAAAATATAATTTTTAAAGAGGATTCACTGAAAATGTTTTGAAGCTGGAAATAAAATGTTTTCAGAACCAATGTGGGGTGTGGGGGAGGGAACAGTGTGGAACTCCATGGAGGAAACACATTTTTTGGTCATTTGCTGCAAACTATAGGTATAAACACACGTATAACAAATCTGCAGTGCAATCCTAAACAGAGTAGCACTTTTTAAAGCCCATTGCCTATTGACTACAATGGAAACATACACACATGATGAAATGAGAATGTAGCATATAATCTGATTATTGACTGGGACATCATAAGATGATTGATAAACGCTTGTTGATTACCGTTGAGAGGACTTTCTTTTCACAAGGACTTGATTTGAGCCTCCCACTCTGCTTTTGTTGTTTATTGTGAAAGCAATTTTTAAATGAAAATGCAATATCTCCTCATGCAGCACTTTTAACAGTAGGATTTTTTGCTCCCAGCAAATTGCCCCTAAACCTGTGTTGTTGAACTGTCAATACACAGTGGTATTATAAAATATATTTTAGTCTGAAATAGCACAATAGCAGATTAACAGTAAGTGAAATATAAACGGGTGTATCCCAATTTCAGTGTGCTCCTGTGAGTAAATACAATTGAAGAAATCCACTAGCTTTGATAAAGTAGACTAGGGGTCACTTTAGACATATCCTTTCCAGCATGTGCTTTAGTTTCATTGCGGGGGAGGAGAGGAGCCTCCAGTTTGCCTTGGCGAAAGTTCAGAAACCACAACTATTCTGTGTATGGCCTGACCATTTTTAAAAATATATTTTGCACTTTTGGGGGATGTTGTAATACTTTTAGCATAGTGTGAAATCTTGGCATTGTCTAAAACAAGAGGAACTTTAGCCTGTGGAGAGAAAAGTTTGCTTCTAACAAGCCATTTCTCTGTTTTAGAAAGTTGAGGTTTATCATATCTATAACAAGCTGGCGAGACACTCACTGGTCTTGTGGGGGCCTTTTTGATGTAGTGATCTTGTGAGCAATATGGTGACATCACTTCCAGTGACACTGCGGCATTTGCTTAAAATGTCTTAATTATACAGTTTTGGCCAAATTTATTTGTTTATTATTTAGTTCGATTTGTATACTGCTCTCTCCGCAAGGGCTCACAACAATAAACAGTACATAAAATCTGTTTAATAAATGAGTAAACAATTAAAACAATCAAACAGTTAAAACAAGTAAAACAGTTGAACAGTTATAATAATTAAAACCTAATCTGAAGCATTGGCAGCAGCATGATGTCACTTGTATTTGCTCCAGAAAGGCTATTATCAGGTTGTCCATGACACTGATCAACTCTCATTTCCCTCCATTTTTCTCCCACAACTCAGCTGAGTAGAAGTGGGAAAGGTCAGCAGAGGACAGAAGGTATTTTGCTGAAGCATGACCTCTACTAGGTGATCATGGGCTGGTCAAACAAATATAGCCTCACCTGTCACTCCCTGAGATTACAAGAGAAAATTCATGTTTAATGTTAAAACTGAGAACACAAGTTTGGGCTCCAGGCAATTGCAAGGCTGAATCACAGGCAAATTGCTGGGTCCCTCTGGGGGCCTGGTCAGTTCCTTGACATTGGATTCCTGAGGGCTGATCAAAGTTCAGATTGGCAGGACAATAACTAGTCTTCCAGAACCACTCAGGGATCTGCCTTGCAGTGCAGACTTATTTTTGGAAAGCCTAAACACAAGTGAAGCCAAGGTCATCAGCATGTCCTGACCTTTGTTAACAAACACTAATAAGCTTCACCATTCAAGAGATTCAATCGTCCCACATTCCTCATTGAGTCATCTAGTTCCCATCACCACCCCTCTCCTTCTTTATGATTGATTTTTGGAATCTTTTGCTTTACCTTTGCAAAAGTCCAAGTGCACAAATAACAGCCAGCATTCTGACTTCTCCCCAATCACACCAAGAATTCTGATATTTTTCCAATCAGAATGTTCCTCAGACCTCCATAATCTGTTGTTGACAACTTCTGTTGTTTTAATCTATATTTACTGTTAGTAACTGCTGCTTAAGTTTTTAATGGGTTTAAGTTCTGTGTTGTGTTGATTTGCTGTCTTAGAGAACAGCCATATTGTGAGCTGCCTCGAACCCTTCGAGGGTGAGGCGGCCTATAAATTTAACAAATAAAATAAAATAAATAAAAATAATCATAGACAGGATTCTGGAAAACTGGTCCAATGACAGAAAGGATAAAAAATGCCACCAAGAAAATTTGGCCTCAATAATTCATTCACAAGGAAAAATAGGATAATTCTTGCACAATAATTCACGCACAGGAAAAAATAGGACACTCTGGCTAGGATTGTCAGCCACGAGATAGGGCCTGGTGATCTCCCAGAGATCAGTTCCCCTAAAGAAAATGACTGCTGTGACATTATGCCCTGCTAATGTTCTTCCTCTTCCCAGGATCTACCCCCAAATCTCCAGAAATTTCCCAGCCTGCAATTGGAAACCCTAATTCTATAATAAGCAAACTGGGCTCAGTTCTATTCTTTTCCTCTTCCCGAAACAGAACAAGGCTTAGTGCTGTATGGTTCAGTCTAATCCTACCCCCCCCCCCCCGATTGGTTCTCCAACTCTGGAATCACTGTACAGAGACCTTATTACTATTCAGAACATTCCTTCCATTTGTTACTTTGGGAATTTCTCCATCTGGATTCGAGTGCAGAATCATGTGACCTACGAATATTTCTGCTCTGCTTCTTTAAGCCTCTCCATGCTCCTCCTTCCTACATCCTATTCTTCCACTTGAAGAGCTTCTTAGTTAGAACCTGTGGGACCCTTCTCATCTTTTGGGACACTAGGAGTCTGTTTTGCTTGTCCTTGCTTATTCCCTAAATGCTTGTGTAAGTTGTATATGCCATCTAGTTTTGTGCAGTTGAGTAATTCCCCAAATTTATTATGTTATATTATCCTTGCACCCTACCTGCCTTTTCTCACTTTTCATTCTGTTAATTTTATATGGTCAATAAAGATTGAAACTTAAATACTGTCTCCCTCTCAGTCTGGTATTCTCCCTGCCTGAGGTATATCCCAGAATGTTCTCCTTTCAGGCACAGACAAAAGATCCCTTGACACTGAGGTCTGAGAGTGCTTGGGAGGACAGAGTTTTTATGTGTATTCTGAGCAGTTTTGGTAACAGTCTTTTCTCCCTTTTAGATTTGAAATTCAACAGAGACTTGGGAACAGAGTTTCTCTTATTTTTGCTTGGTGGTGGAAAGTGCCATTAGATCAAAGCCGACTCACAGTGACCCTTCAGGGTCTTCTAAGCAAGAAATTAACCAAAGTGATCTGTGGTTACCTGCCTCTGCATAGCAACTCTTAACTTCTGTGGTGATTTTCTTCCAAGTACTAACCAGTGCTGATCCTGCTTAGTTTCCAAGATCTGATGAGATCAAGCTAGCCCGGTCATCCAGGTCAGGGCTGTTTTTACTTAAATAAAAGCATTCTGCAGATTAACTATATGATAATAATGATGATAATGTTGGTGATGATTCATTTATAATAATGAAATAATTGTAGATTTAAAAGAACAATAAAACAAAGATTATATCTCTCACCAAGCATATTTTGCCTAAGAGAGACTGCCATGACTTCTTGTTTCAGTGACTTCTTTAGGCAGAAGGCTAAAGATAGCATTCACTTTCCAAATAAAGCAGGCAAGACAGCCAATTAGGAATATGCATATTCTAATTTGGTAGAAGGGGTGAATAATAATTCAGTAGCACATCAAAGTTGGGCTCAAATTAATTTAACATTCAAAATCTGCCTTGAGGTGAATTCCAAGGTCAGATATTCAAAATGAAACAATCAGAACTGATTTTCTTGACGTGGTTTGAATATCAATATTGGAGCAAGTATTATTAAGCCTGGGAGGAAAGGTGGCAAGGTATTACCTGATCTTCTCCAGTCTCCAGCAAGAGCTTTCAAGTTTTTTGGGGTCGTTTCCACATGGCACAATTGTACCAGGTTACAATCGGTATTTTACAATCTGGGTCTATTTTATCTCAGTTTCTCTCTTCGCATGGCTGCTCATTTCTGTGAAACCAGGAGGAAATACTCCAGTTTGTTTTGCACGAGCCTCAGTCTTTTGTATTTACACCGCAAGCATATCTGTGCATGTGCGAACATCCCCAGTGTCCCACATTTTGATTGGCTGTTGTTTTGGTGTGGCAGCTTGAATGAAAATATCTGCCCTGACTTTTGTATTGCTGGTCCACAAAAAGGCTGTGCTTCAGGTGAAAAGGCACCCGGTTGATACCATGAGCAGAAAACATGCTTGGGGAATGTTTTGTGAAGGCCAGGCTGCAACGGTTGGTGACTCAGCAGAGTTTAAAACTGACATGACATCAGGTGGGGAAATCAGGTGGCTGGGCAGGAAAAATAAACTGGTTCTGCTCCCATAGTGTTTGCACGGTAGCGGGTTCAATGTGGGAATTTGGAAAAGAATTGCCAAATTGGTAATTTTTGAAAATTCCGGGATGAAGGAAATATCACAGGACAAATCTGCTTTAGGCTTGGGAACCATGCAAACTTCTTGGCCAAACTGGGATATTTCCTTTGCTCAACCTGGGATATTGGACCGTGCAGAAACTATCTTGGTTTCTCAGCCATTATTAGACCTGCAGTTGAAATCAGTGGTATTGAAAAGTGTTGAATTTGAGTAGATTGCTCAGGGCAATATTTGTGTGGAGGCTGGTATAAAACACAGAACACCAGTGTTCTTCCTGAAGGCTGCCAAGACTGTAGTGATACGGAATCTGCTACTTGACTTTGACTCAGCTATTATTAGTTTAATTAATAGGATTGTCTCACTACTGGTTAGGGCTGCCAAGTTCCGGTGGGGATGGTGGGGTTATGTTGCTTGTTGTGCTCCAGGAGTATCTTTTTCTTTAAAAAAAAGTAGCTTCATGTACTTACCTGGAGGATTGCTGAAAACTGCTCTGAACAGTTCTGCAACAGGCACTCCCTGGTAACCCTACATGTATGCAATATTTGAAATAATGACACATTAAAACAGAGTAACAGGTGTACAAGAATACCAGCAGAGAACAAGGAATTAACTTGCTCCAGAAAGACTGGTACAAGCTAGTGTCTGCAATAATCAACGATGGACTTTTATTCTAAAACAGTGCTTCCCAGCCTTTTTAATATGGTGACCTACAAGTCCAAATATATTTTGTATGGTGATCTGTCCAGACCTGGTCTAAGATTTTTTTGTGGTGGTGGTGGTGTGTGTGTGGGGTGCTCTTTGCAAGCTATGACTGTGGCAACCATCTATTCCAGAATTTCCTTTTCTATAATGTCCAACCAGATGATTTTGAGAAATCAGTAGACATCACACAAAGGGTGCAAGATGCCTCCACTATGAACCCCAAACAAGTAGGAGTTCATCTCCTCCTCCTCTGGCCTCGAGCTGGAGTTTGAGGAGATGTGCTTGGGGGAGGGGAGTCTCTAGGTTGAAGAAATACATAAAGATGTCAGATGTCAGTCAAGAGGTTTGTGACAAGGGGCTCAGTGCAGTATATCCACCACAATAGAGGTCATTGCAGGGAGCTGGGCGTGAGGTTGAGCTGCTGGAGAAGCAGCACCAAGATACAGCCCAAGCATATACATGCTTCTGTTGGTCCTATTCTAGTTTTTTCATGGCATGCTGAGCAACTCTCACCTATTCTCCCACCCTCCACCCCTTCATTCAGCTACTTCTGTGAACCACCATGACCCCACACTATCGTTATCCTCATAAACAGGGAGGCAGAGATGAAAAGGTGAGAAGTCGGCATGAAAGAAAGAAAGAGAAGAATGTGAAGGGCAGCAGCTGCTATTAGGGATGGCTGGCCTGAAAACCACTTTCAAATTCTTCATGACCCACTTTTGGGTCTCAACCAAAAAACACTGGTCTAAAGAGACAAAATTATGTAATTCTACTGTAAATCAGTCCACCAGTACCAGGCATAGCATGGCGACCAGCAAGAGATCCTTGGGGGCACAGGGGGCACAGACATCACTTCTGAGGAAAACACATATGAGATGTCACACCTGTTTAGGAATTCTCTGATTTCTAGAGAGGACTGATGTCACTTCCAGGTTTTCTAAGGGAATGATAGCATACCTTTGACCCGCTGGCCATTTTTTTTGCTATTTTCCCCCCACCTTTGCTTTGAACTGGGACTGGAGGTCGTCACTCCACAGTGGGTGATTGACAGCCCCGGGTTCAGTTCCTCCTCTTTTCAGGTTAAACAACCGACAGAAAAAAGGTACCAATTTCATTAATATGTGTAGAGTGTGGAGAAACATTGAAAGAAACATGAACTTTCAAACTGAATCAGTGTTCCTCTGAGATTCAGTAACACCTTTGATTAAAACATCTATGGCTTGAAATAAAGTATTTCTCCCTCGCATCTATTAGATTTTTAGAGTTTTTAAAAATAACCATACTATATATAGCTTTTTCATCAAGCATAGCCCACTGACAAATTACAATACATGACATTAATGTTTTACTGATGATGTACTTTCATTACATAGAAATAAATATCTGTCCAAAGCCTACCAAAGCATGGGTGATAAGGAAAAATCCGTGTAGAGTCAGTGTTGGCGCATCTGTCATTAGAGGAGGAAGATTGGATGGAAGCAGAGTTCGTCCCGTAGCAGAAAAACCAACACCCTGGAGAGAGGTAATGTCTGACTCTTTCTGTTTTGAGACAGGAAATAAAACATAAAACATTTCCTTCATGGAGTTTTGCGTGGTTTTTACCCCCAAACATTTTATTTTCAGCCTCAAAACATTTTAAATAAATCCCCTTTTAAAATGATTCTCTGACTGAAACATTTTGAAAACTTCTTCAGCGATCTATTTACTACATTTCCCACGCTTCTCTGCTTTCCCTGAACTTCCTCCTCAGTGCCATTTCCCAGCTCGTTCCCCCTCACCTGTTTATTTGTTCATTTAGATTCAATACAAAACTCAAAACAAAACTTAAAAATCATGTAATGGCAGCCAGAAATCATTTTGAGGGGGTGAGTGCAGACATACATTGTGGTAAGGGGTTGAAAACATTTTTGAAGCTTTTTCAGTGATTTGTGCAGAAAGGGCCTGTGTGTTCACCAGCGTTGTAGCGCCAATGTGGTGGTGGTGGTGGGTGCAACGCCCTGGGTGCCGCCGCAACGGGGGCATAGCTGGGCCATGGAGGGGGCATGGTGGAGGTGTTCCGGGGGATGGGCAGTGCCGCAGCAGGGACATAGGGTGCCCCGGGCACAATTCCCCCTCGCTCCACCCCTGGTGTTCACTCAAATGTTTGAAAATTTCTAAGAAAAAATGTGCAGGTCAGATTAGTAACACTGAAAAGTGTGTACCCATCCACATATGCATGCATATTGAGAGCCAGGGATTATACTCAAGCAATGATCCTTGGGGGTGAGTAGAATAACTGTTTTCAACTTTGACATATGTTCTGCCAGTATGAATGATATACACTGATATACGTGTATAGGCCATCTAGTAAAAATGTTTGCAGGCTGCTAAGCTTTGTGGACATACTTGTATTGTATTTGTTATTTCATAATGTGAACAAACATTTCTGGTCAGTGCTGTTTTGCATCTGGTGAGCTGGCATTGCTTTCCCTTGAAGTCATCCTTTTCAAAATCAGTCATCTGTTTATGCTGTCATACTCACAAACCTCCTAATATTGGCAGGAGTCAGTGTACATTAAACTGCTCTTGCCTCAATAAACACCAAATTGTTTTATAATCTTGTCTAGTGTATGAGTTGAACAAGCATAAAACTGTACAAAGGTTCCTCCTTTCCAGCTGTACACAGCATGATGGAAACTGTAGCATACCAACAGTCAACGCCTGTGAATGGTTTTGCAATCATGTATACAAACACAAGGATTTATAATTTTCAGCAGTAGCAAATCGAATTTCTAAAACAAGGTGAGATAGCTGCTGATTTCTAATTTCTCCATGTGAGGGAAGTAGGTTCATTTTTACCATGGTCAGAGTTAGTCCCTTTCTTGGTGCCTTTCCTGGTCCTGTGGTAAAGTAAGTTAAGGGCAAGAAAAAATGGCTTCTTCTCCCATGTTTTTCACTCTGTAGGAGATTTTACTTCGCCTTACATGAAATATAGTAAAAATATGGGCATGCTCCTAATACCCTGATGCCTCCACCATCACACATTGGTGAAGAAGAAGAAGAGGAGGAGGAGGAGGAGGAGGAGTTTGGATTAATACCCCACCTTTCTCTCCTGTGAAGAGCCTCAGAGTGACTTATAACTCCTTCCCTTCCTTTCCCCACAACAGACAGCTTGTGAAGTAGGTGGGGGTGAATTCTGAGAGCATTGTGACTAGCCCAAGGTTACCCAGCAGGCTTCATGTGTAGCAGTGGAGAAACAAATCCAATTCATCAGATGCGAGTTGACCACCCATATAGGGAATCAAACCTGGTTCTCCAGATTAGAGTTCATCACTCTTAACATTACATCATGTTGGCAGCTCTTACCTGTTTGTTATAATCATTTACTTGCCACAGCCTTTAAAAATCGACACAAATTTTGTTCTTTGGCTAAAGATATATTAGCAAAACATAATGGCCCCATGAATTGCGTTATTCATCCCTGCCTGGGACAGAGCCTAGCTGTTGGTTTGCCTGCCAGAAAGTCAAGCAGAAGCTGACCTGGTGAGCTGCCACCTGCTGCCCATGGGAAGGAGTGAGAGTCCTTCCCCACCCACCCCACCCCACCCCACCCCACCCACCCCCTTGGAAACACATGCAGGGGGTGGGGTCTGGCAGCTACAACAGGAGTTCATGGTGCCTGAGGGTTCAGGTGTATGAAGTTACCTACATGTACAATAAACACAAGTCACACCCAACCATCCACCCAGAGATTTATGACTATTGTGGTTTTTAATGTATGAGGAGGTATGAAAAATATCTTAGCTTATTGATATACAGTTTGGATTCTATTTTGAGGATGTACAAATGTCCTATTTTAAGATTTATCAGATAATCCAGATCTCACAAAAATAAGTTAAGCTTTATGAAAATACTATGTTTTCTCTTTGGGTATATCTATTCAAGCTCTTCAAATGATCTTTAGCATGTTTGCATATTTTTTTTCAGAGTCAAGAGCTTTGATTAACTATTCATGTGTTTAGACTCAAGTGGAAGTGCTTTGTTCTCTTGGGTGAATTAAAGACATATGTTTGGAGCATCTAAATATAAAAAAGTAGGCATTTTCAAACTGATGATACAATAAAAATTAAAGTTGTATATGACTATGTAATTACATGTAAACTTATATTGACAGTTTATATATACATTCATCAATATGTGTAATTTTCAAGATAGCCAGATCTGTGGATACTTCAGTCTGGAGACTGATGCTGTGAACAAACCAGACAGTTCTTTCAACAAACCTGAGAAGTCCCACTTTTGGAGAAAAATCTGAAATATCAATATCCCACCTTTCCCTACCAAAGCTGAATTTTTGGGGGCTGGAACTCCAACATAACTTGTAACCTTGTAACTTCTACCTATAGGTGCAAAAAATACTTAAAGCATGACAAAACATGTCATGGAAAATATAAAGAAGAAGATGCATATGTACACTTTTTAATAATCTAGCTGTTCTGGGCATTATTTTAGTGCCACAGATCCAGATTTTTTGACAGTATAGGACTATGGGTTACTCTTAATTCATGGGGGCACCTTTTATGCAAGATGCCTTTAAAATTAACAGGATCTACACATGTTTATGCTATTCAACTTTTCCATGATTGTTGCTGATCATACAATGGTGCAGATGACTCTCAAATCAGAGAAACCAAGAGCAGAAGAGTTGATTTGTTCCTGTGGAGTTTTGGTGGAGACAGCCTAGGAAAAGGTTTCTAGAAATGGAATGCTTGATTTAGATACTCATTTTTTCCTACCTACCCTCTCTCTTTGATTAGTGGAATCCACCCTTTTAGATATGCCTGTGCCACGTTTTGGTTCAAGTCCCAAAATAAAGGCGTCCAAAAATTCTAGAATGATGGAATTCTTGGAATTTGCTGTGTTTCCTACCCCTTCCTTGTGAACCGAAATGCATCTTATCCCTTAGCATGCAATTTAATAGCCATATGTTCCTTAGATTTTTGTATCTTACTATATCATCATATGTTCCCCATCCTGAAATAATATACAAGGGTGACAGAATTTGGTTATCTGAGTTTCACTGTATGATGGTTGCTATGCTTAACAAATACTTCACTGTTTCCTGAAAACCTGCTCCTGAATTAGTTTCAAGTGGGGTGGATACACAGGGGAGCACTGGCAAGAAAATTCTTTACTTCTTCCTGAAAACTTACACAAGCAGTGAAAATAAAGCAGAGTCACTGCACTGGCTGTTGGCAGTATCATTGTCTTTCTTCACCAGACTTGCTAAGGGCTGGCTGTACAAATTAAAATACCCTTTTGACCATTCCTTTGTGATTATCAAGTATGATTGGGTGCTCTGCTTTGTTTAATATTTATTTATTTAGGCAATTTGTAAGTCTGCTTGAGGTTGCTCACAGTTTAAACAGTAAAAACAATAAAAATATATAATTAAGAATAAAGATAAAATCTATCTGGAAAAAAAGTTGCCAACTTCCAGGTGGGGTCTGGAGATCTTCAGGAGTCACAACGTATTTCCAAATGGCAGAGATCAGTGCCCCTGGAGAAAATGGCTGTTTTGGAATAGATTCTATGGCACTAGGCTCTTGCTGGGGTCCCTCCTCCCCCCAAACCCCATTCCCCTCATCCTCTCCCTGCCCCAACAAAATCTCCATTTCTTATAATGGATTTGGCAAGGCTAGGGGTTCAAGTATGTGGGCCCAGAGTCATGCAGAACTTCTTAGATCTTTTTATTTGCTATTATCATATGAGAAAAGCTGCATCACTGATCAACATTTCTTGCTTTAAAAAAAAAAAAACTAATTAGCAGGCCCATGTGGCAGCACCTCCATGGCGTCTTCAATTACTACCCCCTCCCCGTTGCATTCAGGTCTAGGAGGTATGAAAACAAGCACTTGGGGGAGTGTCGTTTAAACCATGAAAGATATATTTTGAGGAAAGAGTTAAACACCCCTCCATAGCAACCCTTGCCCATATCTGGAAGCAACCAAGTAGAGCTGCTTCTAATTAGCTTTTTAAAAACAGTCACAGATTTCTCATGCCATGTTTAGTTTGACCCAAAGATGGTGTTTGAATGTGTAGCCATGACCTTCGTCTACCAATCTAATTAGTCCTAAATTGTTTTCTCAGCCTGTGCCTTCTTGTAAAACTGTAGCAGAAGATATTACACAGTCTTGATCCACTGAGTGAGGAGAGGAAGGTAAGAGAGAATTGCTATTTCAATTTCAGCCTTTCCTGTTTCATAAAAGTCAGGTAACAAAACACCACAGGAAAAAAGTATATCTAGTGTGTACATTTATGTTCTATTTGTCTGCCCATCAATCTAGAAATGAAAATTATATTGTACTTCCTTGAACTTATTTAGTTTATTTATTCACTACTTTTCTCCCTGAAGGAACCCAAAGTGGTTGGCCACATTGATAAGCATAAATAAAAAAAATAAGTTAATTGAAACAAACAGAAGGTGGCTTTTTCTGTGCAGACTATTTAAAATGTTTTGGAAATGTTTTAAAGAGAACTGTTTTGGCTTTTTTGTCTACATAGCACAAAACATTAAAGCGTTTTAGTTGAAAACAGCTCTTCTTTCTGCTGCTCCATGCCACCCACCATTTGCTGATTGTTTCCCACAGATGTTTTCTCTGCTTGCTTTGTAGCCGCCCGTCATTTCAATGTTTAAAGTACATGAATAAAGTTAGTTTTGCCTGCCAGTTACACGCATGGGGCATTTTTCCTTTTTTTCAATGAGCTGTCTTTAAAGCTACAGATATTTGAACTCTGCATATCAAGGCCGAATTCTCACTGAAAATTTAATCTAGATACAACCAAGTTTCAAAAGAACTGGCACCTTTTCATCCATGTTCCAACATCCTCACTGCAGCATGTTTCTAGTGAAGACTCCTAGGTCTGTCCCTTAGGGGGGTGCCTGCTGTCAGGGGTGCAATTATTAAGCTAGCAGCCCCTACATTACAGAGTATCTTTAGGAGACCCTCCTGATTTTACAACCCAGGTTTGGTGAAGTTTGGTTCATGGGGATCAAAGTTACGGACCCTCAAATGTGTAGCCCCCATCTCCTATTAGCTCCCATTTGAAACAATGGGGTATGGGGCACTCCATTTGAGAGTCCATAGCTTTGGACCCCCTGGACCAAACTTCACCAAACCTGGGTAACAAGTTTCTTGCTCTCTGCACAGCAAGCAGGAGATGTTTTCAAGAAAAAAGATCACTAGTTTAGCAATTTCAGAAAAAGCTGTTTTGAGCACAAAAAACTTTTTCAAAACATGTGCAGAATTCCAAACACTTTTATTTCTGTCCTGAAAATGTTTTATTTGTGTTGTGCAGAACTGGCCCATAACTAACTACATCTTGTTGAGGTCTTGACTCCAAAGGGCTCATTCAAGGCCACAGAAGTTGTGGGCTAAGGGCCAAGAGCCCTTTGACTCTTGCTCTTTGGCTTAGGCCAGGTGCTCACACTTCTAGCTAATCCAAGTGTATACCTTGAGACCGGAAGAACAAAAAAAAAAATCACAGCTTTGATGACAGGCAATGATCACAGCAATGATGCCTGTCTCAATCTGCTCTCTCACATATCGGTAGCTGTTGAATGCCAGGACTAAAGTTGCTAACTCTGGGTAAGAAATTCCCAGAGATTTGGGGGTGAAGGCTGGGGAGGGTGGAATATAATGCTGTAGAGCATAATGCCATGTAATCAGGAGATCAGTTGTAATTCCAAAAGATCTACAGGCGCTACCTTGAGGTTGGTAACTGTACCCACCAGGAAAATCTTGCACGACTGCTGGAAAGTATCCAGGCTCTTATTCTTTTCTTTATGTGGAAGTAGTTCATATATTTGTTGCTGATGCTGTCGTGCATAGAAATCTTGGGAAACTTTAAACATTTTAATGCATTTTAATACACAGGTTATTATGACTATAATCTATAACCTATAATCTATAATTACTATAATCTCATAAATTACTGTAATAATTTTATTCCAACATCAAATGAATTAATTTAACTATTGAAAGTAACCAAAAAAAATCTAAATCAGAGAAAGTAGGTAGTTTCTTTTCAGGGCTTTTAATGTCATATTTGTTGCTGATGCTGTCGTACATAGAAATCTTGGGAAACTTCATAAATTTTATGGCATTTTAATACACAGGTTATTATGACACTATAATCTCATAAATTACTGTGATAATTTTATTCCAACCCATCAAATGAATTACTTTAACTATTAAAAGTAAGTGAAAAAAAATCTAAATTGGAGAAAGTAGGTAGTTTATTTTCAATTGTTTTTATGTCATATTTCAAATTATATGCTATTCAGAGAGTGTGTGTACTTAATTCATTCAACACACACACACACACACACACACACACACACACACACACACACACACACACACACAAATTATTGTATGTTGCGGAGTTTAACCACATCTTACTTTCCTCCTCCTTGTGATTTAAATAAAAGCCTGAAAACTTTATTGATCTTTTACAGTCACTCTGAGCATTTCCTGGTTTTGGCTCTAGTAGAAACAACTATGAATACCTCACCCACATCGACAGGGTTACACAGCTTCTGTTTACTGCACATGCCAAACCGGAAGGCTGGCAAGATTTCCATTCTAGATGACAACTATTCTTTCAGTTGGCACTAGAAATGTGAATAAAATCTGGCATGAATAGCTCTGAACATGTCTCCCTCAAACGAATCCTCCATTTTCAGTTGTGTTTTCACCCCATAACCTTCTTTATATTACGTGTTCCATAAATATCTGGGGATCTAACAGAAAGGCTAGCAATAGGAAAGATTGTATCACGTATTGGCACAGTTGTTTCAGCTCAGATTTGGTAGGATACAATTATTTGTAACCTGATTCAAATGATAATTTGTTCAAAGCTCTAAAACCTCTTGCTGTTCTCTTTTGCCTATTGTTCCTCTCCCTTTTGCTTGGCATCTGCAATCTCTTCTATTGCCCTGACTTCACAGAACAGCTTTCATATTTTCAGCTCATTTGGGATTTTCATTGCTCCCTGACCTTTGCATAACTTAAGAATGATTTAAAAAAAAGATTGAATCCTTTTCCTTTTACCTTGCAACAAATTGATGTTGCACCCCTGCACTGTAATTAAAATATTTTAACCAATGCAGAAGACCATCTGTATGCAGAAGTTATGTCTAAAATGCCTGCTGAGAACTGCAGCACTGAGAGAATACCAAGAGACACTAGAAAATCATCTATCTGGGAAATTTCAGGGGAGGCCTAATAAGATATACAATGTACTCCAGTCTTCAAAAACAGTGGGTGAGGGCTTTATCAGGGCAGGGCACATGAAAGCTGCATATTTACTACTAATGTCCCCAATGCTCTCAGAATCCTCAAATTGGCTTGGTTACTATGGACCATTATTATTACATTCAATAGATGCATTATTACATCTCAGTAGATCCCTGTATTGCCCTGAAAGGCCCCTATGGTTGTTAAAGGGAAACTTTTTGGTGATCCCTGGCCTGAGAGTCATCTGGCTGGCATGGACAAGAGCCAGGGCCTTTTCATCCCTGATTCCAGCCTGGTGGAACAAGTTTCCAAGTGATGTGAGAGGCTCATATGGAGCTTAACACACAGTTCCCTGCAGAGGGGAGAAATCTGCAGAGCTGGCTGTTCTAATTTCAGGCTCTCTTCCAACTAGCCAGCTGGTTTGAATAATGTAAGATCATCTCTTTTTGACCTGCGGGGTGGGGGTTGAGGGGGGGGAAGGGGTGGTGATTGGGGATTGTATTATCTATAACCATCTGAATCCATTAATTGGGTGTTGGAGTTTATTGTTTTAATATTTGTATTGTTATTTTTAAGGATTTTATTGATTTCTTTAAATGATGTAACCCACCCTGAGCCCTATGGGGATAGGGTGGGATATAAATTTAATAAAATAATAATTAATAATAATAATAATTGCATCTATTGTAATGTAGCAATCTCACCGTTCACAACCTCACAAGCCTTCTTCAACACTTTATTGTATGTACACTCAATGATCTTAGTGGGGAGCAGGATCACTCTTACTATTCCCATCTTCTGACTTTTGGATATCCAGCTAATTGTGTGCATAGGCACAGAACTGTAAGTTTGTAGGGAACATGTGGAGCTTGAAGGTAGGGAGGGGCAGCAGATGCCCCTCTCTATGCGTGTTGAGCATGTTTGCAACCTGCTGCGTGAGTTGAATATTTTCACCAATGTGGAGGGCTGAGGGGTGGAGAAAAGGGAGCAGAACAAACCATTAAAAATAGAATTGTACTGAATCCTGCATACGTTCTGAAAACAGATTCTTCTGAAAACATATTACAGTTTGTGGGTATGTATCGCTGTTTTCCTGTTATGTAAACTTGGTTGGATGTCTATAATTCCAGAGAAATGGCTGTTGCAGGAAATGTAAGCAGGAGTCATGTGCCACCTTTAAGACTAATATATATTTTTTCTTTTTCTATATTTTCTTTTCTGTTCTTGAATTATATTTGAGAAAATTAATAAAAGTTTGTCTTGCAAGGATATTGTATTGTCTACTCTGGAGGAGATAGCATGTAGCCATTTAATGAGCCCCAATTCAGGAGTTTAGCATTGGGGTCTCCCTTTGAAGCTTTTTTTATTGCTGCTGCTGTTGAGGGATGATTTTATTTGAAGTAAGATCTTATTTTTGAAGTCAACAACAGAGTGTTTTTGGAGACTGAAAAGTTCTACTGGTGTCTGACTATCGTGGTTTATGTATGTCCATTTATTCTTTTGCAAAGACACATGATTGACCAACATAGAAAGCAGAAAGACACTGTTTCCATAAGAGGGTATATATAACAGGACAGGATAAGCAAACACAGGAGCCCAAGATGGTATAGCTGAGGTTACTGGGGCTTGTAATATTATTTACTAAATACTAGGGTTGTTAATTCCATCTTGGAATTTTTTTTATAGATTTTGGAGATGAAGCCTGTGGAAGGCAGGGTTTGGGGAGGGAAGACACATCAGCATGGTATAATGCCACAGAGTCCACGCTCCAAAGCAGCCATTTTTTCCAAGGGAACTGATCTCTGTGGTTTGTGGATTTGTTGTAATTCCAGAAGAAGTCCTAATGGGAGGTCGTCAACACTACTAAGTGTATAACAAAGGAAAGACATTTATTTTTGCTTATTGGAGCTGAACAAAGTGAGAATCTGCAGTATAATTCTCTTTTCTCTTTCCATCCTCAGACTCACTCACCCACTTGGCCTTGGTTGCCAATCACTACAGCATTCTGGGGGAGGGAAACCCAGAAGAGATACCATGCCTGTCTAGGAATTGCTAGAATTGTTAATGATTTGGGGAGGGTTTTTTACCCCCCCCCCCACTTTTAAAATTCTGCAGATTGGGGTTTCCTCCCAGGTTTGCAAAAATGTATACCTTAGTTCTATCTGGCTTCTTTGCTGGTTTATTGATGCATGTGTTGGGGCTGCCCATGATTAGTAGAACTATGATTTAACATAAATACATCCTTTGTTCATTTCATGGTCTTTTGAATTTTCTGTTATTTTTTTCCTTATGTTCACAAATTAACAGCATGATGGGGATTCACTTGTTGCAGCTGAAGAAGTGGGCTCTAATTCCCAAAAACTTGTGTTGGAATAAACTGTTTTTAAGGTACAACAAGAGTCCTGTTTATTTTGGGATGTATGCAGTTAGAATGTAGTTATATAAAATCATAGTTCTACTAGCAGATTTCCATGCAATACACCAGTAGCCAATATCCTGAAAAATAAAGTTACTGAGTTTACCAGTTCCTATTGCAATACCCACAGACTTTATTTCCTTATCACAGAATCAACTTCTTAGTGATTTATTCATGTTGAACTTATTATAGGCGACCAGTTTATTAAATGACTTTATCACAGAGCAAATAATTTCCCCCTCCTTAAGAAGTATCTTTTAGAGATTTTTCTTAAAGGCATATTCTTGCCTCATCCCTTTTTCAGTTCCTTTTCTAATTTGGGGGGGGGGGGGGAGAAGGGAAGAGTGAAAACAGCCTTGATTTGTCTGTCAACAACCAGCAAAGATGGATGGCTTTTCCAAACCAATCAAAGTCAGATTACATTGACAGTAAACAGAATCAAAGGAGTACCTTGGAGAGAAATAGATGTCTTTGTAAAGAGGGAGACTCACAGCAACCCTCCCTTCAACTCCAGCTAAGATCTTAAAGAAAATGTATATGCTGTCTCTCCAGAGACCTGCTCTAAATGAATGAATGAATGAATGAATGAATAAATGAATGAATTAATATGATAAAATCTTGGACGCTTCTGTTCATTGTTTTTAAAAGACCAACAACAAACACCAAAAACAGCATGCGCGTGCGCACGCACACACACACGGCCCGAAAAGGCGGTAGGCAAGCTTCCCAAGTGGTGGTTGTATGGAAACAACAAGAAACTGGCAGACAGGCAAAATGGTGGATCAGTTTGGCTAGGAATACTTCACAGGAAGAGAATCCCTGTGTAAACAAAAAAAGGGAAAAACCCATTGCAAAGTAAACAGCCATGGGGTAAATAGTGCATGTATAAATGGGCTATGGGGGTTTTCAAGGAACAAAAATAGGAAATAGTGGGGGAGACAGAATTAAGATTTAGTCTGCAACTCCTTGTGAGTCCATGCTTGTATTCTTTTTATTCATTTTGATTGGTCAAAAAAAAGCCCAACAAAAGTGGGCTTCATTTATGAAAAAAAAGTGTTGGTCTTTTTTGCATAAAAAGAATATTACAGAAGATATACCGGTAAGTGTCTGAATCTGTAAAGGAAAAAAATGGCAATGTTCTATTTTTATTTTTTTAAAACACTTGAGGACAGGCAAGTCTCCAAAAAGATCTGAGGTCAAGTTAGCAAATTTCACAAGTGCTTCAACTTAACTGTTTTGTAGCTCATGTGTGATGGCATTTCCTGCTGAGATTTTCTGAGTGTGCAAAATGTGATGTAATAAAAGGGAGGGCTGATATGCAATATTAGTCTCAGCTAAAAGCAAAATGAAGTTAACATGAATTATTGTTCTTTTTCTTTCCAACTGGTTTATTGCAAAGTGTAAGCAAATGAAAGACCTGTGGCCTAAATTTGCTCCAATGTGATGTTTCTGTGACATCATCTCTCCCGCTGGCCAATTCAGGTAAAAAATCATTGAATACATTGAAATAGACTAGATGCCCATATTCTAACATGCTGCCTAACAATGATCTAAATCCCTGTTTCTTTTTACATCTTTCATTACTTTTGGGGCCTGATTGACCCTCTGATAGTTCTGGCTATCCTTATGCTACAGTAAAACTATGCTGCTGTTCCTCTCTAATGAATTCATACTTAGAATCCTTAGCTCGGATCCATGCTAATGTTTCCATAGGTGCAATGACCCATGGGATGAAACTCTCTTGCCTCACTCCTCCCATGTAATCCCAAAATGCCATTCAAAATATTGCTTCTGGAGGTCTGGGAATTTTCCAAGAACACAAATTTAGGAGGCGTTTCAGGCTGCTGCAGGAAAGTGAGGAGAGAAAATTGTACTCTCAGGATCCTTGCATCCATGAACATAATGGTTTATATCCAAGTGGTGGACATAGATGTATTGAGTGATATATCAAGCACCTTTTAATAATAGCACCCAATCCTATTGAGGGGGGCTGGATTGTGTTGTGGAGATGGTGTGGGGCCGCACTGGTACATTTGCCCCCTCTGCGAGTGCAAGGAACACCCCGGCTAGCAGAGGAGGCAAGGAAGCCAGCGGCAGGCTGCCCCTCATTTCTGTGATGGTGAAACCAGGAGGTCTGAGCTGCTGCAGAGCAACACTGGCATCCAATCAGCATGGGAGGGGGGGGGCAGGTCATTCCTGAGGGTGGAGCCGATGTTAGTTGGCTTCCACACTGGGTTTGAGGGCAGTTGCGTCCTGGCCTGAGGCTTGGACTTATGCCACCCTTTTGAGTGATTTAATCCCATTAAGCCCTATGGAGGACTTTTCAGCAGCTGGGTTTCTTTCTGCCTCCCCACACTGCCAGAAAGCCATCGCAAGATGATGGGGTGGTGGAGCGCTAGTACCCCCCCCCCTTGAGCTGAGAACTAAGCTGCCTGTATTTGCATATCCTTTTTACTGTTCAAAGCACTTCACATACATTATCTTGTAATCCTTATAGTAGTACTGTAGGGCAGGCCTCTATTTTAATCACCTTACACTATGGAGTTAAATGTAACATATGCAGAAGACCACACTTGTATGCCTCTGGGATGAGTCTTCTCATGGGAATGACGTGTAGGAAGATCACGCTGGGTCTCATCCAGAATCCACGGTGCTGATAGCAACTAGCCAAAGTGAACGTATATTGCTAGACACCTAAGAAGAAATACAAAGTGAAAGGAAACAGATAACTTGTAGTCTGACAAGTCTTTAGCCTAACGTAATTATTTCAAAATCATAAGTATGTATTTCAAGTAGTTCAAGGCTGTAGCCTGGAACTCTTGAGAGCTATTTTTGGAATACAGGAGGTACCAATTTATTTTGTATTCCAGTAAATAGATTAATTTTTTTTTCTTGGGAAGGGAATGCTTAATGTGTTTCAACTTTAGCACCAGCTTTGGGTTGTGTTCCTAAATTTAGAAAAATGCTCTTTGAAATTAATCTTGTCAGACTGTTTTATATACATACAGTACTGCATGTTAGAAAAAGAAGTGCAATTCTGAACAGTTCACTGAATTTAAAAGTTAGGGGAACCTAGATATCTTTCAGTTAAGGAAAATAAAATTTGGCTTGTCTGCCAAATTTCAGACTCAGATGCAGACATGGGCCCCTTCCGCACACACAAAATAATGTGTTTTCAAACCACTTTCACAACTGTTTGCAAGTGGATTTTGCCATTCTGCACAGCTTCAAAGAGCACTGAAAGCAGTTTGAAAGTGCATTATTCTGCATGTGCGGAATGAGCCATGCTGAACTTAGAAACATCAGCCAACTAGGTGAACGATAAACTTTGTGATAAAAATTGTTTCTCTAGAGAACTCAGTGGCATACCTATGCAAACTGGAGCCCTGGGCAAAACCTGAGTTTGATGCCCCCTCAACAACATGGGCGGCCACCCCTCCTAAATTCCTCCCAATCTGTAGACCAAGCAAATGATTTTTTTTCCAGCAGGTCGCTTCTAAGTCACCAATCAAGACATTTCAAAGAACATGCCCCAACTCCCCCTACAAATCTTGGAACACAGCAATGGGCCATGCCACACAGCAGAAATAATTTTTGAAAACATTTTCAAAATGCTTTCAAAATGTTTTATTACTGCTATGAAAACATTTTATGATGTTGTATCCAGTCTCCCCAATTGGGGAAACAGCATCACTTCTCAATGTTATTTTAAACTGGGGGGACTCCTAGGATCTTTTACAGGATTTAGGAGAATCTGGGCTGCCTAGTTTGTCGCTGATGCTGGAATCCAGCCCAACAGCACTTCATTTCTACCTATGCAGTTTAAACTAGGAGCCTTAGACTCCAGATCTTTTGCTGTGGATTTAAAAGGAGAATCTGGGCTGCCTAGTTTAAACAAGTGATGCTGGAATCCAGCCCGAAACAGCATCATTTTCAATGGTGTTTAAACTAGGGAGCCCAGATTCTCCTTTTAAATCCATGCCAAAGAAACCTAAGCAGAGGTGGATTTAACAAAATAAACAAACAAACAAAATAAACAACAAATAAACAAATAAACAACAAATAAACAAATAAACAAATAAACAATAAACAAATAAACAACAACAACAACAACAACAACAACAACAGGAAGGGGGTGGATTTAAAAGGAAAATCTGGGGAAATTTAGGGGGTGCCTGCTGTCAGGGGTGCAATTATTAAGATAGCAGCACCAACATTTCAGAGTATCTTCCAAACTGGTTCCCAGTTTAAACAACATTGAAAGTGATGCTATTTTGGTGTGGATTCCAACATTTCAGAGTATCTTCCAACTTCATGAGGCCCTACTGATGATACCACCAAGGTTTGGTGAAATTTGGTTCAGGGGTCCAAAGTTATGGACCCTCAAAATTGTAGCCCCCATCTCCTATTAGCTCCCATTGGAAACAATGTGGGATAGGGGCACTCCTTTTGGGAGTCCATAACTTTGGACTCCCTAAACCAAACTTCACCAAACCTGGGTGATATCATCAGGAGCGTCTCCTGAAAAATCCCTGAAATTTTGGTGCTGCTAGCCTAAAAACTGCACCCTCTGCAGGCCAAAAACCAAAAAACACTGAAAATACAAAAAAATCCCACAAAAAAACTGCAGTTTTTGCGCCCCCCACAAGGGGGCGCCCTGGGCAACTGCCCACTTTGCCCAATGGGAGGAACGCCTCTGAGAGAACTTGCTCTTTATCTTTTTCTATTGTGCATGAAATCACTTCAGCAGTACTCAGACAAATTTTTGGCTCTCACCTCCCTTTACCTCTGTTTAACACTTGTTATACTTTTCAACAGTGGAGTTCTTATGTTTAAACAAAGCATTGTCTCAAACAAAGCATGAGCAAATTACTATTTTATTTCTGAGGGTTTTTTTAAAAAAACTTCTGTATCTTTTGGTATTTTGTTATTTGACAATTAGTATTTGATAATTACTACTATTAGAATCAGGATAATTTATAGATTTGGGGAAAGTACAGCATCTCTCACACACACTCAACAGAACAGCATCAGAAAGATGCCATCAGACTCATTCTTCATCTTTGCCCCCCTTTTTTCTGCTCTTTTTAAACTTTTCTTTGTATCTCAAACCTCCTTCCCATGCCAGAGGTGTGCCAGTACTGGAATGAAGGAACCTAAAGCTGCTGGAGAATGAAACCATTGTGTTGTGAAGAGACACAAGGGGGCTAGAGCCCTGGGTGTCACTTCCTGGGGGGCACATAGCCATGTCCATTCTCAAAATTGCACTCCTGTCCCATTCGGGGTGGATTGCAGTTAAAGGCTGGCTACTCCCAACTCCAGGTGGAGTTTGGGAGGGGGCCAGTCAGGCTGGACCCTCTCCCAAACTCCATGTGAAGTTCAAGTGCAGAGCCAGCTGCCCTGCCCCGATCTCCATGTGGAGTTTGGAATGGCTGTTTGCTACAGGTCTTAGCTGGCTGGGACCAACAGCAAACTAAGCACACAGCTAGTCCTCCTGTACCTTTATACTGTTGGGTCCACCCCCCCCCCCACCAGCTCCATCTCCAGTCAGGTGGCGCTTAAGAGTAGAGCCAACAGTATAAACGTAGAGGAGGACCAGCTGCGTGTTCAGTCTAAGCCTGGCCTCAGTCAGGCTGGGATCCAGCTCTAAGCTGCAGGCTAATGCCAGGCTCAAACAGGCTCATGGAGATAGGGCATGGTTGGCCCCACACTCACCCTGCATGTGGATATGAGGCAAGGTAGTTGGAGACAGGTTTAGCTGGACTTGCCTCACCCCATCTCCATGTGGAAATTGGGTGTGAGGCCAGCCAGTTGCTTCCCCACCCCCTCTGGCCTGTAGGAGAGATGGTGAACTGAACACAGCAAAAAGAGAGTGGGTGGGTGAGTCTGGGCACTGGGCAATCCCAGGCCAGCCACTCAGCTGAGTCCTCCCAGCTGGGGTGTTGGGCTGCTCTGTCAGCATTGGACTTCTGCACAACTGCTTCTTTGCCCAGCTTCCCCGCTCTTCTTCCCTTTCCCTGGGATAGAGCAGAAGGAAGAAGCAGAGGAAAAAGGAAGAAGAGTGGGCAAGCCAGGAGAAGAAGTGGCTGCACCAAAGTCCAGTGCTGATAGAGCAGCCCCCACCCTGCCAGGGATGGCCTGGCCAAGTGGCAGGCCCGGGATTTCCCAGTCCCTGAACTTGCCTGCCTGCTCACTTGTTGCTTGGCTTGGCTTGGCTTGGCTTGGCTTGGCTTGGCTTGGCTTGGCACCACTCCTGCAGGCTGGAGCGGGAGTAGAAGTAGCTGGCTGCTGCCATTGTGACCCAATGACTCTTTGAATGACAGTACCTACCAAAACGGTTTATTTGGTGGGTGCAGGGGGGACAAGCCTAATGGCACCCCCTATGTGACACCTTGAAGTGGTGCCTGGGTCGCCTCCCCACTCTGTCCCCATAGATCTGCTACTGCTTATAGAGATTGGGCCTCCAGAGCTCATGCTCCATGAACTAAAATAGCTGTCAACTATTGAAGTCTCCAGACCTTTTAAAGGAGACAAGGATTGCAAACAAATAGTTAAAGATGCAGTGCTCCCTCCAGGTGCCAGTGGCATTTCTGGTGTGCTTCAATTGCCACTTAGAAGTCCGTCATTGTAATATTTTGGCATATAACCATGTTCACGCAGTGTTCACACTGATACTGCAGAAATAAGAAACCTGTGTGAGCTAGTGGAGGGGCTTAGAGTTTCCATGCCTGCTTTGGCCATCAACAAGGGTGGAATGGTTGGGTTGCTAGATCCAGGTTGGGAAACTCCTAGAGATTTCAGGATGGAGCCTGGGTAGGAGTACGACCTCAATGGGGTACAATGCCATAGAATTCACCCTCCAAATCATCCACTTTCTCTGGGGGAACTTATTTTTGTAGTATGGACTCTGGAGCTGAAATTCCAGGAGATCCCCAGATCCCACCTGAAGACTGACATCCTTAGTGGGGGTCAGAGGTTAGAGTATTGGACTGGGATCTGAGAGAAGTTCAAATCCCTCTTCAACCATGAAGCTCATGGCTAATTTTTGACCAGTCACTTTTCTGGTCAAAAATCTGGTCAAGTAGCACTTTTATGCTACTTGTCTCACTGGTTTATGGTGAGAATAAAATAGTGGAGGGAAGAACCATCCTGAGATCTAGAAAGAAGGGTAGGAAAAAAGCTCAACAAATAAATCTATAAACATATTAAGAAGACACTGTTATACAGGCCCAATTATACAGTAACCCTCTTTCTTTTCTCAGCCATTCTTATGGGACCATGAGCAAATACAAGTTAAAGTAAGTTTGGCAAGAGAAGCTAAAAAAGAACACACAAGTAAACATAAAGAACATCATTGTAACATGGCTTTAAAGGCTGTCTTTAAGACTGGGGTATAGATATTTTGCAGATCCCAGGTGTAACTAATATTGATCATCTGTGAAATGTTGCTTGAAACAGCATTTGCTGGATTCAACCTCCACTGTCAACCTTCATTCCATTTGTTTGATAATAGAGTGATTCATCCTGGAAAATGCAGGCTTCCACTGGTGGCCTGTACCAGTATTCTGCTGCAGCTGATATGTTTTGAGAAGAGGGAACATCTTCTTAAATCAGTGCTTCAGACACTGAAATCTTGTTCTTAGTTGTTTGGGCTTTTTATGTAGTGCTTGTCTAGACATACTGGAATTTCACAAACAAGGACCTCAGTATTCAGCCCAGCCAATTTCAAGGTAACCATCTGTATGAATATTATCAGCCACTCTGTGCCTCATAACACAGTTCTGAAGTGGGAAAATTTAATTGCTTTGCAATTGAGCAAAGACTAGGTATACTTGTAGTTGAGCAGCTTTTTTGGAGAAGCCTTTTGCAATAGCTCTCCAATATTTCCTATGGTTCATCTGATTCCCATGCTCCACATTTTTGTATGAACAGGCAGAAGTTATGCATATTTTCCTGGAGCTTAGACCTACTAGGGTGGATGCAGAAATTCCATTTCATCAATGGTAGAGCCTTCTTTCAACTCAAGAAACCTTGTGAAGGAAAAATACATTTCTTCCACCTCAACAAGGTTCCTTATGCTTGAAGAACCTTGCATCACAGGAAAGCTCAATGATTAGAATGGAAAATTTGGATTCTTGGTAGCCATTGCTAGGCAACCACAAACATATTGCCAAATTTCATGCCTTGGTTTCTGTTAGTAAAGAGCAGGAGGAGAAGGCAAGGCCCTTTCCAGAAGTGTTTTGACCTCATTGGGGTCAGGCCTGGCATCCGGCAACCTTACCAGGGTGGATTCTTTGTATAACCACTCCAACTCGTATTGCATGACTTCCACTCCAGGCCTGGCTGTTCAAGCTATCCGCTTAAGGCAGTTTCATCCCATGAAAGTCAGTATGTTGTAGTAATTAAGGTTTCAGATTAGGATCTGGGAGACCCAGGTTAGAATATTTACTCTGCTATGGGAACTCTGCTATGGGTCTGTTACATACTCTCAGCCTAACCTACCTCACAGGTAGAAGATAAAATGGAAAACAAGACTGTGTCTTTGGATACCTGTGAAGGAGAAAAGTGAGGTATAAAAGAAGAAAATAAATAATATAGCTGAAGATTGGGGGGCAGATAAAAGGTTGGTTGGTGAGTGGTAAAAAGGAGAGAAGGAAACAAGGAAAGTTGAGGGTATGGGGGCTGCCAGGAGGAGGAAAAGAGAAAATAGTATAGGAGGAGGGACACAGCAGAAAGTGAGGTGCCTCCACACGTCCTCATCACTGTGCAACTAGGCTGATGTGAAGCAGGTGGAACTGAGTAGAGATTTCCTAGGAAGTGGCTGCCAGGGGAGGAAAGGAGGAGAAACTAAAGACGGGAAAAGATAAAAGTAGGTTGGCAGGTGGGAAGGAGAGAAAAAGGCAAAGAAAAGGGGAGACTCTATGGGGGCTTTCAGGAAAGGGGCAGAGGAAATAATGGGGCAAGGAAAATAAGATGCTCACCTCAAGTGGTTGCCACTGTCTCCCTTGTAGTATATAATATAAAGGAAAACTCAGCGGGGAGCATTTGGATCTGTGAGTAGCAATATTGACTACTCTTGTAATAATAGTTGTGTTTCTAAGAACAGAGCTCTGAATGCACAAATATGGATGATGCTTCAAGGGTATAAGTGTTGGAATAGCAACACTGTGACTTTCTCATCAAAAGAAACCACTGATCTATACCAGGCAGTAGAGATGGTGTTGACTCACAGCCATTCTGTGCATGTTGTGTATTACTCATGTAGCAACAGATATTCATTATAAGCCATAAATGCAGCTAGTGTACTCTGCTTGAACAACCATTTAGTGGCTATTTATTAAAAATAAAATTTATGTACAGTTACTGGAAAGACAGTTTTGTGAGGAAGTGGCTCCGGCAGAAATCTATCTCAAGAAACCACACTGCCGCCAATCATATTACTGAAATGGTGAACCCTCCCACTCATAGGCTGTCACTCATACACTCAGGCTCTGTGAGGGATTAACACTTTAGAGTCAGGTTTATCTGCCTCTGCCCACTCCTGAGGTCTGTCACAGGGGGATTGGCAAAATTGGTCATACAGAAGAAGAAAACTCAGGTAGGAGTCATGCCCATGAGTTTAAGCTGTCCTGTACTGGTATTCAGCCTTTTTTGCTCACAATATTGAGCCCTAGTGTATTCCATTCTGAAGACACAATTATTTTTTTTGGTAAGGCATCCTGCATTATGGGATGGTTCTATCTTTTACTGTAACACACTGTGTGCTGGGCTACCCTTGAAACTGCTCTGGATACTCCAGCTGACCAATAATGCTGTGGTGCAGATCCTTGTGGGAACCCTATAGAGAGCATCTGTTCAACCATTGCTCCACCAACTGCACTAGTTCCAGGTGGAGCACCAATCTGATTCAAGGTTTTGGTTTAACCTTTAAAGCTCTTAACAGTCCGAGACCTTCATAATTGTGTGACCAGATCTCTCAATATATGCCCCCCCCCCCAGAGCACTTTGCTCTGCTGGGGACAACTTACTGGTGGTCCCTGGCCCAAAGACTATCTGGCTGTCCTCAACCAGAGCCAGGATCTTTTTGGTTCCTGGTGGAACTCTGTCAAGTGAGCCCTGTGCCCTGTGGGACTTAATGCAATTCTGTAGGGCCTGTAAGACAGAGATGGGGTATCATGCCATGCAGTCCATGTTCTACAGCAGCCGCTTTTTCCCAGGTGAACTGATCTCTGTCATCTGGAAACCAGTCATAATTTAGGGCAGTGGTGGCGAACCTTTGGCACTCCAGATGTTATGGACTACAATTCCCATCAACCCCTGCTAGCATGGCCAATTGGGAATTGTAGTCCACAACATCTGGAGTGCCAAAGGTTCGCCACCACAGATTTAGGGAATCTCCAAACTCTACTGGAGGTTGGCAACTCCAATTTGTCCATAATGTGAACACTCTGGAATAGTCATTCATAATTGATCTGTCTGGTTTGCATAATGAGCCTTTTTCTTAAAGAGACCTCAATGAACAATTTGTCTTTTAAACATATCACAAGAAATTATATTTCATACATTATTTACAGGGAAGGGATGGCGAATTTAAACAACATTGTTGGAGTGTAAATCAGCTGAGAATTTAAGAGAAAAGTATTGCAAACAACTTAATTTTTGACTGATGATAGGATAAGATAAAATCCGTTCACTGTCCTGTTGAATAACCTGTTCAGCCTATGGATAGATTACTTATTGAAAATGTAATTCTGGTACAGCAATTGTCTCAGCTACATACTCGAGATCCCCCAAGGTTCCATCAATCTCCAAATGGCTAGGAAAGGCTTTGCATTTGGCTGAGATAGAATAATCTTACTTCAGTTTTAAGAAGGAGAGTTGCATTCTTGATGATGGATGGTTTTGCGGGAAACATGAATCCATTCATAAATTACTGGGATACTCAGTCCTTTGAAACATTCTGTATTTGCAATTCTGCAATAAAAAAAGAATACTCACAGAGCTGCTGATCAAAATGAAATTCTGGCCTAGCTGTTTAAGTGATGGAAAATAACAAGAAAGTAATGTTTCAGAATGCTGATTCCAAAAGACAGTGTGTTTATTCAATCTAGCACCTTGTTCCATTTATAGCCTTCTGTGTTGAGCACCGTGCTCTACATTTAACACCTCTGTCTATTTGAGGCTGCTTACAGTATACCATCATTTAAAAGAAGCTCTGCTTATCTACACAAATTGTGTGAAACAAACCTTGACTGTGATTTTTAATTAGGATTCATTTTTTTTAAAAAAAAGGTAAGTTAAGCATGAAGACTTCATCTCTGTTATTGAAAGGCCAACTGTGACCAGTGGCAGACACGATTTGTGATTCATTTTCCTGTTCACATATGTGCCGTGCAGGCAGCAATTGGAGCCCGTGGAAACAATTCTGGTTGCTTTCATGCCTTCGCATGGAGACTCTTCTCTTTTTTTTATTTCCTGCAACACATGTGCAGCTGTGCAGGCAAACAGAAATGAACCCTCACAGCCATGCCAATCATCCCACAATACTATCGGCTGCACCTGTGCAGCTGGGCATGTGTAACATGCAAAATTAAAAAATGAAAAGAAAAAGGGACCATCCTGCAATGGCAGGGCATTAATGAGCGTGTGCTGTAGCAGGTAGATTCTCCCTGACTGGAAGGGAGGGAAATGAAGTGCCTCCTGCCTGGCCATTCACACGGGAGTGGTTCCAATCCAGGATTTTGCAAAATAATAGCTGGTTTAGTGGTTTTCAAAAATCCCAGGTTGAAGGAAATAAAACAGGGCAAACTTACTTTGGGGATGGGACCTGTCAAAGTCCTCTCCCCACAAACGGTTTGTATTGCAATGTATTGTCCAAGGCTTTCACTGCTGGTTTGTATTGCACTTTACATCCATTATATTTGCACTGTGCAGAATCCACCTAAGAGTCCCATCCAAAGGGGGGGGGGCGTATCAACTCATGGGATCGGCGTGCCACAACACCAGTGGATTTGCCCTCCCCTGGGCATTTACCCTGGCAGAGGGATGATTCTGCCAGAGTGAGGCCGCCACAGCCCCCTGGCACTGGAACACAGCATTGGATACCACCTCAGCATCCCAGGGCCCCTGCTGCTGCCAGCACAGCGGGGGTGGCCCAGGGGAGAAGCTAAACTTAGTTGGCTCCCTCCTGGCCTTTGTTGGCAATATTTTGCTGCCTGTACGTTGTACTTAAGTCACACTTTTTGTCGGCATAAGTCCATTGAGGCCCATAGAGAGTTCTCAGTGGCAGGGAGGCTTTATGACTTTTTGAGCCTTCCCAAGCCATCAGGAAGCCTCGGGGAGCGGAGGGGGCAGGCTGGGTGCCTGGCTTTTGCACAGGGCTGCCCCTTCTCCATATAGCTATATTATAAATAGTGCACATGATCACTGAAGCCTGGTAACATCAACATCTGTTTAATTGCCCCACAGCACATTACAACATCACTTCTTGTTGCCACAAGCCTGGGATATGAGTTAGGCTGAGAGACAGAGTGACTGGCCCCTGATCACACAGCTAGCTTCCAAGGAAGACTATTCAAACTCAAGTCTCCCAGATGATAACTTGACACTGTAACTGTTACACAAGGGGTGAAGATAGGCCTCAAATGACTTTGAGGAAAGAGACAAAGGCATCCCATGTAGTGAGTGAGGCAGACCAAATCAAAGTTTTCTACAGCAATTCTGTGAAATATGAGACTGTCCCCTATGTCACTTCCAGTTTTTACCAGAAGTTAGCAGATGCATCAGTGCAACTCTAGCACAAATTCATTCTTCTGCCCCCTTTCCTTCCACCAGCAGACAATGAAAGGGAATGCTGCGACACTTATCACTATAATGGGAGACAAGACTCCATAGGTTTTGGTCCTGAGGGGGCTGTTAGAGAACGGAAAATAGAGAACACTTTTTGCTCTGCAGGCCATCAACAGAATTGCACAGTGTTGTTCTGCCCCTTCAATTTGATTAGCTACCGAATAGTAGGATACTCTGCATAGTAAGATACTCTTCCTAAGCTCTTCCATGACAACTGCTCTCATGTCAGCCAGCCAACCTGCAAATGGGCAAAATCAACATCTGCCCATACACATGCTTTCTTCATTGTTGCTTCCACCTTGTGGAATGGCCTGCCCAAGGAGGTCAGGAAAGTTCCTGCTCTGTTGGCCTTCCACAAACTATGCATAACTGAACTATTCAAGAGGGCTTTTCTGTGCATGTAACAAGATTGCACTGTGTAAAATGGTTCACAAAGTTATTTGGTCAGTGATTGGGACTCTTGATGTGTATAGGACCCTGGTAAATAGGATCCTTTTATGTAACTTCTACACGACTTAATATTTGATGTCAATACTTATGCTATGCTTCAGTTCTTTCTGATGGTTCCAAACTTCTAATAGCCTAACATCCTGGTTATTGAATGTCCCATTTTGTTGAATGTACTGATTCACTATGTATAATTTACCTTGAGTTCCTGTGAGAAAAGTAGACTATTAATAGCATACATAAATAATAAAACAATTCATTCTGTTATGTGTTCTTTCTGCAGTCTTTTGGAATAACAGTCCTAAGAGGCTGATTGAATAAATTATTCCATATGGTCCAGTGCAGCCATTTCTATAGTGACCAAGCAGTAATATGGAAAAGAAAGAATTGGTCTGGTGTCAAATTATTCTTACAGCTTCTGGGTGTTTTAGCAGCAAGATTTACCATAGAGTTTCCAGTGATTCCTAGTGGGGTATGATGTCACTTCTGGGTTTCCCTGGAGGCGATGCCAAACCATCAACCCAAGGCCATTAAAAAATTTTAATTCCCTGCTCTCATTAGTGGACTGGCACCTCTAGTTACATGTATCTTGAAATTGTGCAGGCCTGTAGGATGCCAGACCCAAATATAAACCATACTAACTTATCTTGCTGAGTTGTTGTGAGGATAATATGGAGGAGAGGATAATGATTTAAGCTGTTTTTAATTCCCACTGGGGAGAAAGGCAGGCTATGGATGAAGTAAGTAAGTAAATAAATAAATAAATAAGCTTGCTGGTTCAAGTTTGCCATTGCAAAACTATTGCACTGTGAATTGACTTGGGAGTGCCCTCTCTGCCCTAAATCAGGCTTGCAAAGGAAATGGCTGCCCGCCGCTATATGCATTTGCCCCATAAAATATTTCTGTCTACAAGGCTGGGCATTACTGAATGCATAGCATTTGCATGCCATGTTCCGGGCACTTTGCCATTATGACAGGTAGCCTTACAACAGCCCTGTAAAGTACACTAGTGTTACTATGTTCATATTGCCTGTGGAGTAGTATGGCTGAAAGAGACTGGCAGCTTTAGGCCTTTAGCTGTGAGACTAGAAGTGATGCCCTCCTGGATCACAACTCCTTAACTGCTACAACTAATATTCATTTTAGGAGTTCTGAAATGGATTTGCAGGCACTCTTCTTGTGTTCTTTTCATCTTGGTATTCTTGAGAACTGGATGGTAATATTGAGCCTGGATGAAACATAAGCAGAAATCGTGTGTACTGTTTTGTCTTTCTCTTTTCCTCAACAGTCAGTTCAGCAGAAAGAAGATTCAGCTTTTGTGTATGGCTGTGTTGCTGAGGCAAGGCTGGTTGTTGCAATACAAACCCTCATGTTTTCAAAACAAAGCAGAGAAAGACTGATTCTCAGTAGTCTTACATCCCTAGCAAGTTCTGGGTAACAGAACACAGCAAAACAACACATTTCAATGTATAAGAGCTCTTGAGGCAGAGCTAGAGAGGGCTCTTGTTGAAAAATGCTTCTAAAATGTGAATTCATAAGGATCATCTGTCTTTTAAAAAAGATTTTCTAAGTGGGGAGAATGAATGCATGTGGGGTTGATTGGGGGGAGAACAGGGGAATTACAAAGACAAGTGCTGCCCTCAACTTACATTCATTTGTTGGAATTTATATAGGGCAAATGTATGAATACATGTATACATGTGATACTCTGTCCATGCAGTCAGGAGCCCTGCTTTTTCAGGGTTCCCACTATACAGAGAAAGCCTTACAGATATATAGGCTTTCCCACATATGTTCAGTAAATGTGCAAAGGTGGAGATGGTGCCACAGCCTTATTCTTTCCCCAGTGTGTGTGAATTTTCCATTCTTAGAAAAGAGCTACAGTCCCAATGCTGGTTTAACTGATATTATTCAGTACACCTTTGCTCACTGATTGTCCCATGGCACATAAAGTTTTGCAAATCTAACAGAAATACTTTGTTCATTATAGGGTTGACTAGCAATTGGTGAGAGTTTGAGGGTGGGGACATGGAGAGCACTGGTATCATGTGCATCTTCACCTCACTTCTGGGGGAAAAAAACAGAAGTGGTGTCAGATAAATCAAGGAATTGCCATAGTATTTTCAGTGATTTCTAGAGTGATGTGATGTCACATATGTGATGTGAGTTTTTCCTGAAAGTGACAGCATCTCATGCATCCTGGTAGTATTTTTTTTTAAAGTCTCCTATCACTGTTCAGAACAATGGACAATAAAGGCTGCCAGCAGGAGATCTCCTGCCACAGTTCTGTGTGTGTGTGTGTGTGTGTGTGTGTGTGTGAGAGAGAGAGAGAGAGAGGGGGGGGGCAACCTTATTTCATTAGAATGTACTTAGAACCACAGAATCATAGAGTTGAAAGGAGCCATACATACCATCTAATCCAATACCTTAGTGCAGGATCAGTCTAATGCATCCCTGATTAGTGTTCATCCAGCCGCTGCTTGAAGACTGCCAGTGAGGGGGTAGCTCACTTACTCCCTAGGCAGCTGATTCTTCTGTTGAATTACTCTTACTGTAACCCCTCCCAATATCTGCCGGGTACCATTCTGCTCATCATTTGTACCCATTATTGTGAGTCCTATCCTCTGCCAACAGAAATCACTCTCTGTCCTCCTCTAAGTGACAGCCTTTCAAACACTTAAAGAGAGCAATCATGACCCCCCTCAACCTCCTCTTTTACAGACTGAACATTCCCAAGTCCCTCATCCTTTCCTCATAGGGCTTGGTCTTCAGACCCCTGATCATCCTCATCACTTTTTTTGACACCTGCTCCATTCTGTTCACATCCTTTTTGAAGTGAGGCCTCCAGAACTGCACATAGTTCTCCAGGTAACTATAAGGGAGCCATGGCATCATGCAATTTTGATGTTATGCCTCTGTTGATACACCTCAACATTAGTCTTCTTTGCTACTGCATCACACTGGCTGCTCATATTTAGCTTACAGCCCACCCATATCCAAGGGTCTTGTTCACAAGGTCTTGTTCACAGACACAGAAGTGTATTCCCCAACCAGTATGTGCGCTTCTCATTCTTGTTGCCCAGATTTAGAACTTTACACTTAACCTTGCTGAATTGCATCTTGTTCACATCCACCTTTAGTGCAGCATTTTAACAAATCATTGTAAGTCTTCATGTCAGATTTCTGTATTTGGGACATATGCACTTCCATCCAGCACAACTTTAATTTCACTAAAAGTTGTGGAATAATTTTTTGAAGAAACTTTTCACAACAGTAATTTTGCTTCAAACATGCCTGTTGCAGCAAATGTCTGTAGGCTAGTTGTAATTGTTCATTGCAGTGAAAAAAAAAGAACACATCCTATGGTGCTTGAAAGAGTAGCATATTTATTGTGGGCTTTTATTGGCAAGAGCTGCAGCATCTGAAGCAGGTATTCTGTCCTTCAAGGCCTCAAGAGAACAATTCTACATTCATTTCATGGGTATAGATAGGATTGGTTTTAGGTCAGAAGCTTAAGGTGCATTATTAAAGAAGAGATTGTATATTTTGGTTGTTTTCAAAGGGCTGATTTATTTATATCCGCACAAGCAGATATGTAGGATTTTATTATGCACATAATGTATGGGCCACCCCACTAGGCAGGGTTGCCAGTTCTAGGTTGGAAATTCCTATGTATATGGGGGTGGAGCCTGGGGCTGGCAAGGTCTTCAGAGAGACATAGTGCCTCAGAGTTAGCCCTCCAAAGCAATCTTTTCATCCACAGGAACTGATAAATGGAGTCTGGAGATCAGTTGTAATTCTGGGATTTTTCCAAGCCCACTTGGAGGTTATCAACCTTACCACTAGGATATATCTAAAGCCCATCATGTCCACTATCCTGTTTTCCATAGTGACTTCCAAGATGTCTTCAGGAAACCAGTAAAGAATAGTGATTTAAATCTCAGAGTAGGATCTTGGAGACCTGGGTTCAGTTCCCCCCTCCTCCTCCTCCTCCTCCTCCTCTCTGGCATCATCTTTGGGGGTGGGAGATGGTGGGCAGGGGAATGGTGGGGGGCTTCTGCTGGGTTCTGGCTTTGGGAGGGTGGGAGATGGTGAGTGGAGGAATAAGGGAGTGGGGGGAGGGTTCTGGGCAATAGGGATGGTATTGGCGAACCCGGTGGGGAAGGCAGTGGGAGGGCGGGCTGGGGACTGTTAGAACATGAGTCCACAACTCACTTCCATTCCTTAGGCAATTATGTCTAAGGATATTAGAAACACAAACAAAAAAGTTACATGTATAATTGAAAGGTGTGTTGAGGAATTCTAATGAAAAATCAACTAAGATTTAACTAGCAACATCCTTCAAAGAAACATAATTAAAGTTTAAGGTGTATTGAAATGCTTTTGGGGAAGAAGCAGGAATGAGGTGCTTTGCATATCAAAAGCAAGCAAGCTCAGGACTCTTCTTGGTAACAACCAAAGCAATCTCTTAGATTAAACTTTTAACATGCTGGGTATGTTGTGCTATTAAAATTATTCACAGTCTCCATGAACTAATAGTAATCAATAGACATTCACTTTAATTCAGTTGTAGTAAAAATACTGCATTTTGAAAGATTTATTAATGGTAAAAGAACATGAAACTTACTGGTAACTTTGAACTGTTATAGTGGAAGGAGCCTGAATCTCTAGTGCTTATGTGGCAGCTTTACACAGATGCTCCTGAGATGCTGTACAGGATGCAGGGATTTGGTAGGCACCTGTTCTCTTTTGGTGCCATCTCAAAGAGTTGCACCCCTCTAAGCCTTTCTACTCCTGTGGATAACACTGTCAGTCACCAAGTAATATAGATGAAAAACAATTCTGAAGACAGCAGTGATGGACTGCACAGATAAATAAGGTTTGAAAATGCAGCCAAAAACAAAGAGCAGTCACATAGTGCAAGGGAAAAACCTTCATAGACATTGAACTTCATAGGAACTGATTGAGAAAGATGACCTGTGCTGTGATTGGTGGAGCAACCAGATGACTAACGGAATGAAGAGGAGTCTCTATGAGAAGAAAAGAATTTCAGAGCTTTTGAAGGGGACAGTGATTTGACTTGCTTTTCGTTTCTTCTCCACAGCCCCCACTGGTGCTGCAGTATATTTTGTTTATGATAGCTGAGGAGTTTGGGGGTCATGCATGGAGCTTCCCAATGAAGCAAAAAATGAGGAAGGTCCATTCATCCAACTTCTCCCACGCACTTTCCCCATCGGATCCAACCCAGCATCTTGTGCTTCTTTCTATAAGTAGTGTTACTTACAGCTGTTATCCTGAATCTTCAATAACAGGGTAGCCTGAGTCATCCAAAGCCATGATCTAATATATAGAAGAGTTTATCATGTAGCTAAGCCCCTCCCACTGGATTAATTGGACTGAGCTTTGCTTACATCTTACTAGTCAGAAAGTATCCATTGCTACTAAATCTCACACTAGGAATAACACGTTCCTTAAAAAAAAATCTTACCGCATATCAGCATTGATACTCTGCCAAAAAGACATTCCAAAATAATATTCTCTCTGCTTCGAGAAGAATGAGTATAAGTATCAGAGTGCCAAGAGCTGGTCTATTTAAATTTCCTAGTAGCTGGCAGATGCTGGGAGATAAATAGGTACAGAACTCTGACAAATCCAATTCTTCCAAAAAGAAACAGTTTCAGATCCCAAAGAGGGTTCAGTTTTTAAAGTGCTATGCGTAATATCTTAAGTGTGTATAGAGATAGCTCCAGTACAGCATTCATTGAGACAACATGTAGTGCAAGGCGACAGAGAAATGCAAATACTGGTATATGTATTTCTGCTCCTTCGAGGGAAATTTTGGAAAAAGTGAGATGAGAAAGATTTTCTTTTCTTTTTTCCCCTTTCTTTTCTGATTTGTTTTCATTTGTGGAATTAATCCAGGTCATGGTTGGTGGAAGTAAATGTAGGATTTGTCCCAACTAGATTTTCCTATCCGGCATCTGAAAATCATTACATCATGCACTCCAGCTGGCTCATAGTCTGAAGATCAACAAAGGTGTTATGTTGATCAACATAATCTTGCATGAGACTCTTTTCCCCATCAAACTCATTGTCATAGGTAGGGCATCCCAGATTAATAATTCCATCTCTCTCAAGCAGTGGAAGCTGCTTGGCTTGGCCCTGTATTCCTAGCTTCAAAGAGGAATGGATACCTGCTTTGTACAGCTAGGGGTGGGAAGTCAATGTCCATGCCAAGGATGCCTTGTGTAGAGCAGGCCTCATGGCTGCCGTGACAACTATGGGGATGTCTCAATATTTTTCTGACTCTGTTCATGAAGCTAGACATACTCTTGAGCTGGTGTTTGCAACTGGGTAAAGAGGTGATGGTCTGTTGGTGGAGGGCTTCAAGATCTGCCCATTGTCATAGATGGATCACTATCTGGTGAAATTTGAACTATTGGTGCCACTGCAGAAGTGTGGAACTGATTATCTGCCCTCAAAACCAAGATGAAATCTGAAGGATTTCTGTGGGCTCTGAGAAAGTTTCTGGCCAACATGACTGGTGCTCCTGCCGAGGCCCTGTTTGTGCTATGGAATGGCAAGAAGATCAGGACTGTTGGCACGATCACTCTGGAGCATCTTTGACCCACTTTCAGGGCCAAGTTGCTCAGTTTTGTATGGAGTTGGACTCCATGATTTTGGATAATCCTGAGGTAATCTCCAGAGAACTGTATGCTCAGGTTATATAGGATCAATTTCAATTGTTGTGTCCTGAGAACGTAAACAAGTTACTTGCAGTGTTACGGCTGACCATCTGTTCCCTTGATACTTGCCCATCATCCACTGTCAAAGCTAGCTAGGGTGGTGGTGGTTGCATTGGTACAGGAGGTGGTGAATGCCTCCAAAAGGAATGGAAATGTGCCTCAGACTTTGAAGGGAGTGGTCTTAACTATCTTAACAAGATCTTAACAACTATCACCCTGTAACCAATGTCCCTTATCTGGGTGAAGTCTTGCCACAGGTGGTGGCCAGCGCAACTGCTGGCACACTTGGATGAAATTGATTTTCTAGATCAGGGGTAGGGAACCTGCGGCTCTCCAGATGTTCAGGAACTACAATTCCCACCAGCCTCTGTCAGCATGGCCAATTGGCCATGCTGGTAGAAAACTGATAGAGTGTAGTTCCTGGTATCAGAGAAATGCGAAAAACAAATTCCCTGGAATCCATGTCAGTTGGTGTTCAGGCATGGGTTCAGGACAGAAACAGACTTCATTGCCCTGATGGATGACCTCCTCAGAGAAAGGGATAGAGGTAAGATGTCCTTGTACTCTTGGATTTTTCAGTGATCTTTAATACTGCTGTCCCTGGTATCCTTCTGAGGAGGCTTTGGAAGGCCTGGACTGAGGTACACTGTAATGCAGAGGATCTCATCCTACATAAGTGCCAGGCTCCAGGAAGCAGAGATGGAAGGGGGCGATGCTCAGGTCCCTGGGAGATCTCTTGTGATGTTGCCCAGGGCTTGGTCCTGTCTCTTATGATATTTAATATCTATATGAAGCTGCTGGGGGAGGTCATCATAGGATATGGCATGGGTTGTCATCAATATCCAGATGACACCCAGCCTTTATGGTGCCTCATACCGGGACCACACTACCCCAATTTGGAGGAGCTTCTGATGTGCTACTGGGCCCAATTCAAAGTACTAATACTAACTTATAAAGCCCTAAATGGCTTTGGTCCTGGGTACTTGAGACAGAGCATCCACGCATATATTCCTTCCTGACCACTGAAGTAAGAGAAGGAGGCCTGTCTGACTTTCCTGTCCACTTTGGGGGTGAGGAGAGTTGGGGCAACCTTGAGCATCTTCTTAACAGTGGCCTCTGCACTGTGGAATGTCCACCCACTAGAGGCCCACTAGGCATCTACCCTCCTGGAGTTTCAACAGCTGGTGAAGATTGGCATCTTCACTCAGGCATTTGGCTGATTCCTCCCTACTGGGAGGGGGGGGGCAAGAGATGTTCTGTGTACTCCACCAACTTTTGTGGGTGGTTTGGGTGGAAGTTTTAGAGTATATAATGTTTGATGGTTTTATGATTGGTTTTATAGTGATTTTACTGTCATATTGTATGGCATTTCATTATGGCTTTTATTGTAACCCAATTGTAACTACTACTACTACTACTACTACTACTACTACTACTACTACTACTACTACTACTACTACTAATAATAATAATAATAATAATAATAATAATAATAATAATAAAAGGAGGGAGCCACAACTCCATGAGGTTCCCCCCTCTTGCAAGAGATTCCTATCTTCTGAGACTAGATCTTTTCCCTGACATATCCTGGATGCCCAGCATAGAGGCTAATGCCCAGCTGAGGAAATGGTGAAACTTTAAATGCCTTCATCTTCTCCAGCACCAAAAACAACTTCCAGTGATGAATCCCCATGCCGGGACACTCATGTGTTTATCTGCCTGCAACACCTTCAGTACACTGGATGATGTAGGCTTTTGTCCGCAGTCAAACTTTAAACATATCACAAGATTAAGTGTTGTTTTCTCTAATGACCCAGGATCTCTCTTATTTTGTTTTCCGTGTCTTTCAATCTCTAACAAGTCAGTGGGTAGTAGAAGCAGATCAGAGGCAGTCACGAATTATGTAGCTGTAATAGCAGGCTAATTGATCATGCGGACAATTTCTGGATGTATTGTCGAAGGCTTTCAATTTCTGGATGAACTCCAGTATCTAAAACACCTAACCATGTGCTAAACCTTTATGACATGTATATGAAAATATGCCTGAAATTACTTTTATGATTATCATGTGGGGTTCCATTTCCACTGTATCTGCATTTCACTGAAATTTAATAAAATGCCTGTCATAACATCATCAACATTGTAATATATACATCAGCAGCACAAGTAGGAGAATGGTCTAGGCTGCAGATGGCAAATATGTGAAATGCAGGCTTTATTCTTAGTACTTCCCCACAAATGTTAGGCAGTGATTTTGACACTGCACTTTTATTTTTTAAGTGTTATGGTTATATTTACATAATTTTGTTAGGGTTGTACTGAAATTGGCAGAGTCAAACTGATGCAAAAGAAATGTTTTTGACAAAACAATTGGGTGATTCATTGCAATGCCAACTCTTGGATCAGTTGCATTCTGCATCGTTTCCTGTTCAGCCCACCTGAGGACCCTGCAGCTTCAAGTCCTGATGCTTCCAGTTTCACTGTTGCCAGTCCAGCACACGTTACGCTCTGTCATGACAACTTCTACTACTGCTGCGGGATCTGGGACTGATTCTATTGCTGCTACGCGACAATACACAGAGTGATTCTGCTGCAAGACACCGTTCAAGGCAGTAAAAAATAGCAAGCAGTTTTAGGGAGAGAAACTAAATGGAATGGAAGACATGAGAACCATGTTGATCTTTCCCTTATTAACTGTGCTTGCATCCTGCCCTTTGCAGTTCAGAGTAGCATTGTTGCCATTCTTTCATTTCCTTCCCTGAAATCCCTATGAGATAAAGCAGTAGATAGTAATTGGCCCAAGTTTGTCCAGTGAATTTCACAACTGCAGATCTCTACACTCACATTTTCCCAGTCCTCGGTCTACTTCACTATACAGGCTACCTGTGTTTTCATACAGATCTATTCTTCAGTTCTTGTATTAGGCGTAAGAACTGAGCAGGAATTGCAGAGGGTAATCATCTGAAACATTTGTGAATTTATCACAAAACATAAGTTTGCATATAAGATTATATCAATAACATCTGCAGCAATTTCGGTGTTATCTGGGGTGAAAAGTAAAATGTGGCTGATGATGTATGCAATGGAGATGTAAATTAGTGATACATGTGTAAGAAAAACAAAAGCTGAAGGAAGTAGAGCAACTAGGTGGAATAGGGAAAGACTTTGGTGGTGAGCACATGATTTAGGAAAGTCAGTGCCTTTGTGAGCTTTTTTCCTTGCTTTTATTTTTTAAAAAGCCACATCAAAGAATACACACAACTGGGCCAAGATGACTTAGATCATCACTCTGCACAGCCAAGAAATAGATTATAAAGAACAGTGTTGATGGAACAGAAGTGGCAGCTATTATCTTCTGCACCTTGTCTCGTCTTGGGGCTTTTATGTTCTTGAGATCGCCAGGTTTTGCTTTCAAAGCACTCCAGGATCTCTGGGCTATGGTGATATCATTTCTGTGGTATGTTGGGGTTTTGCCAAGCTGCTTCTAGGTTTTTACTTTCAGGGTTTCTAGCTGTCCAAATCAGCCTCTTTATATACACAAAACCACAGCCCTGTAGGGCTGCATATCTCTGTTAGGTCTCGGAACCTTAACCCAATAAATGGACTCTGAAGTATTGATCAGCAGCATTTATTGATGAGGTATTGAAGCACCATAATTGGCAAAGCCAGTTCTGAAGAAACTGCCATTCACAGTTCCCTTTATTCCCCACTGAAACAGCCCCTCCAAGAGTTTGTGAAAAACAGTCTTTACAGCTGAGATACACCAAGGTCAGTGGCAGATAGTGAGAGAGCCACCTGACTTCCTGCCCCATGAGATAACGGATGTAATTCTTTTCTCATGGGACAGATTTACCAGGGGAAGCTTAGTTTCCTACAAAGTGTGTGAAGCCATAAAGAACAGATCAAGGAAAGAATGCGCAGATGGCAGTGGTTACATATAGTAGGCTGGTTACATATATCTTTTGAGCAGCATTGATGTGTTATTTTAAGCAGTTACATCAAATTGGGAACGCATCTCAATCACCTAGATAATATCCCCCTGACAATATGCCCTTGTCTAATAACTACCTGTGTGTGACTCTCAGATTCTGGGAGATGACTTGTGCCATTTCTGTCTTCACTCCTTTTTGGAAATGATTGTTGCTTATTTCTCTGCAGTGCCAGCTTTCATATGCAGCCATTCCATATTCCCAAATGCTGCAAAGTTCTTAGCAGTTCTTATGTATCTTGCTCATCTATATCTCATCCATTTCTGTCCATGTTTTTGCTCTCTTACCAGGCTCTTTTCTTTTTCCAGATTATCTGCCAGGAATCAATATTCTGCCAAACAATTTGTTTCTATACACCTCAGATTTCCTCTTGTTTGCATCTGTCCCACATAGTATTGAATCTAGTACCTAGTGTATTTATTTTATGATGTTTATAGTCAGTCTTTCTCTAAAAGGCTCAGGGGAGATGCATAAAATGTAATCCCTGTGAATCACTGTTGGCTTGGAATCAAAGGTGTCAAATTCTAGTTTGAAAAGTAGATCTAGCACTAGGGTAGATTTGTGGACAGACCTTGATAGAATACAGCGTGTTGTTGGAAAAGGGTGCAGAGATGTTGGGATTATTCTGACATTCTCCTCACTTGAACTTCTCTCTAGATTTTAGAGCTTCGCAGTATCTGGTCTTCTTGTTTCCATGTGGGTATAATATGCTAGAAACCCTCCATTGTGGGAGGATAGTGATGCAGGCATTGCTACAAGGAAAGAAGGCACAATAAATAAAAGACAATGAATGGAAGAGTGGGGAGGCATAGTCAAGGACTTGGGTCCAGGGGAAGCAGAAGAAAGAGAGAATCAGTGGACAGAAACCCAAAGGGATGACTGGATTAATAGTGTAAAACTTGACTGAAGGAGACAAGAGAAAAAGAACGACAAGAGAAGGAGACTGTAGAGGAAGAATATTGGTTTTGCAGAGTGGAGCCACAAACTCAAAGTAGAATTGAATAATGGAACAGCCATGAGGTATGGAGCACAAAATGGACAAAATGGAGTGGGTGCAGAAGACAGCAATGAGGATGAACAAGGACTTGGAGACCAAGCCCTATGAGGAAAGACTGAGGGATGTGGGAATATTCAGTTTGGAGAAGAGGAAACTGAGGGCAGATATGATTGCTCTCTTTGAGTACTTAAAAGGCTGTCAGCAGGGAGTTGTTCCCATTGGCAACAGAAGATAGGACTTGCAATAATGGGTTTAAATTATGGGCAGAAAGATTCCAGATGGATGTTAGTATTTTTATAAAAAGTAAGAGTAGTTCAGCAGTGAAATCATCCACCTAGGAGGTGGTGAGTTTCTCATTGACAGTCTTTGAGCAGTGGTTGATGAACATTTGCAAGGGATACTTTAGGCTGGCCCTGCATTGAGCAGGGGTTTGAATTAGATGGCTTGCATGGGCCCTTCCCACTCTGTGATTCTCTAAGTGCCACTGCAGTAACTAAAACCACAGACCAAACCTTTGTCTCCCATGGATGGATTCATCCAGACATTAGAATTTTCTAATTAAAACAGTGTGTTCATGAAATAAGGTAAAACCCTAATCTGGTATTGGATAATATACTCATTGAACTGAGAGAGAAAAAGTTTGCTAGGAACATTAATCCACCAATACTCTGCTGATTAATCAACATAAATCCTTGAATTTTGCTTTAATGAATTTAGCCACTGATGCAAAATGAGTTTAACGTTCAGAATCAAAAACTATTATTTATATTTTTGTTCTCAAATTGTGTTGATCTTCTGTAAAAGCAAGTCACAATAGATTATCCCTTTTCAAAGAATCAATTTGATCTGAACAATGTATACTTAGCTGGTGGTAAAATTGAGCAAACAACTAATGAAGCAAGTCCCTGCTTATATTCAGACACATAACAGCAGGTTCAGCTCTTTAGATTTAAATGATCTTGAGTGTTTCTATTCAGGTGGGGCCAAATTAGCATTGTTTTAAAATGATTATACTAACTAATACAATAAAGTTAACTCCAAACACAGCTATGAGGTCTTGATGAGAATGTAGATTGACTTGTTCTACTTGGTGGAAAACCCTCTGACCCTAAACATGCCACTCCATCTGTCATCATCTAGGCAGCAACAGCAGGGAGGAAAAATGAATGAGATGGCTTCAGAAGAGTAACTTTCAGAAATGTTTGCACAGCATTTAAGCTTTGTCTCATATTGAAAGATGATTTCCCCCGTTCTACAAGCACATGGACAGGTCTTTTCTAAAATAAGGACAGCTTGGTAAGTTATTCGTATAGAAATCTCCAAACTTACACAAGCACACACATTTCATGATATTTTAAACAGTCCAGAAAGACGAAATAAGAAATATTTATTTTGGTTGGTCTCTATGCAGGGCAATAAATGGACATAAATCTGAGATTACAAATAGCAACTTTTAGAAACCAGTGGGAGAACATTTCCATCTCCCGGCATACACTACAGCTGACCACCAAAACTATAAACATTCAAAAGGGGATTCCAGCATGAATTTGCTGAACTTGAATTTATCCACAAAACAGATTCTGTTCATTTGGGACTTAATTGGGACTGCAGATTCCTTACTGCACTTGTTGACATAGTATAGCAGTGACTCCTGTTATGAAAGGATCATTCTTTATGTGCCTTGTATATATTTGAGTTCTACACAGAAATAACAGCAGTATTCTTGCCTCTTGCATCTGATGGCCTTTTGCCTCCACTATTTACCTCTGGACATCTCCTCTATTTCTCCTCTATTGTATCCTTTAAATCCTATGAGGCGTGTGCTAGAGTGATTGACCCATGGTCAGCCAGCAAAATTAGATTAAGGGATTTGAACTTAGGTCCTAACAAATGATGAGTGAATCTATAATACGTTGCCAAAGGTATTGTGGCAACTGTTTGGGGTGACATGCCCGGCGTTAAGCCAACACCTGATATTATTGACAACTATTTTCCCTGTTTGAGTTTCCAAAGAAACCGAAGAAACAAAAATGTGTAACCCTACACCCTACAGACTTACAATGGATTTTCGCCATCCATATCACCATGTAGAAAATGTTGACAGAGATAAATTTTTCTCTCTTTCTCACAATCCTAGAACCAGGGGGCATTCATTAAAAATGCTGGGGGGAAATTAGGACATTAATAAAGGAAACACTTCTTCACTTAGCGTGTTGTTGGTGTTTGGAATATGCTGCCACAGGAGGAAGTGGTGATGGCCACTAACCTGGATAGCTTTAAAAAAAGGAGGCTTGGATAGATGTATGGAGGAGAAGTCGATTTATGGCTGCAATCTTGATCCTCTTTGATCTGAGATTGCAAATGCCATAGCTGAACCAGGTGCTTAGAACAACACAGTGGGTGGGATCAAAATTTTAATAACAGAGTTCCGATGGTAGGTGGTATTCAGAACGGTGCGGCCCGTCCACACACACACATAACTCCAGTCCTTATTGGGCAGGGAGGTTGCTTTAGTAACCCCTTCTCGGCACTCAGAAGAAATTAGTAACCACTTCTAGATGGTTGGGTGAGAACTGGTTGGATCCCACCACTGGAGAAACAGCTGCAGAAGGCCATTGCTTTCACATCCTGCATATGAGCTCCCAAAGGCACCTGGTGGGCCACTGCGAGTAGCAGAGAGCTGGACTAGATGGGACTCTGGTCTGATCCAGCTGGCTTGTTCTTATGTTCTTATGCTCTTATGTTCTACTGATGGCATGCTAAGCAGAATTATATCCTTCTAAGTCCACTGACTGTTGGATGGCATGGTGTGCGGATGCAGTTCTCAGATAGGATTCAAAGACTTTCTGCTGCTAAGAATCTGCCTGTCAACTGGTGAGAATATTTTATGCACCTGACAAAACAAGCAATGTCCCATAAAAGTTTGTCACACTACAGTTGTTTAAGTTCTTTAAGGTGCGTGGAACCTTGTTTTTGCTAAGGTGCATGGAACCTTGCTCTGTTTTTGCTATAGTTAAATAATATGACTTTCCTTCCGGCATGTGTGCCTACAATGGGCCACCAATATGTCTGGTCATTTTTTAAACAGCCTAGGCAGACTTTAATTAAACTACTTGGCTTACCATTGGCCTTGTTGACCTTTTTTAATGATGGTCTTTGATTTCCTTGTTTATCTAACATGCCATCATCATGCACTTTGCAGTCCTGTGCACTGAAAAACCTCAGATAACAAGTCAGTAAACAAAGTACAACTCTTGAGAAGTATCATGTTCTGAAGATACTCAATTGGAGGAAATAAATGACAGGAAAGAAAACACAGGGGAATATTTACTTCAGAATTCATTTACGAAAAGGTGATGTGAATTAACTTTCTGTTTACTTTCTGTGAATAAACTACCTTCCCCTAAGTGAAGTAGATTCTTGTTTCTGCAAAACAAATTTTGTAAAATATCTGCCGTGGAATTGATTTGATAATTTAGTCTTAGATTTTAAAAAAAATGAGCTTAATTCCAATGGATTATTAAGAACCACCATTTTAACAAATTCTTTACAAATTCTCAGTTTTGAGAACTTATTAACCTTTTAAATACAAAGTTTTATACACAGTCACAAGATAATAAATGGCGTAAATTCGGAGTTAACAACTGAGTAACAAAAACAGAAAGAAACAGCAATGGGCTATATGTGTCAGAAGAGCCAGGAGTTAGAGCAAAAAATCTTAGGTTCAGTCTCTGATACTTGCATTTAAAGGCTGGCAGGTAGCAGGTGTTATGAAAAACCTTTCTTTGCCTGCAACTTGAACTTTTGAATTGAACCAGAGGAGTCACAAAATTGACAGAGCAATCCCACCCAAATCCACTGAAGTCAATGAGCAAATTTGTGGCTGTCCTAGAATTATGTGCTTTCCTTTCCAACCTTGGATATGTTTTTATTTGTGTTCACTGGATATGGCTATTTCATTGTATTTATTTACTTCATTTATAATCAGTTATTTTTTCACTGAGACTCAAAACAGATTACAACCAAAATCAATGCAGCACAATGCATAGAGGCCACATCACAGAAAAAGTAGTAATACAAGAATTGAGAGCAATGCAGTGAAACATGCAACCAGCAGAATCATAAGGTTGGCTGACATAATTTGTTTAAAAAGTTGCTATGTTTGCAAATGTGAAATCAGGCAAATTTTTTACTTAATGTTTCTGTAATGCCTAGAAAAAGTCTGGGAAACTTTCCCCAATAACCTGGGGACAAGTGCACTATGTATGTCACAGTTGGCTAGATGAGGCAAAACCCACAGTACTGCTAAATCCATAACTGTTTATTTAAGTGCTGACACACAGCAACTCCAACAAGGAGCTTTCAAGGCAAGTAAAAAACAGAGGTAGTTTGCTATTGCCTTCCTCTGCAGTCTTTCTTGGTGGTCTCCCTTCCAAGTAACAGCATTGCTTGGCTTCTGAGATCTGATAAGATCAGGATATACCATGCCACCTTCCCTCCTATTAAATACATCGGGTACTAATAAACTCTAAGCATGCTTATGACACTGAAATCAAATTAGATCTAGTCCCTGAAGTTTGGTGTGGGCTTTTTGATACAGGAAGTCTTTTTTGATGGTGGTTGTTGTTAAGACTCCCTTCTCCATGTGGGCTCAGGATGTCGTACAACATAAAAACATAACAAGTACATTAAAATCATATTTATAGTATAACATCCTAAGGGGAAGGATGATAAAACCATACCTAAAACTCCATTCATTGTGGCTTGGGGAGAAAGGAGGAAAAGTGGAAGGAAATAAGATAGGGAAGGCGGGGAAGGGAGGGGCGGGATGTTGCTGTTCACGGTCCTTAACCTTAGGCCTGGTGGACTAGCTCTGTCTTACAGGCCCTGAGGAACTGTGGTAAGTCCCATAGGACCCTGATCTCATTTGACAGAGCATTCCATTAGGCAGGGGCCAGGGCTGAGAAACTGGTTGTAAAATGATGTTTGGCTATTAATCTTAAGACTGAAAGTGACCAAACAGCATTTGATGGTCTTACCACCAATTAATCTGGTGTTATCAAAGGGGCAAAAAAGATGGAGCTATTGATTAATTGATATGTTTACTCATAGGTCAACCTTCACATGAGCAAAGTAATGTGTGAACGTAAAATTTCTGGATCTCTGTATCAGTCATTTGTTATTCCTGATATGACAAATATATCATCTAGACCAGGGGCAGGGAACCTGCGGCTCTCCAGATGTTCAGGAACTACAATTCCCATCAGCCCCTACCAGCAGCCCAGTGGCCCATGCTGACAGAAACTATTAAATTGGATTCAGGCTGTCTGGAAGCCTGATCTGGGCTTAAGGAAAGAGTTTTTTAGTATAGCTCCAACCAAGAGAAAACTGCTTTTTATGTGAGAGGATCTGTTGTAGCTGGGAGCTATGCCTGAATGGACCATGGACCATGTGGGTGGGATGAGTGCACAGGCCTTTTCTCCATTGAGATGGCTGGATCTTTGGGATGGACTCATGATCATCTGGCTGATTCACTGATCATCAGCTCCCAGCCACACAGACACTGTACATGGAAAAGCAACTCCCATCAAGTTTGGGCTGTATTGGAGGGACTGACAGCTTTCTGCTAACACACTTGTTCAAAATATTATGTAATAAGTGGATGACAGAAACATTCCATTTGTACAGTCTGATTTCAAAGATAAGTTATTAAGCTACCCAAAGCTGAATATTTGGATGGCAGATAATTTTCCATGAAAACTTTTCATGCATTTCATATTTATTTTAAAACCCACATGGCAATCCGCTCTTTCAAAGTAATAATGTAGCATTCATCACTATAACACTTCAAAAAAAGAAAGAAAAGAGAAAGGAAAAAGAAAGAAAGGAAAAAAGAAAGGTTCTCCCAACATCTGCTGAAAATATTAGCCCTGGAAACACCTAAGCTGGTCAGTGCTATAGTATTTCCTTTGTACTATTCTTAAGTACAGTATCATGCTTGCAAAAGAATATCTGTGAAACATAACTCTTGCCTTTGTGGGGCTGGAGAATACGTTGGAATGTTTTAAGTAACTAACTGCAGTTGTTAAAACAAACACACCTCAAAGATGTCCTGGAGCTGAAAGAATTTCTGGTGCTGGACATTGGCAATTGTGTTTTCATAACAGAGGTGTGTGAGTGATAAAATTTGAAGAAAAATGCCTTTAATATTATAGGCATTGCGTTTTATCATAAACTTTAAGAGTCTGTGACAAATTTTAAGATTTATACATATTTTAAAGTTTATCTCAACATACACTTTTGACACCTAAATTTGATTTTGGATTAAAATGAAAAAGCATTCAAAAATTACAAAATTAACAACTGGATTTGAATCAACAGTGTACAGAAAAATGACATTTCTAAAAAAATGCTTAGTGCTGTTAAACTGCATGTTAAAATGTGACTTTGGCCCTTTCCGCACGGGCGGAATATGGCGGCCTGGGGATGGCAAAAACGCCGTCCCCAGGCCGCCATTCGCACAGGGGGCGCAGCTGCAGCGCAGGCGTGCCACCCTCGCGCCGCCCGACCGGCGCCAAGCCGGCATTTCCAGAGTGCGCTGGGAAGCGCACTTTCTTGGAAACGCCGGCTGGAAGCCGCTGCCGTGCGAACGGCAGCGGCTTCCAGGCGCTTCCCCCCCACTCCCTCCCTCCACTTACCTGCTCTCCGGCCCTCCGGCGCGTCGCCGAGGCCTGGGGACACGCCCCCCTGCTCTGCGACGCTGAAGCAGGCGCGCAGGGCAGGGGAGGCGTGTCCCCAGGCCCCGGCGACGCGCCGGAGGGCCGGAGAGCAGGTAAGTCCACCGGGCAATGGCGCTGTCTTCCCGGTTCTTTCTGGGACCGTCCATGCGGACGGTCCCGGCGTCGTCGGGTCGGCGTCAGTAACGCCGACCCAAGCCCTTCCGCCTCCGTGCGGAAAGGGCCTTTGATAAAGCAAATGACATATTGTGTGTTTAGAACACCTTGACATAAATACCACATAAATTATTATTACTAGTAGGTCATATGGCTAGTAGGTCATATTCCTTTACTTTTATCATTGATTTATTTGTTTGAAGATTTGTTTGAAACATAGCTTACTTTAACAATGAGACAGTGAAATGAAGTTAAACAATCAGTTTTATGATTCAAATGTGAAAAATATATTCTAATGCATTATTTCCTTTGAGAATTGGAATCATGGGATGAAAATTATTGCAAATATCTAGCACAAATATTTATGTTAGATTTTCAGCGGGGAAAGCCCAAAAACACCCCCACCCAAACATCTGGCAAAAATCCCTATAGGAGATAACAAAAAATGTTCAAACTCTATCACCTTTTTGTTGCAGCCAGTAAGGTCACAATACACACACTAGATTGAATCCCACATAATTTTTTTAGATGCACACGGGAATGATTTTCACCAATTCTCCCCTCCTAAGACAAACCTCTGATCCCCTTAGTAATTCCTGGAAATCCTCTCTCCCCTAAGAGTAGAGTGTGTGTGTGTGGGGGGGGGGGGGCAGGGTTGTATTTCCCGTGGCAATAAGAGGGGGAAATGGGGAAATCATGCTTCTGATGACAGAAATCCTTCCATCTTCAGAAAGCTTAGGTGGGATCTATGCTACTAGGGATGTAATCAAACCATGGGGCTCAATCCAAATATACCTTTATTCTTGTGAGCATGGTTTGGATCTAACGCTAGCAATGTTATTATTGTTGACAAAGCTCTCTTACGGCATGATTCTACATCTGAAACCTTAATTCCAGGTCAACCCTCACTCTGTTTTTCATAGAGGAGGATGGGGGGGAAGGAAAATACACTGCTGAACTGTTTTCCACTTGTCTAAATCCACTATTTAGTGTTTCCTATATATTCAATCCATGCTTTATCTCCCAAAGCAAAAAAGATTAAACGATTCCTGAGCCCCCCAAAACAGTTACATTACTTGTCTGCCAGCAGGAAGTAATTTGGTTTTGCTGAATCTGTTTTTGGAATATAACATTTAATTGCCATAAGTCTTTTGGTTACTGAAACTGTAATGAGAGACTACCAGGCATTCTCATTCAAATCTAAATTGTGCAACTTTTGACAGAAAGATTTTAATTTGTGTATTATTCTTGATAATAATGCTGTCCAGTTAAACCTTCCATTAGAAGTCTGTTATAATAATTTAATAGAAATTTTCAGTGGATCCCAATCAAACTGTTTCTGCTAATTTAAAATTATGGATTTTGAATGGATCTCTTACTTGGACACCATTTTTTATGTTTTATGTTTTTAGGATTGTAATGTTTTAACGGGGCTTTTAATCCCATTATGTAAGTTGCCCTGGGACTTTGATGTAGGGTGGGGTATAAATGGAACAAATAAAAAATTAAAATAAAATAAAAGGCATGTGCCTTAAAAATAGTGAATACTTGGCACAGTGGGATGAATGGAGAAACAACATTGGTTTGGTGATGTGAGGCAGGGAACAAGGATTGTTAAAGAATGGTAAACTGAATTAGTGCAAGAAAAAGCTGATAGTAAAAATCAATCATCTTTGGACGCTCCCATATAGGAGCTTCCTCACAGTTCTGGTTTATGCTCAACTGTGCTTCTAAATTAAAAAGATGTCAGAAGTGCTATTTGAAATGCTTTATTATGCTTCTTGAAATGTGAAAAAATCTAGAAAGCGAGATCAGTGTGCTGTGGTTTCTTGAACATTCCGCAGTTCCTTGTTATTCCTGGGAAACACGTGGGAGGACGCAATACTAAAGCATAGAACAGTGGTCTGCAACCTGTGGCTCTCCAGATCTCCGTGGACTGCAATTCCCATCAGCCCCTGTCAGCATGGACAAGTGGCAGGGCTGATGGGAATTTTAGTCCATGAACATCTGGACAGCCGCAGGTTGCAAACCCCTGGCATAGAAGAACAGAACACATTGCAGCCAACTGGAGTAGTAATCAAGCTAGTATGCATATTGTCTTCAAAGTTCAGATATAGGGTTGCCACTTAGAGAAAGCATCAGGTATGAGAAGAATTTCCCAAGGGTTTCAGATTAAATGTTCAAGGGTAGACGTGTGTGTGTGTGTATGTATGTGAGTTACATAACTATTTTATTTATATGAATTCTACACACATGAATTACTCCCACTCAGTTCCTCTGCTAAAAATAAAGGCTAGTTCTTCTAACCTTGCAACTATATATGAGATATTGCAAACAATGGTTTCTGCAGCATAGCACATGCTCAGGGATAAGAAACAGACACATGCCAAGGCTTAGACCCAGTTCTAAGCTTTCTTCCTCCCATGTTACTTTAATGTTTCTCACATGGGTGTTTTTGTTAGCTTAATGGTGATAATAGATACTGCTGAACAAGCCACACGTGTACCAAGTAATATCTTACATACATTGGGTTAGATCAGGGGTCTGCAACCTGCGGCTCTCCAGATGTTTATGGACTACAATTCCCATCAGCCCCTGCCAGCATGGCCAATTGGCAAATCTGCCAGAGCAAATCTGTGGGATGCAACTGAGAATGTTTCTCTAGCGGTTTCATTGGTTTCTCATATATATGTGAAAAAATCCATTAGCAAAACAATCCTTTTTTCAATGCCTCCCACTTCCAATAGACTTTACATTTAAAACTTCATCTTGCCAAATATCTGACGCAACAAAAGAGCACTCTGCTGTCATTCAGTTTTACAAACGAAGCCAACAGTTTCATTAAGATTTTCCTATGAACACATCAGAGATAAATTGACAAGTTGACTGGTTTAGCACTGCTGAGTGTATACTTCCTTGAGCAGTACTGTCACACACCAGTTGTCTCCAAGTACTTGAAATTCAGCGAGAGCCGTTCTATTAAGCTTATACACCTGCATCTAAACTTCAGTCTTGTGCTCACAGTCTTGTGCTCACAGCTTGTTACATGCATCTGGTTATCACCACATAGCAATCTATTTGCTTGCCATGGTTCACTATGGATTACGCGGCCTCCTCAGTACATATTTGCAATGATGTTGACAAAATTGCAGAATCATTACACTGCACAGCAACAAAGAACATTTGAAGATACCATTCATAAAGAAACCATACAGAGTGAATTACAGTGCCCCTTATAGAGAAACAGCCTAGAAAGTCTGTGTCACTTTCAGAGAAGATACCTTCCACAAACTTCCATATTGTATTCGGGCCGAATGTGGTCTGAATGCCCAAATAGGCTGCGATTCGGCCATTTTTGGTGATTTGGGATACCCGAATCCCCAAGCCTAGAGGAGACTATTCGGTCAATTATGAACGGGGGGAGCTTACCTCGTCTCTGCCCTGCCACGGCATCAGGTGTGTGCCTGAAGGGCTTTTGATTTCTGCAGGGAAAGCCGAGAGCAAAAGCAGGAGGCACATGGCAATTTCCTTGTATATCAGTACAAAGAACTTTGCTATGCACCACCATGTGTGGTAACTTGTACAAGGAAGTTTGCTGCATCGGAGCTCAGTTGCCAGGGCGTGTTAATTGGCTGCTGAATATCGGCTGAAGAGAAAGTAACATACTGCAATAAATGGTTGTAAATTCAGATCACTGAATTAATAAATTCAGATAATTGAACTAAAATGAATCAGTGGTCCATTCTGCACAACCCAAGTAAAACACTTTGAAGCAGGAAATAAAACATTTCCTCTAGGGACTTCCGCCATGTTTTTAACCCAGAATGTTTTATTTATAGCCTCAAAACATTCTATTTGCATCCTGTTCCCTAGATATTCTTTTTCTGAAAATGTCGTGAAAACATTTTCACTTGCTGTGGGAGCTCTTTAAGACATTTCCCACGCCTCCTGGACTTCCTCATCAGCACCATTTTCTGAGCTTGTGCCAACCATCTCATGCTGCTGATTTTAAAGAAATCTTTGGGGGGGGGAATTATGTTTCTGTAGCTTGAAAGACATGACCTCTAGATAATCGCAGCACGAGGTGTTGAAGCTTCATAGCATTGAAGCTTCATAGCACTGGACCCACATATCTTTTTTTTAAAAAACCCAGAATGTGCAAATAAGTGCAAATAAAGTGAGGGGGTGGGGAGATTGAAAACATTTTGCAAATGTTTTGCAATTGTTTTCAAAACGGTTTCAATGTCTTGTGCAGCATGGGCCCCTATCATAGATCACAATGAAAGTTTTATCAGTGCTTTATTTGAAATACATTTTTATTTTTAAAATAAGAGCAAACTGTAATGCTTTTGCTTCAGATTAGAAGACTGCCTCATAGAAATGACTTCTTTATTGGAGTAAAAATGAAAAGAAACTTTCTAGGGAGCAGATGATCAACATGTGCATACATAGGCATATGGTATGAAATGTGCACAGGTCTCATCTGTTCTGATTTGAGCCATTTCCCTATGCCCATTTTCTTATTAAAGCCAAAGGACTGTCATCTTTGTCATTCTTAAAATTCACCTAGTACTAATAAACCTTTACTGGTGAATACAGGCTTAAAAGTTCTGCTTTTGAGTTAAGTGATGCATGGATTCCACATAAAAGCTAACCTTGATTCATCTCATTAAGTATTTTTAAATATCTTGCTCCCTTCTCTTTTTGTTGTACATTCACATGATACCTGATATTTGCAGCTATTAAGTGAAAATTATGTGAAACAGCTGCAGTGACAGATAAGATTAATTTTCTTTTGCATGGCTGACATTTAACCCTGCTTGTAACTTGGGCTGCTTGATCCTGCTTCTGTAGCAAAAAAGGCCAGGCCAAGTGAGGCTGACTGGCTGTAAGGGCTTTCCTGCAGCTCCTTGGCCATGACAGGAAGTGAGAAATGTGCCTCTGAGTTATGTTAAACCTAGAAAAAGGGAAAGGATGTGACACAGGAGGACTGCATACATGATTCTGAGTATGCATTATTCATTTTAAGTATGAGCAAAGGGAATGCAACAGCAGTTGTGTTATTCTGCCACAGACCTTTTGGCCTTGCAAAAGCCAAAAGGCACAACATTAGGATGAAGCCCTCAGAGAATCCACCCAAAAAAGAAGGACTTTTCTCCTAGGAGGTTTGGCAGATGGCAGCCAGCTTAGTAGAGGAGTGGCCACTTGCATTTGCCACATCTGATCTACTTCTGGTGATGGCAGCAGTTCCCACCCACCTCACATGGGACAAGGACTGCACCTTGCTTGGACCTTGGTAGTAGGGGGTAGGTGCAGCGGTGGCTTGATGGAGGAAGGGGGTGTCAGGTGGTAGTAATTTTGGGGCCTTATGTTTTTTTTTGTCCAGGGTCCCAGAATCACTGACACTGCCCTTTATGTCTATGCAGACTTTATATGGACAATACACATCATTGGTATGTACAATAGATCTACAATGTTATGTATTGATATTTAAATAAAGTTGACACATTCAGAGAGAAAATCTGACGCAAACAGATTGAAATTGCTCAAAGGGGGAGTCCTAGGTAGAGTCACTCCAGTCCAAGCCCACTGATATCAGTTGACCTATAAGGGAAAAAAACTTGGCATGTGATTGAACTGAAACCAACAATTTATTCATTTGTTTATTTTAAATTCTTTCATCTTGACTCCCCCCGCCCCCCCCAAAACGATCGAGAGCGAGGTAGAAGGACTTTTAGATGCAACAGTCATAAAATATAACTCAGGAAAAGTCACTGTTCTTTCAAACAGCAAAGCTTCTTTCAAGTCAAACTGCCCATTAGGACTGCCAATAGATTGGGAAAAAGACTAACCTGTTCTGGTGGCAATGAAAGTAGCCTGAAGTGCTGAAAACAGCAGAAGTTCTGCCGATGTTAAGCTACCATAGACGGTGTACTTGCACTGACTCCTTAGAAAACAGGACACTCTACTGATCACCAAAGTGATCGAACACATTCTTTTACCCCATTGTTGAATGCATTTAACATCTTCCTCTGAGTATTTTTTTATTTATTTATCTGAATATGTCTTTTCAGCATATAATGGCCTGGCAAACCATCTCTTTATGAGGGTATATATAATACAGGCCCTTTCCGCACGGCCAGAATACAGAGCCCCAGGAGTGGCAAAAACGCCATCCCTGGGCAAGCGTTCGCAGAGGAGTGTGTGAAGCCACCACTTTAAACCTCATCCTGAAGAATAACCAGATGTGGCCTGAAACATTGGGAGTAGGAGAACCAGGGTCTCTCTGTGCATGTTGATGTTTGCACCCAGCCACATTGAAACTGAGCCGCTGTGGGTATGCAACATCAGCAGGGCAATGCAAACCATGCCTAGGGTGCAATTCTGTGGCATTCTAACACTACAAGCACTGCAGCTGAGGGTCCACTTTAAACAAATTACTTGGGGCATTCAACCCAACAGGGGTCATTTCTTTTCCCTATCAGTGTCACATTTAAGTTGAGCCTAGACAGAGCCTTGAGCATCCTATGGTCCTTTCACAGTTTGTATGCAGAAAATATGTATTTGGTGTGTGGGGGGAAAACTCAGAGTGCTTTCACAATAAGCAAGGAACTCTCTCTGGATAATGAAAGAGGAACATCTTTGCCAGGAACATGAAATTTAGAGTGATACCTGTGTAGAGCAATTGGTTTAAACCCTACAGTTGACACTGGCTACCAGAGGGGAAAGGTGGGGATAGAGATGCCAGATACAGGTTATGAAATTCCTAGAGTTTTGGGGATGGAGCCTGGGGAGGACAGGGCCCTCACGGTGGAGTCTATCACCCGAACCCAAACTCTGAACAAAAACCTGACATGGGCTGTAGCCCTAGTCCTAGGCTGTACTGTAGAATGCAATGTAGCCCTTATGAGAATCCGACCCCCAGCTCTAGACTTAACCCTAACCCTAACTAGGTTTTAAAAAAGAATTTATTCTGTCATAAACTGTCACCCGAACCCTAACTGTGACCCAAAATCTAACATGGACCATAGGTCTACTCCTAGTCCATACCCTAGAATGCAATGTAATCCTAACCCGAATCGGATCCTCTGCCCTGGACTTAACCCTAACCCTAACTTGTTTTTTAAAAAGAATTTATTCAGTCATAAATTGTCTCCCAAACCCTAACTCTGATTCAAATCCTGTCACAGACCATAGCCCTTGTCCTAGTCCATGCCCTAGAACGCAATGTAACCCTTACCCGATTCTGATTCCCTGTCATGGGGCATTTTCCCACACACCGTTTGTTGCACGCTACACTCGCCAAGTAACGCGGGGTCTAGTGGCACTGCCCACTACAGGGGCGGCGACAACGCAGCCGCCCCAACTCTGCCGCTCTCGCGCCCCCTCAGCGCTCATCATTTCTGGCGCTGTTCGGAACAGTGCCTTTTGAATGACCCCGCGCAGAGTGCGGGGCAGTGGGGAACCCTGGGTGGTTACCCCAGGTTTCCATTTTCCTGCCTCTTAGTGACGTGGACCCTCCCGTCCAATCAAGGCATGGCAGGGCATGTGCTATGCGTGCACAGCTGATTTAATTTTTATTTTTAACACAAGGGATCCACGTCTGCATGCCTTTTTTAGTGCACATAAGCATAGATGCATATTGTGTGTCCACAAATAGGTTCGTTGGGACGTTGATTCGGCCAGTTGAAAATGTTAAAAAAATTCCTGCCGCAGCACAACGCAGCAGCCAATCAAGACTTACCCTGAAGCCCGGATGGAGTAGGGAGTCCTGCCTAGCTGCTGTGCAGCTCACTGTAGCTCATTAGACCCAGTGGCGGAAGCTGCGGTGGGGAACATGACCCCGCGCTAAAAAGGTCCTGGAGCAAATGAAACCAGTGAGTATCAATGTCATTTTAAAAGTGGGGAAACAACCATAGACTTAACCGTATCCTCCAAAGAATCCATTTTCTCCAAGAGAACCAATTTTCTCTACAGGATATTATTTATTTTATATATATATATTAAATTTATTATATATATATATATTAAATTTTATTAAATTTGTTATCTTGCCCTTTCCCAGCCAGAGGCTGTGCTGAAAAAAAAGTATTTTGAAAAAGTAAATGGAACTATTCCCAATTAATTTGAAACAGAAAAAAACCCTTAACTATAACCGCTTATATTTTGAAATTGTGTCACATAATATTTAGAGAAAAGAAAAGTTCAGTTGAGTTGAAAACAAGAAATCCAGGAGGCAGTTTGAAATGTTAACTTGATTTAATTCAGCTCTCTGCCATGACACCTGTTCTCAGTATCCCCAGATCTGCAACATGATCCTTTGAGGAGTGAGCCGTAAGTGGGCCAGTGAGAGCTACCTGTGATATCTGGTTCCTCATTACTTTAGGGTAAGTGAAGGAGGATGAGTCAAATAAGCTGCCAGGCCCTATGAGAGAGAAAGTGAGAGAGCGAGAGAGGCCAACACACCTACCTTAATTTCTAAATTAAATGCAGCACTTGGATGTTCTTGTTATTTGTAGATAACATGAGTCCTGGCTGTTTGTGATGAGGACAGAGCACTCTGCATGTCGCACTTTATTCAGTTCAGATGACACTTTCCGCATCTTAAGGGAATGAATCCAGTCTTGATAAGAGGTTCTTTGTGGTGTGTGTGCCAATCCTTCCCACTTTCTATAGTTTTTACTTCAAATATATTGAGCTGTCTTCAGTGGGTGAGTGATCCAAGCTAAGCCTTTGGGCTAGAACCTGCTGTCAAATGTACGCTTGTTTGCTCAAGTCTGGCAGCGCTGTGGGTTTAAACTAACATCAGTCTGCTTACTGTATGGAAACAAAATCCAGTGCTGAAATGTAATATTTATTATGATTGCTTTTGAAACTATGCAGACTCATCACACTGCAGTTTTCTGATGCTGACAACCTCAACCATTTTCAGTTCAGGGTAAACTCACCAAGCAGACCCATTTCCAGGTTTTATCCTTAAACATGAACGGATGTTTCTTGCTGAAATGCTTTTAAACAATCTCATGTGTTCTCCCTCAATGGAAGTGAAACTACTAAGGGCCAGTATTTTTTTAAAAAAACTGACAAAACATCTGTGCTTCTTTTAGTAGCATAGCTAACAGAAATTTAAATGCCATTTTTCCAAGCACTGAGGCTGATAAAATTTTTATTTATTTATTTATTTATTTGGAAAATTTCTGTGCTGCCTTTCCAGGGAACCTGTTCAAGGAGAATAACAAAATAAAATGTAATAGATGCTTAAGACGTTGAATCAGCTTTACAGTTTTCAGGATAAAAGCAGACTATAAAAATTGTGAAACCTTTAATGAAAAGCCTAGGGGAAAAGAAAGAGTTTGTCCTGGGGTCTAAGAGACAGTAGCATAGGTGCCAGGCAAGCCTTCAGGGCAACAGTGTTTCATGAATGAAGTGCCATCACTGAAAAGGCTGTGTTTTGTCCTTACCCTGTCTACCTCTGACAGCTGTTGCACAGAAAGCAGGAGTTGTGAGGATGATCTTACCCTGCTGCTGGTAAGATACTCAACCACTTGCCAGCTGGAACCTGGTAACCCTAGCCAAGTTTAGAAAGGAGCAGTCCTTCAAAGTACTCTTCTGCAAAGCATTTTGGGCCTTAAAGGCTTTCTGGTTGTTGCGGGTTTTTCAGGCTGTGTGGCCGTGGTCTGGTAGATCTTGTTCCTAACATTTCGCCTGCATCTGTGACTGGCATCTTCAGAGAGAAGTCTGTTATACACTGTGTCCAGTGAGAAGGGAATGTTTAGTGGGGTATATATTGTTCATGTTCCAGGGTGGGGAACCAATCAGTAAGTGTTTGCGTGGAACTTGCTATGCAAAAGTGTGGCTGACTGTATTGTAATGCAGGTGGGGGTTTTCAGTCCAGGGAGTGTTTCACATTTGCATTCCCTGCAGCAGTAACAGTCTGAGTGAATGCAAACCCTGTGTTTGGGAGGAGTCCATTGTCCATGAATCCTGCATGCCCTTGACCTTTGATTCTGGTGTTTTTAAGTACTGATAGCCAAGTTTTGTTAATTTTCAAGTCCCTTCTTGTTGGAGTTTTCTTGGTGTTTGTGGATTTCAATGGCCTCTCTGTGTAGCCTGGCATAGTAACCTTCTGAGTTGTCCAGAATTTCAGTGTTTTCAAATAAAATGTTGTGTCCAGTTTTGTTTAGAGCATGTTCTGCTACTGCAGATTTTTCAGGATGGTTAAGCCAACAGTGTCTTTAGTGCTCCTTAATATGAGTCTGAATGCTGCATTTTGTAGTGCCAGTGGAGACCTTTCCACAGCTGCAGGGTATGCAATAGATAGACTCCTGCAGAAGTGAGGGGGTCTCTCATGTCTTTTGCTGAGCGTAGCATCTGCTGTATTTTTCTGGTAGCTTTGAAGATTGTTTGTAGGTTATGTTTCTTCATCAGTTTCCCTATTTGATTTGTGATTCTGTTGATGTATGGTAGAAATATCTTTCCTGTGGGGGGCTGTTTCTCCTCAGTCCTCTGGGTTTCTCTTGGTCTTAGAGCTCTTCTGATTTCTGTTGTGGAGTAGTCATTAGCCTGCAGAGCCCAGTCTAGATGACTGATTTCATCAGGGAGGAGGTGAGATTCACAAATTCGTTTTGCACGATCTGTCAAAGTTTTGATTATACCCCTTTTTGTTGTGGTTGGTGGTTGGAGTTTTTCTGTAGATACTGGTCTCTGTGTGTAGATTTTCTGTATACTGTGTGGCCCAGTTGATGGTTGATATATCTGTAGCTGAACCAATGTTTATGGAGGGCTTATATTCATCACTAGAAACAAGAGGTTGCCAGACCTGATGTGGACCCCCTCCTCCTGCTGTCATTCAGCTAGGGTCTTAACAGGTAAAAAAATGAGGCTGAGGCCTTGATGCCACTTCTGGAAGTGACATTATCATGCCACTGTTGATGAGAAAGACACTCTGGTAGTTCTATTGTAAAGTTTTTGCCCAATACCAGAGCACCTTCCTTGACTTTGGTGACATGAGAATGTCACTTCCAGAAGTGATACCATCACACTGATGACATCAAGGCCTAGGCCTCATTTGATGCCTGGTATGTCCCCACCCCCTCCTCTACCATTTATCAGGAATGCCTGACAGCCCTACAGGACTTACAGTCTATGCTGCCGTCAGTTTTTCTCTTTAGTCTCTTTAGTCTGCTTTGGGAAGCAAATCATGTTCTGAGAGTGAATCGGCTACTTCAGTCATCCCCCTATAACCAAAACTGTTTCCTGACTATTATCCATACATTGACTTGAAAAATATACAGGTGCTCATATGCCATTTGCTACTGATTGGATATGGATTTTTTTTTCATTTAATAGACATAGATGTCACATTTCTGTAGGATTAAAAAGCATCTCTATTGTAATGACTTTGGCACTGCGTTTTAAAATAGTTATATGTATTACATAAATTACAGGATGTTCAGCAAAGATATAATTTACTGCTTCCAGAATCATAGGGATTTCATTGTGAAGTGTACTGAAAATCCTCTAAGCATATCTTATTTTTGAAATCATCTCTCTCTGTCACCTGTAATTTTGGGCACTTACAACTAGAGCAGTTCAGAAGGAGATAGCTGCAGTTGGAAAACTTGTCACATTATAAAGAGGACACTGATCAACACTTCTGCCACATATCTTTGCAGGGATATCAAAGCTCAGAAGCTTTAGTTTCTCCTTTCTCATCTTATTTAAATTCAGGGTCCTTATTAGACACAAGCTGGACCCCCCCCCCCCCCATGAATGGACTGAACATCATAATAACCCTAATTCAGCTGAACCTGTGATTAAAGTGGGGAAACTATTAATCCTGTTCAGATGATATACAGTGTGGATGAATGTAATATGGATGTGCATTGTCAAGCCCTGCCCCCCAGTTCTGTACATTCACCTATTAATTTTATCTAGCCCTGTATCCAAGATGATCAGAGCACTCAACATTGTTCTCTTCTCCCCATTTTATCCTCACACCTTGTGAGACAGGTTAGGTGACAGAGAAAGTGACTGGGAGCAAGGTCATTTAGTGAACTTCATGCCAGAATGGGGATTTAAAAGCCAAGTCTCCTAAACCTTAGTACAGTACTTAAGAACATAAGAACATAAGAAAGAGCCTGATGGATCAGACCAGAGTCCATCTAGTCCAGCACTCTGCTACTCGCAGTGGCCCACCAGGTGCCTTTGGGAGCTCACATGCAGGATGTGAAAGCAATGACCTTCTGCTGCTGTTGCTGCTCCCGAGCAACTGGTCTGCTAAGGCATTTGCAATCTCAGATCAAGGAGGATCAAGATTGGTAGCCATAGATCGACTTCTCCTCCATAAATCTGTCTAAGCCATTTTTAAAGCTATCCAGGTTAGTGGCCATCACCACCTCCTGTGGCAGCATATTCCAAAAACCAATCACACATTGCGTGAAGAAGTCTTTCCTTTTATTAGTCCTAATTCTTCCCCCCAGCATTTTCAATGTATGCCCCCTGGTTCTAGTATTGTGAGAAAGAGAGAAAACTTTCACTGTTATGGCATACTGATTCTGTTAAATATTAAATAGAAGCTATGAGTGCACCACTGTAAAAGCACAGGACTCTCTTTTTGTTGGTGAATGGAGAAGTAGGTGTGAAAGTGTGATAAGGTCACTCTTTTGCTTGTCAGCTGTTTTAAGTGAGGATCTAGGGTTGCTAATGGACTGGATAAAGACTATCAAATGGAAGCTCAGTCCAGATAAAACTGAGTTGTTGATGGCACTGTGATCAAACAGTGATGGCAGTTCCCTTTGTCCAGGATGTGGTTGCACACCCCTAAAAAGGTTGCTAGTTACCTAATCAGCTCCAGAGGTTTCTGGATGATGCTAAAGTGTTGGATCCCATTCAGTCCGGCTTGCACGCTGGCCATGGGATCAAGACGGTACTAATTGCAGTCGTGGACAAACTCCAGCTCCACCTGAGCAGACGTGGTTCCAAGCTGCTGATGTTAGATCTTACCACAGCATTCAATATGGTAGATCATGACCTTTTGGTCCACTGCCTCACTGAGATCGGGGTACTTGGGTCAGCCCTGTGTTGGCTGACCTTGTTTCTCCATGACCGGGGACTGATGGTGGCAGCGGGGGGAGAGAACTCCAGGTGCCATCCGATAGTTTGTGGGGTGCCGCAGGGGGCGATAATCTCCCTGATGCTCTTTAACATCTACATGCACCCCCTGGCTAGACTTGTCTGGAGCTTTGGGCCACAGTGTCATCAATATGCAGATGACACCCAGCTCATGTTCATGATGGAAAGCCATCTGACCTCGGCCCCTGGAGCATTCCAGTGTTGTTTGGAGGCCATGGCTGGTTGGTTGAGAGCAAGTCAGCTGAAGCTAAATCCAGCAAAGATGGAGGTCTGTGGTTGGGTCAGGGGGAGAGGCCGGTGGACTTTGGTCTGCCTATGCTGGATGGTGAAGCCTTACACCTAACCTCATCTGTCAAGAGCATGGGAGTGACCTTGGACCCAGTGCTGTCACTGGAGACCCAGGTTACTCAGACTGCCCAGGTGGCTTTTTACCATCTGCAGCAGGCCCGGCAACTGGCCATGTACCTCTTATGTTCTGACCTGGCCACAGTGATCCATGCAACAGTCACCTCCAGATTGGATTATTGTAACTCGCTCTACGCTGGCCTGCCTTTGTCTGTGATCCAGAAACTTGAACTCGTTCAATGTGCGACAGCCACGCTCCTTAATGGAGCATCAAGTTGGGACTGGATTACACTGGTACTGTATCATCTCCCCTGGCTGCCGATCAAGGAGAGAAAATGCTTCAGGATAAAAACCCATGTGTATCTCCAAGGAGAAACGTTTTATTTCTTGCCTCAAAATGTTTTATTTGGTTTGTGCAGAAAAGGACAAGGCTTTTAAGTATTTTTACAATGCCAAAATAGACCTTCCTCCAATTTTCACAGATGGCATGTTACATGGATAAACTTTATTTTCTCCGTGCCATGTAGGAAAATGTCATGTGCAGAGCAGACCTCAAAGGAGGTTCTGCCACACCTGAAACTATCTTGACAGTAAACATATATCCCATATCTTTTGAAATTGTGGGTGTGTATTTAAAAACTGAACATTTAACACATGGCTGTGTTTTCACTTTTACAGGGATGTTTGCTGCCACTGCTTAATAGTAACAAATACTGCAAAATCATCAGAAATGTTCACCACCACAGGCTGTATATCTTTATACCCCCCCCCCTTTTAATGAGGTGCACAGTATTATGAGAGACTTTGATGTTCATCTAACATAAATCATAAATGTTCTTGGAAAGTTGTAATTGAATTTTTCACTTACTTTTAAAGGAGAATATTAATATTGGGTTACAGTTTTGCAACCCGAGTGAAAGAATTGAGCACCCATAAGAGAATCACATAAAAACAAGCATGCTTTCATTGTGGTAAAAACATATTGGCCAGAGCCTTTTATTAAAACACATTGACTCAAGGAAAGCAGAAGCGTAAGGCACAGCATGGGGGTCTGATCTGTGTGCTGGGCAGCATAATTGCTGTCCCCCAGCCCACAAAATTTTCCTCGAGCCCGCCTGCTGAGGAAAATGCACCACATGCTGGAGCAGCAATGGGAAGACCAGCTGGGCAGTTGCCACTGCCTGGAGATTCCCTTTCTGTTGCCATAGTAGCCCACATCTGGGCACCACCACAATTGGCTTGCTCCACCTTTGGAGGTTCCACCAAAAGCGGGTATATAACCCGCTCACTACACTTACAGATCAGTCCCCCATTCACAACCCACAAAGGCTATGACAAAGAAAACATTATCAAACACATTCCAAAAAGGAGAGGAGGGTGGGGAAGCGTCTGTGGCCACCGAGAGCTGAAGGAGCGGCGGCCAGGCCAGGCCTTTTATGGGCTCTGACCAGCTCCTACCTGGCTGATGTCAGGGTATCCCCTTACATCAGCCCCCCCCCCAACCTCTCCACCTGTGCGCAGAGTCCTGCCTGGTCCCGCAGGCTTGGGAACAAGCTGCGAGCCCAGGAAGGGGAGTGAGGAGACCGCATGCTCCCCTTTCCCAGGACTGCAATGGCGGCCATGGTAAGTTGCAGCTGCATATTTATGTGTGTTTTTGGTTCACAAACAAGTTCTTAGGAGTAATGTCACATAAATAGACTTCATGTATGCAAGTAAGTGTGGTGAACCAACAATAGCATAGATTAGACTTGCAGGAGATCAGGTGGGGCAAGAACATGTGGGAAGGCTGTCAGTGATAACATGTCACTTCCAGGGAAAACCCAAAAATGATGTCATATCTCTCTAGTGCCCAAATGTGGGCTACTATGGCAGCAATTGCTGTTTGGTCAATGTTTTAGACATTATTTAATTTTGTGCTTTATATTTTGGTCTATATTACTTGGTCTGCTGTTCTTTTGCTTTATAATTATTTTTTGTTTAAATGTTGATTATTTTCGCATGATACTTATTTGTAAGCCACTTTGGAATTTTTGAAAAAGCATGATATAAATATGTCAACTAGCTCAATAAATGCATGTTAACCCAGCTGCAGATAGTTCTACTATTGCACTAAATTTGACACATCAGTGCTTCATCATGTACAAAAATCATCTGCCCCACTAAGAAAGTCTAATGGTGAATGGAACTGAACATTTACATAAACATCAAATGGCCTGTTCTTCTGATGCTATGAAGCCAAGGAGATAGATTGTGCCAGATGGTGTTGCCACAACCCTTGAGAAACCCAAAAGGATTTTGCAGTTAGAGACCAATAAATTAAACTTTTGGACCATTTAAGCCATTTTTATTGTATTGTAAACAATCAGCCACAATTTTTCATGAATTTATAAGAAATACCCAACCTTTAGCTTGGCTTCTATGCACTTAAAATCTGTCATAAGTGACATTAAGGAAATAAGTGTTTAGTTTCCCAAGGTTTATTTAAACATAGATTTAAAATAAATTGTGCAGGTGGCCATGCTCATTTCTATTGGGTTTGTGGAAAGCAAGGAAGTTGCGGCTGTGCAGGTTCATGGAAAAGGAAATAGTGGAAGCAAAACTCCCATATGACATGTCCCAAATATTCCCCAGAGCTGTCAGTCAGGCCAAAATATAGGGCCCAAATTATGTTGCACTGGTTCAAAGGAAGTAGGTGGCATTCCAGTTCTTGGTCCTATTTTCCTATGGAAGCAATTCTTACATTCTAGAAACTACAGCTGTGTAACCATATTTCTTGTATACTTGTTCTTGGGCTATCACCTGTTAGAAGCTCCTCATCAATATTTTGATTTTCTCACACGTTATACAATTTCAGTGTCTGTGCTAAATTGTTTCTGCCAGCTGATAAGTCACAATCTGGATTGGTTTCAACTGCATGATGTGTTTGTCAGTACTTGTCATTTTTGCTAAATATGATAATCAGCCTGAAGATGACTAAAAGTGCCATCCCAAGCAGAATTATACCCTTCTAAGCATATTGATTTCAGTGGGCTTAGAGGAGTGTAATTACAGCTTCCACTGTTAATATCACAAAAAATTGTTGCTTTCCTATAGATACCTTCAGTTGACACAACTGTAATTTGTTCCATTCATCTGTTGGTCCTTCTCTCTTTCTTCATCCCCTCCCTTATCTTCCCCCACCAGTTTCCTATGATGTGGGCAGCAGTGGCTGCTATGGCCAACAATATAGGCATAAAAGGCAGTTGCTACCTCATCATGCCTCAGCAACCACCTGGAGCACATTCAAGGTGCTGTTGGGACCTTGAGAGGAATTAGAGGTATGTGGAGGTAGCAAAAGCAGCAGCAAAGTTTGGATTTGTACCTCTTTTCTCCTGTACGGAGACTCAAAGGGGTTACAAACTCCTTCCCTTCCTCTCCCCACAACAGACACATGAGGTAGGTGGGGTTGAGAGAGTTACAAACTAGCCCAAGGTCATCCAGCAGGAATGCAGGAGTGGGGAAACCAGATAAGAGTCAACTGCTCATGTGGAGGAGTGCAGAATCAAACCTGCTCTTAAACACTACCTTTCGCTGGCAATGAAAAGTATTCTCACCACCACCACCCCTACATTCTCATAATCTTCCCCCACTACTGTCTGCTACTGTCTGCTACTGTCACAGAAGCAGCGGCTGCCCACAGCACAGTATGAATGACGGATGTTCATGAAACATGAAACAAATTAACTTTTTGGGTTTGTTGTCTTTTGTTTGGAAATGAAAGCACATTCCTATCTGTGGCTACGAAGGATTCCCAAATGCCTGAATCTTTGGGCGATTCCCCATGGTCAAAAAAGCATGTGATGCTCACGGCAAAAGTCCTGGTTTGGGTGAGGAGTCCCCATGGCTTCAGTGCCCAACTCGACTCCATCCCGGCCCTGGTGCGCACTCTCCCCCTCACCCCGCGTTTTTCAAAAACCGGCAAGAAGGTACACCTTTTTGAAAAAACATGGGCCGAAGCCGCATCGGTGGGGAGGCAGCAGAAAAACAATATGCCTCATGCCTACTAGTACTAGAAAGCACTCAGATTAAAAGATCAAAATTACAGACATCTGTAGTTTTAAATGTTTAGTGGGAAATATTTTCTGTATTTCTTTCTAGGTGCTTAAATAACTTGTTTGATGTAATGATTTCTGTCCTGTCCGTTCTGTCCAGTCCTTCTTAGGGCTTTGCTGTCTTCTCTTCTACAGGGCAAGAGATTGTATTGTGTGATATTTATTGCAGGATTTAAGTGGCACTGAGTGAACTCACTGGAGGCTTCCTTGAACAACAATTTCCCCTCACCTAGGAAAGTGCATTAATTTTCAGTCAAACTAATGAAGTTTGTAGCAGTACCGACAGACTTCACCACAGGCCTTGAAATAAGAGAGAGGTCTTGATTTGCTGAGTGTATCTAACCAGGTTGTGCCTACCTATTAAAAACTAAAGTGCTCTCCATCCTCCACTTTACAGCTCTACAGACAAATCCATCAGGCTGTTTGACAGAGAAATTAAATTGGATTAAAGCCATTCAAGGAGTGCAGATTGTATTCCCACTGGGCTGTTACAAATCATGGAGATTTCCTCCCATTAGGTTTATTTCAGCTTTCTCTACCTTGGAATGGATGAGTAAAGTCTAACTGAAACCAGAAAAAAAGAATTTAGCATGGAACTAATTCAAAAATTCTGCACTACAGTAAAGGAATGTAAACATATTTACAAAGTGGATTAATTTAGCATCACATTATTAAATATATCCAAAAATACAATATAGCATTTCTACTAAAAATAGTAGCCCAACCTGGCTGTGCCCATAAGTGATGCATAATGACGGGTGTCCCTGGGAGCAGATATACTTCTCCAATTTGCTTCAGAAGATACATCCAGCATGGCTCTGATAAGAATCATGATGTACAGGGCAATATGAAATCAGAAGTGCATCTGCATAGACAATGCATACAACAGGCTGTTTACACATGTTAATTTTTTGATAGAACAAATTGCTATTACAATTTATGTGCCCATTTTGTCAAGTTTAGATCAAAAAGCAACAACCTTTGGCAAAACCAGAAATCTTATTTATTTAAGACATTCATATACCTACCTTTCTCCCAAGCACCTCAGTTCCCAAAGTGGGTAACAATATAAACATTAAAATAAACAGTAAAACAATATACACAACAGTTATATTAAACAAGTATATCAAAACCATATGAAAAGAAAACCGATTTTGAAACACATTTTGCCCCACTATGAGAATATTTTATCCTTAGCCCAGGTTCAAATTACACAGAACAAGTTTCTTTTCATTTTGGATGTCAAGTTGCACTTGACTTATGGTAACTCCATAGAGTTTTCAAGGCAAGAGATGAACAGAGATTTTGCCACTGTCTGATTCTGCATGGCAACCTAGGACTTCCTTGGTAGTTTCCTGCTAAGTACTAACCAAGGACAAGCCTGCTTAGTGCCCAAGATCAGGTGAAATCAAGCCAGCCTGGGCTATCCAGGTTTGGGCATGGGAATTACTGGATAGGGAAATTATGCGTGCCTCTTAGATGATCACAATTGTCACAGAGACACAACCCACGTAGGAGGATGCTCATTTGGATCTTCCGTAATCCTGGCAACCAGAAACACACCCATTACCACAGGGTGGATTCAACTGCCCAACACACAGTACCCTTCCCCAAGAACAGCAAAGATGGTCTGAACCAAAGCCTGTAACTGAAGGCAGAGCACTTGTGAAGCAGTTTGAGATCTGAATGCTGTATTTATGAGGAAAGGCTCCAATGGCCTTGCTTGTATTCTGGGAGCCTGTTGACTTTGCTTCCTTCTCTTTGCCTCCTTTGCCCTCTTTGAAGCTATGGGACATGAAGCAGGCAGAGTTTAAATCCTCCTTCAAGTGGGGTTTAGTTTTTGATAATACATAGTCTCAAACTCCACTTTACACATCACCATCTTCTGGAGGAAAAATATGACTGACTGTATTGTGATGTCATGAGAAACCTTTGTATATTGGTGATGGACAAAATGCCACTTTTTCTCATGCTTGTGTGTAAAGTATGGTTGCCAGTTTGCATAGTATGGAAGCTTTCAGGCCAATAACATTTGCCACATCATTCAAATTGCTATCTGAGTAATTTGTTCCCCTCAACTGGGATTCCAAACTGGGATGTGAGTTAGAATCTCACTTTGTAGGCATGCAGTGATCTCCATTTTGCCCAGGTGTCTGCATTCCATCATAGTAGCAAACTGGCATTTGACTGAGAGCCTTGTTTGCATTTCAGTTGTGTTCCATGTATGAGAAGAGGAAAGAGAAATCATGAGTATGACATACAGACAGGGGACTTTTGAAACATCTGAATGCAGCCAATGAAAGCACCCAGCATCTAAGCCTCTCAGGGAAGTTTATTTATTCACCCAACAGATGTCTATGGAATGAAGGTCTGATTTTGGAACTTAGTAAAACTTTCCATCTGGGCGTGGTTAATTTTAAATTAGTCTTTGTCAGCATCACCAGTTGTGCTGATGCTGAATGCTTGTATCTCATAAATCAAATGGGACTGATTTATTGGAACAAGTCATCAAATAATGCTTGCATAATTTGTGTGATTTGCATATTCTTTTCTGCTTGTTGAAAACTTGCAAACCTGACTTTCTGGGGGGTTTGAAATCCTTGATTAGTGATACAGTGCCTTCCTTTTTTAGTTTCCTCTATTTCAAGAACATGACTTACTCTTGTACTGATGGTCTTTTGTTTTAAAGGGGCAATGCCACACTTTCTATGCTGTCTAAGAAAGTACCGTGTGTTCTTCTCACAGGTAATGATCACAGGAGGCAAAGCCTGATCTTCAGACACCAGCTTGAACATACTGATGTTTCTCAGCCCTCACCCCTACACCATTATAGGTCTCCAGCTTAAAAGGTACATAGTTAAAAGGGGAAAACATTTCCTCATTTTGTGTTCAAATGTACTCCTTTGGGGTCTCTGTGTGCCTTCTGATGAGAGTAACTTGCTCCTCATTGATGAATACAAAAGTTTCAAGATCCAGAAAAATTCCTGGCATGCATGTTCTTGCATAGTCTCATGAGAATTGACATTTATTTTTTCTTCTGCCACATCCATAAATTGTTTTAAAAATGGTTAAACTACTGGAAACTAGCCTATGCTTCCTGCGTAGGTTTAAAGACAGGGCAACCAGAGTACTCCATGCTTCTAAACTAGATTATCTGAATGCAACAAAGAAGTAATCATAAGAAGAGGAGGAGTTTGGATTAATACTTGGCCTTTCTCTTCTGTAAGGAAACTCAAGGTGGCTTCCAAATTCCTTTCCCTTCCTCTCCTTACAACAGACACCTTGTGATGTAGGTGGGGCTGAGAGAGTTACAAAGAACTGTGACTAGCCCAAGGTCACCCAGCAGGGATGCAGGAAATGGGGAAACATCTAATTCATTAGATAAGAGTCCCCTGCTCATGTGGAATCAAACCTATTCTCCAGATTAGAGTCCAACTGCTCTTGACCACTATACCACTCTGGCAGTGACAAGTATCATCATCATTACTTCCCCTCCATCCTCATCACCCCCACCCATATCTTCCCTTAATGTCTGCTACTGTCACAGCGGTAGCTGCTGCCCACAGCACAGTATGAATGACGGATCGTACAAATGCCATTTTATTCTTTTTTATGTAATGAATTGAACTTTGGGGGATTGTTTTCATTTGTTTGGAAATGAAAGCACATTTCTAGCTGTGGCTATGAAGGATTCTCCAATGCCTGAATTTGTACCTACTAGTGTCAAGTTAACTGCCTTAGTTTCCTGCAAGAATTGTTGGAATGGCATTTGTGAAGCTAAGAATTCTGTTACACACACCCCTCCCCGATTTTGTAGTATAGATTTGCTAAAACATTCCTTAACCATGATTTGACCATGTGAGGACAGTCATTATTATACAGTGATTCGGGGCAAGGTTTTAATTTTTGCTTCAACCTCTGCTCCCCCTATATTTAGTGAGTCTAGGGTTGCCCACTCTAGTTTGAGGAATTCCTGGAGATTTGGAATGGAACCAGGAGGAGATGGGGGTTGGTGAGGAGAGAAATCTCAGCAGGGAATAATGCCATAGAACCCATGTGCCTAAACAACCATTTTCTCTAGGGAAACTGTTCTCTGTAGTCTAAAGATCAGTTGTAAGTCTGGAAGATTTCCAGGCTTTACCTGGAGATTGGCAACCCTCAGGAAATTGCAGTCCTATGCAGACATTTCTTTAATTGAAAGAGGGAACCCTACATGTTGGTGCAAGTTGTTGAGGTTGCTTTTCCTGATTGTGTGTGTATGCCGTTTCTTCCTTTTCATTTAATGACACTAAAGCTCTCTCTTTTTGTTTTGGGTTTTTTAAAAAGCCCAGTGTGGCCACAGCGGGCCACACTGAATATTTAGCTGAAGATTAAAGTCAGTTATCTTGGCAGCCCTCTAAAGTTTTTCTGAGTAAGAATCCAACCCTGTCATTCTGTTTCTGTTTTTGCAGCATGACTGTCTGTGAGGGATTTTGTCCAAGTATATTGGTGGCAACATGAGGGCACCAGCTTGTTAAACAAACATGGTGCCCTAAGAGATTCCAAAATGAAGAAAAAAGTATCTCATTCCTCTTTCTATTGTGAAGTTAAGACTTATTTAGACTTCTGAATCCCTGAAGGCAAACCTACACTGTGTAAAACAAATAATCAACAGGAACATTTTTAACCCATATGGCCTACTAAGAAAGAACAGAACTTTCAACACAAACTAAGATGTCATACCCCATTCAACACAAACTAAGATGTCATATCTTGTTAAACATTCTTGGCCTTTTCTCATCCAATACATTCCCCTTTGTATTTAAAGTTTAAAATAATTTTTATTTATTCATGTTTCTATCAACTCCCACCTGATCCAGAGTTCCATCAGAATGAAATAACTGGATGTATGCCGATGGGTAGCCTCATCCAGGCTTGTAAAATAAGTTCACATAAATTCAAACTTTTCTCAAGCCTCCCCTCATTCTCTGGACTAGTCCATCCCTTGCTATAATCTCCAAGCCAGTGTATATATTCCAGGTATGACTGCCAGGTACCTCAAGGCAACCGGCAGAGAGTGGGTAGGTGGGGGGAACTTAGGGCAGCAAACTTATTCTAGGGCTTCCAGCATCAGAAACACAGTGATGTCATTTTCAGTGTGCACTGGAAGTGATGTCTTTGCATCACCAATGACCACGGGGATGCTCTGCTATTTGGACAAAACTTCAGTAGAAGCCATTTTTACCACAGAGTTTTGCCCAAATACCAGAGTGTCCCCACTGTCAGCAGTGACATGGTGATGTCACATCTGGTGTATGTCATAAATGATGTTACTGCATTTCAAACACTAGCAGTCTCAGAGAACATTTATTGCCCTACTTTCCTGTGCTGGCTCACTAGATGGCATCAGATGTGAGAGACAGGGAGCAGAGTGCTAAAGCAGTGGATCCACTGTTACCAGTGGGGGCTGACAACCCTAAAACATTAGCCTGAAATATTTTCAAAACATTTTCACTTGCTGTGCAATCTATTTACTGACAGAAGTCCCCACACTTCCTCCACAGCACCATTTTATTGTATCGCTGAGCTCCCCCCTCGCTTGTTTATTTTAGTCGGGGCGGGGGGGTTAAAATCTTTGAAGCATTGATTGTATGAGCTATAAAGTATTGCAGCAAGAAACACTGAAGCATTAACTCAAAAAAGGGGAGAACCTCTCACGGCAGCCATGAATTGTTTTGAGGGGGTGTGAAAAAACATCATGGTAAAGGGACAAAGGATTGTGGTAAAGGAGTAAAGGGGGTGCAGACAGACATCATGGTAGGGGTGGGACTGAATATGTTTTACAAATGTTTTACGAATATTTTAGGTGATTTGTGTGGAAAGGGCCCTTAAGATAGTGACTTAAGGGACCTTTCCACACAAATCACCTAAAATATTCGTAAAACATCTACCCAAACTTGTAAGGCTACTGTGAGGATAAAACAGACAGGGGAGGCCGTGAAAGCCTTGTTTATAATTTCTTGTTTATGGTTACTGATGTTTGCTGTTGTTGTTCACTGCCCTGAGCCCTTCGGGGGAGGGCAGTATACAAATCGAATAATACAATACAATAATTCTCCCACAATAAAGGTGGGATAAAAATGCATTGACACAACGGTAGGAGCAGCTGTGCATTAAAAGGTATAGCAGGGATGCTTATCACCAAATATATCCAAGCACATATTGAATATTCTAATTTATATGTTTCAGATGTTAGTCATGTAATCGAAATAATTTCTACAGTTGAATCCAATAAAATTAAAACCTGCATTTAATTTTATGGTAATAAGACATGGCTGCGTAAGTCCAGAATATGAAATAATTTAGGCTTTTATTGTATTTGATTCCTAATCTGTAAATGCTTTATGCAATTCAATGATATGAATGTAATTGAGACCTGCACTGTGTGATTTGTTCTGTATGAATATCCCCAACAAAGTGCTAATTGGCAAAAAAAAAATAGTTTAAGAAAAGATTTTTTTTTAATTGTACCATTCACTAGCTCTTTCGATTTTTCAAAGCCTTGGAGATACTTTGGTTAATGTTCTTTCAAATATATTGTCAGCTCAGATTGGTGTGGAAAGCAGAGCTATCAAAAATATGTCCAGCAATATGTTTGCTTTTTGTATAGAAAATTGATATTTCATTCAAAGGGAAGAAGGGAAGCATGATAAAATAAAGAGCCAAACTATTACACTACTTGCTCTCATTCAGTTTAGGTCAGGGCTTCCCTTGCCTTTAAACTAGTTCATTCATTCATTAAACATACTGGAAAATGGAGCATGGACTCAATTTAGAAAGGACTCAGCTTAATTGAATTACTTTGGGCTCAATTTGACACAAATCCAAATTATACTAGCTACCGGCTAGTAGCTGGGAGAGTGAATATTTCCGGGCAGGACTGAATTGTTCCACTCTGTCCTCCTATGTGACTGTGGCATTAGAAGAACTTCTATCAAGGGAAAGACTAAGACCAGTCTCGCTTGAGATATAAAGAGAAAAGTTGTGGGAAGATGGAGTATATCTGTTTTCAATTGTGATTTGTGGATTTTATCAACTCTTCCACTCTGAATCCTGCATTACAGGGTAAAACTATTTCAAACCCATAACTCTTCAAGGCAATTAGGAGTCTTCTAAAGTTTGAATATGGAAAGATGGAGAGGTAAATGGGATTTACTAACAGAGCTGCTTCTTGTTGCAGGAAGAACAGGCAGTAAAAGAATTTGCTTTCGCACATTTAACAGAATGACACAGAATGGAAACAACTGAAGAGTCCAATAAATGAGGGAAAACTCAGGAAATCTGATCAAGCAGATTTAAGCACTGTAATATAAACATATGAAGATATCACACATATATGTTATATCATGATAATTGTCTAATAGAATAAGTAAGCATGTTGAAACAAAATATAGTTGATTAAATAAAAATCTCTTCTATCTGCCAAAATCTTGTCACTTCAAATTTTAGTTTTTGAATCATCAGTCCAGCTCACATATTCACAACCCATTTTGTTCGGTGTCCCCTTATTCTTATTTCCCTCGAGATTGAAACGTTAAACAATAATTTCCTAAACAGATTTTTCACATGTAAAATTCGACACTAACATGTTGGAATGTGGAGGGGGGTGGGTGGGAGAGAAAGAATAAAAATATTTGTGTCCTTTACAGTGAATGAACAGAAAAATATCCAGCTACTCTTGCTTTCCCTGTACATTTCTTTGAAAAGCCATGTAACTGAAACTAATGTGTATTGAAGGAGAGGTCATGCTAGTAAAAGCCTGCAAGTTGACTGAGCATGCCTGCCTGCCCTTTGGTATACCACAGTGTGCTGAAGAAGATTTAATGAACTGAAGAAGTCTTGAGTTCACTGGATATTTGAAACAAGTGACATTGTGGCATTTCCAGGCAGTTATTCCATAGTGAAGCCAAAGTGATTCTGCTATTCAGTATTCCTATCAGACTGCGCATTCAGAGTATAACTAATCAAAATTCAAACCTAACATGCCCTGTTCATTAACCTTGGCTGGGTAACTAATCCAAATGAAATTTCCTCTGACTTTTGGATCCAATCTAAGTCAAGATATGACCATCTTCTGTTCTGTCAGCGGTATTATGTGCATGACAACCCTCTGATTTCAGTTTCCCATGCTGTCCTTTAGTTTCCACTCCTTGGATGTGGCGGCAAGGGTGTAGGAGGAGTAGCAACAGGACAGTGTAACTTGACAGATATGTGCTGAGACAGCATTCCGCTTATGTTGGCACCTTAAAGCATCATTCGAAATGGCATTTTTTGCAGTGTTTCTTAATCAAAATGTTGGTTTACTAGTTCAGGGAGGGAGTCCTTTTAATACAAGCTGAGATACTCCTTGCTTACACCATTTCAACTGTCAGCCAGTAGTCTGACTGTCAGAAGCAGGCAAATGGTTTGCTTGGGTATACCGGGAGATGGCATGGTGAATAGAGACTACCACTTTGTAGAATGTAGTTCCGACCTCCATGCACATCTCCCAGCTCTAATCAAGCTGATTCCATTTTGTATTGCATCTCTGCTTACAGATTCTTTGTAATGCCCCTCCAACCTTCTGACCTGAATATAAGCGATGATGAATCTTCATTTCTATTTGTATTTGGTGAACATTGACTCACAAAAGTTGTACCCAGAAAATGTTGTTGGTCTTTAAGGTGCTACTGGACTCAAACTGGGTCCTACCCCTACAGACTACACATTACTCAATTGAAATTGCCGAGTTGATATAAGGTGTATATGTTTAAAAATCCCTCCATAATGTCCACCTCTCATGTCTGCTTGTTTGGAGAAATTCACACTGAGAAACAAATGTTTGTGCAGGAGAAATTACTATCCCATTTTTGGGGTGCGTGGGTGGGGTTCTTCCTCTCCCATGACGGAAGAAAAGCCTGTGACTCAAAGGGCTTTAGGATGTTAAGGAATTTCACACACAATGCATCTGCAACTTACAACTGGCTTCGAGTGATTTGGGTGGCATTTGTTTTACGGGACTATTTAGCAAATATACATGCATTCTAACATTTGATTTGTCTACATGTTTTTGAGAATATGCTTTCCATAAAACAAGTGCTTTTTGATGGCATTTTCAATGTTGGAAAATCTTTGCTACAGTTTAAGTAATGGTTGCATGGTATAATCTGATCTTGTCATATCTCGGAAGCTCAGCAGGGTTGGTACTTCAAAGGGAGATGACCAGGGAAGGCTCTGCAGAGGAAGGCAATGGCAAACCACCTCTGCTTCTAACTTTCCTTGGGTTTGCTATAAATTGGTTGTGACTTGATGGCACTTTACACACACATACATCTCTGTCATGAATGCTGTGAAGAAAGATAAAGAGGAGAAGGACATGGAAGTTGAAAGATGGAATCCTTTTTTTAAAAAAATGCATTGAGGCAAAATTGCTGTTTTTTCATCTTTTCTGAAAATAAAGGCAGCGCTAAATCCCTTCATCTTTCATTTATGTGCTGACAAGTTAGGCAGGAGTTTGCTAGCCTAATTACTCTGTTATTCTAGAGTAATACGCAATTACCACAGCACCCTTACAATATACCTCAATTACACTGACAAGCTCTTAAGAAGGAACCCAAATACTATTCCTCTTAGGAAATATTGTGATATTTCTTCAAATACTGCCCATATCTATGTACACCTTGTAGGTTGAATTGCTGATTTTTCCCCCTGCTCAGAAAGGGCTGCAAAGAGCTACTATGGACTTCTGGACAAATATTATTTCTAGCCTCCCATTCTACTATATCATGAAGTCCATGCAGACCCAAACCAATCATCATGAAGAAAAAAAAGTGGATAATTTGGCCTGCATTCTTCTGACCATGGTCTTTTCATTGTCTTCTGTCAAGCACTTTGCCATTGTGCTTGACATTCCTTCACTGACCTTCCTTTCTGTTAATGAGTTTTCCCAGTGTTTCTATTGCATATGAGTTTAAAAAAATTTTTTGATACTGTGCAATATTTAAAAGCTTGTTCTAATTATTTTAGTTGTTTGCCCATTTTGGGGACCCTCAGGTGGTGGAAAAGCAGCACAGTATATTCTAAATAAATAAAATTATTCATCCACCATTGAACGTAGATTCAGGTATGGAATCCCCCACCTAAATCCAATTCTGACCGTTCTGCACAGTCTGGTTGTTCTGTTTTCCACACTGAACATGAACCTGAGATTAGCAGCCATAATGAGATTAGCTTCCTTCAAAAAAATTCTGCTCTATGAGATAGGTTCAATTCAATTGATCCAGTCAGAGTCATATTTTCCCTGAGCAATTTCTCATGCATGTAGCTCATTAGCAATCCTGATTATTTCACACTGTTTGTAAGACCTAATTCAATTATTTGCCCTCCCAATTACTTTATTAAGACCAGCTTCCATAAAATTATTGACAATTCTGTCTCATCTGGTTGTTTTTTCCCTCTCTTTTGGCAGACTGCCACCAGGGAGGGGGGGAAAGCAGCTGTTCCTTGAGATGGGAATAATAAGCAGTGCTAGCAGATGCAATTTTTTTCCTGAATTCTGCTGAGCTGAAAGAAGCCATTAGCATCCCTTGGAATTCTTCATCTGTTGCCTGCATATTTGTGTACTCTTCAAATGTCTAAAGAGAAATGCTATGGATAGAGAATACAGGTGTCCTCCTGAAATATCAAAAGTTTAGGAAATATTAAATGAAGGTCATCTGGAGAAGTGTATGGCTAGCTAGAAGACAACCATATAACAGTTATTTTAAAAGAGCGGAGTGATCTTTAACTTAAAATAACAGATACATCTATATTGAGTGTAGAGAAGCAGATTGTTGGTCTAGCCAAGTTAGTGTTTCTGTAACATGTGTATGTGGGCTTTAAAAAGAAAGAGACCCTTCTGAAAAACATATAAGAAAGTCTTTATAGTTTGTACTAATTCTAGAAAAGCCTATGGTATTTCCCTTAATTTCAGTAATATCAGGTTGGTAGCAGTTGTAGAGTTTTAGTGTAAAATGCAATTAGATTGACAGTACAAGCCAAAGCTGCTAGGCAGGCAGGGATGATACCGCTCTGGGCTTTCCCATGGCATGGGAAAGTTGAAACAGTTTTTAGAAACCCTTGAAAAATCCTCCTGGCACAGAATAGAGATATGCCACAAAATCATGGTGTATCTCTGCCGGTGGCTCTGCCAGTGCTCAGGAGTTGATCAGGCACTGGAGGCTGACTAAGTACGGTCGTGCCCCCCAGCCTACTCCTGTCCAGTCCCTGGCCACACCAGTGCAGCATTTTGCACTGGCAGGCCTGGGTGATGAGGGCAAGTTTGCCCCTTGTGGCACATTTGCCCCTGGTGATGGTGGAATGGGCACTCTGCCATTGCACTGGCTCCAAAGGAGGATTCACCCCACCTGGATTGGGCTGCCTATTACATATTTCTATCTAACTTGCATACATAAAACAGTCAAATATTCATAGGTCGAATTCCCACTACGATCTTAGCCAGGTTTCAGAACACAAACTAACCAGGTTTGAGGGACGACCTCCCCGGTCGAATCCCCACTACCATCTTAGCCAGGTTTCAGAACATAAACTAACCAGGTTTGAGGTCGTTTGTGTTCTGAAACCTGGCTAAGACGGTAGTGGGGATGATGGGAATTGTAGTTCCTGAACATCTGGAGAGCCGCAGGTTCCCTACCCCTGAACTAGAAGGATTTATTTAAAAAAAGAAATGTTGATGTGATCAGATGTTTGATTGCAAGAACTTTTTTGGGTCTAGGCAGTCCTTCATATTGGCAAAATACCATACTATAATCACATTGAGAATGCTTACTTATGATATTTTTTCAATATGTGAAAGTCATGATTAACTGGAAGCTGAGGTAAATCCAATAGGCACAAAGATTTATACAACATTTGGAAACAACAAAAAAGATACGAGAAACAAAACCATAGAATCTGGGACTTGAAAATTCAGAAGTATCCTAATTCCACTAGTGTAACTTGCTTTCTGGTAGCTTAAAGGTTCATATAAGTATATGAGCAATGCTCCATTCTTGTCCCAAAGTGTTCTTTTTTTAGGGATGCAGACTTCTCGATTTTGGGGTTGGTGCAGGGGCAACCAAGGGAAGAAGCAGAGTCAAATCCAGAAAGGGAATGGGCCCAAAGAGACAAAAACCATTTTTTTTATAAAACTGATCTTTATTTCACAAATCAGCAATAACTGTATCACTGTTAACTAAAGCATTAATTATGACATATACAGTCTATGTATACACACTGCTAAGATTATTCAGCATTGCATGTATTTCTTTGAATTCACATTCTCTTGATGAACTAATATTAAAATCCATCTTCTGGGGAATCTTTTTACATAGAATAATCATGTGATAACCTGCTGCTCCCATGAAGTTTATGCCTATGCCCCTTTCTGATGCATTATATGATACAAATTGACTCAGTGTGATACTATTACATCTGATGATGGTGGCAACTGTAGTGGAAGGTCCTGGTTTGGATCAAAATATCACCGTACTACTCCTAGTTGTAAGAACTGACTGGAGTAACAGAACCTACACATACTAACAGAATCCCAGCTTAAGAAGGGAAATGAGTTGGAATTTGTTTTGTAGTTATTCAGTGCAACTCAGAAAAGCATTTAAAACTTTTCTCCTTCCTGCTGCTGAAACAGAAAAGGGAAATAAACTGGAAAGAACTGTGCTAACATTTCAATCAATAATTTCACCAGAAGGGCATATTGATTAAATGAAGGGTAAAGTCTACATTTCCCATTGGGATATTTTGCTTTGCACTACTTGTCTGATTACATGCACTTAAATCACAGATAAATGCATGGTTAAGATAAAAGCCTAAATAAATATGTTTTATCTGCACTTCTGAGCCACAAAGCATGCAAAGTGCACAAAACAGCCTCCAAACATGTCTTGAATTTATGTATTTATACAAAAGCAAAAGTAGTGACCAGAGTGGCCCTGTGCATGATTTACTAGTGTTTGTACTCATGAGCAAGAGCTTATTTGGCAGGTACTCACTCAATAAGGTATAGCAACATAGGTGCATCTTCTACTTTCCAGGACTTACTAAAAGATGATGTGATTCAGGTTTAGTTTGGTTCAGTTTAGATTTAGATTCTTAAAGAATCTCTGGCCCTTTCCGCATGGGCCGTTTACAGCACCTTAGGGACAGCAAAAACGCTATCCCTAGGGAGCAGCCACGCCACCCTCGCTCCGCCCCAGCAGCGCGAAGCCGCCATTTTCCCACCTCGCTCCCTGAGCCAGGTTTTTGGAAAACGGCGGCTTCCAGCCACTGCCATTTGCATGGCAGCGGCTGGAAGGCACCATCCCTCTCCCCCTTTCCCGATCGACTTACCTTCCCTGCGACCTTCCGGTGCGTTGCCGAGGCCTGGGGACATGCCCCCCCTGCCCTGCGACTCTGGAGCAGTTGTGCAGGGCAGGGGGGCGTGTCCCCTGGCCTTGGCGATGTGCCGAATGGTCGCAGGGAAGATACGTCGATCAGGCGACAGCGCTCTGCGACGCCGTCTTCCCTGTCGTTACCAGGACTGTTCGTGCGAACGGTCCCGGGGGGTTGGGTCGGCGTCATAAAGAATCTCAGATTCATATGTCAATTGTGATCCAGAAGCAGAATAACTGCACTTGGGAAGAAGCCTGTTGAAAGAAGAGAACAGTTTCTTGATCCAAGTTCTGGGCAGCATGGGAGGCTCCTTGTCTGAAAATACTTGCTTCTTCTTTACTTTCCATTAGTGGAATCTATCATATCTTAGATTTAAAGCTTATGAAACCCAGTTTTTGGCAATATCTGAAGGTTTTGAGTTTGCCTGCTTTCTCCGAATCAAATCACCAGCATATTCATTAGAAGTACTAGAAGAAGAAGAACGATAAACCTGGCATGCGTCATTCATGGGACCGGAGACATTCATTCCTTGCTGCCTCTTAGGGTTATTTACCTCAGTCTATACTGTCTGCCTAGTAATTTTTAAATGCTATTACTGTCAACTTGGAAATTGCAACAGCAATTTTTAAAAAAACTCTCCAGAACAAGCACATCGAGGTACAAAACATATTGTGGTGCCAATATGTAACTTGTTAATTTTTATTTATTTCTCACTTTTCTCCCCAACTAGGATTCGAATCACCCTATGACATTGCATCCTCTCCTTTGCTATATCACACTCCTGTGAGTTAAATTAATCAGAAAGAGTATGATAGGTCCAGAGTAACTTGGTGAGCTTCTATGGCAAAGTAAGGATTCAACACCAGTTCTCCTTGGTCCTGATCAGACACTCTAACTACTATGCCATACCATGGATGGCTATAAATAATTCTTTCCATAGTTTTGCCACATCACGTGCTCTTCTTCAGAGCCTTCTGATGATTCACTGACACTTTATGTGAACTAGATTTACATGGGTATGTATTTTACAGGTATTTGATTTGTGTTTCAATCAGTACTTCTATAGCACTTCCACAATGATACACCCAAATGCACAATGATACACCCAAATGTCCATTGTCTTGAAAACCCCACGGGATTACCATAAGCTTGTTGCAACTTGACAGCCCTTTCCACCATCACTGCCACATTTTTATCAGCTCTTCTCCTAATATTTAAGATTTCTTCAAATGGCTGTGGAATAAATATAGAAAACCATGCAAATAGGTTTCTCCCCCTATTTATGACAGCTTCTCAAAATCTGAGAATCTTGATCTCTATGTGACTAGTGGGAAGCATAAACGAAACAACCTTGGAGACTGGCATCAAATCGAATCTGCATAGAAAATGTCTTCTGTGATGGAATGGCAATTAACTGCCAGTATGAGCTAACTCAGGCGTAATAATGGCATGTAGTGTGGTTTAGTCTGAGCTTTAGAGGAATATAACAGCCCGGATGTAATAGTCCCTTTGGAGAGATAAGATTGCTTGGGAGATCTGCAAACAAGCAGAATCGTAAAGCATAGGGAAAGAATGAGGTTTGATTAAGTGGTAAGAGAGCAGAACCCTGGAATGTTACCATGTGGTGTGGAACAAAGAACATTGCTGCATGGGATTTATAGGCTAGCTTAGAAACCTGCAACATTTGAGCCCCAGTTTATTGGCCAGCTTAACAGAAGGCCCCACAACTTCAACCACACACATAAAGCTCTTCTCTGCTGACAGACAGGTGGAAGAAAGGGATCACCGGGAATGAATCCGGAGCCTGTTTCTCTCTTCAAATCCTGAAATATGATCAGAGTTGTTTACATTTTTGATGCTGCACACTTGGTGAAGCACTGCTTGTCCAACCCTGGACACAATTTCCCATCCTTGAATACGTCTTCCCTATCATGCCTAACAAGTACAGATTTGCTTTGGATACCAGGTAACTAATTTTGTTTTACCCAGCTGACCCTTCAGTGGCTGGGGACACAGTGTCCAGGAGCTGATAATTTGAACATTGCTGCAGTTTTATTAGACTTTTTTTTTGTTTTTGGATCTTTTCCAGTGATCCCCAACATGGCACCTTGATGCCCATGAATGTGTTTCCTGGCACCCACTTCCTTCTTATACAAAAATCTCTTCCTTAAAGCAAAGAGCCAGTCTGGCTTTTTTCTAACTTACTGGCATAGGAGATGCTTCTGAAGAGTCCAGAGAGCACCCAGTCAGAGATCACTATCTTCTATCATTTGAGGAAGCTTGGCTTAGTCGTTCCATGTTTCGTGACTGGGTACTTCCCCATGACAACCTACTATGTGTTCTCAAAATTCCTGAAGTGCTTCCAGGGGCAAGAAGTTTGTGGACCCCTGATGCCTGCTGAATTATGAGCCGCTTACACTCTTTTGATAAGACAGGTGAGATGTAAGTGTTTCAATCTGATAATCTCAAGAGAGTCCATGCACTTGCTTGTTTTGACTTGAAAGAGGTACAGAGGGCAATTTTTCAGATAACTTTTAGAAGGCATTGTAAGATAGTATAATTCTAGAGGCTTCTTTGTTAACTTCTGAGCTAAATGTATTGGACTGCTGTTTTCTTTCTGATGATTTGGAAAACAGTTTGGTATAGTTGTGTAGATGGTTTAATATTTACTATTTTATAGATTTTATGCTGGTAATATGTGGTGGGGTTTTTTGCCATCAAAACACAGCTGACTTATGGCGACCCTGTTGGGTTTTCAAGGGAAGAGGTTGTTTCCCATTGCCTGCCTCTGCATCAAAATCCTGGTATTCCTTGGTAGTCTACCTTCCAAATAGCCAGTGTCAGGGCTGAGGGTGTTTTCATGGCTTTCCTAGTCTAACACCTTAACCAACACATCATTGTGTCTCTCAATTTATGCTATCAGCTCCCTTAAGTCTTGTTTGGGGATGTGTGAAGATGGAATATAACATTTCTAAATAAATAAATATGGTATATTTGATTTTTTAAAAATTAGAAATCTGATGGGAACAAAAGCAATTAAAGTCACAATGCAGAAAAAGTAACAGTGGGTCATCACACTACATCTGGCTCTGAAGTTTTGTGCAAACCTTTCAATGGGTGATGTTATCTGATAACAGGATAACACTAATGCTAATTTTGCTGCTGAGTTAGACCAGTTTAAGCACAGATTACAATAGAGAATTGCTATTGGAATGCCATTAAGGAGACAGAAGATAAGCTAATGGAAATAAAAGTGTAAAAATGAATGCTGGTGGGGAATACTGGAAAAAGTCCCCTGAGGACAGAGCAGCCAGAATCTTTTAATTTAAGGATGGGTTATTGTGGCTTAACTATTGTTATACCATTAGTGTCTCCCTGAATTCTTGATGGAGAGCGCAGACTAAAAGGTCAAAGAAATCATGATTATGTGAAACGGAGGAGGAAATGATGATTTGGGGAGCAATCACACTGCTTTATGGCTGCTAGGCATTTTTCTTCGAAAACATCTGCCAAATGTGTGTCGGGTTGCAGTACTGCACACAAGTGGACACTTTTTCTTCCAAAAAGAATAGGTTGGCATTTCTCAAAGCAGCCCACCAGATACCTCTTGAATGATGATGCTCAAGGAAGCAAAAGACTCCAGCTGGCGGTATCAAGAGTGAGAAGAAGGCAACTCAGACTTTGTTGTATATTTTTTTTAGTGATTGAGAAGGAGTAAGGTCAAATGTTGTGGTAAATGAGCTCACGTAAGAAGGCTTTACTGGGAGTTGAGAAAACTGTAGTTCCTAGAATAAAACATTTCATGCCACGCACGCATGTATGGCTGAATGAAGTGGTGCTAATATTAATAGTTTAGGGTGTCCTCGGTGTTCCTTTGAATGGCACAAGAAGAATACCACAGCATGATAAACTGAATAATACAATAAATAAAACCAGTAAACTTTATTATATTCTTCTGGGTCTTAATCAACACTGAGGCTTTCTCCAGCAAAGCTAGGAACAGTGCTGTTGCTAATTATATTTATAAACCATCACAGTTCTTCCTTGTATATTCTTGAAGTTTGCCCAGAGATTACAGACTGTACCTCTTCTATTACATGTCCCTTTGATCCCACAAGTTATAGTTCGTTCCTGCATACTTTTATTATACATATAATTTGTCAACTGAACGTGTGTCACAAATCTAAATGCCAGAATCAATCTGTTAGTCTTAGGGGCACAAAATATACTTTTGATTCTGCTATTAACATAATTTAGGAGCATACTAGGCAAGTCTACTCAAAAATAATTCCCATATTATTTAATGGGCTTACTCCCAGGAAAATGACTTTTATATTGCCCTCTAAACATGCAATTGTATATAATTTTTCCAGTCCATGCCCACTGAAATCAAAGGATTTTCACTAGTAACACTGCAATGCCTCTGAACCCAATATATAACCTTTTAAAATTACTGCTTTATATTGAACACCACGTATATACCCATCTATCCGTAACCTTCATATTTCCAAGCAAATTCTGACCCCCAGATATCCATTGCAGAGTATTGCTGGTTCTCACTGCCTTTTTCTTGCAAAGCTCCACAATCTTCCCACATTTCTTTGGTAGCGTTACCAGTTAATAACCCTTTTCAGTAATGTGACTCTCAAAGCAGCTGTATGAGCAGGAGGTGTCTCAGACAGCAGGGTTTTGATAGACCTCCCTCTGTCAGACCCCTTCCACCATGCAGACCCCTTCCACCCATGCAGAATAATGCACTTTCAATCCACTTTCAGTGCACTTTGCAGCTGGATTTTACAGCAAAATCCACTTGAAAACAATTGTGAAAGTGGATTGAAAGTGCATTATTCTGCATGTTCAGAAGGGGCCAAGGATGTAGGTAAGGGAGGGGTTCTCGGGTTCAGACCCCCCCCAATTGCATGTCCGAAGCTCCGCCCCCTCGTTTGTGGGTTTTTGTTTTTTAAGTGTTTTTCGGTTTTTGGCCTGCAGGGGGCACAGTGTTTAGGCTAGCAGCACCAAAATTTCAGGCTATCGTCAGGTGACACTCCTGATGATACCAGCCAAGTTTGGTAAAGTTTGGTCCATAAATTTGGACCCCCCAAAAGGGGTGCCCCATCCCCATTGTTTCCAATGGGAGCTAATAGTAGATGGGTCTTCCCATTTGAGGGTCCATATCTTTGGACCCCCTGAATCAAACGTCACTAAACCTAGGTGGTATCATCAGGATAGTCTGCTGCTGACCACCGCAGTTTGGTGAAGGTTGGTCCAGGGGGTACAAAGTTATGGACTTCCAAAGCAGGTGCCTCCATCCCTCATTGTTTCCAATGGAAGATAATAGGAGATGGGGACTACACCTTTGAGAGTCCATAATTTTGGACCCCCTGAACCAAACTTCACCAAACCTGGGGGGTATCATCAGGAGAGTCTCCCAAAGATACCCTGAAAGTTTGGTGCTGCTAGCTTAACAATTGTACCCTTGACAGCAGGCACCCCCCAAAATTTCCCAGATTCTCTTTTTAAATCCACCCCCTTCGGCATGGATTGAAAAGGAGAATCAGAGGTCCCCAGTTTAAACATTGAAAGTGATGTTGTTTCGGGGTGGGGAATAATCCACCCCAAAACAGCATCACTTTCAATACTGTTTTTTTCTGGGGACCTCAGATTCTCCCTTTAAGGTGGATTTAAAAGGAGAATCTGGACTTCCTAATTTAAACACCATTGAAAGTGATGCTGCTTGGGCGTGGATTCCAGCATCACAGCAGTCGCCCATGGGGGAGGGGGGGTGCGCAAACCTCACATTTTGCACTGAGCTCCATTTCCCCCTAGCTACCTCTTTGCCTAGAGGGGAGAGAGAAGGGACTGCCGGCTGCCAGCTGGGAGCCCGGCCGGTGGGGGAGGCGGGGCGGGCGGGTCACAGGAGTCTGCCATCCCTTGCCTCAGAGAGCTGCTTTTATAAGCACTTAGGCTGGGGGTGGGGCTTGGGGAGGTGTGGCCACGCCCCCAGAGGCAGGTTGGGGCGTGGCCTCGCCCTCAACCCCCCCATAAAAAATCTATACCTATGTCACTGGAAGGGACCTCAGTGTTTCTGTTCAGAAGTACCATAGAAGTCTAATCTACTATTTGCTGTAAGAGATGGTTCCAGCATCCCCCTCCCACAATAACTACAGTAGTCCTTGGAATGCTGCCGCCAAATACTTAGTGTCAGAAACACCACATAGAATCAAGCGAGATGTTAACTGAGAACTGTAATCCTAGTTTAATGAGTTTGGGAACCATATAGTATTTTCTCTTCACAATCAAGACCTGATATTCATGCCTTGTGCACAAACAAAGACTGCAAATAGACAGGACTGAAAAGATAGTTTAAAATTCAGTTTTGCAGAAAGGAATCTTGACTTTGTGCCTTTCAGATACAGATGAAGAACAAAGCCTCGAATGCAGTTACATTTCAAATTAATTACCATCTTGTGCTGATTGGTTTTCAAGTTAATAATCATTCTTAACAAGATTCCATTGTGTTTCAAAAAAAGGCGAGGATGTTGCTTGTTTTGTTATAGGAGGGGCCATTCCCTCGATAGAGAATGCATAAAGCCAACTGAAGAAGATGGAACTATAGGGACAGCCTTTAGGATCCAACTGCTTATGCAATCAGGACAGAGTTTGGCAATGAAAATGGAGCCTGGGAAACTTGGACCCATGAGAGCCAGTGTGGTGTAGTGGTTAAGAGAGTTGGACTAGGATCCGGGAGACTCAGGTTTGAATCCCTACTCATGCCATGGAAGCTTGATATGTAACTTGGGCCAGTCACACTCTCTCAGCTTAGTCTACCTCACAGAGTTGTTGTGAGTATAATTTGGAGAAAAGGAGAAACAATGTTACTTTAGGTCCCCATTGGGAAGGAAGGAGTGGTAATTTCAAATTTAAATTCAAAAACTTTTAATGGCATAAGTAGACAAAATAGAGTAGATATGCAGGGTAAGTTTAGATAAAATACTAAAACTCACAGGAACTAAAAGTCTTAAATAAGAACCAGGCTACCATCTCTGGTACTTGCTTTTAGTAGTGTTGAGTGCTGAGTGAATATGAGGTGACCATATCAGGGAATGATGGAAATTTATTCCCAAATATCTAAATGAATAAACCTGTTCAATCTGCCTACCATTTACCTTCCATGTACTAAGTTTTTTAGATTTGGAGAAAACCAGAATGTTAGATTTATTACAGTTGACTGTCAATGCATTATTATAGCAAAAGGTAGCAAAGGCTTGGAGCAATCTTCACAAGCCCTGTTCGCGCAGATGGGCAGAGATGAACATTGAAAACAGTAAATTACCTAACAGTAACACTGTTAGGTAATACGACTGGAAGTGAAACACATACACACTTTGCCATGTGAGACACCAGGTGGGGTTCCCCCCCCCCGCACACACAGGTAATTTTCATCCACTGCTACCACATAACACACATACTTTCATACACATCCGCTCATCCTCACACACCTCACTCTGCCCTCCCTCACATCCAACCACCACTTACTCACTTCCTCACCCATATTCGCCACAGCTCTCTTTTACTAAAAGTGAGCTGGAGGTTGCCTTTTTCTTCTAAGAAAATCCACGGGGTGGGGGCGAACCAACGCTACTGGCTCCGCTTCTTTTGCACATGGCCCTTTAAGAACCCAGGGAGCTGGCCTCGATCTGAGCACCTCACCACCCTGCCTCTGCTGCCTGACTGGGATGGCCTCCTTGCCCCATTCTGCCTTACCCAAGCCAGAACTGTGCGTGTCAACCAGCCTCATGGACAGTGGGATTCGCACTCTGGATAGTTCCGTTGTGGAATGGAAAGGGTTACCTCATACTAAAAAACAAGACACCACCAACAATGTGAATTGAAAAGAGAAAGAGGGATTCCATTTGACCACCCCAAAAGGCTATGCTGCGGATCCTTGGACCTGCATGGATATCTGTGTGGGTTGCGGACTGTGATGAGAAGGACAATTGCCACAGCAACGCGTGGCTGGGCCCCGCTAGTTAATAATAAATAATATGCCTGTTCAGTTGCCGAGTGATAGATTCTCCACAAAGTTCCCCTGAATAGGAGGAATGGAAAGTCACATCTATGAGGATTTCTGAAAAAATTTCTACAGAACCACAATGAGGTTTGAGTAAAGTATTGGCTTTGAGTAACTATCAACAAGTTATAGCTAATTCTTCTTAACAAAAATTGCCTTTTGCCCGAAAGGAATCCCAAACTGATAAGCAGCCCCATCCGAACGACTGGCCACCTGGATGTGATCCAGCACCCACATTGTCTCGCCGTTCCCAAGAGGGCCTTCCAGCGGTTCAGGCAACCCCCCATCTCCCAGAAAGCCCTCCATAGGGCTCCCATGGACTTACACCACCGAAAAGGTGGAGTAAATCTAGGAGCTGTGTGCCGGTGTTTTCCCAGCAAAGATGAGGTGGAAGCCAACTAATGTTGGTTCTGCCCCTGGCCATGCATCTGGAATGTCCCTGTGCTGCCAGTGTAGACAGCAAGGGTGCAGAAATGTAGGAACATTACTTCCATCTGTTTTGGCGGGCCATAGTGGCCACCTGCTAGCAAATTCACCCCTCTGCTGGGGCAAGTTTCTCGGGAGGGAAAATCCACCCATGTAGGCTTGTTCCACCTCCATGTGACAGATTCGGATCCCACCTTTGAATGGGTTGTGAATTAAGCTTAATGTCAGCACCCAAAAGTGTTGCATTTCAGGAACTATTTCAGCTGATAATTGTGCTCTGGAACTCAGATTTTCCTTGTCACATTTTAAGATTGTTTGTCTGCATCTTTAAAAAGGCTGAATCAAAGAATTCTTATTGTCATGCACCATACTTCTTTGATCACTTGAATCAGCACAGCAGAGCTGCTGGGGAAACCTGAGAGTGATTCTTTAGTCTGAGCTCCAGCTAGTAATGTAGGATTTGACCCAGAGCAATTAGATTGTTTTGCATATAGAAGAAGAAGAGTTTGGATTTATATCCCCCCTTTCTCTCCCGCAGGAGACTCAAAGGGGCTTACAATCTCCTTGCCCTTCCCCCCTCACAACAAACACCCTGTGAGGTAGGTGGGGCTGAGAGAGCTCCAAGAAGCTGTGACTAGCCCAGGGGTAGGGAACCTGCGGCTCTCCAGATGTTCAGGAACTACAATTCCCATCAGCCCCTACCAGCATGGCCAATTGGCCATGCTGACAGAGGCTGATGGGAATTGTAGTTCCTGAACATCTGAGAGTCAAGAGGTTCCTACCCCTGGATCTAGCCTCTGCTGTCACCCAGCTGGCATGTGTACAGGCTGATCTGAATTCCCCAGATAAGCCTCCACAGCTCAAGTGGCAGAGCTGGGAATCAAACCTGGTTCCTCCAGATTAGATACATGAGCTCTTAACTTCCCACGCTGCTGCTGCTATTACTATTACTATTACTATTACTATTACTATTACTATTACTATTATTATTATTATTGTTGTTGTTGTTGTTGTTGTTGTTGTTGTTGTTATACAAAACAGTTATACACAGCAAACATGATCAATATGCTGGATTTTGTATTACATCACACATCGGACACTTCCCAAGCATCTAGGACTGTGTGATGTATCGACGAATAATGCGTGCAGAGCAGAGTAGGGTGGCCTTTTGCAGCTGACATATGGTGATTTTGATTTTGATTATTATTATTATTATTATTATTATTATTATTATTATTATTATTATTTTAAATTTATAACCCACCCTCCCCCTAAGGGCTCAAATACTGGATTTGATAGTCACAAAATATAGATCATGTGCACTATATTTCATTGTTTTTTCATTTACTTTCGTCCCAAAGCAGCTTGCATCATTCTCCTTTCATCCATTTTATCCTCACAACAATCTTGTGTGGTAGGCCTGGTAAAGACAGTATGACTGGCCAAAGCAAGCTTTGATGTCAGAACTGGCTCACGCAGATCCTAGCCTAGTTTGATACTCTATCTGCTATACCACATGAGCTCTAAACTGTGTAGTCATGGAAAAACTAAACAACCAACAGTTCTGGAAATACTCTACTAAGGATTGTAGTTACTGCGAAATATCCCATCCTGCCCAAGTCCAACACATATGGAAAACATTGAGATCTGGGAATGCCAGATATCACAGTACTGAATTGAAAGTGTTGTCAGCACTGTTCGTTTAATATTTTCTCTGCTTCCAGTGAGTCAACTTTTGCTCGAACTCAGGTACTGTCACCACCTCTCTCGTTTTCTGACCATCATAGATTTCCAAAGCAGATGAAGACTGAATCCAATCCAGACAAATAATTGAAACCAAACAGAACCCAGAATATTGTAAAGAAACATGAAAGGCTTAAAAAAACTATTTTATAGCCAGCCTTGAAAATTACCATTGTGATATGGTCTATCAGATTCTACGTTAAATTATCCCCAAAATAGTATTTTTGTTTCATTAGTTTTCTATCCAAGGCCTGTCACTTAGGGAAAACCTTTTTTTCACTACACCAGGTACCAAAATTAACAGGGCTGATCATTTGTTGGTCTCTGCCCTCATCTAGCACCCTGACCTAGATGGCCCAGGATAGCCTGATCTCATCCGATCTTGGAAGCTAAGCAGGGTCAGCCCTGGTAAATCTTTACCTGGAAGACTACCAAAGATTCCAAGGACGTTATGTAGAAGAAAGCAATGGCAAACCACCTTTGTAAGTGTCTTGCTTCGAAAACCTTGTGGGGTAGCCATAAATCAGCTGGGGCTTGATGACACTTTACATACACACTCCACATCTAGCAAGCATACCCATGGATTCCTACAAGAACACTGTACGCTTCATTCCTTTGCAAGTATGGCTGTCAATTCATGATGGGATTCCCACATAAAAGCTGCCTTCTATTATAGATTCCTCTCACTAGATTGGGGCCCTTGTGTTCTCCATGGCATCCAATGTGAAAAAAAATTAAGAAGTGTATATAAAGAATTGGGACAGAGATGATTCACCCAGTTCTAGGTTTGCCAACTCATAATTGGGAAATTGTTGAAGAGATTGAGAGTAGAATCTGGAGAGGGAGGAGTTTGGGAGGGAGTATAATGTCATAAGTCCACCTTGCAAAGCAGCCATTTTCTCCAAGAGAACTGTTCTCTGTGGTTGGAATATCAGTTGTAATTCCAGGGGAGCTTCAGGCCGCACCTGGCAACTTTATGACAGCTTACATGGACCCTTAGGAAGCAAGAGAAAGAGGTGTGAGTGGGTGGGTGCCCTGGAACAACCTTACTGGGTGTGTGAGATCTGATGTCCACTACCTGATGCCATGGGACAATTATGTCTGGGGACAGGACCTCATACAGTGGTTTCTGGATGCCAAACTCAACTGACCGAAGTGGGGTAGATAATAGGGTAAATGGTACCTTAGGAGCATAATTGCCTTAGAAGCATAACAAGAAGCATAATTACTGCTGTTAGCACGTTGGGCAAACATTTGGTCCCTGTTTGCGACCCTCTTCCAATTTCCAAAGAAGCCTGTCAATGTTACAGAGTGCAAAAACCTTCCACAGTTGGGTGGAGGAAAATTTTGGCTCAGCGATCACTGTGATATCATAGCAATAATTAGCTGAATGGAAGAAAAAACTGGGGGGCTAGATTCGGTCTATTCTTTCACCAAACAGCTGGTTGTAACACCTACTGTTACAATGAGTAAATCAACTCTACATATCTACTTTTGTGTTTTTGTTTATTTGTTTTGCTGACTTTGGTAACTGTGTAGTGTTTTCAAGTCAAGAAACATTCAGAGGTGATTTGTTCTTGCTTGCCAGTGACCCTGGTATTCCTTGGTGGTCTCCTATCTAAATTCTAATGAGGACCAACCCTGACTAGCTTCTAAGATCTGATGAAATAAAGGCTGTCCTGGACGATGTTGGTCAGAGCTTCTATGTACACACAAATGTGTTTGGGCTAACTTTTTGACAAATATTTCTTTCTAATGATCCTTCAGTTTCCAAAAAAGGTGGGGATGCTGACAAGTAAGTTTTGAAGCATGCTTGTGTCTATTGCTTTCACTAACAAGCACTAATCTGGGTGATTTAAAGGTTCTTTTTGTTTATTTTTTTCTCTTTATTGTGACCTGCAATTCTTGGCATTGTGATTTTTTAAAAACTCCAGTGATTTATAAATGAATCTCATTATTGCAGCCTCATCTGATTTCAGCTTTCTAGGCTGTCCCTTAAGAGTATTTAGTTTGGCATAATTCTTAATAGGTGGCCAGTATCCAACCATACATAATATTGATTTCTTAAATTCTTCTCCATTCCAACACCCCGTTCTCAACTCTGGAAAAATAATTCCTAGGATTGTGGGACCAGCATGGAGTCATGTGTAAATTGACGCAGTGAATGAAGGAGAGGAAACAGAAGAGAGGGACTTCCACAAGCATAGTTCCACTGATGGGAGAGAGGGAAGAGGGGTAGTTTATCTTCCCCTGTTCCTTCCATCATTTCTCTGACCTGCATGGCTATTCAAAATGATTTTCCCAGGGACTAGAATGGAGAAGAATGCTGGAAAAATCCTTGTATGCTGTGCAAGATACAAATTAGTAAAATGTGATAGGTAATTTTAATGTGATCCTATTGGTGAAGGGCAGATAGAATCCTTATTTCTATGTTGAGATCAAAAAAGCATTTCTTGGCTACTGTGTACAATTAACTAGAGGAGAGTTATTTTAAATTCTCAATGGCCATTCTCAAGCCCCTTCCGCACATGCAGAATAACGCACTTTCAATCCACATTCAATGTACTTTGCAGCCGGATATTACTGTGCGGGATAGCAAAATCCACTTGCAAACAATTGTGAAAGTACATTATTCTGCATGTGTGGAAGGTGGCCTTAGAGATGCAAGCTTTGTCTCCATGCATGCACACTCCTTTTATTTTCTGCTGCTGTATTATTTCTATTAGTGTAAAGTCTGTCATAAGGAGGAGTACTACCTCCAGATTGGGAAACCCCTGGAGATCTGTGGGTGGTGCCTGGAGAGGGCTTGGGAGGGGAGGAACCTCAGTGGTATATAGCATTATACAGTCAACCCTTTAAAGGAGGCATTTCCTCCAGGGAAACTGATCTGTATAGTCTGGAGACTGGCCATCATTCCAATAGAACTACAGGCCCCACCTGAGGTTGGTAACCATGGTTAAAATATATTACAATGAAGTGTGCAAGTGAAATCACAAATTTTCTATGAACAAAACATTGCATGTTTTTGAAACAACCATAGCAGCCATTTTTCTGGCACTAACTGAGACAAAAAAAAGTTGCATCTTTCCCCCATTCTTCTGAACTGGAAAGATGTATTGAACAGGGAATATGATCTGATTTTTAGCACTATTTCCATTTAACAGCTTCATAGGAAATGAGCACAAATGCCCATAAGGAGAATCACTTCTTTTAAAATATCCTGGGGGGAAATAAGGCACCAGGAAAATAATTTCACAAATGTAGACAGGGATCGCTATTTAAAACTGTATGATTCTGTGAAATAAGAGTTCATTCATCTTATTATCTTGCTCTTTGGAATTAGCAGAAGTGCACTGTCTATCATAAAAGTATGTTCTTCAGGGGAGACTGAAATGAAGATGTTAATAAGCATTTCTCCAGATTCTGGATAACAAAGAAAGGCTCTGTTTAAATTATCTGGATATGTGGAAGCCATAGGAAATCCCTACACGGGTTTATTTATTTACTTCATTCATATACCATGCTTCTTATTGAGACCCAAAGGATCTTACATAGTTCTCTTCTCTTCTGCTAAGGACTGTTGGCTCTCAGCCTATGACAAATTGGCCCCTTCCGCACACGCAAAATAATGCGTTTTCAAACCACTTTCACAACTGTTTGCTAGTGGATTTCGCCATTCCGCACAGCTTCAAAGAGCACTGAAAGCAGTACATTATTCTGAAAGTACATTATTCTGCATGTGCGGAATGAGCCATTGATTACCTGCATCTATTCCAACATGTAGGGGTTTGGTCTTTGGCACATCACCCCAGACATCATTTTCTGAACATTTCTGATCCCATGGTTCTAATGTGCATTCTGATCCTTAAAGAAAAAACTGAGATGGCAGCAGTTGTGTGTGACCTGTTTCCCATGAATTACAAGCCATCCAACAGAGATTTATTCAGTGCTTTCTCCCCTTTTATCACATACATAATGGTTTTGGGAATAGGATCTTGATTTAATGGACCTTGATTTGAAGAACTATGAGTTTTGCACAATGAACAGGTTTACATGTTTCAAAGCCTTATGACTTTGATTTAGAAAGGTGTAGTCCTGCTTAGGACTAGTGTATTCACTATACTGTTGATCTCAATTTTCACACTGGATGGACCTCTCAGAGCTGCAATAGTATCTCAACGTAACTCCAACCTGGCCATCTTCTTATGTAGTATCTCCGTCATAAGACTTTCCCTATTGCATTTAACATGCTCCCTAAAACCTTTGAAATTGAACATTATTTATTATCACTCCCCCCCCCCCCCATCAAGTCAAATCTGACATGGCGATCCCTGGTGGGATTTTTAAGGCAAGAGACATTTAGAGGTGGTTTGCCATTGCCTACTCCCACGTCACAATCCAGGTATTTCTAGGAGGTCTCCCATCCAAGCACTTGCCAAGGTTTACCCTGCTTAACTTCTGAGATGTCAGGAGATCAGGACAGCATGAGGTATCCAGATCAGGGCATTCACTATAGTGATACACAATATAAGTGGTGGTTCTTTGTGATTATGGAGAGTACTGATTCTTTTCTCTAAAGCGCTGTTTACTCAAGAGGGTTAAAATCTGGCGGCCTGGGGCGTAAAACGCCAGCCCCCAGGCCGCTTCAGGATCCCTCGCTGCATTGTGCATGGGCGCTTGCTGCCTCCTTCCTCCCTCAGGGCGGCGTCAGGAGCCCAGTCACGGTAAAAAAACAACCCTTTAAAAGGGTTGTTTTTGAGGGAACAAGCGATCTTCTCGGCGGCGCAGTGCGCAACAGCACCGCCCGGGGAACACGCTGTTTCCCCTTCCCTCCTCCCACTTTCTCGCGGCCAGCCGTCCTGCTGGCCTCTCGCTAAGTCCCCCCCCCTCCGCTGTCCTCCTCGACTCCCTGGAGGTCGGAGGGGCAGCGTGGAGTGGGGCTTAGGAGGCCAGCAGGACGACGACAGCGACAAGGTAAGTGGGAGAGGGAAGGGGGAAGAGGCGGCTCCGTGCGGAGCCGCCTTCTCCCTGGGCCCGGCGGTTCTTCTGCTGGGCAGCCGCTTCGCCGCTATGCGTATGCGAACGGCCTCCACCCCCACGCCGGCAGAATTCTTGCCGGCGTGGGGGCACATAGAGGCCCATGCGGAAACGGCCTAAGATTTTCAGACATCCAGGTCAAGAAGGCAACCTTGAATCTCCAGAAAAGCTTCCTCCTGAATAGTGTGGGTTTAACTATCTCATGATTTGAAACAGCTTTTTTCTGCACTCAAATACGTTCCTGCTAACTCTCCAAACAAATAGTGTATGATAAATCTAAATCCATTATAAAGCTAAGGTCAGGGGCCCATCAAGCAGAGAGAGAAAAATGATAATTTTTATCACTTCCCTGAGCACTTACAGGGTCTTATCTGAGACAAAGACTTTATGATTTACGGAGCCATTGATTACATTTTTAATTCTCATATTTAAAGATTGTTCTTCCAAACAAAACAGGAACAGTTTTAGTAAACTGCAGTGCTAGGTATTTAAGGACTATTGTGCATTAAGAAAGGCAGCTGGCTTTCATGGTTCCGATTCTCTAGGCTCTCTTAAAAGTAACAGCAAGATTCTTTAAAAAAAACCACGCGAACACCTGATCCTTGTTCAATCCCCTATCTCCAGGATACCCAGGATTAGACTTGGTGGCTCCTCTGAGGGTGCTTGTGCTTAAACAGCATGCCTTTATTTGCAAAACAACTTTGTGAGGAACTTCGTTGTATGGCACACTATAATTGTTCATACACGGATGGTGGGAAGCCATTAAGTTGCAGCTGATTTATGACAACCCTGTGGGGTTTTCAAGGCAAAAGACATTCAGAAGTGGTTTGCTACTATATGCCTCTGTGTAGCGATCCTGGATTTCCTTGGTGGTCTTCCCATATAAATATTAACCAGATGTGACAAGATCAGGCTGGCCTGGGCCATCCAGGCCTGGGTCATTCATATGTAGCAGAGACATTTCAAGGTGTTTTGCCATACCAAGCAATTTTGCTTTCTTCATTCCCTGTTAGCTTTTGGAAAGCACAGCATGGAAACATAGAAATAATCCAGTTTATCTGCAGGGGTGGTTTAAGACTTTTTGTTGTCTGATGCAGCTGTGGCAATAGCTACCACACTACACCTTGCCACTGCTATGTCTGCTCCTGCCCAGGAACAAGAGGAAATAACCCTCCTTACCTCGTTGCTGCCCTCATTGTATATGTGTGCCATTTGTAAGAACTAGGGCAGCAAAGAGGTAAGGAAGATGATTTGTTTGTAGATTGTTTGTAGGATTTGAGTTGGGAGAAATGGCTGTGGTGAAGACAAAGATGTGCTGGCCAGGAGACAAAAATTCTGCCTCTCTTCCATTGAGCAGAAATAGGATTATACGGCAGCTGTCATGATGCATAGAACTGGGTTGCCAAAATTCATTATTTTTACATCCAAAATTGAAGTTCATAATGTCAGTGAAGGCAGAGTATTAACTATGACCTTTTGTATACTATCTATTGTGTTTGGCATTAAATGTGGGAAGAAAAACCGGAACCTTTCTTTCCCATCTCTTCCAAAATCAAAATGTACTGTAATGGCCATGTATTGATTAACAATTTAAAGAGTAATTCTGCTTACGTAGCACTTAGCTCAAATGCATGGAAAGCTTTTATGCAGTTTTTGTTTGCCTCAAGCATTTATGTTGCTGAATGTGATTTTCATATGAAAAAGATGGAAACATTTATTATTATGCTTTCATGGTAATATACGGTTAAGTAAACAGTGATGATGATATTGGCTGCAATTATAATACTTTCCTGGGAGTCAGTCCTGTTGAATAACACTGGAATTACTTTTGAGTAAACCTACTTGGGATTGCTGTCTATGGCTCATTCCGTACATGCAGAATAATGCACTTTCAAACTGCTTTCAGTGCTCTTTGAAGCTGTGCGGAATAGCAAAATCCACTTGCAAACAGTTGTGAAAGTGGTTTGAAAATGCATTATTTTGCGTGTGCGGAAGGGGCCTATGAGTTAGCTGCCAGGCAAAGATTTGGATCCAGCAATGCACAAGCAAGGACATAAAGGGATTTAGCACAGTTCTACTTATGCACGTTCTTGTGCAACTCAGGGCAATTTTCTCCCTACGTATTTTAGTGCCTGGATGTGTGTGTGTGTGCAAGATTGTGGCAAACAGAAAGGCAGGCAAAGATATGATACGTTTGACTGAGTGCAAATGGCTAAAATGTGTGCAATCCAATTTTTCTTTTGTATATATTTTTAAAAGCCCAGGTTTGCCATTGTTTTGATAAACGACCGTCAAAGTTCCATGGATAATCTGCGTCGCTTCTTTACAGATGATAATTTGTGACTGGTGGGGGATCAATTAATAGCTTGGTGATGGGACAAAATGATAGTTGGGATATCCAACCAATGCCAACACTCAAAGGCAGACTTTGTGCTGCTTTTTCAGGGATGCTTCCACTGGCAATGCAGACAAATTAATCAGTGCAAATGACTAAATTCAATTACATAATTATGCTTTATCTTCATGATGTAACCGATGAAATTACTGAATGGGGAAAACAATTAGTAGCAAGCAGTACCCTGCTGTGCTCTTGGCATTCTTGCCCTGTAGTAACTTAATCTTCTGCTGCTCCTAAACTACCGATACCAAAATCCTAATCTGGGGCATTTCTGTTTCTTCAGCAGTTTTTAAGCAATTATTTCGGAATTCTCATCCTTGTGGGTTCTACTCAAAATACACCAATTTGTTTTCACTTCTCCCTTGTGCAATCGGAATGCCTGGTGCATTCTTTCTGCACTATTTTCAGTTTCCTACGATGGAAATTTCCCATAAAACATGTACACTTTCCAATGCTTTTTGAACATCATTCAGTCAGCACTGTACATTATATATACACACACGTGCACACACACATTATACTTTGCAGCTGTTGTGCATATACTAGAACCAAAACCATACTGAAAAACACGAATGTAAAAGCAAATGAAATGGGGAGCATGTGCTCACCCCTTCAGCTCTTTCCCTCTCCATCTGCATGTGTTTATGGGTGCACTTTTATTTTAATGCTTTCTAAATGTCATAAACTCATCACACTCTGACTTACACTATTGAACTTGCACCACCATAAAAATCCTTATGGAATTTCAGTCTTTTTGATGTCTAATTTATCAGAGGATCTATTGGTAGCAGAAGCAGCTGCGAAGAAAGTTACAGGAAGTAAAGAGGCCTTCTAGGACTCATTGCACTAAAGCTATTTTCTGCCGGTTCTTGACACTTTCTGATTTATGTCGGCAGATGTTTATCCTTGTGACCCCAAGAAGAAGATATGGTGGACATATTACATAACTGGTGATCTTATTTACTATCATGTTCAGAAAGCTTTCCAAGGTCACAAAGGAATAAACCCACTAATAAAATATTGTGTGTGTTTGTATGAATGTGTGTTGGTATGTATCTATCAGTGAAATCTTAATGTGTACCCAATAAATCTAGTGGGTCTATTTGTGCATATCTTAAACTGTAAACATATATTACAGTAATTATTTTACAAAACTGTGTCTATTATCTTCTGATCAAGTAGTATGTGGTTAGTCATCTATGATACTATGTTTTCCTGATGATGTGCTTTGCTGTTATTTTCTTGCTGTGACAAAATTACTTCATTGCACAGTTATATCAATTGCATATGTTGCAAATAAAGGTTTTAGATGGTTAACATGTATGTTTAGAGTGAATATTATCCGGTAACTTGAAAATTTTATATAAGATTGATTGTGTAGTCTTACAACCTGATTAGGAGACCCCCTGCTCCCTTAAAATCTTGGAGACAAGAGCTACCCTTAGAGGCATTTCTAGAGAAAATATAGCCCAATGCAAAATCTGAGTTTTCCACCCCCTATCCTTCCCCACCATGACTAATCAACATTTATGTACCAGGTCTTGAAGTCAGTGTATGGACCCGGCAGGAAGGAGGGTGGGTGCGGGGGCAATTTTTCACCCCCCATATGACTAAATGGCCACAGCCCCAGGACATTTGATCCTATATGTTCCCCTGGGCAATACACCCCTGCCTACTCTTTTCAGCAAATAGAACTAAATAGAATTGTAACTCCATCCACCACATGCTAGACTGTCTTTGTTTTAGAATGCTCTTCTAGGGCCCAATGGTAGTCCTGCACATGGCAGATGAAGTTACAACACTACTTAATTCTTTTTGTTGAAAAGGTTATAGGAGGGGAGAGCGGGAGCAGGTACCCTTGGTGGCAGCAGGAAGTGGAAGATCCTCTATTGCTTGGAATGCCTCAATCTGCAGTCTGCCCATGCCCTCTTCCCCTGATTAGGCTGCTGCTATGAGGTGGGGGAGACTCAACTGCTCAGCAGAGATGGTTCATTCTGCAGTTCCTTTAATTAGGCTGCTAAGAAGTGGAGGAAACTCAATTGCTCAGCAGAGATTGCTTGTTCTTCAGCTCATGTGTGCTCCCCATTCCCCTGTGTGTTGGTATCTGTCTGTCTGTCTGTCTGTCTGTCTGTCTGTCTGTCTGTCTAGTTTTGTTGGTCCCCAGCAACAAACAGTTCTTCAAGTACATCAAAAGTAGGAAGCCAGCTAGGGAAGCAGTAGGCCCATTAGATGACGAAGGAACAAAAAGTGTGCTAAAGGAAGACAGGGAGATTACAGAGAAGCTGAATGAATTCTTTGCATTTGTCTTCACCCAAGAGGAGGTCAGGAAAATTCCTGCACTTGAACCAAGCTTCTTTGGAGATGAATCCAAGGAACTAGCGAAGATAGTGGTAGACAAGGAAGAAGTTCTGGTAGCCCTTGAGAAACTAAATGCTATCAAATCCCCTGGCCTAGATTGCATTCACCCAAGAATTCTTAAAGAGCTCAAGCATGAAATTGCTGATCTTCTCACTTTAATATGCAACTTATCCCTGAAATCATCCTCCATCCCTGAAGACTGAATGTGGATAAGGGGGAACCAGTGGACATTGTCTAGTTGGATTTCCAAAAGGCTTTTGACAAAGTTCCTCACCACAGACTATTGAGAAAACTCAGCAATGAAGGAATAAGAGGGGAAGTCCTCTTATGGATTAAAAACTGGTTGAGAAACAGGAAACAAATGGTGGGTATAAATGGGAAGTTCTCACAATGGAGAGATGTAGGGAGTGGTGTCCCCCAAGGACCCGTTTTGGGACCAGTGCTCTTTAACCTATTCATAAATGACCTGGAAGTAGGGATGGGTAGTGTGGTGGCCAAGTTTGTGGATGATACCAAATTATGGAGGGTGGTGAGAACCGCAAAAGATTGCGAAGATCTCCAAGCGAACCTTTATAAATTAGGTGAGTGGGCTAAGAAATGGCAAATGTAGTTCAATGTAGTTCAATGTAGCAAAATGTAAAGTGATGCACATAGGGGCAAAAAATCCAAACTTCACATACACACTACAGGGGTCAGTACTATCAGTCACAGACCAGGAAAGGGATTTGGGTGTCTCAGTTGATAGTTCCATGGGAATGTAAAGTGATGCACATAGGGGCAAAAAATCCAAACTTCACATACACACTACAGGGGTCAGTACTATCAGTCACAGACCAGGAAAGGGATTTGGGCATCTCAGTTGATAGTTCCATGGGAATGTCAACCCAATGCATGGCTGCTGTGAAAAAGTCAAACTATATGCTGGGGATAATTAGGAAAGGAATTGATAATAAAACTGCAAAGATTGTCATGCCCTTATATAAAGCAGTGGTGCGACTGCACTTGGAGTACTGTGTTCAGTTCTGGTCGCCACATCTCAAAAAGGATATGGAAGAGATAGAAAAAATGCAGAGAAGGGCAACAAGGATGATTGAGGGACTGGAGCACCTTCCTTATGAGGAGAGGTTGCAACATTTGGGACTCTTTAGTTTGGAGAGGAGACATCTGAGAGGGGATATGATTGAAGTCTATAAGATTATGCATGGGGTAGAAAATGTTGACAGAGAGAAATTTTTCTCTTTCTCACAATACTAAAACCAGGGGGCATACATTAAAAATGCTGGGGGGAAGAATTAAGACTAATAAAAGGAAACATTTTTTCACGCAACACGTGATTGGTGTTTGGAATATGCTGCAACAGGAGGTGGTGATGGCCACTAACCTTGATAGTTTTAAAAGGGGTTTGGACAGATTTATGGAGAAGTCGATCTATGGCTACCAATCGTGATCCTCCTTGATCTGAGGTTGCAAATGCCTTAACAGACCAGGTGCTTGGGAGCAACAGCAGCAGAAGGCCATTGCTTTCACATCCTTCATGTAAGCTCCCAAAGGCACCTGGTAGGCCACTGTGCGTAGAAGAGTGCTGGACTAGATGGACTCTGGATCTCAAAGGGGAGTTACAGCCCTTGGTGATGGAAAAGCTGGGGCTGCTACTTGGGTGAGACTGTGGCTAGCAAAGAGGAGGAGGAGATAAATATTCCTGAGGAGGTATTCAAAGATGTCAAGTTCTATGTAGTGGAAGACGTAGACCCTTAGGTAACCTTCCTTTGCCTTTCTAATCTCCCCCCTTTGCTTGGGAGAGTCACCCTTTGCTCTTCAACCTGCAGGACCTTCCAATTCCTTATCTTCCACCCTCTTCCTTTTAAGGACCATGCATTGACAGTAGCCACAGTAGGATTTAGGCGCATAAGACTTTTGGGAGTCTTAAGATGTTTGGAAAGGGTACAATGCCATAGAGTCCATGTTCCAAAGTCTTATTTTTTTCCCCAGTGGAACTGATTTCTGTTATTGGGAGATTAGTTGTAATAGTGGGAGATCTCTAGGCCCTACCTGGAAATTAGCAACACTAGTGGAGGTGATGCAACTATGTAACTTCTGGATTCCTCCTCGCTCCCTATTAACGATCAGTTCAATATGTGGAGTGTTTCTGCAGTGGAAAGATTTGTTATCTCTGTATCTGGGCATTAGTTCAGCCCCTCTCCATTTTGTACAAAAAGGATTGTTGAGTGCTGCATGAATTGACTGGAGAGGATAAACTATCTTATAATTAAGAAAGACAAGATCTAATTCCCATGTACATCCCAACTGCTTGTTATCACAGTTGTCTCCCTTTAATTAATTGTATGTCAGGGCTGGCATAATATAAACTCATCAGTCTCTTGTCATATTCATATTAATTTTGTAATTAATCTCCATGTACAGAGCTGGGTGAATTACTAGTACCAGAGAATTTATGGCATTTACCTCATATCCTATTCCTTAATAGTTTGCAAACAGATTGCATTTTTTAAAAAAGTCAGTGAATATGCTTTGGAATTATTGCTTGACAGCAGTTACATACACATTTTTACAGCTACTTGGTATCTTTTTTGATAGGGTGGGCATCCTCTCTCTCTTACATATATGTACTTTGGTATTGATGGGATATTTAAGAAAAAAAACTTGTGCATAGAACTACTGTATGACTAAGGCTGTTTCTGCGCAGCCAAAAACACTGTTGTTCCATCGGTGTTATTGGCAATGCTGCAGCAACGGAGCGTTCGCATGGGTGAGTGCTCCGTAGACAGGTAGCACATTGGCTGAACCCTAGCACTTCACACAGCTGCGCTTTGCAAACAGCATTTTCCCCCCCTAGGGTAGATGTCACGGGTGTTTGGCACCAGGATTGGCCAGTGTGGGCTGCCATTGTGGGGGGTGGGCTCTGCGGCACCAATTCCTGGCGGGCACTTCGCACAACGCCAACTGCGGAGCACTGTTGTTGAAAAGACACGCTTGATGAGTGACTTTTGAATAAACTGTTGTGGGCCCACTTGAGTGTTGCCGTATTGCTGCAGTGTCATTTCTGCAGTGATGGCCATGTGAACTCTCCGCCTATAACACTGTTTTTACCGTCCTTTTACTGGCTTTTTTTGGCAGGTATGGAAGTGGCCATAGTCTACTACCTGTATGGAAAAACCCATGGAAATAATGTTTCCACTGAAACGTTTGAGGATGTGCACCACTGTGACTGTGCAAATCCTAGCAGCAATCTCAAGATGAACATCTAAACTGCATCTTAAGCAAAGCAGTAGCTTGATATTTGGCTGACAAATGAGTGGACTCTTCTCACTCAATTGTTCTGTTATTTGAGCAATTTGTTGTGTTGTATTCCACTCTTCCTAAACTTCAGTTAATTAGGGTAATTTGTAAAATTAATTCCACAACTGGAGCATGCAGTTTCCCACCAGTTTCAGATTTTTTTTAAAGAATGAATTTCTATTAAATGATAGGGGATAAAAAAAATCTTGATGTGATTGCGTCAAGATTGCTGGCGGTATTTTATTAATGTACACTCAAATTTTTGCATGATGCTAAGACAAACACAAATTCTGTCTTTCTGCCTGCCTGCCAGTCTGTCTGCCAGTCTATCTGTCTGTCTGTTTTAACTTCCCTTTAACTCACCAGATTCAAGATTGCTTTGATACAACTTTTACATATCTGTATCATATCGATATTGCCTCCCCCCCACAGTGTTTATCAATCCACGTTTACTCCACATTTAAAGAATACTAAGGCAGTCCTGTATATGATCAGATCTAAATTGCTTTGTTAGCAGTGTTTATAAATGGAGATATCCACACAAAGGCCCATTCTGCATGCGCCTCGTAACCGGGGGCACACCGGCAAACTTGATGCCAGCGCACCACCCTGGGGCCTCAGTGACCTACGGGGCTGCGTTCATATGGGCCCACCAGCACAGATCCCCTCTTACCTTGTCTCCCAGCTGCCGTCACACTGGAGAGGCCAGGGGACATCGTCCATGGCCATTGTAATGTCTCCAGGGCTGGAGGGCCAGGGGATGTCCCTTGGCCTCTCCAGAATGACCATAAGAGGGGAACTGTACCGGTGCAGGGTTTTCCAACAGACTTGCTCATTGAGCGAATAAAAAAAATGCCCTTGTGGGGGAAATGCACCGCTGCCGCAGCGCTCCATCAGTGGCAGTGGTGTGAAGTTCTCCCCCACAAAGACATTTTTACCAGCCCCACTCCAGTCTTTATGGCCTGTGCATAATGGGTTTGAGAAGAGAAAAGGCACAAAGCAAGTGAAAACTGTAATTAAATTCAAAATTTGGAAATTAAAAAAAATGGAAATAAAAATGTGGACATAAAAAATGGAACAGTGGAGGATTCCTCATTCATTAATTTCACTTTGAAAAGATGATAAAGTAACAAGAACCTCCAAAATCCTAAGAAAAATTCAGATTTGCAGCATTCAACATGCTTTTCTCTTCTTTTTGAATATTGGCAAACTGCAGACATTTTTAAAGCTGCCAGTATTAGGTCCTTGCATGGTGCAACTGCTCCCACTCCCTGAAGAAAAACAGAGGCCCATCAGGAAAGGAAGCATGTTGCTGGGGTGGTTGTTTGATAGCTGTTGATGGCCTAGGGCACTCCCCAACACTCTCTCTCTCTCTCTCTCTCTCTCTCTCTCTCTCTCTCTCACACACACACACACACACACACACACACACACACACACACACCCACTCACACCCACACACACACCCTTTCTGTCAAAAATCCTGTCAGGAAACTTATATATAAGCTGCCACCAAAAGATTGTTGAAGGCTTTCATGGCTGGAATCACTAGGGTGTTGTGTGGTTTCCAGGCTGTATGGCCATGTTCTAGTAGCATTTTATCCTGATGTTTCACCTGCATTTGTGGCTGGCATCCTCTGAAGATGTGAAACATCAGGAGAAAATGCTACTAGAACCCAGCCATATAGCCCGGAAACCAGCTGTCCACCAAAATCTGAGGCAAAAATTGAATTTAGAGAGGCTTTTAAAAGATAAAACGAAGCTAGATTTTATTTTACAAGCATTCTTCTCAGGTTGTTGTTACAGAGAGGTTGTTAAGTGTTTCTGATTTCTTTAGGCAGACATTTCTTAGAGATTACAGAGCAATGCAGGTTCACTTAAATGGCTGTTTCAGTTACAAGAATATAACTTTCCTTAAATATGGTCGTTTCGGTTTCCAGAGAACTTTACACATGCACAAGTGTCTTTGTTTAGGGTAAACCTGTTCAGCATGGTCCTGAACACTCTCCTAAAACTCCCAACCTTAACTCCAAAGGGAATTCACACTGGCTTGGGACAGATTAAGCTCTTAGGTTTCACTGAGTTTTAACTCTGCCAGTTAAGATAAACACACCATCATGGGCTCTCCGGCGCCAGTATCTAGGTGTGGTCTCCTCATGAGACAATAGCCAAGCCCTCTGTATGGTTTTAGGAGTATTCCTGTGAGATAAGCTTCCCTCTTGTTTTCCCTCACCACCAGGCCTCCTAGCCCCTGATGAGAACAAGGCTCTTTCCTCTCAGTTTGAGATCTCTTTCAGAATACTGCTCCCTAGCCGTTCTCCCTCTGTCTATGGCTCTCTCTGCCTTTTGGCACAATCTCCCCTGACTGAATCTGAGGACTGACACAATTTGTGTGTCACACAATCTCACAAGCTGCTTTCAGATCACTCTGATCTGTGCAAAATCTTTCAATCTCCTTTCTGACAAGCTTTTCCTGCTTTTATATCAGCCAACACACCCTATCTGTGGCTCCTGGTTACTGCATTTCAGCTGGCCAATCAGGTGGCGCTCTGGTTAACACTTGGTGCTCCTGCTCTGGCTGAACTACACCTTTTAAAATTAACCATATAAAGCCATTAACCATATAAAGGCCTATCCATCACACATGGTATAGTATTGAGAAGTCTGTGATCTTGCTTTCATCCATCTAATATACCCTCAAGTATATGTTTTCCCCCTGCCCTGATCAGTCTGTCAGCACAGTAAGGATATGACCATTTTCTAAATATTGTTCCTTTCACTCCCAATTCACATTTAAGCTTCACATTTGACTATATTTCATTCCATTCTATTCCATTTCTATATTTTTCAGTCCCAGGGTTGCATTCAATGTCCAAATAAGGTTTTCACTCATTCTTCCTTGGTTTGGTTCTTCCCCACCTGCCACATTCCATGGGTCATACCTTTCTCAGGGCCATATTATCAATAAGGCTGATTAGGCTTCAGTTGAGGGCCCCTGCAGGAGGGCCCATCATTATTTTTTCTAAGGCACTATTACCAGCATCTTAGGGCTGCAGTGGTTAAAGGCACTTTGCACCTGCACCATAGCAATATACGTACATATGTATTTATCCATATACATACTCTCATAAGTACACTATACACACATGCACATGTGCACACACACATTAATATATTGCTTAACAGTTCCTTTTTTGTCAATATCTCTATTTTAATATTCAGACAAGATTAATAAAAGGTGGGAGATGCTTTGTTTCATTTCGTATCTACTCTTCCACCTATTTTAGTCCATTCCTATGAAATGTTTATTGTTGTAAACTTCTCCACTTACCTGTGGAATGCATAGAATCTCTACAATCCCTTTTCATATAGCCATATGCTGAACAAGCAGTCATTATGTAAAAAAACTGAGAAATTGCAAGACACACTCATAGTCAGCTGACATTTGTTTTGGGTCAAAGCGGTGGGGACACAGTAGGTCAAAAGCATGCTAGCATCAATATTGTGATGTCATGCTGACTCCTCCCTTATTACACCTTCCGTCTCCCTTATTAGACCTCCATTCTAGTCATGACCTTGATTATGTGTGCTCAAGTGTTCCCACAACCTGTTGGGACCAGTCAAAACAGTTAATATTTATAAATTTTTAAAAAGTACCAATGGCAGCTAACATCTTCAAACACAAGTCAGGATTTCAAAAGAGAAAAGAAAAGGAAGAAAGATTGCGCTGTGAGAAAAGAGGTCAGCAGATTTCATTTCAACTGGGCTTCGGTGTCTGTGTGAATACTGAAAGTGAGGGCATAAGTACCTGAAAGCCTAGGACCCAGCCATGGGTTAATTCAGCCATGACCTGCATGACTGCAAGAGAGATCCAAACAGTGACAAAATGTAGTCCTGTTCCTTGCAACGAATTGCAGTTTTTCAATTTTTACAAAGGCCATCTGACAAGAACTTCAGCACATATTATTTTTGAAGGTTTAATCAGCTCTCAGTGACTGGCTTTGAAATGCAAAGTTCTCAGTACCATAAACCACAATCATTCTTAAACAGTGGCCGCCAAATGTTCTATAGTTTTCACATCAACTTATCTGCTTAGGATCTTCTGTCAAAAACCTAGTATTACAAAAGATTCTGTGGTATAATTTAGGATGCACACATTGGACAGGCCTATGGGATCTCATTGTTATCTTATGTTACTCAAATCTGCCTCTTACACTGAGTATAACGTTCCCGTGCCTTTGAACACTGGCAAGCAAGTGGCCTTTTAGGAAATCATCTGTTGATCTGTCAGTCTGTTAATCTACTAATTGCAGAACCCATTTTTAAACTTTCAGGGAACCCTGTGGTTTCTCATGACACAGTCTGAAAACCACAGTTCTAAATTAACTCTTTATCTTTTAAATATAAAGTGGAGTCCCTTCTAGTTTTGAATGTGTGCGAAGACCATTGCCTGAGCCCCTTATGGCCTGTTACGATAGTTCCCTTTATTTTCCATTCCAAATCAGATAGGCTCTTGAGATTCCCATTACTTCATGCTGACTTTTAGTAATTTCCCAAGTTTTCTGAATGTATTTACAGCCCTTCAGGCCAGTCAGATGACATTCCATCTCTGCTACTCCCCAGAGGTCCTCATGTTCCCAGGCTACCTATGGTATTCAGGGGGTATTTTCACCCTCTCCACTTCCAGGCAAGCAGTCCTTTTTATGGAATTGTCTTCTCACTATAGGTCCAAAATATTTGAACTTTCCCCCCTGTTCTTATCTCCTAAGACTCGTTCAGAGGATGGTGCAAGATTGGCATGTCAGGCATCTCGGTCAAGTATTTTGCAATCATTGGAGCCGCCTTGGAACATGCCACTTTGTTCATTGTTATCTGTTAATGTGAAGTGCTAGCTCTTTAGGGTGAAATTCTTCCACCAGCATACAAGTCAGAAGCAGCATGACATACAGCTCTCCACCAAAAATGGTACATGATGGAGTGCTCCATGCAGTTTTAATGTGAACATCCTGGACTTGGAGAAGCCTTCGGTTTATTTACAGTTGGTCAAAATATGACAAGAACATCCTTCTGAATCCCAGGAGTGCAGGGGATGCGAAATTTATTCATAATAGAAACAGAACACGCACATGCACACAGCATTTGTCTGAGAACTCTAAAACTTCATGCTAGAATTAACTAACTATTTGCAAGGGAAATTATGTTTTTGTTGATGCAGGTTTACCTCAGAAGTAGAAGGTCTTGGCCTGAATTTATGTGACAAGTCAGCATGTCCTGCACATTTACTACTTATCCAAAAGTTACCATTCATCCTTGTTCACCATGCTTGCTCTTGCTGTATGTATGGAGCTTACTATAATGTAGATAATAAGAGAATTTACTAAGTGCAGAGTAACATGTTGTGTGCAGTTCTGTGGCCATTTTTTCTTTTATGTTTTTCTGATGCTTTTTCTTAAACAGATGTGCAACAGTTTCCACAAAGAGACCAGTAGGAGAACTAGTGTAGCAAAGTGGTTAGGATTGAGATCTGGGGGTTGTGGATTGAAATGCCCACACTACCACAAAGCTTGTTAGGTGAAATTCACAACTCCTACTGCCTTGTTGCAAGGATGAAATGGGAATAGGAGACCCATATACACTCCCTTTTTTCACCAAATAGCAGAGGCGAGAATCTCTGCAGCACACAAAATGACATGTGTAACTCTGAAATTGATCAGAGCTCTGTCAGTCAGCAGGTGGGGGAAAAGAACTGTTTTGGCTGGCAGTGCTTGTGTTCTCCATGCTGTGGGAACTGAAAAAGCCAAAACGGATCATTTTAGAATGTCTGCAGGATGTTTTATTTCTGATGTGTGGAAAGGACCATAGCTAGATAGCTAGATAGACTAGCAGCAAAGCCCACTGTGGGAGAGATGCAATGGGACCTAGCAAAGGGTCAAGGAGGAAGCATCTCCCCCTGCAATGGGATTTACTGGGGTTGTTGCGGCCCCCACCCCATTCTTCCTTGCAGTGCGCTGCTTAACTGGGTCTGGTTGTGTGGCTTGGTGGGGGAGAGGTGTGGCTTGGGGTAAGTGGGAAGATGAGGATGGGGATGGGTGGACAGGAGTGGCTTGGGATGGGGAGAGAGCAGCAAAGTAAGGGTTGGGGTGGGTGGAGGGTGTAGAGGAGTAGTTTGTGGTGGGGGAGGGTGGCAAGATGAGTGTTGGGAGGGTTGAACAGTGTGACTAGGGTTGAGGGGAGGGCAGCAGGTGTTGGGTGGGAGGGGGCATTGGCTAGGCCTCTGCACCCTGGGCTCACTTAGGGGGTGGAGAGGTGGGGGAAGCCATTTGCTGGGCTTCTGCCACCTGCCCTTACTTTGGGTGGGGGTTGGGAGGGGGTGGGGGTGGGGGACCTTTGCCAGGTTGCAGAGTAGCTGCTCCACAGGTGGCAATGGCCAGTCAGCATTCAGGATGCACAGGGGTCTCTGTGCATTCTGCAAGGTAATTGGCTAAGGGGCTCATCATCAGATGTTTGAACCCTTAGCCAATTATGTATAAAGATATATAGAGAGGGCGGGGAGGAGAAGGGAGAATAGAAGTTTGTAACTCTTTTCCCATGATAGTTTCTACTTATCACCTCCTCTAAAGTGCATTGACTCTTGCTCAGAAAATGTGCCTATACATTTCTTTCCAATTTGGGCAAGAAGAATTATTCACACAGTTGATCTACCCCACCACTGCAGTAATTTGTTTTTTTTTAGTTCTTTATTATCATAGAACTACACATAATGTGCAATTCCATATTTAAAGCCAAAGGGTTTTTTCCAGCTGGCGGAACTGGAATCTTCCTGTCCCATCTATGTAGAAGGTGGATCTTACCTGGTTATCACACACCAGGGATCATTTGCCATGGGAAGGACCGCTAGCCCTCCAGGCTAAAAAAGCTGGAAATGAGAGGTTATCCTCTCCTTCTCTGCTGGGAGGGGTAACTATTGAGTCTCTACCTGGCAAAGGTAAGAAGGACAGTCATTGTGGCTGCCCACTGGCCTTTGCAGATTTGGATAGCCTCAGTGCAAGCAGTTAATTTGAAAGGATTCCAGATGCTGTAGTTTTCTGAATTGAATTCATAGCAATGAGGAGACACTTGGTAGGTTTAGAATGTGGAAGAGATTGTATGCAGTTATGTCTGAACAGATTATATCTATACCTTACTTTTAGTTAGCCAGAATGGGACATGCATTAGGTTTTGGCCAAGAAGACGTGAATGCAAATACCACCTCACTTTGGGAGGTTATGGAATGGCCTTGAGCCAGTACTGACTTCTCAGTCCAACAAATCACAAAGAACTGTTGTGAGGATAAAATAATAGGGGAATATGTATTTTCTTGCTCCCCTCTCCTCCTTGCAGGTCTCCATTTTGTGCACAAATTCATCTGTCATAAACAGGAGCATCTGGTGGACCGACAGAAAGAAGCAGAAACCTCTTGCCCAAGGTTTCTATGCTGCTGCCCATAATGTCACATTATGGCTTTGGAGCAGACTGAGGTGAGATGACTTTTTGCTCCATACTTGAGCTACCTCATCTTCTTTACTGGTTCCTGAACTTCTTGAAAGAACAGTAAGATAATGAACCAGTTTTCTTCTGGAAATTTTTAAAACATGGATGTCTTGATCAGCATGTGCAAGATGCGTGGGTGGGTGTGATTTGCAGATGAAAATGGATACTGCACAGACTGAAATGCAGTCTGATGTCTGAGTGGCATCTAGTACATCGGCTTGTGTGTGAGGGATTGTTCATGTGAGATTAGAGCCACAGTCCATAATTAACTATGGCTGATTCCGCATGGGCCAAAAACAGCAGTGTGAAAATGGTGTGAAAATGGTGTAAAAGGGTTTAAAATGGGTTTAAAGGGTTTATACTGTTTTCACACTGTTTTCACACTGCTGTTTTTGGCCCGTGCGGAATCAGCCTATGATCACACCAAACACCTTATACATGTCATTTGAACATGCTTGGGGCTTTCTAAGTTGACAGAAGTCCCTATCTGATTAGTGGGGTGTATCTGGAAACCTGTGTGTGCACAGACTATGGCCAATTACACACAAGGCATCTACTGTGCGATTGGAACAAATGTGCGTCACCACAAGATTTCTTGTATGGATAGATTTCCTGAAGCTTTCACTTTTTATTCTCTTCATGGCAAGTGAGACCACTTCTAGCACAAATTTAATTTTGCTTCCCAGCCAGAGCGTGCAGAGTTGCCAGTGAGCACATTTTTGCCCCAGACCTCTTCCCTCTACCCACAGTGAGCTCACCTAAGTCTCACCCCCTACTCCCTCATGCTGCTTTTCACGCTTCCCCCTCTGCCCCTCTTAATGCTTGTATTGATACATCAATAGGAACAACACAAGTTGGGTCTCTTTATGGTTCCACCCCACCTCTCCCACTCTGCTTCTGCCCTCTCTGATGAACAGGAGGGTAGAGTGTGTGTGTAGAAGGGAAGGTAGCAGGATCTAGCACATGATCTCCATCTTCAGCAGCATGTGGGAATGGCCCGGCCTCTTTCTTGTGTGTGTGTGGGGGGGGAGGGGGTATATTGATATACTTGCTATCACATGTATATTGGCATAAATGCAATTTAAAGAGCTTGTGCACTGAACAGCCCCTGAACAGCCCCAAAATAAACATTCAATGCTTAATGGCCCCATGACTGTGCATCACATATATGGATCGTGGCCATTGTTCTTTCTTTTTTCCTGAATCTTTCTTTCACAAAAAGATCTATTGAGTCCAGTAATGTATTTTTAAACTGCACTTCCATGAAATTTGCTTTTATAAGCTGGGAAAGTTAGGCTTGTTTACAGAATTCTAAAACAGCTGTAAATGTCTTTGGCTGTGACTAATATATAATTATTTCTCCGCTGTTGCAGAAACTGTGGTTTAGACAAAAAAAAAAGGTGTTATATGTAAATATGCACTGCCACAGGAGATCCCAGAAAGGCTTTCCTGCATTTCTGAAGAAGGCTGGTAAGTTTTCATAAATACATTCATTCTGCTAATGTTGTCTCAGGATTCACACTCATTCTAAATACTGGAATGGTCACAATTAGTGTGAAGGGAAGACTGGTCTGGCCCTACCCATAAGCTGTTGGTTTCGTAGATTAATTTGTACCGCATATGCATGTTTTATATCAGTTCATACATTAAACACATGAAACTGCCTTCTGCTAAGTTAGACCTTTGGTCTATTAGGGTCAATAGTATCTACACTGACTGTGAGCAGCTGTCCAATGGAGGACTCTTGTCAATTACTTTCTAATTCTTTTACATGGAGGTGCCGGAGGTTCAAACCTTAGATTGTCTGCATGCAAAGCAGATATTCTACTAGTTAGACTCTATTCCTCTCCACATGATTTGTATGTCTATTGCAAATGTATAAAGTAATTCATGAAATGCAACTGTTCACAGAAAACAGCAATAAAAACTGATAAAAACAAGTTAAAAGGAATGAAGTTAACATTTCCAAACCCTATAAGTGCAGTAAAAGTAACGACAGATTAAACAACAAGCCTAACTTTAGCATGGATGTTCTTGGCAGCCAGTGCACACAGATAAACTATTATTAATATGTACAATGTGTGTGTGTGTGTGTGTGTGTGTGTGTGTGTGTGTGTGTGTGTAGACACACACACATAGATGGAGAGAGAGAAAGAGTAGTTGGATATCATATAATTCTTTACTGACTGAAGAATACATATATTACACTGGAAAAATTTATTGGAGAAAAAAAGACAGAGGTGTGAAATTAAAGAATCATGGATTCAGTGTGCAATGGCAGAAGTGAAATAAAAAGGATGACGTTCACAAAAAAATTGAAATAATTCCTAATTGCCAATTACTTTGTATATTACAAGTCATTGATTTCTTTGACACAATGAATGATAGGCAATTCTGAGTCTCTTAAGATGCAGTTTGGTACATTGTTTTATTATTGTTGCAGAAGAAAAGCCCCTTGACCAGAATTCTTATGACAGTGACAAAAGGAAAGGTTGCCCTGTTCACTTCAGTGCTGGTAAATGCTTTGCATTTATGAAATGTGCACATGGAGCTTCCTCTTCCAATAATCTTGGAATGTCTTTTGGCTCGAGATAATATGAGACTGCTGAAAGTATTAGGGAAAGGTTTTTTAAAATATATTGTCGAAGGCTTTCATGGCTGGAAGAACTGGGGTGTTTTGTGGTTTCTGGGCTGTTTGGCCTGTTCTAGTAGCCTTTTCTCCTGACGTTTCGCCTGCATCAGTGGCTGGCATCTTCAGAGGATCTGATGGTAGTAAAGCAAGTGGAGGATATATACTGCCATTGATGGGTGGTGTTCTGGGTGGTGTTCACTAGCCCTTTGACTGCTTACTGCCTGGAGACATCCTTTGTCTGGATGGTGTTCATTAGTCACTGTCTTGATTCTAGTGTTTTTCAGTACTAGTAACCAATTTTTGTTCATTTTCATGGTTTCTTCCTTTCTGTTGAAATTGTCCATGTGCTTGTGAATTTCAATGGCTTCTCTGTGTAGTCTGAGACAACAGCAAGAATTTTAAATACATTTTTACCATGTCTAGTCATAGTAATTTATTCTTGAAGAAACTTACATTATCTAGATCAGTTAAGAGGACCATGTGACTATACCTTGGGATTTCTAATAGGCTTATTGGGAGCTAACCAGGGATGAGAGACTCTTAATCTGACAGACCTCCCTTTATTACAAGAGTTATTTGCTAGAGTTACTTAGGCCGTTTCTGCACGGCCTCCCTGTCGCCTCCACGCCGGCAAGAATTCCGCCGGTGTGGAGGCGAAGGCCGTTCGCATGCACGCATGCGGGCGGCCTCAGTAGAGCCGCCTCTTCCCCCTGCCCCGTCCCACTCACCTTGTCCCCGTCATCGCCTGCTGGCCGTCGAAGCCCCGCCCACGCTGCCCTCCGACCTCCAGGGGTCGGAGGACAGCGTGGGCGGGGCTTCGACGGCCAGCAGGCAATGACGGGGACAAGGTGAGTGGGACGGGGCAGGGAGACAGCGTGTTCCCGGTGGTGCGGTTCGCACCGCGCCGCCGGGAAGACGCTTTCCCCCCAACAACAACCCTTTAAAGGGTTGTTGTTTAGGGCGGCCTGACGCCACCCTGGGGGAGGGGGAGCGCAGTCAGGTCTGCGCTGCTGCATTGCAGCAGCGCCGCCTGTGTGAACGGCGGCCTGGGGGCGGCGTTTTTACCGCCCCCAGGCCGTCGTTTTTGGCCCGTGCGGAAAGGGCCTTAGTTGGAAGAGGGTGTGGTAAAAATATCAAACAACCAAACAAAAGTCTAGACTTTCTTTTCAAAAGCCCACCTCTCAGTGAGGGGTCCACAGGAAACTGTACCCTAAATGTTTGGCTCCCCAATGAGAAGAGAAGTTTAACTGAGGTGGACCCCAGTTTTTAACCAGATTTCAAATCTTTCCTTCTGGTGACAGACTTGGGCATTAAAGCCTTTAACAGATTACCCTGAAGCAAAGAGTTTTAAGGAACAGATTTCTGCTCAAATGTATACAATGGCATAATATTAGTGACTAATGTCAGCATGGTCATGAATACATAAACACCTGTAAATCATCAGTTCTATGGTAGTAGTAGCATTTCCTTTCTCAAACCTGAGCCAGAAGAACTCTCTCAACCTGAGTTATGTACACATTTTGGCTTTTGATCTAAGGGCACTGCCTAAATAAGCTTCCTTGTTATAATAGTGTGAGTGTTCTAAATTCTAATTGCAATCCTTTGCCAGATTTACTTAATGACCCTCTATGTGAAAGCATCTGCTATTCAATGAGTTGCAATTCTTTGTTGGCTTAACTGGAAGTAAGCCCATTGATCATACTGAGATAATTAGATATATATAGAATTGTCCCCAAGAAACATTAAGGGACATCACGGTATAATATAACTGCAATTTAATTTTGCTGTCAGGACTCTCTTTGTTAAGAAATTCTGATGGCCAAATTATAAGATTCAGTGGTGGATTGAGTGAGCCCATATTGGCTGAGGATATGGGTTGAGGGAAACATTTTCCATGTGTTGCTTCAAATGCTTTGTCTTGACATGGATGGCCCAGGCTAACCTGATCTCATCAGATCTTGGAAGCCAGACAGGGCCTCCCTGGTTAGCATTTGGATGGGAGAACAACAAGGAATACTACAATTACTATGCAGAGGAAAGCAATGGCAAACTACTTCTTTAGAACCCCATCCAGAGCGGGGGTGGGGATGGGGCTGAATCCATTGGAAGAAGCGACTTGGGCTTCCATTAGTGGAAATGCCCTCCCTGGAGCACTTACCCTGCAGAAGGGTGAAATCGCCTGCATGCAGTTGCTGCCTGCCTCCACTGGTGCTGGGATGCAGCACTGCACCAGCGTCCTAGCGCCCCTGCTGCCACCAGCACAGCAGGGGTGGTCCAGGGGCGTGACCTGAGAAGGAGCCAACATTAGTCAGTTTCCTCCCAGCTATTTGCCAGTTTACGCCAGGGCTGTGAAATTCGGAAGGGTCATGTAAGTCTATTCAGCCCCATAGAGTCTTCTGGGCAGTTGGGAGGCTGTTTTGTTTTGCAAGCCTCCCCGCACTGCCAGGAAGCCTTTCTGCAAGCACTGCCTGCCTCACTGTTTTGAAAACCTCATAAGGGGTCTTCATTAAGTCTGCTGTGACTTGATGGAGCTTCACACACACACACGCATACACACACACACACTCACACTTTCCATACTATTATAAAACTCATAAAAGAAATTGAGCTGAAAAGGGGTGTACAGCAAACAAAAAATGGCCATTTATAATATCTGAGCAGGGTTTGCTGCACAAATCCAGCCAACACATTTATTTTATTTTATTTTATTAAACTTATAGGCCGCCTATCCCCGAAGGGCTCAAGGCGGCTTCCAACATGGCTGTTACATAGACAGCAATCAACAACATAAAATACTAAAATCATTAAAACCTAAGAACTAAGCAGCAGTTTACTACAGAACTATAGGTTAAGCAACCCAGTTCATAAATTAATTAAGACAGGCGCCCCGCCGAAGGCCATTAAAAGAAGAAAAAGGGGAGGGAGTAAGTAGGGCCTGGGATGGAATTTATAAGTAAGACAGGCCCAGCTTTAATAGAATGGAACGGCAGTCTCAGTTTTGATTTCAATTCCAGTGTCGATAGGGGGCAGTAGATCCACGGCCGGCCTCCCCAAAAGCCCGGTGGAAAAGCTCCGTCTTGCAGGCCCTGCGGAACTCATTAAGGTCCTGCAGGGCCCGCACAGCAGGAGGTAAGGCATTCCACCAGGCGGGGGCCAGAGCTGTAAAGGCTCTGGCCCGGGTTGAGGCCAGCCGTATCATTGCAGGACCAGGGGTCACCAGTAGATCTGCCGTTGCCGAGCGCAGCGACCTATGTGGGACATAAGGGGTGATGCGGTCCCGCAGGTATGTGGGCCCCATGCCGCGTAAGGCCTTAAAGGGAATGTCCTGAATGTCTCAACCTAACTATATTGTCACTGGTTTTCATGTTCATTAGAGCCTCACATGTTTCTGTTATTTCAAGATACACAATTTATTTTCAAAAAACAGTAACCAAAAGAAGGGTCAGGACTGCAATTTAATCCCATCCCCTGCCACAGCAACTTTTGCCTTACCGGATTGCAAAATAATAGCTCTGACATTTTGGGCAACTTTTTTTTCTGACATTTTGATTGCACACAGTATTCTAAACAAAAGAGATACAGCACTGAACAAGCAGTCCAACATTGCTCATAGGAGCTGAACAAACCAGTCAGCAATTTTCACTTAAACTCTGGGGTTGCAGTTTGATCTAAAGGTAATTCCCTGCCCCCGCCCCTGCCCCCGGTCTGTTGCTTGGATGGAGGTTTAAAATGCATTTTACAAAGTGCTGAAAATTAAACACGGAAGTGGAGAGCTTGAGCCATTTGTAAGAGGCTTTAAGTTAATACAATTTCTTGATGTACTGGAGAACAAGAACTGAACAAAACCCTTTCCTCTTTCTTTCTATTTTTTTAAAGAGAAAGCTGTAATATAATTTTATATTTTTTCTTTTACACTGTAGATCATGATGCTGATTACTGTTCACTTCCTTGTGCTTTAGGCTTAGTTTCTCCCAAGCTATTATAGCGGTGCATCCATTTCAGAGGAAGAGTCACTATTTCCTGCAGAGATGATAGTCCTTGCCATCTGCAGTAGATGGATTTACAAAATGCAATGCAAAAATTACTCATGTCCAACAATGTGTTACAGACCTATTCAACAGCAAATGTTTTGATCTCCAGCTGCATGGAGGCAACAAGATCATAAACCAGACATATTTTCCATTGAATCAAGGCCTGAATGGTTTATTTCATCTATGCTAACCCAGGATTATAGCTGTGCTCTCCAAGTACAATGAACAGCTTACAGCATAGTTTTCAGCTTGAGGGTACTTTGGGAGTACAAGCTGAACTCGAAGGATTTGCAACAATGATGGTGCAAACCTATCCTCAAGTTACACTAGCTAGATGCTGATATGATTGTTACTAAATCTTTTATGCAGGTACACATTATGGTCACAGAGTTAACTCCAAATCATGCCAACAGAGTTAAATTACAATGGTGTAGACTGGAGTCTTTTTGGGTTGGAGTGCTGAAAAATGTAACAGCTACCTGTGATGATGCTAATGGGTTGGCAAAAATTAGGAAGGGGGCATATGATTGACTTGGCAAGATATTCTTGGAGTGAAGGTGGAGGAGGCAAGATACACTTGTGGAATTAATCTTGGCTGGTGACAGTTCAGGTATGGGAGCTGACGATTGGCATAAGCCATGGCAGTTGCCTTCTCCTGTACCATTGGCCCCAACAGTGCTGCAAGTTCCTCTGGCAGAGATCTGGTCTTGGGCGCCAAGCAAAATGGGTATGCTGTGCCACTGTTGACATACACACTGGAGATTGCCTACGCTGCATATGGGGCATAGTGCTACACTGCCATACAGGGGAGAATGGATAGAGATGGGGACATTTTACTTTTCACATTTTAATCTGATTATTCCTCCAACCAGCTGAAGGTAGACATCTGGATTCCCTCACCCCCTCCAATCTTATTGGCACAACAACATTGTCAAGAAGTTAGGCTGAGAAATAGTGATTAGTCTGCCTCATTTCCCTCTAATTCCACTCATACATCAAAACATACAAATGAGTGTACTTCAATTTGTTCCCATGTCTGTAGATCCAGGCATATACAACAGAATGGATGGTCTTGTCTGCTTGGTTTCAGAAGTTATCAGAAGTCTGCTGTGGGAGATCTTCTCTATTGCCATTAATGTCTTTTTGGCTTTGCTGTAGAGGGAGCATAGGAACTAAGAAATTATGATAGTGGAAGGTCTAGTGTAATTGTGACTATCTCAGTGCCCAGAATTTAATCAATCCCTGAAATACTGTCCATTAGTCTGTTCACAGTTGAAAAGAAGATGTACTTCAAGATGATATACCAGCACTGTTGGCATTCATCTGTAAGTGTAGTAGTTAGTGTTGGACTAGGATTTGGGAGACTCAGGTTCAAATTTCCATCCTACAATGGGAGCTCTCTGGGCTACCGGACCAGTTGCACTCTTTCAATCTCCTACCTCAAAGCTGTTGGATGTTAAAATGGAGGAGAAAAGATGCTTTGGGTTTTCCGGTTGAAGAGGAAGGCAACATATAAATGCAGTATGAGAAAGGACTGGATGTAAATCTAATGAATGAATGAATGAATGAATGAATGAATGAATGAATGAATGAATGAAACATTCATGAGACTACAAAGCTGACACCAGTAGCCATGATTGGTACTGCTGCAAAGCTGAATTACTTTAACTTCTGACTAGATCTTGATTAAACTGTCCAAATTGGAGAAAAAGAAATGAGCTGTAGGTTCTTCTTAATTCCCATGTATGTGGTGCCCAATTTTCATTAGGTATGCATGGCATAAAGGGTTACCTTCCCAACCCAAAAGAGCCCTGAGGGCATTTTATAGCCCACTGAGAATATTCAAATGTTCCCTGGGATACACATGGATTTTCTCAAAGGCTGAACAGCATGCTTTGACCATTTAAGGTCAGGAAAATGTTCTGGGGAGAAGGCTGAAGCCTTCTTGTCACAGACACAGTTCAAATCAGATGCCGTGTTCATAGGAGTGAAGGAGAACCTCTACCTCATGTCTGACTGTTAGACAGGTTGGGGATCTCTGTTATGTGTGACTCATATAATCAGAGTAAAGCAGGCTACTACAAGTGTCAGGCTTTGGGGTATCTTGAGAGGCAGCAAATAATAAATTTCTCACATACAGTATTTTACTATCATGTGTAGGCATCATCTAGAATTTCTACCTTGGATTTTAAAATGCCTCAAGCTATTGCTTACTCATGGAAAGTCAGGAACAAGTAATCGCTCCAGGAAAAAAAAATGTTCGGAAGCCCTGAAATGTCCACTTATGTCCTACAACATTCTTGGATCTCTTGTTTTCTTCATGAAGGGAGACTCATTATGACATACTTTCAAAACCTCTGCCATACCAGGAAGCAACCGAGTATTTGCTAACTTTCACAGCTGTGCTCCTGAATGCATGTATTTTAGGCTCAGAGCTTTTTGTTTTTGTAACTGTGTCAGCTTTCTTTCTATTCTGGTCTCATGCCTGTAGCAACGATCAATACCTTATGCCTTCCTGTAAAGCAAATGCACATGCAAATGTGCAAAATAAACACACAGAACCTGCTGCGCATCTGGCCAACTGGGCAACATTGTATGTTGAAGCAAAAATACTTTCCTATGCCTTTTGGAAAGATTAGCAACATGCCCCGAAGGATGAAACCATCATGCAGTTGTCTTTGTAGGAAGTTGTACTAATAACAAGATGAGGAAAAAGGAGTTTGTGCTTGCTTTTGGTAAAATCTTGTCCATCAAGTTTTGCTTTTGCAACGGAAAATCAAGGGTAATACAGATTCAGAGTTTCCACAGAGGTCATTGTTGAAGGTGAAACTCCTCATGAAACATTGTCCCTTACAAATGAATCAGGTTTTGATTAACTGGATTTTCATCTTTAAAATACTGTTTTGGAGGGGCAAATGGTAATGAGGAGGAGGAGGAGTTTGGATTTATATCCCCCCTTTCTCTCCTGTAGGAGATTCAAAGGGGCTTACAATCTCCTTGCCCTTCCCCCCTCACAACAAACACCCTGTGAGGTAGGTGGGGCTGAGAGAGCTCCGAGAAGCTGTGACTAGCCCAAGGTCACCCAGCTGGCATGTGTGGGAGTGTACAGGCTAATCTGAATTCCCCAGATAAGCCTCCACAGCTCAAGTGGCAGAGCAGGGAATCAAACCCGGTTCCTCCAGATTAGATACACGAGCTCTTAACCTCCTACGCCACTGCTGCTCCTGAGCATTTTTATATTATGGAGGACACACAACTGCTTTATTGTTGCTACTCTTATAATCTGGATATTCTTTGGTTTTAAAGATAGTTTTAATGATAGTTTCACAAACTGCCTTACGGACATAAGGGATCAGACCTGCTGGATCAGACCAATGGACAATCTACAGGGAAATCCTAAGCAGAGTTCAGTTTCCAATGGGCTTGGAAGCATGTAATTATATTTAGTATTGCATTTGTAGCTGAGCATTCTCTTTCTAACAGCAGCCGCAGAGAAACCCACAAACCAGGCTTGCTGTCAACAGTCTTCATATGCTGATGGCTCCCCAGCATCTCACAATTGGTGGCATTCTGTTTTTGACCCCAGAAGACCCATCCAGCTATCACTGCTAATAGTCAATGATAGATGTATCTTCTATAAATCTCTTCATCCCCTTTAAAAATCCTTCTAAATCTAAGGTCGCTTCCGCACATGCCAAAAAAGCCGGTAAAAGGACTGTAAAAACAGTGTTATAGGTGGGGAGTTCACACTGCCATCACTGCAGAAAGGACAGTATTATCTACTCTGACTGGTCATGGTTTTCTGGGGTCTCAGAGTATGTTTTATATGACTTTTCATCAGAGATTATAGGGGTAGGACCCAGGACCTTCTGCATACCAAATTCTACCACTGAGTTATGGCTCCTCTCCTGTATGTTTGGCCAGACTTGGGTACAGGCAGCAACGGATAAGGGATTTTTTTTTAAAAAAAGAATGAGGTAGGTCTACATCATATCCAAACCATGGAGCTCCACACATACATGCCTCGTACTTCCTTTCCTCCTTTCAATACCATCATGTAAGTAAATAATGATAGCTGGCAGAGAGTTTAACTATTTTGGCCATGAATTTCTGAAATTGCACTTGTAATTATTGAACATTGAGCCTTCCATGAATAATTCTCAAAAGAAGGAAGAAATATATTTCTCATTTGGAATGAGAAATGAACAACCATAAGGAATTCCCATTCCCATTCGGTCGTCCTCCATTTAAAAAACGTGACTTTTCAACAGTGTGGATTTACTTCTTTCTGGGTAGTTAAACTGAGTTTGGCTAAGTTAAGTTAAATAAGCTAAACTGAAATGCAAATGCGGGGGTGGGGGGGGATAGGAGAGATCTCCTTCAGGACATGCCAGCCCAATGGATATCTGTTAGGGTCGGCAGCAGTTAAGACCATCATCAGGTTTCAAGATCCCAGGCCATCATCCATTAAGATCCTCTGTTTGTGAACCACTTGCTTTTGTTTATGCCTCTCGAACAAAATCATATGTGGTATATGAGACCACTGTTGTTTGGTGAGAGGCATTCACTTGAGTGGCTCTTGTCTTTCAGCATTTAGATCACTCTACCATTGCTTAATAATTTAACAGAATGTTAGCTGCTTCAACTCATATGCATTTGCATTTCTTTTACTGGCAGATTAGAATAGTTCCTTAGCTTGCTACTTTTGGCTTTAGAAATGACACCCTGCCATTAAGTAACTCTGTGTTGAAGCTTTTGTCAAATGTCTTTTGAGATTTTTGTTTGGGGTTTTTGTTTTGGATTATTTTTTAATTGCAACTGCTGTAGTATATAATACATAATATTTTGCAAAAATATTATTCTCTGCAACAAATACTGTTGTACATTAATTGACATGAAACTGGCTTTACTAGTTCTGGAAAGGCTAGGCTCCAGTACATTGAATTAATAAAATTCAAAAGAGCTACCTGGCTGAATCAAACCAAGTTTCAGCTAGTCCAGCACTAAATCAGCTGGTGAGAGAACTGCAAATGTTTGCTTTCATAATTCTGAGTGCTTACTGAGGATGCTTTCAATCAGTCACCTTGATCCCCAGTCAAACCTTTGCTTCCAGTTGTGCTCACCTACATGTAGGTGGTCTGTGTTGTGATATCTGATTTCTCCTTTCCACCCTTTCATGTATTCACCAAGAGAAATCTGTGTATTTAGCTGGATGTGTTTCCAACGTAGATGTCCATTTGGTTGCAGATCCCCGTTCACTTTGTAAGACTTGTCTGAGACTTATTAAACTTGCTGGATATGTTTTAATGACTAGGGGTATGTGTTTGTCTCCAAAGTCACCACTTATTCTGTGTTATTAGCTGCTCATAACTGCAGCTGGTTTGTGCCCAACTGGGCAGCATGGAACAGCAAGAACCATGAAATAGCCCTGTCTCTTAGTGCAGACTTTTCAAGACAGATGAGGATAATGAATCCAGATGTGAAATCTGTATTCATTCAAGATCTTACCTAAATTATATTTATTATTTAATGTAGCTAATAAAAACAATCCAGTTGAAATCATTTATGGCACTTGATAATGACCAGAAATTCTTGGAGACAGCTATTATCCTGATATACTGCTGTCTGAATTCAATTTTCCAGGCAATATGATGGGCAGTAGAGAGTGACTCAGCAGATATATGTCTAACAGGAATGTTATCCAACCAGAAAAGTTTGCTAATAATTCTGGCAAGCAGTAGAACCAACTGAAATTTACTGCACAGTACCACCAAGCAAATCCAGGGTTGTGATGCAGAGGCAGACAATGGCAAACCACCACTGAATGTCTTGTCTTGAAAAAACCATGGAGTCACCATACATCAGCTATGACTTCATGGCAAAAAAAGAGACTTTCTATCAATCATTGCACAATCCTAGTAGCCTTGGTAGACTTTCTGATTCTATATAAGCATGAATCATGTTTGTATGAGTGATGTGTTTATCTGCTAGGTAGGGTTGTTCAATCTGAGAAGGAAAAAGAGACAAAAGCTCAGATAATGCATGTGCACTACAGGAGACGAAAAGGAAAATACTAGTAGGCAGGTCAACAGAGAAATGTAGGGGGGAACAAAGGGTCAGATATGGGAGATAAAGACTTTCCCCATCCAGCAAAATTTAACCACTGCAGCTTGTAGAAGCTGACTGGGCGACAGAGCCGTGGTAAGGATGAAGGGATAAGTGTTAGATATAGTTTCAGAAGGGTAGCCTCCCACAGCCCAAAACCAGTGCCCTAGGGATGGTAAAAACACAGTCTCTGGGGAACTGTTCGCACAACTGCCACTGCTGCAGCACAGCAGTGCCATGCTCACCCCCCCCCCCCAATGGTGCGAAAATGCTGTTTTCAAATGAGCGTGTTTTTTGAAAAGCAGCGTATTCCTGCCAGTGCAGTGTGAAGGGTACCGGTGTGAGAGCGACGGTTTCAGGCACTCCCTGTTTGTGTGTGTTATTTACTTTGTCTTCCCTCCAAGGCTCTGGAGGGAGAAGGGACATGCCCACGCTGCCCTCCGACCCCCGTGGGGCAGACGGCAGTCTGGGCATGTCAGTTCCTCCCTCTGGAGCCTTGGAGAGAAGACAAGGTAAACAACATACGCAGACCGGAGCTTCAGTGCCGCCTGCACGAGACTGTGTGAACGATCTCATGCTTCCACTAGCATTAGTTATGCCTGTGGACAACTGCTTCTGCCACCATTCAAAAATGGCCACAGAGAGAAATAAGAAACCTTAAGTACATTTTCCTATCATTCAAGGCCATGCCAGATACCTTTCTTCCCATTTTGTGCAACAGAAATGTTAAAAATCTTTTCATAGTGTAAAAAAAAAGTTCCCTTTGCTGCTACTTTCAAAAGGCACAAAGGCATTTTAAACAGTTTAATTCCTTTTATATTATGCAAACTTAAATGTAATGTTATCATTTTTATTTTTGCATTTCAATATAAAAATTTAATATGGTATTATTAAGTCTGTTTATTATATTCCACGTTTCTACCCTTAAATTGAAACATCTCTAGGTGTACTATGATAAGTAAATTCATAATCCCTCATGGACTTGTTGCAAATGGCTTTCATTGTCTCAAATCTTACCTAAATCTTTTCATTTAGATATTGTGTCCAATTTGAATAGTTAACAACATCAGGCAGATTGTTCTCTTGATGTGAGCATCCCGTTTGGATTAAACCTAATAGAAATGAGATATACACTGTACCTAATGTAGCCATAGTAGAATCCATTGTGAAGAACAGAAAGAAAATAGCCTTTCATTTGGGCAAGGGAAGAAAAAGATAAATGTTGCTTTCGCTCTCTTCCCCTCCTCACTTCAATATCTCTGCATCCCATTTTGGTTTTGGAAGAGTTGGAAATACAATGCAAGAAAAAGTGTTTCATTTTTTCCCCTAACATTCCAGAATTATATTAATATAATGAATATATTAATTCAGGAGGAATGAGGAACTTAATTCTTCATTTCCACCAGTGCTGAACAATGACCTTCTACATGGTGGTGATTTACAGCATTTTTGCCACACACTTCTCTTTCTATTCTGCCATTGGTGTAGGTAGGTGACATTGGTCTTGAAGTGGGAAGGTTATGCATAAAATCCTTGGTGGGGGTCAGACAGCCTTATGTCCTTATTTATAATTGGGCAAAGGGTAGACTTGCAGCACTATGGTCTACTCTACACAGGCCAAAAACAGTGCTCCAGACATGGTAAAAACACCATTCTTGGGGTGCCGCGGCGGCTCCGGGGCCACCTGCATGGAAGCGTGCGAATGGTCCTAGGGCTCCCAGGGCTCCACCGGCATCACGTATGCCAGGATGCAGTCACTTCACTGATCCATACAGTACTGGCCATTGACACAGAGCTGTGGTAATCCCTGGTCTCCCTGCAGCCATTTCTCTTGTTTTAAACTCTTACATGCATCTAAAAGAGATAAAGTAAAGAGGTGAAAATGGAAGAGGGGAGAATACTGTAAACTGCTTTGGGCCGCTGTTAGGGAGCAAGATGAGTTATAAATGAAATAAACCAATATGGTCTTGCAGGTTCTCCCTATTACAGTTTAAAAACAAAACCTGAATGAATTCACTTTTAAAATGGAAAGAGAAGGTCCATATTTCCATATTCATATTTCCATATCACATATATAAGTGAATATAAGGTGTGTACAGAATTCAACACAGCTATTGTATATTGATGGAATGACAAAGATGTGGGATTTAGAAGAAGAAGAAGAGTTTGGATTTATACCCCCCCTTTCTCTCCTGTAGGAGACTCAAAGGGGCTTACAATCTCCTTGCCCTTCCCCCCTCTCAACAAACACCCTGTGAGGTGGGTGGGGCTGAGAGAGCTCCAAGAAGCTGTGACTAGCCCTAGGTCACCCAGCTGGCGTGTGTGGGAGTGCACAGGCTAATCTGAATTCCCCAGATAAGCCTCCACAGCTCAAGCAGCAGAGCGAGGAATCAAACCCGGTTCTTCTAGATTAGAATGCACCTGCTCTTAACCACTATGCTGCTGCTGCTCCTTGGAGCCTGGGGGCTATCAGGCCATGACACAGCAAATCCTCTGCATATCTTTCCTGGGATGCAGGAAACATTATTTGTATTTATTTTCTTTGAATATATATGTGTCACCTCCAAAGACCTCCAGAGAATATATATGTGTCACCTCCAGAGACAACATAAAAACAATACAATAAAATCATAAAACAACATAAAATTAATAATTAAAATAATAAAAAGCTATAAAATGAGTCAGAGGCAAAAAACAGCATATAACAACCCTCAGCAGTCTAAAATGGTATGCATAAAACAGCTAGTAAGAGTAGTTAATAAGAACATTGCAAAATAATGGAACTTCCTCATTTAAATGCCTGAGTAAAAAACAAATGCTTAGGCATGGTACTGAAATCACAATAAACTGCCAAGAAAATATCAAGGGGCCATATATTCCAAAGGTGAGGTGCCATTATTGAAAATTCCCTGTCTCTGGTTGCCATATGCCTCATCTCTGCAGATATTGTTGTCTGCGCTCGCATTAGAATTTCGAAGATGATCTTTGCAGTGTTGGAAAGAGCATATTGAGGGAACAGTAGCTTGATGACTTCTGTATTTGATAACCCAGTTATATTGAGGTTATATTTAATAACATTACATCGAATCCTGTCAGAAACCAATTTAGTCGATTTGTTAATTTGAAGAAGCATGTTAAATAGTTATGCAAAACATTTTAGAAATGATTAATTAGAGGGTTTATCGTAGGGTTCCCTCCCAGCATCAGTAGCAGCATGATAGGAATCACACACAGCTGTGGAAAAGTGTTAAAATTCCCAACAAATTCTGTGAATGTGATGGTGAAAGTTGTAAAAATATCTGAATCTGTGACTTTGTTCCCTCACCTACCCCACTGCAAGAGAGTGATTTCAATTATATAAGACCTGAGAAGACTTCGCTGAAGAAAACTTTTGTTCACGTTGTGAAGATCAGTACATGGCTAGATGTTTCCCATTCATCATTATTGCTCCTGTTTTTCCCTGTTCTTCTCTTCAGAAATGAATGTAAAAAGCACAGATCAGAGTGTACTTGGTTAAAGTTGCCAGCCTCCAGGTGGGAGATCTGCTGGAATTACTACTGATTGCAGACTACAGGGATAAGTTCCCTCGAGAAAATGGCTGCTTTGGAGTGTAGACTGTATAACATAATACCCCAGTGAGGTCTGTCTCTTCCCCAAACCACACCCTCCCTAGGCTCCTCCTCTAAGTTTACATGCATCATCACTTTTACTACCTGATGATGTTGACAGAAGGTATTGTCTGGTTTTTATTCATCTCTTCCTCCAAGAGCACAGGAATGAGAAATTAGTTCTCCCTTCCTCTATTGCAGGGGTAGGGAACCTGCGGCTCTCCAGATGTTCAGGAACTACAATTCCCATCAAAGCCCCTGGGCGGGCGTGGGCGGCGACGGACGTGGTTCATGGACGTTATCGTCGTAACGGGCGATGGGCAGGCATGGAGCGGACGGACATTTGGGTCAGGCGCTGGTGGTGCAGTGATGTCGAACGCTGACGGCATGGCGCAGGACGGTTTTGATGAAGAACCGTGGACGGCGTCATAAGGGCGGGCGATGTTCGAAAGCAGATACTCCGGGACTGAATGTTTCGAACTGGAACCGAACGACCAGAACTATGCAGAATAATCGGTATGGCACCGGGCTTTCGTTCCAGCACGTCGGCGGGATCTGCTGGCGCGACATCATTTCCGTGGGAACTGGCGACGAAAACCGAACTGGATCAAAAAAACCGCATCAGACTGTTTAATGGGTTCGAACGCTGGGCGACGGAACGAACGGACCATAGCGCCGGGTTTGACGGATGGACGCAACCAGCGGCTGGCTGTTCGGGACTGATTGGTGTGGCGGCGACGAACTGCGATACTATGGCGCGGCAGGAGCCTGGGCGAACTGCCCGTCGGGATGTTTCGAAAGGATGATTCTTCTTCGGAACATGGCGGGATGAAATATTTCCAACAAAGAGATTAACCATAATGGATACTATTCAATGGATTAGTCCTGCGTGACAAATTTTCACATAGTGGAGTCAATGCTTATCAAACTTAATGGTGTTTGTTTCCATGTATAGTTATAACCAATTTGCCTTGTAGTGAGCATCTCTCAGATTTATATTCCTGGTGGTGGACTTTAAGGAATATAAAAAATGAAGCTAGCCTAATATCACATAGATCTAGACATGTTACTGTACATCAGATGGTTTCAAAAATTACCTGGGATGTTGATATTTCTTTCTGTACAAATGATTGAAATGTTAAGCAGAGATTTGTACATCTCACTAGTGGAGTAGGGTGGCTAAGAAAAGGAGTTGTGATCCATGAGACCCCCAGTTCTGAGCATCAGAAGATAAGGAAACATATGAGATAAGGACTGCAGGTATTTTGCCAGACAACTGGGGATTTTGCAATCTTTATTCAGCCTTTTAGCTGAACTAGTATGTTAAAGTACAGTAGAAACTTTGGAAGTCCATCTTCTGACACAGTTGTACCAAATGATGTACAAGTAAAAGTCCCAAGTAACAGATTTCCTGATTCTGAATTGTGCCATTTGAGTCACAAATGACAGCACAAATCAAAACTACCTTTTCAGATAGTAATATAGTATGTGTTATACTGGGCTGTCTCCTATTAAAATCATTTGTTTGAGTGGCTAGAGACAACTGAATTTTATCTCATCCTTACTCAGTTAACCAATATTTGACTGTCAAGTTAGTATGGCAGACCACAGCTGCTCTGGAAGTCACATCTGTACAATATCCCACCAAATAGCAAAAACTGAAGATGGGATTTTTGTGAATCATCTGTTTGGTATCAATAATTATTTATTTTTATTTTATTAAATTTATAGACTGCCCTTCCCCAAAGGGGAATGCCATATGTATGAATGCCATGTGTATGTTAAAACAGGAAGCCAGTCTCGGATACTGTATGGTTCAGCACAGGACATTTAAACTTATATTTCAGGTCACCTCAGTGAAACTAGCTACCATGTTAAGGAAATGCAAGTATCCAATACTAGGTACATGAGCAGACTGAGGCTACCTGACCCATAATTATAACCAATCTCCAGATCATACTAATCTTTTGTATGTTTGAAAGATGTGAGTAAATTACATTTCATTTCATTGCCTTTCTTGGGACAGGAAACAAGGCTTTTGGCCTTAAGGAAAATGAAAATTTAATTTCTCTTCTACAGAAACATTTGATTTTATTAGATACTGCTATTTCACTGACATCACATTAGCATACTAATGGCCATGTAATTTAGGAATGGCAAAATAAGAATCTCTGTTCTGTATAAGATAATGTAAGACATGAAAGACAGAGGATTCTCTGTATTTTTTGCAGTCATTCCAGGTACTCTACAGCATGTGACCTCATTTTAGGTCCACAGCTATAAAAAATACTCCCCTCCTTGTGACATGTAAGTTACCTTGAATAACCCATCCCCACACAGAGTTATATTGCTAGCTTTCCAAGTCACACAAATTACTGTGAAGTGAAAACCACAATGGCCCTTCTCCAAAAATCATACTCTTGACCCAACTTATAAGACCTATGTGGCTTTAAAAAAAAGGATTTGTTTCTCCCAGGTTTCTTTTTCCTTGAGTGAATTGTGCAGCATATAAAATGTTGATACATGTTAGAGTTAACATGCATATTACTATTCTATCCAAAACTTATGCTGAAATAGCTACCAAGACAAAGTATTCGAAAAGAAAAGAATATCAATCCACTTGTACTTTCTATAGGTTGTTCTTGTTTTCAATAAAAGCATGTATTATTTGCATTCCTCTCATAGTTACTAGCATGCTGTTTTAAAAAAAGGCTTTCATATGTTTCCATGAAGATAACCTAAGATCTGGGAAACTGGTATGCCACAGGGTCTTCTATGCTGTTAATACATATGCAGTTAATAATAAACTTACTGCCTTTCGCCAACCTAATGTTCCAGACTATTTAAGGCTCAGTCATCACTTTAAAACAATGGGAAGATGAGTTGTGCAGAGTTTCTGGAAGTCCTGCAAGGTTTGGTTGTTCCTAGTGCAAACCTTTGTATGCTGATTAGAGTTGGGGATTCAGATGGTCCGAATCTGCGATTTGGACCAAGCCGCGCTGATTTGGATGGAGCTGTCTGAATCCCGTCTGATCTCTAAATCCGTGGGATTCAGATCGGCAGCCGCACCGAAACGCAGCTCGGCCAGGCGAAAAAAGAGAAGCTATACCATCATGGATGCTTGTGCTTCTGTGTTTTTGGGCTCCACTTAGGGCTCAGTAGTGATCATAACCCCTCCTAGTTGGTGTTTGTTACTGTGCCTTGTCCCCACATGAGGTGTGTAACTTCAGTAGATGGTACAGTTATCATAAGACCCTATGTACTGGGTCCTTAGTTATTACAAGAGACACATTGACTATTCAGTTTGTTGTAGAATAAAGGGAAATAAAGTAGTGCCATCTGCCTACCTGTCCATGCACTTTCAGTATGGAAGACCAGTTGGGTTTCTAGAGATTTTGCTACAGCTTCCTCTCCAGGTTTTTCAGTCTAAAGTTCAATGTTTTCTGCATTGGCCATCTGTGGAGATGGGGGGAGCTGATGCTGTTTCGCCTCCTTTATAATTGATACTGCTGGTGGTGATGGTTGAGAGTTCACCGGCTGCTCCCTTGTTATGAGCTATCCTTTACCTTCTGTCATTTCTTTTTGGTGGTGCATGGCAATGGGATAGAGCTCCAGCAAGTAACAGCTCAGTTCGCTGGGAAGTTTCTGGCTAGCTAATTTCTTCTGTCAAGTGCTCCAGTCCAAATGGTATCAGGGTAGCTCTCATTGTCAGTTGGGAATGGGATTTTTTAGTTTAAAAAGAGAATAAAATAGTTTGCCAAAATATAGTAACAAGAGGGAAAAACAAATAGTTTTCAAGAAAATTCTGGAATAGTGTTCAGACTATAGATGTAGGTAAAATTGGATAGTTTGTATGCAATGATTCATTGGCCAATTTCCACACTCTTTCTAACGGGCAGCCCTTCCTGCAGTCACTGGTGACATGTTGGCTTAATCTGTTGATCAGTTATGGCATATGAACAGCTACTAATTTTAATAGTTTTTGGAATAAACCCTATTATGTGAATCAGACCAGTTTTGTAACTCTAGTTTTTTCTCTCTCTCTCAAAAAAAAAATATCTTGGATAGGAATTAATGAAATGCTGAAACAGGCTGTCACTAAAAAAATTTTAGCAACATATTCTTGGGCGTTCTGCACGTGACCCTGCAATCCAACGCTGGCGTTAAGAATCTGCCAGCGTGGAAGTGACTTACGCTCACGCATGCAAACATCACGGACAGCTCTCGAGAGTGTCGACAGATTTCGGCAGGCAGCTCGCTTTATGGAAAGCCACCTTCTTCCCCCCTCCCGTCTGACTCACCGCTTGTCTATGTCATTAGGCCTGCTGTACGTCCGAAGCCCATATGCTGCCCTCCGACCTCCAGGGGTCGGAGGACATGCGGCCAGCTTCACGCCAGCAGGTCAACCCACAAACCGGGTTAATCAAACGGCGCATCAGCATTGTTGGCCGGTGCTGTTTGCACCGCGCCGAGAATTTCTGCCTGTTGAGTGAAAAACAACAGGGTTGTTTTTCAGAGAATTGTATGCTTGCCGCCCTGGGGAGGAAGCGGCAGATTGGTAGCTGCTGCTTAGCAGCAGCCGCCATCGCTCCCACAGAGACGGCGCTTTTACCCGTCCTCCCAGAGGCGCCATAAACGAGCCGTCGTATGGAAGCTGACCTTGGTATGTGATTCATTTTACAATAATGAGAGACATGAGGTTGAAAGAAAGACTTATGCTGGACCATCACAGAAGAGTAATTGTACATAGGGTTGATGGACTTCCAGAATTTCAAACTCGACTCATGTGGCCAAGTGATGCGTCACATTAAATAGGTGTATTAATGGCATTTTTGTCCACACCACTAGGCATGTGGTATCTGTGGATATCACCAAGTCACAATCATGTGGCTTTGAAGAGATGGACTATTTATCACACGCCAAAAATGTAAAAAGTAACATTCAGATTAACTGTGAAATGAAATTGAAAATTAGTTGAGCTTTTACATGTCAGTATTTACCACATCAAGAATTTATGGAAATCTCAAATTAGTCATACAGCACATGGTTAGCCAATGGCCCCGAGAGTTGAACTTGTTGCCCTGATACCATGAGAATAACTCCCAAGGGCCAAAGAATGAGACTGCTGACCCTATGAACACTCTATACAATGGCCTACATAAACTTTATCTTATGACTAAGAGGTTTGCTAACATAATTTCACAAAGAAGAGATGCTAATTTGAATTTATTTTCAAGTTTACAGTGGAAGATACTCCAGAATTGTTTTTTCTTTCTGTGAAATGGTAGTTGTGATTTTATCTACACTTTATAAAAAAATAATGTATAACAGGAAAGATGTCTTGAAATCAAGCTCCTCAAAATATGTATAACAGAATGGCTTTAGTCTGAGTTTGTGGTTGTGGAAACAAACCTTTAAAAAAATGGCAGAGGCCTAAGATGTGTGATGGTACACTGCCTAAGATGAACCCGCCAACCAATGAAAGAGAAGACCAATAGTTTCTGGCTGTGGAAAATAAAGTAAAACAACTGTGCCAGGCAGCAAAGTAAAAGCTAAGATTGGGTCAAAGCAAGGTGTAAAGTAAAATGTAAAGCAAAATGTAAAGTGATGCACATAGGGGCAAAAAATCCAAACTTCACATTGCCACGCTTACAGGGGTCAGTTAACTGTCAGTCTGAGATAAGGAAGGGACTGGAAAATGCCTTGGTTGATAAGTTCCATGGGAATGTCCACTCAATGCATGGCAGCTGTGAAAAAGAACAAACTCTATGTCTGGGAATGATGCAGGAAAAGGAGTTGATAATAAAAAAAAAAAAAAAACTGCAAAGTTGTCATGCCCTTATATATATAAAACATGGTGCGAATCAAGCATCTTGGAGTACTAATGTTCAAGTTCTGGTTGTACATCTCTCAAAAAAAGGATATTGAAGAGATAGAAAAAAGGTAAAGAGAAGGCAACGCGGAGGATGATTGAGGGGCTGGAGCACCTTCCTTATGAGGAGAGGCTTCAGCGTTTGGGACTCTTTAGTTTGGAGAAAGGCGTCTGAGGATATGATTGAAGCTCCATAAAAATTATGCGTAGGGGTGAAAAAATGTTGACAGAGAGAAATTTTTCTCTCTTTCTCACAATACTAGAACCAGAGGGCATTCATTGAAAATGCTGGGGAAAAATTAGGATCTCAATAAAGGAAACACCCCTTCACTCCATAGCGATGTAGATTGGTGTTTGGAATATGCTGCCATTGCGAGTGTGGTGACAATACCAACCTGGATAGCTTTAAAAAGGGCTTGGACAGATTTATGGAGGAGAAGTCGATCTATGGCTACCAATCTTGATTCGCCTTGATCTGAGATTGCAAATGCCTTAGCAGACCAGGTGCTCGGGAGCAGCAGCAGCAGAAGGCCATTGCTTTCACCTCCTGCATGTGAGCTCCCAAAGGCACCTGGTGGGCCACTGCGAGTAGCAGAGTGCTGGACTAGATGGACTCTGGTCTGATCCAGCAGGCTAGTTCTTATGTTCTTATGTTCTTAGGGTCCACTCCGCATAGACCAAAAAGACTGATGTGAGCCCGGTAAAAACACCGGTTGGGGGGAGAACTTTGCATGGCTGCCGCCTCCAAAACAAGGCAGCATCATGCTTCCCCCCAACCAGTGGGGAAACAGTGTTTTTTGAAACGCTAAATGAGTGAGTTTTTCTAAAAACACTATTTTGTACCCAGTGCAGAGTGAACAGCACTGGGTGGGAGGCGCCGCTTTTAGGCGCTTCCTTTCTTCTTGCCAACTTACCTTCTCTCCCAACACAGCTCCACAGGGACAAGGGGACATGCCTCCTGCCCTCTGAGGCATTGCCCTGGCCACGGGGGCATGCCCCTCAACCCTACGGAGCTACTCAGGGAAGAGAAGGTACATTTAAAAACAAAAAGGACACTCCTTCATGTGAAGGCGCCTCTGCGAGCCGTGGCAGCTCCAGGGCCACACACATGGAAGCGTGCGAATGGGCTAGGAAAGCAGTTGCACACTGGCGTAAATTACCCCAGTGCAGCCCTGGGACCATTTACCCTGGTGTGCAGCCATTTCCCTGGCTCATGTGGAGTGCACTTTTGCCCCGTAAGCCGCCTGCAAGACATCTCTTGCCTGGCTGCGTGGAATTCAGAGCTCAGGAGGCATCTCATTTTCCCTGTCCAACCATTTTGCTCTTTGGTCAGTGTAACCGTCTGCTTGTGCCTGACATTTCATGTCCCGCTGAAGGGTTTCTCCCTGCTGCCACTTGCTAAGGTAGCCTCAGTATGTTTGCTCAGCTGGCTCTGATCTTGAGCACCTTTTAAGCCCCCAAAGTACACAGTTGTACTCAATTGGCCTTGCAGATTCTGACAATATAGTTTTCCCTAAAAAAATTTTTTTTGAGGAGCTATCTCCATAACTACGCAGACACAAATACAACAATCTTAGCTGCTCAGAAGACTTTCTCCCATTGAGAAACATTGGGTTGACCTGCCCTCTGCAGACCAACTTAGTTTGGCAACCTTCAGCAAATGGTGGCAGGAAGAATCCCTTCAGTTGCACACAAGATGGTGAGGGTGAAACTGACCTGAAAGCAAAACCAGTGGGCAGGATGCAGCCTCCTTCCCCCTCTAACGCCTTTGCTGCCTGGAAAGCACACCAGAAGCCACCTCTTTTTAAGACATCCCCCGGATTTCTGATTTTGTCTTATTTTGAGTGTGCAGAGTGAAAAGAGGCAGTTGACACTTTTTACAACATCCCACAGATGTCTTTTTTTGTGCATTGTGGAACGGACTAGTGTTTCTGAGTGATACAGGCCTTCTAGAACAGAAATAATTCTCAACATTTCATTTGCCAAGAACACTCTCAATTGAGGCTTTCTTTACTAACTGCACACATGCTACAATATTCATTTATTAATTAGATAATTTATATCCATGGACCCCAGGGTGGGTAAAAACTTGTTAAAAGTGCACATGTAATAATTATAACAAAACCTCGGAGAGACAGTGTCATCAAATTCAACAGCATTATAACTAATATAAAGCTTAAAGACCATCATTTAAAATCTACAGCATCATCCAAAACCCTGTAACAAGTAAAAATATTCATAACAAATTTGAACCGACTCAGACCAACAAAATTCAAAAGCAGAGTAACAAAGAAATGCCTTGGTGAGGGAAACCTCTCTCAGAAAAGGTTTCTAAAGCTGTAATTGTGCTCAATGGGAGATTTCTTCCCTTGTAATGACACCCATGCTTCAGATTGTGAGGGTACATAGAGGGGCTTTGAATAATGACCCCAGTGCCTGACAAAACCTAAATGACAGGTACATTGCCATGATGCCTGTGATGAAAAAGAAGCAGGGAAATAAAATATTAAAAAGAGCAACATATGGCAATTACTCCAGAAAGCAGTTTCCTAATTCCCCAAAACAGAATCCTGTGAGACTGTCTTCTGTCTTTTTGAATGAAATCAACCACTGCAATCCAACCAGTGTGAGCATTTGTTTCCCAAGGTGGTCACCAAGGGAGTTCATTTCTTCATTTTACTGGCTGGTTAATTCTGCAACATTGCCTTCATTCAAATCTAATAAAACACCCAGAGGACAGTTGAGGTATCTGCGCCATAAAGTGATACACGATGCAGCAGCATGCTATCTCTGTTCTTAAGTGGTCCTCACCTTGCTGGGCTTGGAGCCATCACATCTGCTGTACCGTTTGAACTCATGTAACCTCAATTCACTTTCTGGTAGTACAGTAAATGCAGACTTAACAGAGAGTAAGGGATGTCAAGTCACCACAAAACTATGTTTCTACATGTGAAACTCAGCACAGATATTCCCTTTTCAACACACCCATTTTGTGTCTATTAAACTCTGCTATTCAAATAATTTTGTAGTATTGTAACAATGCCGTCAAAAGCAGTTACACTTTGACTTCAATAGACATACAAAGGTACAACTATGGTTAGGATTCCGCTATAAATAACTTTTGACCAGTGATTTATCACTCTTAACATTCTATTATCTTCAGTTACTAAAAATAGATTGTATGAGGAAATTGCTGTTTTTTATCAGGGTCTCTCTCTGTGTGCAGGAAGAGAGTTTATTCATGTAATATAGTTACTCCAATTATTCAAAAATTCACAACCGTCAGGGTTGGGAGCCAAACCAATGGTATATGACTCAGGTGGCCAGTGAAGCACCAAAAATAACAAATAGTAAATAGTTCCAGGAAATAAATTTGTGAGATCACCAGCTGAAAAATGCTCACCTTGTGTGGGTCCAAAGCCAATTTTCATCAAGTAACTCTGGGCATTGAATAAGTCTCCTGAACTCTCCACTGAAGTATTATGTTTGCAAGAGTAAATAGCAGAAAATCTATTTGCAAACACATTTGCAAGTGGCAAAAGGGTTGCCAGCAAAATGCATTCATAAAGTATTCCTCTACATCTATGCATTACCTTAAATGACATTTCTTCTTTAGTCTGTTGCTTCTCAAATATGCATCCTACTTGTTTCCTTGGCAACGGGTATGCAAAAAGGATTTCATCCCTACAACTTTAAATGCTCCACAGTTTGTGGCTGCATCCTAGATATTTATATGAAATTCTCTCTGCTGCTAAACAGGGTTTGTTGCAAATAGCATGAGCATTTATGCACAGAGGAGGACTGAGTGACTCTGAGTGGATTAAGATTCATGGCTGTATCATAGTAAATATGAAATATTCCTGGTGGCAGTGGAACGATGACACTTTTGCAAGCATAGAAAAACCCAGTCCATGTTATTTGAGAGTAGCGAGGCATTCCTTTTTTATTTAATGTAAGAGCTATTTGTTTAGTATAATGTGGGTTTTGTGAGTGAGTAATGAAGTGAACTGGAGAGTAACTCAAATCAAGCATGGGCAATGTACAGTTCTCTATGACAGGCACAGACCAAGCCTGTGTTGCGATCACTGAAGCTCAGAGAGTAGCAGATTGAATTCCCGTGGCTCTTGACATTCAGCTTTCAAGTTCAGATATCACATCTGAATTTATCTCTGTTTTTAAAGCCCAGCTTGGCTTAGTAGTACTCATCTTCTCTCTCTCTCCAGCGCATGCTAGTAGCAAACTCCAGAGCCATTTCATATACGCTGAACTTCACATACTTTTTTTAGACAATCCTTTTAAGGTAGCAAGACCCTGCCAGCCATCACTCCAGTTGCTGGTCAAACCCTCCATTTTTCCACACTGAATATATTTTGTCTTTGGACCAGGAAAAAACAATGCCTTTAGCAACTGATTATGTAACCTGAGCTGTGTGATGCTGCTAAGGTCTGATACTTTCCTTGCTATGTGATTATCTGCCCTTGGTTCCCTTACATGAAGCACAAACCAGTGTGGGGGCTTAGCATATTGGACTAGAACTTAGGAGACCCAAGATTAACTCCCCACTCAGCTGTAAAGTCCATTGGGTGACCTTGGTCTAGTCACCCTTTCAGCCTAACCTGTCTTGCAGGGTTGTTTTGAGAATAAAATTAGCATTGCTTACTGTAACTATGTGACCTGATGGGAGAGGTGCACTTTCTCCCTCCAGATTTCCCTTCACCGCTGCAGGGGGCTACCTCCTGAGCCAGATAACAGCCCACAACAGGGAAGGTGGGAGGGACATGCGCATGTACAGAGGACCACTAGAAGAAAAAATCCAGTTACGGTAAGCAATTTTTTACGGTAAGCTGTTTTTTATCATTGTGGCCTCTGTACAGTCCCACATGGGAGAATGGCAAGTGTAAGTGCTGTGGAGGTGGGCCAGTGAACCACAAATTGCAATACAGCTTGACCTAGTCATCTCAGCCCTTGTGTCGATGTCAACAGCATAATGCTTGATGAAAGTCAAAAGAGTAGAGCATGTAGCTGCTCTGCATACATCATTAAGGTCTGCATGTGATTCAAAAGCCATAGAAGCAGCTAAGGTTCTAGCAGAGAATGCCCTGATGGCAAATGGGCAAGGAGCTTTAGCCTTGTGAAAAGCCAATTTAATTGCAGATTTCACCCAACAAAACAAAGTGGTGACAGACACAACGGAGCCCTTCTCAGGTCCTCTGAAACATAGAAACAAAGCAGCATCCACCCTAAAGGACTTTCTTCTTTCACAGACACAACAGAGCCCTTCATGGGCCCTCTGAAACACATCAACAATGTAGCATCCATCTGAATGGACAAATTGTTCTGTTAATATAGAAGAGAGAGAGATCTGTGCACATCCAAGGAGTGCATAGCCTTGTCTTCCTGACACTGAGGGTCCTGGAAAAAAACAGTTTCAGGACCACATTTTGTGAGAGGTAAAACCAGAAAATCCCTTACGTAAATGTTCCAAGGCTAGGCCTTATGACTACTTTGCCCAGGAATCTGTGCGAGCGAAGGCTCATCCATAAAATCACATCCCTATTTCCCTTAATGTGTTTGAAGAAAGTTTCAAGTTTAAGCACATACAGAGTTGTATTCTGCTGCTATATCTTGCCAGTGCCAGAGCTTGCTATTAATATAAGGATCTTCCTCATGATGCAAGAGCAATGTCTCCTTCCTCTTGCATTGGAGGCAAAGGCATCTTGCAAGGCAAGAAGGCCCCTTGCATTGGAGAAATGGCCTGTTGCTCATTGAAGCAAGTCCCAGGATGCAATTCTCATATAGTCCAATCCAGATGGGAGGGGACAAATTCACTTGTGGAAGCAGCAAGGGGCTGCGCCATGCATTTCTTCCCTTGTCTCTCAGGACAGCCATCAGACCTTTGAAAAATACATACATCCTGACATATTAAAAAAAATAGGATGACCAAGTCCCATTCAACTAATTCTATTCACCCACTGGAGATTTGGATTTGTTTTAAATGCAAGCTATATGTTGCATTAATTACTTCAAAAAATTTCTCTCCCACTGGAGTAGCAATTTACTTATAAGTAACCAAAATAATTTTACAATAACAAGATGTTTTGGAAAAATTATTACATCTCTCCCACTGGAGTAATGAAACAAACTTTTTGTATACAGTTTAGAATGGTACAGCAGTATAATCTTAACAAAGATAACAGCTTGCCAGATTCTAGATAAGTAACTGGCCTCGTTATACTTCAAGGCTGTTAAAGGCAGGTTAAGGTTTTTCAAAAGTACAATAGTGCTTATAATCAAGGAGGACAGTGCTCTGCAATTAGATTTTTCTTATGCTTCTCGGAACGTCAAGGATGTTTGAGCCCCAAGGTCTCCTGGGAACTGTAGTTCCTCAGGCCGTTTTTGAGACTGAACTGTAAATAGACCGCTTTTTTAGCCTGAAAAAGTACTAGAAAAAGAAAAGGAACTAAGATAAAGGTGGGAAGGGGGTGGGGGTGCCGCGGGAGGGGGGCTGCGCGGGGGGCACAAGGAAAAGGGGAGAGCCAGCAGGGCAATTTTCCGCCCCCAGACGTGCGGCCAATGCGCAATGTACTGTCCCCTTGCTGCTCCGCCACTGACTGCACATGACATTGGAAGTTTTTGTTTGGAAGTTTAAAAATATAATTTGGCCCTAAAAAGTACTGTAGTTGAGTCTTGGTATAGATTCAGACTATAACATTTGGGAAGACATATTTAACACTCCCCCCTGCATCATTTCCTCAATCCCTTCCTTCGTCTGCCACTTTAAGTACTGTAGGGAAAGAAGACAGGCACAATATCTGTTTCCCCTACCCCGCATCCGCCTGTGGGCTCATTTGTAATTGGGGAGATAAGATGTGAGGGATGTGAATACCATGATCTTGGTCTGTACTGTTTCCCCTGCTATATCTACCATTTAGGATCACTTCACACATCATGTTCTAATCATGAGACTTCAGTTTGGTTGTTCACATAACAATGCCTGTTTTCCCCCTAAATTTAATGCTAACAATATTGCATATTTGTACATGAAATGTGGCTTTGTGTGGAACATCCTAGTAAGAAGTTTAATTATCACATCCCGAGAAGAAGAGAACAGTCCTTCTTTGGAATTTATACAACATATAGTTGATTAACTATTGTTTGTAAAATGATGAACTTCAAGATTATGAAGCAGATGATACTTGTCACTTTAAATGTGATGGATGCCCAATTTGTTAACTCTCACTTTTGGTCTTATATTCTTACTTCCAGTGGATGTGAATCTGTCTTAATCAGAGGTTGACTTGCCCTGTAATTATAGTTCAGAATGGTTGTTGGACTGTTCATCAAGGCCCTTTCAATATTAAAGGCATTGTGAAAGTTATTTAAAGCCTATGTTTTATGTGCTTGGAAGAAAGTCAAGTTAATGTTTGATATATCATTATGAGAATGGGAAATATGGCAATAAATACATTTATTGTGGGAATGTGCACATGATGTGTCTGTTCGTAGGAATTTCCTCTTGAGTTCAATGGCAACATGGCAACGAGCACCTCACTAGAGGTGCCTGCAGGCAAAGAGTTATTTAGTAAAACAATCCAGATGTCCTAGTTATTATAAGGCTTCTACTAATCAATTTCAGAGAGAACCTCACTATGTATTAGCCTTCACTGGTATGAGTTGCTTCTAGAACAGCAAGCTTAAACTTTTGAAAGCAAAAGGGTTTTTTAAAATCACCCTACCTTTTGTGACATCCCATATATCATTATGCTTTCATAATATCCCTTTCATCCATTCTTATTTTATCCATTCTTATTATCCGTTTCCAACTATGGCAGGCATAGAAATTATATTATTTTTTATATTGATAAGTGCCATTTTTTCTAATTCACATCCATGTAATGTGCTTACCAGGGTACAATATGTCAGGCTAAAGCCCTCAAGCGTAGCGTAGCCCACCAGCCATAAATTTTGACTGCCAAGTACTTGACAACCAAGGCAAGCTGCAAAGATGGGAAGTTGAACTGGGTCCCAGCAGGGCTACCACCTACACCTGATGTCCACTCTCATGCATTTCTCAGGCTTGCATTAGACCTTACCCATTTGTGTGAAATGCTTTAGACAAGAGCTCAATAGATGGTTTATTAAATGAAGTTGTGCAACTACCGGAGGTTTTTGGAGGTCTTTGGAGAGTGCATTGGATTTATGAATGCAGGAAGTTTATTTCAAGGGAGTTTCTTTAAAGGGAAGAGAGAAAGGTCAAATACAGATCAGCTGTTAACAAGCTGCTCTGTGAGTGCTTAGGAGAACATCATACCTGAAGGATCACCAGCTCCCTTATAACAACCCCCCCATCACTGCAGTCATCTTCAGAGGGCCTACTTTGGGTACTCTCACCTACTGAGATTAGGTAGCTAGCAGTACTGGAGAGGGCCTTCTCAGTAGTGGCACCAAAACTCTCTCCCCAAGGAAATTTGCTTGCCCTCTTCAGTTGCTGTCCTCCACGAGTGAGTGAAGCCTTTTTTGTTTCACATGCCATTCCCTCTGCGATATCCTTCCTCTCCAAAGTTTAAAAATGTGGTTTTTATCTTTTGTATTTATTTTTTCAGCTTTGGTTTTAACTTGTGTTGATGATGCATTTGTTGTTGGTATTTATAACTTTTAAGATAACATTTTACATTGTTAGCTGCCTTGTTGATTCTAAAAGGCAGAAAGGCAGAGTAAGAATTTTGCTAATAAATAAAATAAATAAGGTAAGTCGAAACATTGGATCACAACATTGGACCATAGTCGAAACATTGGATCACATTTTATACTATTGTCCAAAATACAACGCACAGAGAGAAGCCCTATTACCATCGATAAGGAGTAAAAAACCATCCAAAATATCAATGGTAAAATTACTAAATAGTAATTATCCTGATATGCTTGGGAGATTAGCCAGCTACTTGTTAAAGGTCATGTACCTAAGAGATGTGTAACTGTATGAATGTAACTTTTTGCATTGAAATTCAAAATGATAATTTTTCAGCCAAAGATACTGAACGCAAAGTTGAATGAAATCAGTATCATGCAAACATAAACTATATATAAATGAGTAATATTCTTCAGCCATGGCACCTCGGGTTATTATAAAATGCATATGTATAGGCTCAATGTTATTTATTTACTTATTTTAATATTAGGAAAATTTAATTGTCCTGTTGTTTTAATTAGTAATTCTTTAGAGCCTGAGGAGTGGATATATCCTTTTAGCAAATAGAACTAAATCGGGAAGTGCCAGATATTTCCTGGCGTTGGATCTTAAATATTGTCAAATGATATCTGTTTTACAAATTTGTTTTTGAATTGAATGGCTAAACCCTTTTAATCCATTTTATATTTTTACTAATGAACTGTCAAGTTGGAAAGCAAAATCCATAGATGTAACATATGATTTTAAATTTAATAATTTAATAATAGTGTATAACCACTGTCTCATACCTAATGCCAATAAAGGTTATTGTGATTGATTGTGATTGTGAAATAAGGGAAGTGGGTCATTCTGTGTGAAACTTATGAAAATGTTGACAAAACCAATCTGTTAAAAAGAATGTACTAGATTTAAACAGGATACTCAAGACTTTGCAAAGATTAAGAAATATGATCCACCTCATTCCAAGGACAGGGTAAAAAACGCAAAATGAGGATTCTCATTCTCTGCATTAGCCTGTGATAATCACATTTCAGCTATGATGTTTATATATCATTTATATATCACTTTTCCTTAGAGGAAAAGTAGAATAAAAAGATACCTCCAAAAGTACACTTTATCGAAAGTAATGCATGGAGTCATTCATTTGCACAGGCATGCATCAGTTTCACTGCTTATACTAGGATGTGCATTTCAGATGTACATCTAATTGCAGTCTGAACTCTGAATAGAGATGCCAGACTCCTGTACTGCATGACTGCAATGAGCACGTGGAGGTAGATTCCAGTGTGAGGAAGCATCCATCCAACTGCAAGAAGGACAAATTCCCTCCCCTCACAGGCAACAATATATCAGACAAACAGTATCTGCAAATAGTTATGAAAGTGTGTGAAAGAGGGGAGAGTAGGGTCACATGTATTCATGAGTATTTTGCATTCCCAAAATAACAACTTTTAATAATAAAAATTAGAATTTCACACATACAAAAATGGTACAGCAGTAGGATAACTGTACAATACAACACATACACTTTTTTCCCCTATGATAACTTGTACATATTGCCTTCAATCCATCTTAGTCATTATTGGGCAGAACTTCATCTTTCTCCTCCATAATGGCAAAGAATTTCAAAGATCTATGAAAATGAAACACTGCACATCTGAAAATTGACATTGTCCATAGCGGTTTCTTAAAAGGTAAAGGTAGTCCCTTGTGCAAGCACCAGGTCATTACTGACCCATGGGGTGACATCACAGTGTTTATTAGGCAGACTCTGTTTACAAGATTGTTTGCCACTGCCTTCCCCAGTCATCTACACTTTACCCCCAGCAAGCTGGGTACTCATTTTACTGACCTCAGAAGGATGGAAGACTGAGCCCACCTTGAGCTGGATACTCAGGTCATGAGCAGAGCTTTGAATGCAAAAATTTATACTCTATTCCACATTTTTGCTTCATACATGCACGCTGTGCTGCCTATAAACAAATGGAAGTAGTATTAGAGACAGTACATTCAATAGCCTAAAATAGCGCTCAAATGCAATGCCGAGAAATTCTTATCTTATTAACCAATAGCTTCTGCTGCCATAGGAAGCTAGTTGTCCAAGGCAAATGAAAGCAATGGCAGAAGACAGGGCCATGGACTGCTGTCCCCCTACCCCCCACATGAAAGACATGACCCTGTTGCCCATTGTCTAAGACTACCCTTGATTCTTAGGGACCACTGGTGGGGGTGTGGCTCACAAAGTTGACAATATTCACTGTGCAGAAATATGAATAGAAAACTTGATACAGGAATATTGCTCTCAGCAATAGAAAGAGGAATGTATCCATCAGCTCTTAAATAGAGATTACAGACAAGGTGTATCAATTTTGGTTGAAATACCTTTAATATCATATTCCCTAACACAAAATAAACTCTGATGAAATCTAGTTAAATCATCTCAAATCTCTAGTTGCTGTGCTTCCAAAATTCTGCTGAAGAAGGCATTGGTAGCTACACTTCGTCTGTGCAGTAGACGTTTATTGTCAAAGAGAATCCAATCTTAGCAAGAATGTAGAAATAAAGATTAAAGAGGAAGTGTGGCATACTGAAAAATGTTCTCATAGCAAGCAAGAGAATACATAGTTCTCCTCTAATTCCTCCTTTAGAAAAGAGCATACACAGTACATTAAGAATGTTAAGCCATTTTCAAGAACATGGGCTCATGGGGTCTAAAAATTTCCACCAGCCTTCATTGGTGAAGTTTCTTGCTTTTATGTTAAAAGCATGCATCCTGGAAGAATCACTTTGGAGGCGGCTAAGAGCTACACAGAAATAAGAAACAACTGGTAGCTCTGCAGCGATGACTTGGATTTGTTCCTCTTCCCCCTCCTCCTTTGCATTCTTTCAAGCCACAAAGCTGTGTGCTGCTCAGTGATTGAATGCTCTTGTACTCATGGAACATTTCATTTTGGGCTGTTCCCCCCTTTTCCTGGCTGAAACCCAAGCCTCACATCTTCTGGTTGCAGGATTCCTTTCTGCAAACCCTGCTGTTTGCAAAGGACTTGGTGTAACATGAGACCAGCCCCATTTCCCAGCAGGCAGCAAGTTAAAGATCTGCATGGAGACCAGCTGCAAAGACAGGTGTTATTCTCCTTTACTCTCTTGTCCTTCCTTTATGTCTGCAAATGGCTTCTCTTACAGTGCTGAGAGGCACTGAAGGAAATGGGTGGATTTTATTGGCTTAGAAAATACTCTAATTCAAATGGTGTCAGGTTATTTTTTTTATCGTAGCAACACCTGCTCATATCCTTGAGTGGCATGAGTTCCCTGCCACTCCCAAGAAATGCATTTCAAATCTCAACTATGCAGGCTTCTTGCAAACTATATCTTTGAAGAGTAGGAATCTCATCTATTCGAAGTTGGTGGGTGAGTTCGCTGTGGATGAAGCAAAACTATTCTCAGTTTTGAAGATGTTCAGAGCCCACTTTTTGTCTGAATTCTGGTTACAGGTTAGGTGGCAGTGGACTTTGAGACAATGTGGCATAGAATTAGTCTCTGAAGGAAACTGATGGATGAAGTTTTGACTTGGAAGCACATACTCCCAAAATCTCGTTGGTCTCTAAGGTGCTACTGGACTTGAATTCTTCTGTTTCAGACCAACATGGCTCCCTCTGAAACTACCTTCTCTCGAAGTAGAATTTGTGGTAAGTAGGTTTCAGATAGGCTACAGAACAATGTTGGTCAGCATTTAATAATGCTTTACCCAGGACATCTCCATCATTCCACAATGCATCTTTATATCAGTAACCTGATGAAATGTAAGTATTTAAAGGCTGATCTACATCAATGAAACATTGCTAACTCCAGTAGTATAGCCTTGAGGATACTGCAACTCTGGTATAAGTTTGCTAATAAGCAACTGAACATTATGCTCAAATCCACTGTTGCTTCCGGATTTGGTTATTCTGCTCATAACTGTGCTGAGAGGTGTTAAGCCTCACACTCCCCTAATGTGATTCTACAGCAACTACTGACTTGGTTAGTGTTGTTCAACAGCAAGGTTGTAGCCGTTGCCCTCACCTATCCACTTGAGGTAATGGTAGGCTTTCCTGGGAACCCCTTTCATCCTTAGATGCCCAAGGGTACTTGCCATATTGTTCACTGTAACACCTCACAGTATTTCTGCAAGCATTAGTTAAGGTCTAAATAGCCAAAAAAAACCCAGGCATAACTAAACTGTACCACCACAACCTAATATGAAGCAGGTGAAACTTGAAGAAGGCCAACCAGAAGGAGCGACTTCAATTTTGTCTCATTACCAAATGGCAGACCCCACATATTGAATGGAGAGAAGAGCCACATGCATCAAAATCCTGTAGTAGTTAAAGAACAACTCTAAGAGAATCTATTCAGAATTCTGCTTTGGACAGTTCAGTGGGGCTTTGATGAGGCATTTTTTTCCAATGTTGAGAGATGGCTACTAGCCTGTAACATCCAACTTGTGTATTTTTCTGTCCTGCTGCAGGTATTAAAAATCTGGGTGTGACCAAGGCTCTTGGCTCTACGCTTGTGGCCCTGATGGAGAACCTGGATGTGTTGAGTAGCTTCTGTTTTCTGATAGTTTTTACATGTGTTTTATTGACATTTCTTTAACATGGCATATTTTATGCCACTCTAGGCTCCTTCTAGGTAGAAAAATAAGTTAAAAATACACTAAATAAGTACGATTTAGAAGTATTGTTGTGATTGCATGGAAAACGGCTTACACAACTGTTCCTGCCCCCCTTCTCATCGACTTCTCCAAACAAGGCACTGAACCATCCCTATAGAACTAACAGAATTGTACAACATTAATTTATCATTTGCTAAACATAAGAACATAAGAAACAGCCTGCTGGATCAGACCAGAGTCCATCTAGTCCAGCACTCTGCTACTCGCAGAGGCCCACCAGGTGCCTTTGGGAGCTCACATGCACGATGTGAAATCAATGACCTTCTGCTGCTGCTGCTCCCGAGCACCTGGTCTGCTAAGGCATTTGCAATCTCAGATCAAAGACGATCAAGATTGGAAGCCATAGATTGACTTCTCCTCCATAAATCTGTCCAAGCCCTTTTTAAAGCTATCCAGGTTAGTGGCCATCACCACCTCCTGTGGCAGCATATTCCAAACACCAATCACAAGTTGCGTGAAGAAGTGTTTCCTTGTATTAGTCCTTATTCTTCCCCCCAGCATTTTCAATGTATGCCTCCCTGGTTCTAGTATTGTGAGAAAGAGAGAGAAAATTCTCTGTCAACATTTTCTACCCCATGCATAATTTTATACACTTCAATCATATCCCACTCAGACGTCTCCTCTCCAAACTAAAGAGTCCCAAATGCTACAGCCTCTCCTCATAAGGAAGGTGCTCCAATTCCTCAATCATCCTTGTTGCCCTTCTCTGCACTTTTTCTATCTCTTCGATATCCTTTTTGAGATGTGGTGACCAGAACTGAACACAGTACTCCAAGTGCGGTCGCACCACGGCTTTATATGAGGGCATGACAATCTTTGCAGTTTTATTATCAACTAGCAGGGCCCGGCCACACTTTGCTGTGGCAATTGTCCTTCTCATCACAGTCCGCAACCCACACAGATGTCCATGCAGGTCCAAGGATCCGCAGCATAGCCTTTTGGGGTGGTCAAATGGAATCCCTCTTTCCCTTTTCAATTCACATTGTTATATGGTGGTGTCTTGTTTTTTTAGTATCAGGTAACCCTTTCCATTCCACAACAGAACTGTCCAGAGTGTGAATCCTGCTGTCCATGAAGCTGGTTGACACGCACAGTCCTGGCTTGGGTAAGGCAGAACTAGGGCAAGCAGGCTATCCTAGTCAGGCAGCAGAGGCAGATTGGGGAGGCGCTCAGATCGAGGCCAGCTCCCTGGGTTCGTAAAAGGCCATGTGCAAAAGAAGCGGAACCAGTAGTGTTGGTTCACCCCCACCCCAAGGATTGTCTTAGAAGAAAAAAGCAAACTCCAGCTCGATTTTAGTAAAAAAAAGAGCTATGGCAAATATGGGTGAGGAAGTGGGTAAGTGGTGGTTGGGTGTGAGGGAGGGCAGAGTGAGGTGTGTGAGGATGAGCTGGATGTGTATGAGAGTATGTGTGTTGTGTGGTAGTAGTGGGTGAGGCACAGAGAGTGAAAGTTACCTGCGTGTGAGGGTGGGGGAGCCCCACCTGACGTCTCACATGGCAAAGTGTGTATGTGTTTCACTTCCATTCGCATTACCTAACAGTATTACCTAGTTACTGTTTTAAATGCTCATCTCTGGACATCTGCGCGAACATTGTAAGGGCATACCAACCCCTCAGGCCACAGACATGCTGCATGAACATTTTAAGGGTGACAGTTAAACACAACCAGCTTCATGGCCTGGTGTGCCAGGAGAAAGACGTTTTACCTGGCTCAGGTATTGAATTTCAGCAATATGAATATCCTAAAACCTGCCCGCATTGGAAAGACATGTTAAGTGAAAATTTGAAAGCAATCCGTCCAGTGGTTTCGGAGTTAGAGCACGACTCACAAACAGACGGGTTGCTCTTTATATATGTATAGATTCCTTTCCTAATTATCCCCAGCATAGAGTTTGCCTTTTTCAAAACTGCCATGCATTGAGTTGACATTCCCATGGCATGACATATCAACTAAGATGCCCAAATCCCTGTGACTGATAGCACTGACCCCTATAGCGTGTATGTGAAGTTTGGATTTTTTTGCCCCTATGTGCATCACTTTACATTTTGCTACATTGAATGCATTTGCCATTTCTTAGCCCACTCACCTAATTTATCAAGGTCCGCTTGGAGCTCTTTGCAATCCTTTGCAGTTCTTACCACCCTACATAATTTGGTATCATCCGCAAACTTGGCCACCACGCTACCCACCCCTACTTCCAGGTCATTTATGAATAGGTTAAAGAGCACTGGTCCCAAAACGGATCCTTGGGGGACACCACTCCTTACATCTCTCCATTGTGAGAATTTCCCATTTACACCCACCCTTTGCTTCCTGTTTCTCAACCAGTTTTTAATCCATAGGAGGACTTCCCCTCTTATTCCTTCAATAAAGCTACTTTTTATTACATCAAAAGAACAATTCACCATACAATTTTAAAAAAGCAATAAGAAGCAATTTAATTATCTCAATACTTGCAATAATTTGAGTTCCTGGGTATGGTCTTTATTTATTTACTTACTTTAGGTCTTAAAGTGGCTTACATCATTCTTTTCTCCATTTGATCCTCACAATGACCCTGTGGGGTAGATTGAGAACTTTTGATTGGACACAGGGGACCCCGCAACCTTCTGTGACAGAGTGGGGATTTGAACCCAGGTCTCCCAGATTCCAGTATAACTACTACAACACACTACCTTGTGATAAAACAACCTTGCCTATCCTTAAGCTGGAACTTGTATGGTTAGTGCCCAGTAAAAGATCCCATTCATAATACCTTAATCTCTGTGAAAGAAGCAAGAAAGGATATAAATACAATAAACAGAGGATTCCTGGCTGATATGATTTCAAAGTAATCCAATGATGATGATGATGATGATGATGATGATGATGATGATGATGATGATGATTTATTCGATTTGATAAACCGCCCTACCCCCGAAGGGCTCAGGTGATGAAGCAGGTTTGCCGTGTTACCAATGTTTCTCAAACTGATGGAATCTCTGAAGGAGGGATTTCTAAGCAACTTTGGCAGATTCAAGTTTAGGTGCCATTTTTTTAGAAGAAGGAGGCATGCATTATTTATTTATTTAAAACATGTGTGGAGTCTTTCTGCCCCAATTCCAACATTGAAAACATGTAAAATAAATATATATGCAAAATTTCAATACAAACACATAAGCATTGCATATTATTTATTAACATTATTTATATTCCACATTTCCTACTGGGACTCAAGGTGGATTACAGAGTGAGTCAATAAAATCCACAGGATGGGTATATCCTGTAAGTAATTTTGAAACAGTGTTTGGGTTGTAGAAGCAACCAGAAAAATAAAAACAGAGTTGAAGCAAAGCAAATTGTTAACATGATGTTAACGTGACATTTTAACTGAAGCAAAAATACATAGTGTCATCCAATTTACAGCAAGCTATGCACAGTAGCATAGACCATAGTCCCTCATAATTCATCCAAGTACATTTGAGAATAATTTTGTACAGTGCTAACCTAACATCTCTGTAAAAAAAAGCACTTTTGAATAATTCAGTTTTGCATTGTTTTCAGGAAGCCAGGAGAGTGAGAGCCTTCTTGACTTCCTCAGGCTGACCCTTCCACAAGTTAGGGGCCACAACAGTGAAGGCACATACACAAGCAATTGTAGATTTTGCCCTTTTGCAGGTTGGCAGCTACAGAACGATCTGGTCAGATGAGTGAAGCTGACATAGTGGAGTATAGGGGGAGACTAGGGGCATTTTCACACATGCGGAATAATGCACCTTCAATCCACTTTCACAATTTTGCAAGTGGATTTTGCTATTTTGCACAGTAAAATCCAGCTGTAAAGTGGATTGAAAGTCTCACAGACATAAAGATCCAATGCCATGAAGGGCTTTGTATGCGATAATCAGTACTTTAAATTGAGCACACTGACAAAAGGCAGCCAGTGGAGTGATTGCAAAATGGGACTAATAGGCCCTTTGCTCCCAATAATAGCCAAACTATTCTGCACCAACTAGAATTTCCAAATTGATTTTGAAGGAAAACCAAGATATAGTGCATTACAGTAGTCTAGTCTCCATGTTACTATGGCATGGATCCAGGTGGCCAGGTCAACTGTATTAAGATATGGGACCATTTTTCAGGCTAGGCTGAATTGGAAGAAAGCCTTTTTTGCAACTGTATTAACTTGCTTCTCCATCAGTAATGTTTGTTCAGTATAACACCAAGGCACTGCATGGGCGAGCTTCAGGTGAACCCCATCAAAAGTGGGTAGAATAATGTCCTTCAAGACCTTTGACTCCTCAACCAGCATTACTTCTTTTTAGGATTTAGTTTCCATCTTTGCCATTTAACCACAGCTGCCAGGCAGCAATTTAGATCCTCTGCTGCATTACCAGGAGATTTGGATAAGTACTATATATAGCTATTTATCAACTGCATATTGATAACATCCAACCCCAAACCTACAAATGATCTTTTCATTGTGATTGAAGAGCATGGGAACTCCACAGGATAGGTCTCACAATGATAACTGTTCTCCAGTAGCAGTCCTTTGGATCTGGTCTGTGAAGAATGATTTTTATCAGTCCAACGCACAACCCCTGATGCCTACTTCTGCTTCAAAGTGCTTCAACAAGATGGTATGATCTACACAGTACTGAAAGCAGATAAATCTCTGAGCAACAAGGAAATCTAAATTTAGATGGAGTGCATCAACTAAAGCCAAAAGAGCTTTTTCTGTCCCCTAATCTGGTCTGAAACCAGACCCATATTCATTATTTTCTAACGCAACACTGATCAAAACCAAATAATTCATGTAGTAATAAGTGCTTTTTTGATTTTTCCATATGCTATTTAGCATAGTGAATTAGAGTCTTGGGACTAATGGACACAATAATTGTTTAACTATTATAAGGCAGCTTTTGATGAACACTGGATGATGATGATAAACAGGGAACTCATCTTCAGTATTGAGATTGTCATGAGTTCTTTTTGCTGTAACCATTTACACTACAAGGTTCAGCAATCAGGCTGGCAGACTGCAGACATATAGAAGCAGGGCACATGAAGACCCATCTGCCTGGATACATTACATGCCAATCTCTTATTACTAGCACTTCACAATATTTGTAGGAGCCCATCTAGAGATTTATAGCACGACCAGTAAGGAATTCAGATTCATTTCCATAATCAAAGAGAATACAGGTAACAGGATTTTATTCCCCAGGTATGATATATGCTATTTTTTCCCCTCACCCCACCCCACCGTATAATTATTTGCTTAAAATTCCAAGATGTAAGTGGCATTCCTCAAGTCATATCACACCATCCTTTGGTACGATCCAGAGACAGATGTGTTGACAGCTTTGGAATTTACTCTTTTTGGGTGCTAATTATAGCAGCTGCAGGTTATGTAATATTACATCCCATGAAATATTGGATTCATTGGTATGGGGTAAGTATGTGGAGGGATATAATTACTTTCTGCACTCCTTATTTGTCATACTTCACAAATGTAAAAGAAGAATCTGATGAGGGTACTATCTTCAAGCATTTTGGTCTTTTAACTAAAAGCTGAATATTAATTTTGCAAGATCATTCTAGCCTCTAACCCACAATCTGTAGTAGCCACAACATCTATAGTACTTTCTGGGTTAGATACAGCCAGCTTTTCTGCTCAGCCCCCCTCCCTTACTAGAGCTCTCACTCCATAAGGGTTTTGCCTATGCATGTTCCATGATCCACAGCACAGCATTTTTTTTATTATAAAAGGAATCCTCTCTTCATTTGTCACCAGTAGAAAAACTGGTTGGACCCAACTCTTTCTAAATTAAGATAGTCCATTGTTTAAAACTGGAAATTTCTATAACATAGTAGAACAAACTATTTCTTTATTTTTCTGTATATTCTTAATAGCATATATCCATGTATTGAGGGTTTGAATAACCATGATCTTCTAACCTTTCTCCTTATTTTTATTCTTTTCCTGTTTCAACTTTTAAATTAAAGTTGTTGAACATCTGTTAAAGTCAGTTATTTTAGAACATACCATTTTCCTTTTCAGCTCTGAGGAATATTGCTCAGTTTCAGACACATCGTATCCACTGGGAATGTGGGTGACTATTATTGTTTGAGTTGCACTTTCATTTTGAATAGGCAGAGCATTTGTTGAGTGCAAATAAACCCTGCGGAAAAAAACTGCTGGTACCCTCTGTCATATATTTCAGATTGCTCCAGATGTGATATATCAGTTGAATATGTCCCAATGTGATATATGGGAGTGGGAGGGGGCCTCATTGGCACCGACCCCCTCCGTCCGCAGCCTGGGGGTCCACCTGGATTCGTCTCTTTCGATGGAGACCCAGGTGGCCCATACAACCCGGGTTGCGTTTTTCCACCTCCGTCAGGCCCGACGGCTGGCCCCCTTCCTCTCCCAAGCGGACCTGGCCACTGTGATCCATGCAACGGTCACCTCCAGGCTAGACTATTGTAATTCGCTCTACGCTGGCCTGCCCTTGCGCTTGATTCGGAAGTTAAAGCTGGTCCAGCATGCGGCAGCGCGTTTACTTACAGGAGGTGCCTACTGGGCCATATTCAGCCTGTATTACGCCAGCTGCACTGGCTCCCAGTGGAATTCCGAATCATCCAGAAGGTATGGGTGTTAACCTTCAAGGCCTTGCGCGGCCTGGGGCCCTCGTACCTTTGGGACCGCCTTACCCCATATGTCCCTACACGGCCTCTGCGCTCGGCAGAGGCCAATTTACTGGTGGTTCCCGGCCCCTCAATGACACGGCTGGCCTCTACCCGGGCCAGGGCTTTTACGGCCCTGGCCCCTGCCTGGTGGAACACTCTTCCTCCACCAAACTGTCGAGGCCCTGCGGGATCTTGGAGAGAAGTTCCGCGGGGGGGCCTGTAAGACCGAGTTGTTCCACCGGGCTTTTGGGAGGGCCAGCTGTTGAGGGTGAGCGCCCTCTTTGTTGCTCCCTTTTTAACATCTGGGGAGCTGCTCCCTTTTTAACATCTGGGGAGTTGTGACACCTAGACCTGCCGTCCCCCTCTCTGGGAGGGGTTTTATTTATAGTTTATACTGGACGCCAAGTGGTATGCTGTAATTTTATGTTTTATGTTTTAATGACGCTGTATTTTATATTACCTATTTATTGTTATGATTATTTATGTAACATCATTCTGTTGTTCACCGCCCAGAGCCCTCAGGGGATGGGGCGGTATATAAATACGATAATAAATAAATAAATATTCATCAAATATGTGATATATCCACTGATGTGATATATCCATTGAATATGTCCCAATAATGTGATATTCCCATTGTGATATATCCATTGAAGATGTGATATATCCATTGAATATGTCCCAATAATTGAGAAGTTGAAATGAAATGTGTCTTGTAAGTCAGACCATCTGACACACCTCTACAGATTTTGGCTTTTATCCTCTCCTGAATCCAGCATTTTTAAACCTCTGCATGGCTTTTTCCAGTCCTGTTTCTTGTAACATTTTTAACGTTTGCTCTTTCAGGTCTACTTCCATTTAATGATTTCCTGTGACCCTCCCACATTCTTCTGCTTGGCAGTCTCCCAGAAGACTTTTGTGGTCCCATTGCTTTTAATGTTAGTTAGAGATGAAGTGGTTTTAATGATTTAATAATTGTTAATTGAATTTTTATCTGTTGTTCACCGCCCTGAGCCCTACGGGGGAGGGTGGTTAATAAACAAACAAACAAACAAACAAACAATTCAACTGCCTTATTCCAACTTCAGTGTCCTATTTGTGTAAATCAAACTTCATTTTGTTACATCTTTATCTGCAACTGAATATTGATAGCTTACTGACACACCCAGGTGAATAGAGTCCTTTAGTCATTCATTGTACCTGTCAGGAACTTGGCAACTTCTCACTTTCTGTTTTTCATGCCTCAGTCAGGCAACAAATGCCGCCATTTGCAGTTCAGGAGGGGGGAGGTGAGAAAGAAAAATGTGGCCAGCCACTGCATGGTGCCCTTAGGCAGAAGTGAAGGAAAGCAGGGTGGTGAGCTCAGGGCTTGTCACAGGCTGTGACGAGAAGAAGGAGCAAGGCCATGGAGTCCACAGGGGCTATTTAAGGAGAGCTCACATGTGTTGCTGTTCTTGTTTGTTCCAGAACAGTGGCTTGCCCACCCACCTTCCCTGTACTTTTTGGTTGTTTGAGTTGCACTTTCATTGAGTTGCACATTTCATTGAGTTGCACAGGCCATAAACTCCTGTCGTTAGGTTGGCTGTTCTATGTTGTTTGGATTTTGTTTGCTGTTCTGTCACAGCTCCCAGTTAATTTCAATTCCACAGTTTCCCCCCAGCAGGCGGGGTGGGGGAGGGTGTTCATCAGGTGGCAGATGGGGTCGCCTGATGCCAAGTTCCATCCCCATGCTGTGTTCTGCTCTTTTGCCTGGATTTAATAAACAAGCTGTGACCAAACATTTTACCAAGAAGCAAAAAGGTGTGTGTGTTTTTCTTTCCCCTCTGCCTCACTACTTATCCCTCCTTGAACCTACAAAACTTGAAATGTTATGGAATACCTGGACTATTACTCTGCATGGCTAAGGGGCTGTATTTACTGAGTTGAGTCATAGTTCCATTCCGCACACTACAAAAAAGATGTCTATAAGACGTCTTTAAAAAAGAAGACTGCCTCTTTTCACACTGCACACCCAAAATAAGATGCCCAGAGTAAAAGGACCCAGCTTCTGGGTGCTTTTTAGACAGCAAAGGCTTCAGAGGGAGAAAGAGGCTGTTTCCTGCCTGAGCATTTTGCTCTCTGGTCAGTTTCATTCTCCACTTGCAACTGACATTTGTGTACAGCTGAAGGGATTCTCCCTGCCACCATTTGGTGAAAGTTGGTGCAGGACATTTTCTCTGTAGGCTCCAATCCTGTTGGTCTGCAGAGGGCAGGTCAATCCAATGGATGGCAGACCTGTCTTCGAGCAACTAAGGGCCTTTCCGCACAGGCCATAAACAGTGCCCTGGGGATGGCAAAAACGCCGTCCCCGGGGAGCTGTTCACACAGGGGGCGCAGCTGCTGTGCAGCCGTGCCGCCCTCGCGCCTCCCGAGCGGCACGAAGCCACCATTTTCCAGCCTCGCTTCCCCAGCGACGTTTACGGAAAACGGCGTCTCGAAGGCGCCATTCTTCCCCCTCTGACCGGTTGACCTACCGTCTCTGCGGCCGTCAGGCACATCACCGAGGCCTGGGGACACCCCCCTGCCCTGCGACGGCAGAGCAATTGCGCAGGGCAGGGGGGGGTGTCCCTAGGCCTCAGTGACGCCCCGGACGGCTGCAGAGACGGTAGGTCGACTGGGCGACGGCGCTCAGCAGCGCCATCTTCCCGGTGGTTTCTGGGACCGTTCATGCAAACGGTACCATGGGGGCTAGGTCTGCGTCGTGCACACCGACCCAGCCCCCATTGTGGCCGTGCGGAAATGGCCTAAGATTAATTTATGTGTGTCTGCACAGCTAAGAAGATACCTCCTCGTAAATTAAAAATAAATAGGAAAACTATATATTGCTGGAATTGGCAGGACCAGCTAAGTACAACTATGTACTTTTCAGACTGAAAAGTTACCCAGGATCGGAGCCTGCAGAGCAAAACTCCTGGGGCAACCTTCAGTAAATGGAGGCAGGGAGAACCCTTCAGCTGCACATAAAACGTTGGGTGCAAACAGTCGGTGGGGGGGGGAGAGATAAGATGCCTCCTGAGCTCTGCATTCCACACAGCCAGGTAGTAGTTGTCTTGCAGGCAGCTTAGGGGAAACAGCATTTTGAAGCATTTTTTAAAATAGACATCTTGAGCAGAAATAAGGAAGGCATCTTAAGGATGTCTGGGGAAAAGGCTTTGTGGAATGCCTTCCCAGGATGCCTTTGTTTGCATCCTCAGGATGTCTTATTTCAGCTGTGCAGAACGGACCGTGGTTTGTGTAGACCTATTCTACAGTGAGCTATGTAAGGGAAAAGTCAGTGGGGTCTCACTTTCATGTGTACCTTCTGCCAAGCTCTTGCAAATAGAAAATACAGGCACATGCAGCAGGGTTCTCCATTAAGATGGCACTTCCTGTTGGTTTCCTGTTGAAAGGATAGTGCCTGTTTGATTGTCCTGAGCCCAGTGGTTGGCTTTGTTGTCTACTTTTACATGGAATGAGAAACCGCACAAATACGTGAAAAGTATTGTATGTATATGTTTTATTGTGCCAAGTGCAGCTTGTGCTTCAAAACCAAAGCATTTTTCAGGCAATCAAATCATTGCAGGATTGATCTTCCATCTAGATTCTAAACAGAATCAGGAATCTGTGTAGGATTATAGAGTCTGCCCCCTTGGAATCAATTACATTATGGTTCCAAACAAGAGGGCAGGATAAAGCATCTAAACATAGTGATTATTGATGATGATGTCCCAAAGGACAAGCAAAAAATATCCAGAGGTTAGCTGTGCTATCCTCAGCAGAGGTGTCGGTTTAGGAGGATGTAACTCTGCTTCAGGTTGCACTGTAAATCTCCATCTTCATAAAGGAATGCTGAAATGACTTCAATGTTTACTTTAGCAACTGACTGACAAGCTGCAGCCAATTTTGGCAATCCAATATGGTTCTCAGGGCAAGAGATGGACAGAGGTGGTTTGCCATTGCCCTGTTCTGAAAAATGACCCTGGTATTCCTTGGTGATCTCCCATCCAAGGGCTTCAGGTTGCATGGCCAACAGTGATTTGCTTCTGAGACCTGATGAGATCAAGCATGAGAAATATGAATAGGGCACACAATATGAATAGGAAAAATATATATTTGTACTCCCTGAAAATACAAAACATTATCTAACTTAACCACTATACAACATTGTCCTGGATAAGCAAGGCCATTAATATAAAGAAGCTTCCATTCACAATGATGAATCCAAGGCCTCTGTGAAATAATACAGATTTATTTACTAGCATGCAGCTTCAAGATTTTCACTAGTGGGCTAAAAAATTAATATGTTGATTTAGTATAATATAATAAGTGTTAACATGAGTGTTTTCATTTGAATGTTGAGAGGTACAGAGATAGATATATGTATGTCAATGTACTTAAAAGGAGCATGATTTCTATGGTGGCAATATATGTCTGCTGGGTTCTAATTTTGTTTGGGTCCCAGCTTCTAAGTGCAAATCCATCCCTAAGTATACAGGTGATATATGGTCCATTTAATTCTAACACCACAATCACACAGCTTGGCCTGATGGTTAAGAATTGTGGTTAATTTATTTGAGAGGTTTCTATAAGTCCCCAGGAAGGCAGTTTCATGACACAGTTGTGCAATCTGCAGTTGATATGAGTAAGATGGTGGTGTACTTTGTTCAGAGTAATGAACATTGTCTCAGAGTCCCTTGAGCAGCTTTGAACAGTGCTATCATGATTGCTCCTTGACTTTTCATTAAGTGACTGCTTCTCCCAAGCCATGCCCTGAAGTGGTGATTGAGAGCAGGATTGTGCCAGTAATATATTGTCATCTGTCAAGGGACCTTCCATTTTATAGCCTCTTTGAAAGCACAAGCACATGGGCAATGCAGCTAGGAAAATGGAAAGGGGCAATGATTTCTTGTTTGTTTTAGATACTTCCCAAGCTCAGCTCAAAAAAATGAGATTCCATGTCATTTGCTTTTGTCAGTTAATTTGTTATGATGAAAATAATTCATTTACCTCACAGACTTTCTCCACTTAACTAGCTTCAGGATTTTCCCACTTGTAAATGTTAGCTTTCCTTTCCTTTGGAGCAAAGAACCAGTAGAAGACAGAAGTATTTAATTCTTTCTGTACTTTCCTCTTATCTCCCAGTTTCTCTTCTTTCCAGCAAAGAAAGGCCTATCAAGTTGCTGCCTGAGGAGGGGAGAATGAGCTTGAGGATACGGAAAGACAACACAGACAACCACCTTGTGTGGAATATAATTTGGCCACAGCCTGTTTATTGGTATACTGGCTGAAGGAAGCAGAGGAGCAGCATAGGGGACAGATCTGGCAATGAGCAGCCTGTCTGCTGTATCACGGTGACCACTGCGCACAAAGCATAGGTCGGAATTAATGGCATCATTAACAGAGGAACCCTTGGGGTAGGATAGATTGTGAATGAGGTGATACTCCCCAGGTGCTTTCTTGGTGACCCTCAGTTTCGTGAGGGGGGCGGGTGGTTCAGGAAAAGGACCAGCATCCGGGCCAGACCTGCATTCTTTCTCAATTTTGAAGGCAACTACATGGGGTAGATCCTGGGCAGATTTTAGGTTGTCACAGTCTGTGTCCACACAGGCCCCTTCATAAGGAATCCTAAAGCTATCTGTAAAACCCTTTAGAGAGTATTTTGCAGCTGCTCTGTTGGCATAAGCCTGCAGCAGGAGCACCAGAGAGCTGAGCCAGGTGAGGGTGGGGGCTAGCTTCCCCAAACCTGGCCCAGCTAGAGGAGGAGGAGGTGGTGAAGGTATCTGACCCTCCATCCCTCCTACCCCCACCCCCAGGTTGGCGGGACAGGCTGTTTGAAAGGGCTGCTGGCTACCCTCCCCACACAAAAACCTGAAAGGCCTGATATGGCCCATAACCCTGCATCCAGTTATCAAAGGTGTGCTCTGCCCCTTCTTTCTGGGTGCCTTGGCAGAAGATTTTCCTGTAGCCCCATGGAACCCATCAGGCTTCAGAAAGGAAAAGATATCCATATAATAGCCATCTAAAGCTTTCTCCCTAAGTTTGAGAGGTAGATGAGCTCTTTTCCCTGGCATCTCCTGCCCAAGCTCCAAAAAGAAAAAGAAAAGGGGGGGATCCCTGTTACTGCTGGGTCTACTGCAGCAAGCTCCTTGCTCCTCTCCCTAGTTTGCCACTGAAGGTTGCACTGCAATCCACCAGTTCCCAGTTGTTTGCTGCTGCAAGTCTGCTGCTGCTTTCTTGGCTCTATTCAGGCCTTCTTCCATTGCCTAGGGGTACTAAGCTAAAAAAAAATTTTTCCCACTGCTCTATGTCATCTGATAAACAGCTCCCAGGTGATTCAAGGGAGAGAGAAATGAACCCGTCATAGCTCAAGTGGAATAGAATCGTGTCCGTGGCCCTGCCCCCTCCACCTACATCATGTGCTCGTGCTGGCAGCAGAATGGCCCCGCCTGCTGGACTGGACACCAGTGCTGAGCCTGCCCCCTCCTTGCCCGCTCATAGGCAGCGATGCTGGCCAAGGTAATTCTCAGCTGTGCTTTGCCGTTACACAAGCTTGTGTATAAATGTAAAGACAACTTCCCTTGAGAATTGTTTATCTCAGAGTAAGTCAAGAATAAATTATAAACACAGCTTTTCTGCTTCCCTTCAGTTTTGCACATTCTTAACAGAGATCCAAAGTGGGATAAAGAATCAAAGGGCCACACAGATAAGGGCAGCAGACACTGGAAACCAAATCTGAGTTTGTGAAAATCCTACATCCTTGAAGCTAGTGGAACAATTGCTTTTCAGTGCTTTGACATTTTCTCTAAAACTGGTGCTTGAGTAAAGTGTAACTTTCAGTTAGAACAACAGTCACCACTTTGGAAACATTCCCTCTGAATTATGTCAAAGAGAATTCCAGTTTCTTTAATCTAACTCATCCGTATCATCAGCACCAATAAACTAAGCTACTTCAGACTCCAGACTCCTGCCTTGCCAAGAGCTGGCATTATGCTTGGCGCCAAGTAACTTATAAACAATGAGTACATGTGTGTGTATTCTTGCAGGCAGTATGTGAAAGTGTGTAGCTGGCACCAGGGTTTTTGATCCTGCTGCTACATTCTGAATGATGAACTATGAAAGCTGAAGTATGAAATAACATAATAATGTGTTTATTAGTGCCTTGGCAAGACATGAATAATTGGAAAACATTCTAAACAAGTGTTTGAAGCTCAGGAATACGGAAAGAAAGGCTAGCTTCAGCAAAACTTGCAGAACCACAGCTAATCTTTTGAGGGTCATCTTCACTTCACTGTACTTCAAACAACCCTAGGAGAAGGAAGAGGGTGTAAAGATGTGCTTTCAAATTATTTTAGAAGCTTGGTATGTTGTCCTGTGGTGGGGAAAAGCTTGCTCACAAGGCCAGAACAATCTCTCTGTCTGCAGAGTTTACTTTATAATCAGTTTATTACAATGAGCTAGTTTATTGCATTCAGGATTTCAGTGAGATAAGTTAAATTATAAATACCCCACCCCACTCCCACCCAGGGGCTTGGTAATTGAACAGCTACTTCCAAGCAATGTCAGAGGGGTATTTAGTTCTTTAGAAATGTATCGCTCACCCAACCTTTCTGCATTCAAAAGTGTAAGACAGGCACTGAAAGCAACACTGAATAAAATAATATCAACAGAAATAAAAATGCCCCACCCAATGTTTTTATCTGAGTGCTTGTGTTATTTTTCTGACAGTTCTGTTGGGGCTTATAATAAAAATCTGTGTCACTCACTGCCAGTCTTCCCCACCAGTTCACTTCTTCCACAGAACTAATTCTTGCAAAGGCAGGCTTGGCAGCTGACATCTCAGGGACATGGAAGGGCATAGCCAAGGGACTTTTGACACCCCCTCCCCAGTTTCCACAGAAATCAAGGAAATGTGAAGGAGTCTTTTCTCTGGAATCCTTCAATCCTGACCCACAAAGTCTTACAAAATTCATTGGAAGATTGTTGGTGTGGAAACCCAGGAATAACAATAGAATATATCCCCAGCCATGACAAATTTGGGTGAATCCACCCATCCCTAGATATTGGCAAATTGTAGACACTTAAAATAACCATTAGAGTCACTCCTTCTCTTAACAAGGAATTCATGATCTCTGAGACATAATTCCCTTGGCCAGATGTTTATCTTAGTCATTAAGTAAAATGGACTTAGCATAAGAGGGGCTAGAGATCCCATCTTTGAGCACCTTGATGGCATATCCAGGCAATAACCACTGAAATTGAAAGGACAAGCAAGTTCTATGGTCTGGGGCCCATTTGCTCCTTTTCATTTTTGAAATCTGAAGAGCCACAGGTGCCAGCTAGGTCAACCTGACCATCAGCTATTAGTCAGAATCTTCCTTCCCAAATGAAAAGAGATGCCCACTAATTGTTTCCTGGCTGACTTCCTGTCTTTCCTTCTATACTCCTGTGCTTCTCAGAAACCCCCAAATGCTCCCAAAACTCCACAAGATATATTTTGTTGCTCCCTGAATTTCAGTGGTGTTTTGCATCATTTTGGGTGTCCCTGACCCAACCTAAAATTTATTTGTAATCACATCTTGGGTATATCTGATTGCACACCCCTAAAGCCAAGTCCTTATTCACCAAACCTCTTCAGATCTTACACATAGTTGGAGCCACTTGCACAAAACATACACGGTTTCACCTCCCTCTGCATATTCTGCAGATATGTCCAATGAAGCCATGCAAAACAGCTGAAGTCATTTACATAAAGACAGAAATGCAGTGGGAGAAAACTGATGAGGGATAAGAAAAATGATTTGCTTTTATCTTGTTCTGCACCTGGAATACTGGATGAACAACTTCTTTTCTAGACAGCAATTCCAGGGCCACCTCATATACTAGAGCCCATATGGAGGCTACTGAATACTGCTGTGCCACAGAGGTGTAGCAGGGGGAAATAGTGCCTGGGGCAAAATGGCAGCCCCTGTGCCCCCTCCCCCTGTACCCCACTTATTTGAGCCAGCAGCAGTCCTGGGCAGCCTGGCGGGGCCAAGGGGTGCTCAGCTGCAGCCTGTGTTGGGCCTGGTGGGGTGGGGCCAAGGGATGCCCTGTGGTGGCCCCACTAGGGTGCTTCTTCAGCATTCACCAGCTGAAGGAGCAGCCTGGCAGGGCTGGGCCTGGCCGAGGGAGGAAGTGGGAGGGGTGTGGGAGGCGATTTTTCACCCCATGTGACCAAATGGGGGCCCACCCAGGGCATTTGTCTCCACCCCTCCTCATGCTAGCCATGCCACTGCTGTGCCACTACATTCCACATCTAGGCTAGGTAGGTTGGAATATTTGTTAGTAATGTTTGTTAGTCACTTATCACCCATGCTGACGTGAACATGTAGAGGTTTTCAGATTGGTTGCAATAACCACCAGGAAGCAGGGCATGAAAAGATTAGAAGCAGTTTGGAAGCTGAAAAAAAAATGAATCATGAAAAATAGGAAATTAATAAAAGGTGTGCTAATCTGCTAAATTACTGAGGTTTTGACATGTTCTTTGATCTAGTCTGAGTTATTTGAATTAATAGGATCTGCTCATCACTGGATGTATCTTATTACGATCACTTGCTTCCTGAATTTTTCTGTCTGGACTGAAAATCGAGGATATGAGGTACAGTAATATCCAGCTTTGTTTGTACCATGGGACAAGCTAATATTATGACTTTAAGTGACACTCTTGCTGTGTGCATGATTCTCTGCCATGGATTTGGAGTTGTTATGTAGATGCACAAATTTTCATACACCATAAAAGGCCACCTAACTGTTTTAAATCATTAAGAATTCTCTTTAAATTGCTTACTGCTACAGTAAACGATTGCTAAGCACTGTTTTAAACAAAAGAATTATTATCTGCAAATAACAATAAAGATCTTAACAATGGGTGCACTCAGCCATATTTCTTTTTGCTCTTTTTTCTTGTCTTTTCCCTTAAGTGGAAATTCCTGTTTTTCGGCCACACAGAAGCATGTAGTTTTGGAAAATGGCAGATTATATCTGTAATTTATTCCAGCTCTGGAAAGACAATCCCCAATACCTTGGGATGGGATAAACTAGCAATTTAGAAATGTGAAGTCTGTTGGGACTGTACTTTCATCTAATTTCATCTACACTATAATGTAATATTGTTGGTCACTGGTCGCTACTTTAACAAGTATTGAAGAATTTTAATAAATCTATTAAGGATCTAATAACTAAAATGTGCAATAACTTCTTGAGATACTTAAAATGGAATAGAAACCATCTATTTATTCTACTGTTTAGGAACATCCATATTCATCTTGCATTCCACTGTGAAAATATGAAGTTTGACACACAGTTGGTCTGCCTTTGCCTCATTCTTCAGCTTCATGTGCATGACTGAAAGATTCCTCTTCTGTGGAATAAAGACATCAGTGAGTTTACTTGAAGTTCATACTTTAATTTATTCCAGATCATGAACCACTGGGAGTCAACTAAAGTTTTGTTATTATTCAGTCTTAGAAAAGAACTAGATATTATGGGAGTCTCTTGACTGCCGCCAAAGACAGCAGCTCCTCATCTCTTCATCATCTCTCTTGTAACATCTGGCAAAAAGAAAATGTGATATGTCATATTCAAACTTTCCCCACCTTTGCTTGACTTTATTGGCCAAAGGACTAGGGAGGAAAAGGAATTCAAATGCATAATATCACATTACGCATTTCATTTTATCAGATATCCTGGTTGAGGAGCTGCTGCTGTTGGTGAGGATACCTTCAAATGTTTGCTCCTGCTTCAATGAAAGGGATTCTCTCTAAATTGAAATGTGATCTTACTGTAGCATTTTACAAATGTTGGGTACAAATAGCCATGTTAGTCTTTGGTAGCAAAATAAAATCAAAATTTGGAAGCACCTTGAAGATTACCAACATTTATTTCCATATCATATTTTGTGAGTCACACCTCACTTCTGTGGAAAGGTAAAAAGAAGATCTTACTAGGAATGGAGGGGAGTAGCCAGCTCAGCAGCAGAGGCCACTTTCACCTGCCCATCGGGAGACTGGGCAGATAACCTCCAGAAGGAGCTCCTTCTCACATGGGGTAAGAGCTAGACCTTCATCTTGCTGGCAGAAGGAAGGCATGGCAGATTGCCTGCAAGGGGTGGCAGTGATTCTGAATACCAATTGTGGATTCCTCCCAGGAGCAGATTTGGAGATCAATCAAGAACTGAAATTGAAATGTAAAACACTGACGCATAAATATTTTTATTTTGTACATTTTTATCCTAACTTCCTTCCTCCATTTCATCCCAAAACAATCTGGGGAGATGGGTTGGACTACTAGAGAAAGACTGGCCAAAGGTCATTCAATGAGTTCCATGGCAGGAAGAAATTTGAACCAGGGTCCCTTCTCTGCAGCAAAATAGCTCTTGTGACAGCCATGCGACTTCTATAACATTAAGGAGTCTAACAAGCTCTGATTCTCCTTTATAATTTTATTTTTTGTATCTGGAGATTTTTACTATCACATACGATCAATATGAAAGAAAAGGGAAGATGGTGATGAGGAGTTTGTCTCCAGCTTAAATAGTCCAAAGAGCTGGAAAAGTGCTTGGGTGTAATTTTTTTTTATGCTGAAGTCAAGCACTTAAAACTACTGAGATTTCTATTCCTCTGCCTGAGAGTACATGTTGGTCATATTTGCTGCATCTCTGCTCTTATTTGATAGTGAGTTTACTGATATGACAAAAACATAAGCAATACACTAAAGGCATGTGCTGTGATTAAACAATCTTCCCCCTGCTGGGACTGATCATCAATAAAAATATCTTCTTTCTTCCAGTAGGCTTTCTTTCCTTATCTTCCTTTTTTGTCCACTTCATTCCCCAAGTTTCTAGGGAACATCTTAACCTTTTCCTGAAGAAATGCATGAATGGCTCACTTCCATTGTGGCTTTCATAAGAATGCTGTTGTATACTGTAAGTGCTGTACTATTATCCCACACAAAAATACAATTACCAACAGTCAAAATAAAAGCAAGAAGAATAGATGTCTAAATCTGTGAAAAAGTGGACTAAGGGTTAAACCACAAAAGATCCTAGAGTTGCAGTAGAACTTCGGGTTCATTATTTGGCACTACAGTAGGGGAAAAGGGATTGATGTGGGTCAGGGCTACGGCATTACAGAAGGACAGGCATTTAACTGTGCAATCCAAAGGTAAGAGGGGGAAACTGAAGTCACACTGGAAAGGATTGGGCAGGTGTCTGTGACACCACTGCTGTGTAGAGTGGCATGGATACCTGTACCAAAGGGTTTATGCTGGCAGCTAGCCATTGCAGTGTCCAAACGCAGAAGCTGGGCCCTACAGTGACTGGCAACCATTGCAAATGCCTGCATTTGGGGGGGGGGGGAAGTGGTGGAATTCCAGAGGTGTTCCTGGAAGTGTTGCACTTTCAACCTGAGAATGCCCCCTTCCAGTGCAAAAAGCATGGCATATGTTATTTGGGGGAATAGGCTACTCAGTAAGTGTTCTCCCCTGGCACTCCTACCACCATTTCCCCTTTTGGAGGTGGCACTGCAATGCTTTCCTGGGCCACTGCTCTACTTTCCCCTCATTTACATTGGAATGCAACTGTTCTTCCTGTGCCATTTTTTGTAATCCCCTTCCCATTTGCTTTAAGCCCCAGGAGGGAAAACCAACAAATACAATATGTGCCTGTCTCTCCTCCCAAACAGGCTTACAGCCGTCATGGCTGGGTGTACTTTCAGTCGGGGCATGTAGGAGAAGTTAATTTCCCTAGCCTTAGTGCCTTGCCCCAGTCAATATTCCACCCCACCTCCCACCACACACACAACTGCTTTCTTTAGGAACCAATATGAGCTGCACTCATGAACTCCATTGTCATGTCAAGGCATTTTTGTGTGAGAGAAAAGACATGTGCATATGGCAAAAGGTCCATGGAACAAACAACATAATGACAGATGCTCTATACTAGAGGAGGAAGGAGTTAACAGGTTTTGCACTGTTGTTAAGGATAAGGTTATGTATTTTAAACAATAGTCACAAAACCAGAAGTGCCTCCTTGAGATAAGACATCTGGATCCCATGTCACAAATGAGCAATGACTGCCCATTTACTGAACTATAAAACTGGTCATCTGGTAATGCCCTTAGACCGACTACTCCTTGATGTTAATGACTTTGATGGTGGTTGGGTCAGGCTCATAAAACATATCTTTAAAAAAATACAATGAAAGTGTTATGCTCTGCAATATTGCCATTATTTCCCTCTCATGGGTTCTTGCTTGTATAGTATTACTTAAAGAAATTCATTGAAAAATGTGTTCATTTCCTTTACTTAAGCTCCGGAATCTCCTGCAAAGTCACAACAGGCATTACAGGCTGACTCAAAAATACTTTTGTAGTAAAATCTGAACCTTTAGCTCACTAGTATGATTGACTAAGGATGTCAATCTGACTTTAATAAATATGTTGTAAGGGAAAAATATATAGCCAGAACCTTGTGTAAAGTAGCGGTTTAAAAATGTGTTCCATGCAGATATGAACTGGGGTGCTAGGCTGGAGAGAGATCTACAAAATAGCTAACAGTGTTGAAGAGATTATCTCCAACCCCTGGTAAAATCCTTAGAACCACCTCTCAGCATCTCATCATATAGATCAAACTTTCTTGTCCTTTACATCTAGGCAAGTGGAAATACATCCTCCTTTATTTCAATGGAAGCAGTTTCTTGAGTGATTCAATTAAATAAATTGATCTTAACAGAGCTTCACTTGGTCTGGACTTTTTTTCTTATATTTATTTTGTCTGATTTGTTTCTCCCCTATGGGATTTAAATAAGATACTATACTGCTTTAAAAAAAAATGGATGCAGTCTATAATGCTTCTAACAACATGTACTGGAAAACAGTATAAGGCAGAAAAAATGTAATCCTGAATTTTATTTCAGCGTGCTTGGGACGAAGAAGAAAGGAAAGGATTTCCTCCAAGCTTGGTCTAATAACAGTCTCATTTCCTGCCTGATTTTAAGCTTCTGTATCACATTATCTCAAAATCTTGCTCCCTCCTGCCCATTACTGAAGTATGTCCATCTGAAACATGTGTCAGTAAGCTATGAGATTCTCTACATTGACAAAAAGACATGAGGAGAAAAGAAAACCCACCTCAGTGAAAAAAAAACATTTTTCAAACAAATGCCAGTGGGGTGGAACGGGGAGGGGGGGCCAAAACAAAAACTGCTTTCAATGAAATGAATGACGTATTATACTACTATGACTGCAGAAACCAGGAAACATTTGGATTTAATTCTCATTTGGATGCAGTCCACTAAAGGTCAGCTGAATGTAAGTCCTCAAGCAAACAAAACTAATTTCCTATCCACTGGCCTGGCAAAATAGATGGGGTCTTTTCCAAACCTTCTTAACTATTATATCTTCTTCAGCCATTTTAAGGCTTTCCTTTTCAGTTTATCTTATGTGGTTAACTGTTGCTGTTTTTAATGTTTTATTTACCTATACTATTGTTTTTACCTGTTGTACACCGCCCAGAGCCCTTCGGGGATGGGGCGGTATAAAAGTTCCAAAAATAAATAAATAAATTAAATAAATAAATCTTTACTAGCAAAATGCCTGATTTGTTTGGAAACCCCCTGAAAATCTTCTCTAGTTGCATAGGATTTTTTTTCTTCTGCTGTAGTTCCCTAGATATTTTGCTGACCAGAAATCTCTCACCCACAGTCTGAAGTGGTACAGTCTTTTCAGTCACCCTAGCAGTCTGCTGCCACCTCATTCTGTTGCGTGTATGATGCTCTGTGGACTTAACTACTGATATTACTTTAGGGTTGGAGATTCGGACAGTCCAAATCCAGATTTTGACTGAATCTGCACTGATTTGGATGGATTTGGACGAGCAGGATCCGAATCTGAGCTGTCCGAATCCCAGCCAAATTGCGTTTTTATTTTGTGTGTTTTTTTCACATTTCGGCCTGCAGGGGGTGTATTTTTAAACATATCGGCACCAAAATTTCAGGGTATCAGGAGATTGTCCTGATGATACCCCCCAAGTTTGGTGCAGTTTGGTTCAGGGGGGCCAAAGTTATGGACCCCCAAAAGGGGTGCCACATCCCCCATTCTTTCCATTGGGAGCTAAAGAGATGGGGGCTACCATTTTGAGGGTCCATAACTTTGTCCCCCCTGAACCAAACTGCACCAAACGTGGGTGGTATCATAAGGACCCCCAGAAATTTGCCCAAGATTCTTTTTTCTGCAGTGACTTTTGCATTGCTGTCAATGGGGAATTTCTGATAGAGGGCTATGGAGTGCACATTTCTCATAGTAAATCCACAGCTGGCTCTGTGGTAGAGGTTTCAACAGGAGGCAATGTGGTAGTGGACTTGCTCTGGATGGGGGCACTTATTTCCTGCAGGGCTGCTGGTGTGAGTCTCCTGAAAGGAACCAGCCAACTTTGCTAAAGTTTTCCTGGGATGGCCGAATGCTGTGGACATCAGGTTCACCTTCAACTTGGTGCCCACAGCATTTTCCTCTTCCACACACATTTTAGCAAATTTGGTTGGTTCCTTTCAGGAGACTCACACCAGCAGCCCTACAGGAAATGCTCCCACTCAGAGCAAGACCCTTACCGCAGAGCCTCCCATTAAAACCTCTACCACAGAGCCATCTGGGCATAACAGAAAGCCCCATTGAAGTCTGTGGTGGGAAAAGTAATGTTTCCCACCACAGAACTTGCTGAAGAGCCTGGCAGATTCTGGGGAATTTCTCAGTGTGTAAGCACTGGCTGCACATTTTTGAAGATAGAGGCGCCAGACTTTCAAGGTGGCTCCAAGAGGTCTTGGGTAATAGCATCCAAGCTTGGTGAGCTTTGCTTCTGGAGTGGGGGGGGCAAGTTGAAAGAGTTCTGAGAGAACTCAGTCCGCAGGCTGTCCTTTGCAGGAGCGTGGAAACAAAATAAGCTTTTGGGGGGCACATAAAATTGAACCCCCAGAAGCAAAGGTCTCCAAACCTGGATGTTATTACCAGGAGGCCCTCCTGGAGCCACCCTGAAAGTCTGGTGCCTCTATCTTCAAAAATGTGCAGCCTGCCTACACACTCAGAAATTCCCCATTGGCTACAATGGAGCAAAGTCATTGCAAAACAAAGAATCTTGGGCAAATTTCTTGGGGTGCCTGTAAGGGGTGTATTTGTAAAGCTAGTGACACCAAAATTTCAGGGTATCATTTGGTAACTATTCTTATGATGCCACCCAAGTTTTGTGAAATTAGGTTAAGGGGGACCAAAGTTATGGTCCCTCAAATGGGTAGCCCCCATCTCCTGTTAGCTCCCATTGAAAACAATGGGGATGGGACACCCCCTTTGGGGGTCCATAACTTTTCTTTCCCTGAACCAAACATCACCAAACCTGGGTAGTATCATTAAGACAGTCTCTGGATGGTACCCTGAAATTTTGGTGCTGCTAGCCTTAAAAATGCGTCCCCTGCAGGCTGAAACATAAAAACACTAAAAAAATTTAAAAACACACAAACGACCCTGAAATGGTGGCGCCCCCCCCACATGACCAAATGGGGGGCGCCTGGGGACATAGGGTACCCCCTGTCCCTAGGAAGGTATGCCACTGGAGCTAAGGAGATGGTGGCTACCTCTTTGAGAGTCCATAACTTTGGCTCCCCTGAACCAAACTGCACCAAACTTGGGGGTATCATCAGGACAGTCTCCTGATGATACCCTGATATTTTGGTGCTGATATGTCTAAAATGCACCCCCTGCAGGCACCCCCAGAAATTTGCCCAAGATTCTTTTTTCTGCAGCGACTTCTGCATTGCTGTCAATGGGGAATTTCTGGTGGAGAGCTGTGCGGTGCACATTTCTCAAGGTACAGTCACAAAATTTTCAGGGTATCTTCAGGAGAGACTCTGGATGACACCATCCAGGGTTGAGAAACTTTGCTTATGGGGGCAGTGGGAGATGGACCCTACCTTTCTGGGGGCCCATAACATTGAACCCTCTGAAGCAACAGTCACCAAACCTGGATGGTGTCATGAAGAGGCTCTCCTGAAGACATCCTGAAAGTTTTGTGGGTTTACTGTGAGAAATATGCACTCCACAGCCCTCCCACAGAAATTTTCCATTGGCTGCAATGGAGCCAGCCAGCCAGCCACTACAGAGCACAGAATCTGGGGGAAGTACTTTGGGTGACTGTGAGGGGCGCAGTTTTAGAGCTACTGTCACCAAAGTTTCAGAGTATCATACAAGTGCTGTCCTTATGATACTCCACAAGTTTGGTGAATTTTGATGCAGGGGGTCCAAAGTTATGGACCCTCAAAAGGGTAGCCACCATGTCATGTTAGCTCCCATTGGAAACAAAGGGGGATGGGGCACCCCTTTTGAGAGTCAATAACTTTGCTCCCCCTGAACCAAACTTCATCAAACTTGGGGAGAATCATCGGGACAGTCCTCAGATGATATCCTGAAGGTTTGGTGCTGCTAGCTTTAGAATTGCTCCCCCTGCATAACAAAACGTGTAAAACCACCAAAATTTAACAAAAACGGACCTGAATTTTTCAGATTTACCCGAATTTTCGGGCATATCCGAATTGGCTATGATTTGGATTCTGGCATACAAATCATTTTATGTCCCAAAACACCTGAATCCGAATTTTACTGAATTTTTTTAGCATCGACCAACCCTAATTTACTATTGGAAGCTTTGTATGGATTTCAAAGGAACACTGAACACTTGGAAACACAAAACACTTGGAAATTCTGTTCCAAGGTCTCACATTTTACAGGGGTTAGCTCTGGTTCATGGGAAAAAAACGTTTACTTATTCTGTATACCTTTGTCTTCACTGCTTTTATCATACCAGTCTTTTTACTATACATTAACTAGTAAAAAATGTATGGCATCCTGTCTCCACCCAGTATCTCTAGGTTTCAGAACTATGAAAAAAAATGCAAAGATAGATGAAGCATATCTGTATATGTTTGGGCATGAATACAATTTTCTCAGCAAAACAGAAAAACTTTTTATGTCAAATGTGCAGAACTGCATTTATGACATTAAACAAACCATCCTATTGGCTTGCTACAGTGCAATGCAGAATGGTTAAATTTTATTGCATACATTTAAATGATGTTTACAGTATAATATTTTTGATAACATGCTATAAACATTAGGTAACAAGTTAACTTACAAGTAACAACAAGTTCCATCAACAACACATCCAAGTTCAGATAAAGTAAGGCTGTATAAACAGGCAATTGTTATATTTTCTGGAAAAGTTGAAGGCAGCAGGAAAAGAGAAAGACTCAACATGAAATCCAGAAGTCTTGATCCTCAGTTTCCAAGACTTGAGTGAGTAAGGCTTTCAACAAGAGGATGTTTTGAAAGGCTTTATTCTTAGGGTCACCTTAAGTCAGAAGTGACTTTATGGCACTTAATACACACACATTGCTGGAAAAACCATTTTTCATCCCGTCTGCTCTTTTTGGGCAAACTTTTTGGACTTATTTTCATTTGTTTCTTTAAAGTCATGTTATTCAGTTATTTATATCCAAAGTGGCTCACATCATCCCCCTCTTCCATTTTTTCCTCACAACAATGCTGTCAGGTACAGTAGGCTGAGAGAAAGTGACAGGTCATCCATAGAGTTTCCAGGGCAGAGAAGGCATTTGATCCCTTGACTCTCACATTTCAGTCTGATGCTAGAAGGAAGAGCCAAGAAGCCTACTGATGGCATTTGTCAGTGGTCCATGGAACGCTTACCTCAGGGCTCTTCTCTGTGCAGTAATCTTGTAGTGGGTTCTCCTCATGTTTTTCTGTTTACACATGAGGAGACACTCATTCATGTCACAGAGCTTTTCTGCAGAGAACTCTCCTATGCCTGGTTCCCTTAATTTTGCCCATCAACTAATCCTTAAAGGCACAGATCTCAAAATTGCAGGCTTAGCCATTTAAGCTGCACTTATCTTGCTATTACTGCTCCAAAAATAATCTCCCCCCCCACCTCCCACCCCCAATGAAACAGGCAAAGCAATTCCCTGGACCACAGGCTACTAAAGAAGATCTGATATCCTAGAGTTGATATTCAACTTCAACTGATTTTTATTAGGCATATCAGTAAAAATAAAACAAAATACAGGACAGAGCAGGTGTTAAAACAGGACATAAAACTGGACAAAGCACATAAGGTTGGTACAGAAGAGGTGATCAAGCTTCCATTATGTTTTTGACTTGAGCAATTCAGCGGTTTCTCCATTTATCCCGCTGTTGCTATTATTCAGCAGGTGAATAGTCTTTGTATGCTCCGAACAACTTTTTTTATTCCCTAGAGCCGGAACAAGTAGGGAGAGTCTAGGTAATGCATACCTCGGGCAAGAAAACAGAATATGCTCAAGGGTCTCAACAATATCCTGATAATATGCACATGTTCTATCTAGAAGTGGAATATTCAACTGTCGGCCCCTAAGAACTGCAGAGGGGAATGTGTTACATCTAGCTCGACTAATGATCCACCTCTGCCTGGGCTCTGACAGTTGGGATAGATATTTAGCTGTGGGGCTAATTTCAGGATAGATTCCATAGTGCAAGGGAGAACAAGATGTCCTGGCTGCACTCAACAGCAACTGGTATTCCTGGTTCAGTAGCCTTCTTTTTAAGGATAGCCAAATTTCATTTGCAGATTGCATAAAAAAAGGTTTCTAAGGAAGGACCTAAAGAGGTTATTTTGGCCTCTATATATTTCCACCATTCAGAGGATTGCAGTTCAGAGTTGATATCAATATGAGAATTAGAGGTCAGTGTGTTTCGGCTAAGCCTGTGTGAGTGAGCTTCTTTTCTGTGACTTGAAGCAGCCAGCAACATGGAAGGGGAGGCCAGGGGGGGAGGTGGGGACAGCAGTGCAAAGGAGTGGAAAGACTGGCTATGGGTGGAGGGAAGATGTCTGGGGCAAAGATGTGCTGACTTGCTCTGGTGATGAATAATATTAAGATCATGCTAAAAGTGGTCTCACTTGCTGTGAAGAGAAGGGAAAGGGAAAGTGAGTCTTGAGGAAAAGTAACTCTACAAGAAATCTTGCCACAATGGACATCCCCCACCCATCAAGCAGCAGACACCTTGTGCATAATTGGTCAGTGGCTCTCATATTACTTACAAACACACTGGTCTAATGATCTTTGAAGGAATGACTGCTTCTTTACTTAGCTGGAGGCAGAGGCAATACAGCCCCTAACCTTAGGTAAGGAAAGAGCCCTCTCCCCTAGCTCATTCAGCAAATGCATCTTGACAACCTGTGGTGCATAAAAATTGTTCATTTTGTGGCCAGGCAATATACAAAGGGCAACAAACCTTTTATCTGAAACCAACCTTACCACTCCCCTCCCGCAAAGAACATGATAAGGTCAGGAAAAAAGAATGCAGTTTTATACCTGGTGTGTAGTATCCATAAAAGAAACCTAAACTTTTGAATCAAACCAAGATTGTCATGAAAGTTAGTAAGAACCTTAAGAGAAAGTATACCTTCCAATGGTAGACATTGGTGCAAACCATATGGGGATGTCAATGCACAGCTTATCTGTTTGCTAGAGATTTCTGACTGGTTACTGTTAGAAGCTACATGCTAGATTTGATGGTCTGATTCAGTGAGGTTCTTACTTTTTAAAGATTTCCATATACATTTTAAAGGTTAAAATACATATTTTAATCTTAAGTATCAAAATATCTGATAGGCTATTCGCATGTTTTTTTGAATGGTTTCAAACTCTGTGTATGTTGCGAACCCACATTGTAGGCAAGTATAATGTCATTTAAAATATGTTTTTTCAGCAGCAGCAGAAGAAAATATACATTTTCCAGTCCCAAAACTTGTTTGCCAAGTTTCAGCCCAAAGCAAATTTTTATGGCTGAGTTACAAACCTCTGAAAATAGGGGTTTATAATGGAAACACTGACACAACGTTAACTATAGTGGTACAAACAGGGTAGCTATAATATACACTCGAAATAGAAAATAAGATTAAAGATGACATTTTAGACATGGGGCCTTCTTTAGGCTGTGGGAAAAATAACGTGTGCTATTTTTTTCCACAGCCTGAAAAAAAGCCTCCTGAACTAAGTGTCACCTTTAATCCCATTTTCCATTTCTATCATGTATTTAATTCACCCCTTTTTATTAGCTAGTTTTCAAAATTGTTTTAAGGTACAGCCTTATGATCATATTGCAGTGTCTTCAACTGAAGAAAGATGGTTCATATCTATCAGTATTTTTAATAGCTTCAAAACAACACTTAAAAAGCATTTTTGTGCTCAGTGCATAATAATCTTGTGGAATTCATAGATTGTAGTGATGTCCATATAAACAGGGAGCTTTAAAAAGACATGGGACAAATTAATGGGCATAGGTCTGTCAAGGGCTATTAACCAGGATGGGTATATAGAGCCACCATGTTCAGAGGTAGTATAACTCTGAATAGCATTGTATGTAACAACAACATAAATCTATTCAGAAGTTCCTGCTTGTGGGACTTTTGTGGCATGTGGTGGACCACAGTAGGAAAGTGGGCAATCTGAAAGTTTCTAGTAGTAAAGTCAATGGTTATGTCTGGAGAAAGATATAATACAATCCAGACAATTACATACATGCAACAGAATGAGTGGGAAGAAGGCAGCAGACTGCTAGGATGAACTATACCACTTCCAACTAAAGGAGAGAGATGATATTTTCCAGAGTTCCTCAACTTTAATAATTCTTTGTAAATAGAAAACGAGCACAGCAGTCAAAGAGCCAGGCTATAATCTTTAGTTTGATGTGCTATTTTTTAAAAAAAATGTATGAAGCCTTTACACAGAGACTTATTAACTGTAACCCCCACCTACAAATTTGAACTGGTGCATCCCTTTTTCACACATCAGAATTCTACTGCATGTTTGGACCAGACCTAAGAGAATGAAACCAAAGCAGGGGATGTAGCAGTTGGTGGGGTGGACCTGTGGCTTTTAGGTGTCAGCTGTCTATCTTTGTTCATTGTTTGATTTTTTGGCTTTTGCCAATTTAGAGTCTATTGTAGGGTTACAAGCCTCCAAGTGGAAACTAGCAATATCCTGGAATTACAGCTGCTCTAAAGACTTTTGGTCAGTTTGCGCAGTAAAATCAATGTTTAGTCCCTGGACGGATGTCTCGAATATGGAACAGAATCCATAAGAATACACATCAGTTATATCTGCTGCTATAAATAACTGCATTATAGGACTGGCCCTATGGTGGGATCCACAGCAGGCCTGTTGAGAATGGAGGAGGGAAGGGACTCCCCCACCTGCAAGTCTCACAGCCTCCTCCACTGAGCTGGGAAGAAAGTCTTCACACACACACCAGACAGCAAGCCCTCCATTCACCTGATGACAGGTAGGTGTGGAGAGCAGCAAGCGTTGGTGGTGAGAGAAAAGTGTCAGAGGTGGGTGGTAGATAATGAGAGCTATTAAGATATGGTGAGTGGAGTGCCAAGGGTGGACTGTAAATGGGAAGAACAGCAAGGGTGGAGTAGATTAGAATCGTAGAATCATAGAGTTGGAAGAGACCCCAAAGGCCATTAAGTCCAACCACATGCAATGCAGAAACACACAATCAAAGCACTCCTGACAGATGGCCATCCAACCTCTCTCTAAAAAACTCCCAAAAAAGGAGACTCCACCACTCTCCGAGGTAGTGCATTCCACTGTCGAACAGCCCTTACTGTCGGGAAGTTTTTCCTGATGTTTAGGTGGAATAAACATTGATGTAGAAAAGATGGGGCAGCTGGGGGTGGGGGATGAGATGACAGTTAAGGGGATGGGGAGAAAAAGGGGTGGGAGAAGGGAGTGGGGGAAAGATAGAAAAGGGTAGATTGGCAAATAAGGATAGGAGAGAAAGAAGGGGAAATAAAGGATAGGTTGACAGAGAAGGTGAGTAGGAGAAAAAAGGTGAAGATGGTCAGGAGCATAGAGAAGAGGGAAGGAAGCAAATAGGGGGAAGGGATGCACCCTCTGCCAGTTTCTTGTGTGTTCACACTTGTTTTATATATTTATGCAAATCAAATCAGGAATAACCCATTGAAAGAAGTAAAATGTAAAATATACCATTCATGCAATAGTGCTGTATTCAATTTTCACTTTTATATTCAGTTCACTGAAAGGTTGGTTTATCTTAAATGTTGTAGCTCTAGCTGAAAATCCCTCAAAGAATGTAACTTCAGAGTTAAGGATCAAGAATCCAATATGTATTCACAGTGTGTTGTGGTTGGGTGGAACTAAGTATTGCATCCCATGGTGATGAGACAATGGGGAGAAGAGTTTGATCTCCAACCCAAATGTCCTTTCTTTTTGCAGATCAATCCTCTGAAATGAGATGCATTTCCTTTTATCATGACAATTGCCCTTTCTTCCATTGACATTTTTTAAAATTCAGTTTTTGATCAATAATTTGGGGGATACAACACTTTATGAACATCTTAGTTCACAAAAGAAAATTTTTAGTAATTAATTACCATCCCATTTCTCTTCCATTGAGACTCTGTGGCACTTATATTACAGCATTTCAGAAAATGGTTATTTTCTTTTGGCCGACAGGACATTCTAGTCTTTGTGTCTAATGGCACTGATTCCAATTCCACAATATATCTTTTGTTAGAGGAGTAAAAAAAGTTCTCAAAAGACAAGAAACGCTATTTAGACCTGTTTACAATATAATAGCTCTGACATCAGTGGAGCAGCAATGGGATTTAAGCCATTTAGAATGGCCTTTAACTAATGGAATAAAATATAGAGAAGATACTTGACCTAAAGTGTATCCTCTCCTAATAAACCCCTGTTATAACTGAACATACAAAAAAAATTAGAAACCGTAAAAGTGCAAATGTAATGCAACTTTGTATATATACATAGCAAGCAAAGCTCAAAGGAATATAATGCCTGATTGGGAAAACCACACTGAAATTCACAGCTTTTAGCAAGTTTTTGATTTGCAAAATTAATAGACTCAAAACTGGAAAAACAAAAGCACATATCACAGAAATGAACATCTGACAAGAAAGCATAACACAGTTCATATGCATGCTATGAAATCACACGTCTGAGATTAGATAGATAGATAGATAGATAGATAGATAGATAGATAGATAGATAGATAGATAGATAGATAGATAGATAGATAGATAGATAGATAGATAGATAGATAGATAGATAGGTAGATAGATGGATGGATGGATGGATGGATGGATGGATGGATGGATGGATGGATGGATGGATGGATGGATGGATGGATGGATGGATGGATGGATGGATGGATGGATGGATGGATGGATGATAGGATTCAACTGAAAATATCTGCTAATGTAAGGGAAGTGATTTCTATTGATTCGTCCCTCTTACTGCAGGTTTCTGCTTCCCCCTGCATCCTCATCCTGTAAACTTCCTCCCTCCCATGAGCATCACTTCAGAACCAGTTTGGGTTGCAGCAGCAGGAGGAGACAACAAAGTTCTTTTTTGGGTGTGGGGTTGTGGGGGTAGAGATTCACCATGGAATCCAAAGCTATACCTTTCAATGAAAAGCCTAAAAGCAAGGCAGGCAAGTGATACAAGAAATCATTTCCGGGTATGTTCTTTCTGATAATTATTGTATATTCACTTTTTTCCATCAAACAATAGCTGATTTATAGAGACCCCATAGGGTTTTGAAGGCAAGAGATGTTCAGCAGTAGTTTGCCATTGACTGCATCTGTGTATTGCTTGGAGGTCTTCCATCCAAATACTAGCCAAGGTCAAGATGCTGAGAGTATGTGACCATCTAATTCATCTAGATCACCTAGGAAGCTTCCATGGTGCAAGTGGGGACTTGGACCTGGATTTCTCAGGTCTTGGTATAACACCTTAACCACTACACTATGCTGGCTCTCATTTTCACTTATAGGTTGATTCCGCATGGACCAAAAACAGCGGTGTGAAAATGGTGTGAAAACAGTATAAACCCTTTTACACCGCTTTAAACCCTTTTACACCATTTTCACACTGTTTTCACATTGCTATTTTTGGCCCATGCGGAATCAGCCATAGATTTTTAAAATTTGCTTCCCTAGTACTGTTGTGCCAAAAATGTGAGGAAGTTCATGGATCAGAATGTGAAGCATTGAGTAATTTTCTTTGTTAAAATAAATAAAAAATAAAATAAAATAAAAAATAAAAATAAAAATAAGAACATATAGCTGCATGAGCCAAATTCCCTAAGCAGGATAGGATGATCTTTGGAGCGCAATTCAAGTTTTTATATTGTTACTGTAGAGGCAATGGTTAGGCACTAAAGTTGATTGAACTAGGTTGTTACCAAGACACAGGATGTTTTTGTAATGGCTCAAGCAATTCAGATTTCCTAATGCATTATAGTTGCTTTTTCTGATAACAGGCATTGTGCCACAAGTCTGAACACATTAAAGCCAGTCTTATCAGGGACACAGCTCTTTTTTTCTATGACAGAAATAACTGCATCAGCTCTCCCCTCTGTTCAGCCTATATGATCAGTTTGCCTTTTAGCTAATGGCCTTTCTTCTGCTTCTATAGAATCTATTGGGGGGAAAAAATCCAAACAATCCTTAATAAAATGTATGTGAGATGACATCTTACTATTGTCATTTCTAAACATGACACGTAATAGAATGGGAAGTAAATTAGTGAGAACTCTATTAATGCTCCAAGGTTAACCTAAAACTCCACAATTTGATTATTTGTTGACTATAAGAAGTACTTTCTTTGGTACATTCTGAATGTATTGTTCATCAACTTTATCAGGTGTGTTTGAATTGTAGTATTATGGAAGAAGGAAAAATGTTTTCTATAGTCACTTTCTCCATCCCATTCATAATTTTATAAACTTCTGTTCTGTCACTTACTAGTTATCTTTTCTTTGAACTGAAAAGCTCCATATGCTTTCCTCATAAAAGTACTCCAGCCCCTCAATCACCGATTGTTCTTTTCTGTATATGCATATCCTGTTTTGAGATACAAATGTACAAATTGTGTACAAATTATTTCAACAGAGGCCACACTAAGGAATGTACAAATTATTTCAACAGAGGTCACCAAGCCCCTCTTAGAGGATAGCCAGACACAGGCTAGTGGCGAACCTATGGCACTCCAGTTGTTCATGAACTACAATTCCCATCAGGCCCTGCCAGCATGGCTAATTGGCTCATGTTATCATGTTATCATGACAGAGGAAGGAGAGGCAGATTTAGCTGTCCAAACTCTTGCTAATACAGAAATTCCTGTGAATTGTGATTGATAGAATTGAATACAAGATGGATGTTTTGCCACCACCTTATGTTGCGACCAACCCATGCCATGACAACCAATGAAGCAAAGGAGACGGGGAACATCAGATACATCCAATCAGACTGTGGGTAGGGTTGGTCAATACCAGCCAGATTTGTTCCAATTCGGATTCGGCCCAGATTTGGATCAATGGATTCGGATTGGCCGAATTCCGAACCTTGCAGATTCGGACTGGGCCGAATCTGTGGGAAAATCCGGGATTTTGGGGTGTTTTTTTATTTTTTGGGTGTTTTCCACGTTTCGGCGAGCAGGGGGCTCACTTTTTGACATATTGGCACCTAAATTTCAGGGTATCACCTGGAGACTGTCCTTATGCTACCCCCCAAGTTTGATGAGGTTTGGATCAGGGGGGCCAAAGTTATACACCTTCAAAGGGGGTGCCCCTATTTCCCATTGTTTCCAATGGGAACTAAGGAGATTGGGGCTACCCGTTTGAAGGTCCAAACTTCACCAAACTTGGGGGGTAGCATAAGGACAGTCTCCTGATGATACCCTGAAATTTTGGTGCCAATATGTCAAAAAGTGAGCCCCCTGAAGGCACCCCCTGAAATTTGTCCAAGATTCTTTGTTCTACATTTACACAATCCATTGCTGTCAATGGGGAATTTCTGGGGGTGCCTCCCACCCCCCCCCCCCCCCACCCCCCCCCCCCCCCACCCCCCCCCCCCCCCCCCCCCCCCCCCCCCCCCCCCCCCCCCCCCACACCCCGCCCACCCCCGCCACCCCCCCCCCCCCACCCCCCACCCCCCCCCCCCCCCCCCCCCACCCCCCCCCCCCCCCACCCCCCCCCCCACCCACACCCCCCCCCCCCCCCCCCCCCCCCCCGCCACGCCCCCCCCTCCCCCCGCCCGCCCCCCCCCCCACCCCCCCCCCCCCCCCCCCCCCCCCCCCCCCCCCCCCCCCCCCCCCCACCCCCCCCCCCCCCCACCCCCCCCCCCCCCCACCCCCCCCCCCCCCCACCCCCCCCCCCCCCCACCCCCCCCCCCCCCCACCCCCCCCCCCCCCCACCCCCCCCCCCCCCCACCCCCCCCCCCCCCCACCCCCCCCCCCCCCCACCCCCCCCCCCCCCCACCCCCCCCCCCCCCCACCCCCCCCCCCCCCCACCCCCCCCCCCCCCCACCCCCCCCCCCCCCCACCCCCCCCCCCCCCCACCCCCCCCCCCCCCCACCCCCCCCCCCCCCCACCCCCCCCCCCCCCCACCCCCCCCCCCCCCCACCCCCCCCCCCCCCCACCCCCCCCCCCCCCCACCCCCCCCCCCCCCCACCCCCCCCCCCCCCCACCCCCCCCCCCCCCCACCCCCCCCCCCCCCCACCCCCCCCCCCCCCCACCCCCCCCCCCCCCCACCCCCCCCCCCCCCCACCCCCCCCCCCCCCCACCCCCCCCCCCCCCCACCCCCCCCCCCCCCCACCCCCCCCCCCCCCCACCCCCCCCCCCCCCCACCCCCCCCCCCCCCCACCCCCCCCCCCCCCCACCCCCCCCCCCCCCCACCCCCCCCCCCCCCCACCCCCCCCCCCCCCCACCCCCCCCCCCCCCCACCCCCCCCCCCCCCCACCCCCCCCCCCCCCCACCCCCCCCCCCCCCCACCCCCCCCCCCCCCCACCCCCCCCCCCCCCCACCCCCCCCCCCCCCCACCCCCCCCCCCCCCCACCCCCCCCCCCCCCCACCCCCCCCCCCCCCCACCCCCCCCCCCCCCCACCCCCCCCCCCCCCCACCCCCCCCCCCCCCCACCCCCCCCCCCCCCCACCCCCCCCCCCCCCCACCCCCCCCCCCCCCCACCCCCCCCCCCCCCCACCCCCCCCCCCCCCCACCCCCCCCCCCCCCCACCCCCCCCCCCCCCCACCCCCCCCCCCCCCCACCCCCCCCCCCCCCCACCCCCCCCCCCCCCCACCCCCCCCCCCCCCCACCCCCCCCCCCCCCCACCCCCCCCCCCCCCCACCCCCCCCCCCCCCCACCCCCCCCCCCCCCCACCCCCCCCCCCCCCCACCCCCCCCCCCCCCCACCCCCCCCCCCCCCCACCCCCCCCCCCCCCCACCCCCCCCCCCCCCCACCCCCCCCCCCCCCCACCCCCCCCCCCCCCCACCCCCCCCCCCCCCCACCCCCCCCCCCCCCCACCCCCCCCCCCCCCCACCCCCCCCCCCCCCCACCCCCCCCCCCCCCCACCCCCCCCCCCCCCCACCCCCCCCCCCCCCCACCCCCCCCCCCCCCCACCCCCCCCCCCCCCCACCCCCCCCCCCCCCCACCCCCCCCCCCCCCCACCCCCCCCCCCCCCCACCCCCCCCCCCCCCCACCCCCCCCCCCCCCCACCCCCCCCCCCCCCCACCCCCCCCCCCCCCCACCCCCCCCCCCCCCCACCCCCCCCCCCCCCCACCCCCCCCCCCCCCCACCCCCCCCCCCCCCCACCCCCCCCCCCCCCCACCCCCCCCCCCCCCCACCCCCCCCCCCCCCCACCCCCCCCCCCCCCCACCCCCCCCCCCCCCCACCCCCCCCCCCCCCCACCCCCCCCCCCCCCCACCCCCCCCCCCCCCCACCCCCCCCCCCCCCCACCCCCCCCCCCCCCCACCCCCCCCCCCCCCCACCCCCCCCCCCCCCCACCCCCCCCCCCCCCCACCCCCCCCCCCCCCCACCCCCCCCCCCCCCCACCCCCCCCCCCCCCCACCCCCCCCCCCCCCCACCCCCCCCCCCCCCCACCCCCCCCCCCCCCCACCCCCCCCCCCCCCCACCCCCCCCCCCCCCCACCCCCCCCCCCCCCCACCCCCCCCCCCCCCCACCCCCCCCCCCCCCCACCCCCCCCCCCCCCCACCCCCCCCCCCCCCCACCCCCCCCCCCCCCCACCCCCCCCCCCCCCCACCCCCCCCCCCCCCCACCCCCCCCCCCCCCCACCCCCCCCCCCCCCCACCCCCCCCCCCCCCCACCCCCCCCCCCCCCCACCCCCCCCCCCCCCCACCCCCCCCCCCCCCCACCCCCCCCCCCCCCCACCCCCCCCCCCCCCCACCCCCCCCCCCCCCCACCCCCCCCCCCCCCCACCCCCCCCCCCCCCCACCCCCCCCCCCCCCCACCCCCCCCCCCCCCCACCCCCCCCCCCCCCCACCCCCCCCCCCCCCCACCCCCCCCCCCCCCCACCCCCCCCCCCCCCCACCCCCCCCCCCCCCCACCCCCCCCCCCCCCCACCCCCCCCCCCCCCCACCCCCCCCCCCCCCCACCCCCCCCCCCCCCCACCCCCCCCCCCCCCCACCCCCCCCCCCCCCCACCCCCCCCCCCCCCCACCCCCCCCCCCCCCCACCCCCCCCCCCCCCCACCCCCCCCCCCCCCCACCCCCCCCCCCCCCCACCCCCCCCCCCCCCCACCCCCCCCCCCCCCCACCCCCCCCCCCCCCCACCCCCCCCCCCCCCCACCCCCCCCCCCCCCCACCCCCCCCCCCCCCCACCCCCCCCCCCCCCCACCCCCCCCCCCCCCCACCCCCCCCCCCCCCCACCCCCCCCCCCCCCCACCCCCCCCCCCCCCCACCCCCCCCCCCCCCCACCCCCCCCCCCCCCCACCCCCCCCCCCCCCCACCCCCCCCCCCCCCCACCCCCCCCCCCCCCCACCCCCCCCCCCCCCCACCCCCCCCCCCCCCCACCCCCCCCCCCCCCCACCCCCCCCCCCCCCCACCCCCCCCCCCCCCCACCCCCCCCCCCCCCCACCCCCCCCCCCCCCCACCCCCCCCCCCCCCCACCCCCCCCCCCCCCCACCCCCCCCCCCCCCCACCCCCCCCCCCCCCCACCCCCCCCCCCCCCCACCCCCCCCCCCCCCCACCCCCCCCCCCCCCCACCCCCCCCCCCCCCCACCCCCCCCCCCCCCCACCCCCCCCCCCCCCCACCCCCCCCCCCCCCCACCCCCCCCCCCCCCCACCCCCCCCCCCCCCCACCCCCCCCCCCCCCCACCCCCCCCCCCCCCCACCCCCCCCCCCCCCCACCCCCCCCCCCCCCCACCCCCCCCCCCCCCCACCCCCCCCCCCCCCCACCCCCCCCCCCCCCCACCCCCCCCCCCCCCCACCCCCCCCCCCCCCCACCCCCCCCCCCCCCCACCCCCCCCCCCCCCCACCCCCCCCCCCCCCCACCCCCCCCCCCCCCCACCCCCCCCCCCCCCCACCCCCCCCCCCCCCCACCCCCCCCCCCCCCCACCCCCCCCCCCCCCCACCCCCCCCCCCCCCCACCCCCCCCCCCCCCCACCCCCCCCCCCCCCCACCCCCCCCCCCCCCCACCCCCCCCCCCCCCCACCCCCCCCCCCCCCCACCCCCCCCCCCCCCCACCCCCCCCCCCCCCCACCCCCCCCCCCCCCCACCCCCCCCCCCCCCCACCCCCCCCCCCCCCCACCCCCCCCCCCCCCCACCCCCCCCCCCCCCCACCCCCCCCCCCCCCCACCCCCCCCCCCCCCCACCCCCCCCCCCCCCCACCCCCCCCCCCCCCCACCCCCCCCCCCCCCCACCCCCCCCCCCCCCCACCCCCCCCCCCCCCCACCCCCCCCCCCCCCCACCCCCCCCCCCCCCCACCCCCCCCCCCCCCCACCCCCCCCCCCCCCCACCCCCCCCCCCCCCCACCCCCCCCCCCCCCCACCCCCCCCCCCCCCCACCCCCCCCCCCCCCCACCCCCCCCCCCCCCCACCCCCCCCCCCCCCCACCCCCCCCCCCCCCCACCCCCCCCCCCCCCCACCCCCCCCCCCCCCCACCCCCCCCCCCCCCCACCCCCCCCCCCCCCCACCCCCCCCCCCCCCCACCCCCCCCCCCCCCCACCCCCCCCCCCCCCCACCCCCCCCCCCCCCCACCCCCCCCCCCCCCCACCCCCCCCCCCCCCCACCCCCCCCCCCCCCCACCCCCCCCCCCCCCCACCCCCCCCCCCCCCCACCCCCCCCCCCCCCCACCCCCCCCCCCCCCCACCCCCCCCCCCCCCCACCCCCCCCCCCCCCCACCCCCCCCCCCCCCCACCCCCCCCCCCCCCCACCCCCCCCCCCCCCCACCCCCCCCCCCCCCCACCCCCCCCCCCCCCCACCCCCCCCCCCCCCCACCCCCCCCCCCCCCCACCCCCCCCCCCCCCCACCCCCCCCCCCCCCCACCCCCCCCCCCCCCCACCCCCCCCCCCCCCCACCCCCCCCCCCCCCCACCCCCCCCCCCCCCCACCCCCCCCCCCCCCCACCCCCCCCCCCCCCCACCCCCCCCCCCCCCCACCCCCCCCCCCCCCCACCCCCCCCCCCCCCCACCCCCCCCCCCCCCCACCCCCCCCCCCCCCCACCCCCCCCCCCCCCCACCCCCCCCCCCCCCCACCCCCCCCCCCCCCCACCCCCCCCCCCCCCCACCCCCCCCCCCCCCCACCCCCCCCCCCCCCCACCCCCCCCCCCCCCCACCCCCCCCCCCCCCCACCCCCCCCCCCCCCCACCCCCCCCCCCCCCCACCCCCCCCCCCCCCCACCCCCCCCCCCCCCCACCCCCCCCCCCCCCCACCCCCCCCCCCCCCCACCCCCCCCCCCCCCCACCCCCCCCCCCCCCCACCCCCCCCCCCCCCCACCCCCCCCCCCCCCCACCCCCCCCCCCCCCCACCCCCCCCCCCCCCCACCCCCCCCCCCCCCCACCCCCCCCCCCCCCCACCCCCCCCCCCCCCCACCCCCCCCCCCCCCCACCCCCCCCCCCCCCCACCCCCCCCCCCCCCCACCCCCCCCCCCCCCCACCCCCCCCCCCCCCCACCCCCCCCCCCCCCCACCCCCCCCCCCCCCCACCCCCCCCCCCCCCCACCCCCCCCCCCCCCCACCCCCCCCCCCCCCCACCCCCCCCCCCCCCCACCCCCCCCCCCCCCCACCCCCCCCCCCCCCCACCCCCCCCCCCCCCCACCCCCCCCCCCCCCCACCCCCCCCCCCCCCCACCCCCCCCCCCCCCCACCCCCCCCCCCCCCCACCCCCCCCCCCCCCCACCCCCCCCCCCCCCCACCCCCCCCCCCCCCCACCCCCCCCCCCCCCCACCCCCCCCCCCCCCCACCCCCCCCCCCCCCCACCCCCCCCCCCCCCCACCCCCCCCCCCCCCCACCCCCCCCCCCCCCCACCCCCCCCCCCCCCCACCCCCCCCCCCCCCCACCCCCCCCCCCCCCCACCCCCCCCCCCCCCCACCCCCCCCCCCCCCCACCCCCCCCCCCCCCCACCCCCCCCCCCCCCCACCCCCCCCCCCCCCCACCCCCCCCCCCCCCCACCCCCCCCCCCCCCCACCCCCCCCCCCCCCCACCCCCCCCCCCCCCCACCCCCCCCCCCCCCCACCCCCCCCCCCCCCCACCCCCCCCCCCCCCCACCCCCCCCCCCCCCCACCCCCCCCCCCCCCCACCCCCCCCCCCCCCCACCCCCCCCCCCCCCCACCCCCCCCCCCCCCCACCCCCCCCCCCCCCCACCCCCCCCCCCCCCCACCCCCCCCCCCCCCCACCCCCCCCCCCCCCCACCCCCCCCCCCCCCCACCCCCCCCCCCCCCCACCCCCCCCCCCCCCCACCCCCCCCCCCCCCCACCCCCCCCCCCCCCCACCCCCCCCCCCCCCCACCCCCCCCCCCCCCCACCCCCCCCCCCCCCCACCCCCCCCCCCCCCCACCCCCCCCCCCCCCCACCCCCCCCCCCCCCCACCCCCCCCCCCCCCCACCCCCCCCCCCCCCCACCCCCCCCCCCCCCCACCCCCCCCCCCCCCCACCCCCCCCCCCCCCCACCCCCCCCCCCCCCCACCCCCCCCCCCCCCCACCCCCCCCCCCCCCCACCCCCCCCCCCCCCCACCCCCCCCCCCCCCCACCCCCCCCCCCCCCCACCCCCCCCCCCCCCCACCCCCCCCCCCCCCCACCCCCCCCCCCCCCCACCCCCCCCCCCCCCCACCCCCCCCCCCCCCCACCCCCCCCCCCCCCCACCCCCCCCCCCCCCCACCCCCCCCCCCCCCCACCCCCCCCCCCCCCCACCCCCCCCCCCCCCCACCCCCCCCCCCCCCCACCCCCCCCCCCCCCCACCCCCCCCCCCCCCCACCCCCCCCCCCCCCCACCCCCCCCCCCCCCCACCCCCCCCCCCCCCCACCCCCCCCCCCCCCCACCCCCCCCCCCCCCCACCCCCCCCCCCCCCCACCCCCCCCCCCCCCCACCCCCCCCCCCCCCCACCCCCCCCCCCCCCCACCCCCCCCCCCCCCCACCCCCCCCCCCCCCCACCCCCCCCCCCCCCCACCCCCCCCCCCCCCCACCCCCCCCCCCCCCCACCCCCCCCCCCCCCCACCCCCCCCCCCCCCCACCCCCCCCCCCCCCCACCCCCCCCCCCCCCCACCCCCCCCCCCCCCCACCCCCCCCCCCCCCCACCCCCCCCCCCCCCCACCCCCCCCCCCCCCCACCCCCCCCCCCCCCCACCCCCCCCCCCCCCCACCCCCCCCCCCCCCCACCCCCCCCCCCCCCCACCCCCCCCCCCCCCCACCCCCCCCCCCCCCCACCCCCCCCCCCCCCCACCCCCCCCCCCCCCCACCCCCCCCCCCCCCCACCCCCCCCCCCCCCCACCCCCCCCCCCCCCCACCCCCCCCCCCCCCCACCCCCCCCCCCCCCCACCCCCCCCCCCCCCCACCCCCCCCCCCCCCCACCCCCCCCCCCCCCCACCCCCCCCCCCCCCCACCCCCCCCCCCCCCCACCCCCCCCCCCCCCCACCCCCCCCCCCCCCCACCCCCCCCCCCCCCCACCCCCCCCCCCCCCCACCCCCCCCCCCCCCCACCCCCCCCCCCCCCCACCCCCCCCCCCCCCCACCCCCCCCCCCCCCCACCCCCCCCCCCCCCCACCCCCCCCCCCCCCCACCCCCCCCCCCCCCCACCCCCCCCCCCCCCCACCCCCCCCCCCCCCCACCCCCCCCCCCCCCCACCCCCCCCCCCCCCCACCCCCCCCCCCCCCCACCCCCCCCCCCCCCCACCCCCCCCCCCCCCCACCCCCCCCCCCCCCCACCCCCCCCCCCCCCCACCCCCCCCCCCCCCCACCCCCCCCCCCCCCCACCCCCCCCCCCCCCCACCCCCCCCCCCCCCCACCCCCCCCCCCCCCCACCCCCCCCCCCCCCCACCCCCCCCCCCCCCCACCCCCCCCCCCCCCCACCCCCCCCCCCCCCCACCCCCCCCCCCCCCCACCCCCCCCCCCCCCCACCCCCCCCCCCCCCCACCCCCCCCCCCCCCCACCCCCCCCCCCCCCCACCCCCCCCCCCCCCCACCCCCCCCCCCCCCCACCCCCCCCCCCCCCCACCCCCCCCCCCCCCCACCCCCCCCCCCCCCCACCCCCCCCCCCCCCCACCCCCCCCCCCCCCCACCCCCCCCCCCCCCCACCCCCCCCCCCCCCCACCCCCCCCCCCCCCCACCCCCCCCCCCCCCCACCCCCCCCCCCCCCCACCCCCCCCCCCCCCCACCCCCCCCCCCCCCCACCCCCCCCCCCCCCCACCCCCCCCCCCCCCCACCCCCCCCCCCCCCCACCCCCCCCCCCCCCCACCCCCCCCCCCCCCCACCCCCCCCCCCCCCCACCCCCCCCCCCCCCCACCCCCCCCCCCCCCCACCCCCCCCCCCCCCCACCCCCCCCCCCCCCCACCCCCCCCCCCCCCCACCCCCCCCCCCCCCCACCCCCCCCCCCCCCCACCCCCCCCCCCCCCCACCCCCCCCCCCCCCCACCCCCCCCCCCCCCCACCCCCCCCCCCCCCCACCCCCCCCCCCCCCCACCCCCCCCCCCCCCCACCCCCCCCCCCCCCCACCCCCCCCCCCCCCCACCCCCCCCCCCCCCCACCCCCCCCCCCCCCCACCCCCCCCCCCCCCCACCCCCCCCCCCCCCCACCCCCCCCCCCCCCCACCCCCCCCCCCCCCCACCCCCCCCCCCCCCCACCCCCCCCCCCCCCCACCCCCCCCCCCCCCCACCCCCCCCCCCCCCCACCCCCCCCCCCCCCCACCCCCCCCCCCCCCCACCCCCCCCCCCCCCCACCCCCCCCCCCCCCCACCCCCCCCCCCCCCCACCCCCCCCCCCCCCCACCCCCCCCCCCCCCCACCCCCCCCCCCCCCCACCCCCCCCCCCCCCCACCCCCCCCCCCCCCCACCCCCCCCCCCCCCCACCCCCCCCCCCCCCCACCCCCCCCCCCCCCCACCCCCCCCCCCCCCCACCCCCCCCCCCCCCCACCCCCCCCCCCCCCCACCCCCCCCCCCCCCCACCCCCCCCCCCCCCCACCCCCCCCCCCCCCCACCCCCCCCCCCCCCCACCCCCCCCCCCCCCCACCCCCCCCCCCCCCCACCCCCCCCCCCCCCCACCCCCCCCCCCCCCCACCCCCCCCCCCCCCCACCCCCCCCCCCCCCCACCCCCCCCCCCCCCCACCCCCCCCCCCCCCCACCCCCCCCCCCCCCCACCCCCCCCCCCCCCCACCCCCCCCCCCCCCCACCCCCCCCCCCCCCCACCCCCCCCCCCCCCCACCCCCCCCCCCCCCCACCCCCCCCCCCCCCCACCCCCCCCCCCCCCCACCCCCCCCCCCCCCCACCCCCCCCCCCCCCCACCCCCCCCCCCCCCCACCCCCCCCCCCCCCCACCCCCCCCCCCCCCCACCCCCCCCCCCCCCCACCCCCCCCCCCCCCCACCCCCCCCCCCCCCCACCCCCCCCCCCCCCCACCCCCCCCCCCCCCCACCCCCCCCCCCCCCCACCCCCCCCCCCCCCCACCCCCCCCCCCCCCCACCCCCCCCCCCCCCCACCCCCCCCCCCCCCCACCCCCCCCCCCCCCCACCCCCCCCCCCCCCCACCCCCCCCCCCCCCCACCCCCCCCCCCCCCCACCCCCCCCCCCCCCCACCCCCCCCCCCCCCCACCCCCCCCCCCCCCCACCCCCCCCCCCCCCCACCCCCCCCCCCCCCCACCCCCCCCCCCCCCCACCCCCCCCCCCCCCCACCCCCCCCCCCCCCCACCCCCCCCCCCCCCCACCCCCCCCCCCCCCCACCCCCCCCCCCCCCCACCCCCCCCCCCCCCCACCCCCCCCCCCCCCCACCCCCCCCCCCCCCCACCCCCCCCCCCCCCCACCCCCCCCCCCCCCCACCCCCCCCCCCCCCCACCCCCCCCCCCCCCCACCCCCCCCCCCCCCCACCCCCCCCCCCCCCCACCCCCCCCCCCCCCCACCCCCCCCCCCCCCCACCCCCCCCCCCCCCCACCCCCCCCCCCCCCCACCCCCCCCCCCCCCCACCCCCCCCCCCCCCCACCCCCCCCCCCCCCCACCCCCCCCCCCCCCCACCCCCCCCCCCCCCCACCCCCCCCCCCCCCCACCCCCCCCCCCCCCCACCCCCCCCCCCCCCCACCCCCCCCCCCCCCCACCCCCCCCCCCCCCCACCCCCCCCCCCCCCCACCCCCCCCCCCCCCCACCCCCCCCCCCCCCCACCCCCCCCCCCCCCCACCCCCCCCCCCCCCCACCCCCCCCCCCCCCCACCCCCCCCCCCCCCCACCCCCCCCCCCCCCCACCCCCCCCCCCCCCCACCCCCCCCCCCCCCCACCCCCCCCCCCCCCCACCCCCCCCCCCCCCCACCCCCCCCCCCCCCCACCCCCCCCCCCCCCCACCCCCCCCCCCCCCCACCCCCCCCCCCCCCCACCCCCCCCCCCCCCCACCCCCCCCCAGGCTGATGGGAATTGTAGTTCCTGAACATCTTATGTTTTGCGGCTCCCCTACCCCTGATCTAGGCCAACCCTCTGTTCAATGCTGGATCAACCTGGAACTTCTTTGACAAGTGTTTGTCCAGCTACTACTTGAAAACTGGCAGAGAGGGGAAACTCACCACCTCCCTAGGCAGCCAGTTCCACTGCTGAACTACTCTTGCTGTAAATTTCCCCCCCTAATGTCCAGTCGGTACATTTACACCCAAAATTTATGTTCATTATTGTGAGTCCTATCTATCCTCCACTGCGAACATCAACAGCTCCCTGCCCTTCTCTAAGTGGCAGCCCTTTAAATAGTAAAACAGAGCAATCATTGCTCCCACAACTTTTCCAGACTGAACATTCCCAGGTACCTCAGCCTTTCCTAATAGGCCTTGGTCTCCAGGCCCTTGATAATCCTCATTGCTCCATTTTGTCCACATCCTTTGTGAAGTGCGGTCAGACTCCAGAACTGCACACAGTGCTCCAGGCGTGGCTGACCAACATGGTTTACAGTGTTGTACAGAAATAAATCAGCTATGGTGTAGCTAATACACACAACCTGACATAGGAGTATAAAAAGGCAGGCATGTACTGTGCTTCAGAGAAACGTTGCATACCATCTTTTAATTTGCACATTGCTCTTTGGGAGATGGGAAGGAGTTTCGGTGTGTACTGGTAAAATGTCCTGCAAAGGCATCTTGATAGGATAATGCATATGATCACAAGATTGCTTTTCTGCGTTTTATCAACATGCATAAATACATCAGTAATGCAATGTGTAACAAAGTTTAAGCAAATTGAAATAATTGAAAACAGTAGTAAACGGCATGTGCTCTCTTTTCTGGGTTTAATTTTAGAAGTTCTCTTAATTAAATCAGAATTAAGGAGGAATGGAATGCAGCACAGAGCTAAATTCTGGAACCATAAAAATGGAACAGGAGAATTCTTAAATGGAAACAGGACAGTCATCCTTAATTCTAAACTTTTCATTTCAGTGCTTTACTCGACTTGTACCTGCCAAATTTGTTTCTGTTGGGTATAGTCAGAATTCATATACATTCATTCCAATAACCTGAAAGCTTAAACAGAAGCTATGATTAACCAGAAGAACCTTAGCTGGTTTGTGGAGTGTGGATACAATTTACCACTCAACACTGTACACTGACAGAGAATGAAGGTTTAGTCCTGTGTGGAGTCTGTGAGCTCTTCATGAGCCTTAGCACCCCAACCACACATAGCTTGGCAAGTTTGCTATCATATACATAATCCTGTATTTTTCCCTTGATGATACAAAGAGCAGTTTCTTTTCATATGCAGACCAAACACTAAATTTTTGGCTTTAGCTTGTTAAGCCTAGTGCGTTGAAATGATACCAAGATCAGGAACTTTTCGAATGATTCACTCTGTTAAAATGTTTGTATTTATTTAAAGTGATAGTATTCCATCTTATCTCCTTAGACTCATGGCAATTGTCATCAAAGGTTCCTTAAACATTATTTAAATATTATTAAGATGTGTCAGAAATGTTAATATATGATGCTTAAGAAAATCTAATTTTAATATCATTTGATATGTCTACAATTCTTTTGATTTTACTTGAAATTATATTCAGAATGTTTGCTGTTTCTTTTAAATAATATTGAAGTTATGTATGCATACCATGCACAGAAAGGTAATGGCAAACAACCTCTGTTAATCTCTTGCCTTGGAATGCCTATGGGGCTGCCACAAGTCAGCTGTGACTTGATGGCACTTTTCACACACACACACACACACACACACACACACACACACACACACACACACACACACACACACACACACACACACACACACACACACACACACACACACACACCTCCCTTCTGGGCAAACAGAATGTTCTCCCTGTGCTGGGTAATGATAAGACACCAATAGTTCTCATATATGCCACAGTCTTATTTACTACACTGTTCTTTCATCTTTCCCACTAAGGTATCATTCAGTACCATTCAGATGTATTATTTAGAAAAAAAAACATTTATTTGGAACATTTCTGTGCTTCCTCTTCAGAGACTATGCTTCAGGTGGCTTGAGATATGCCAGTTGTTTCTTGTGATCATGGAGTTTGGTGATTTTTAAAAATTATTCTGAAGATGAAACATGTAAGTAGTCCTTGGAATCATTAATCTGATTCAAAGAGGTCTGGGTATTGTTTGAAGACACATAAAGCATCAGGCATGCTTAAAGTAAGCTGGGAACAGAGGTGTAGCTCCAAGGGAATGGGGGGCTCAATGCACCGGGTGCGCGCCCCTCTGGGGGTGTGGCAAGGGCATTCCAGGGGCGTGGATGGGGAGGGATGGGGCAGAGGACGCATCAGTGCACTGGGCGCTTTCCCCCCTTGCTACGCCTCTGGCTGGGAATATCTGAAGATGACCTTTTTTCCTTTTTGGTGTGGCATGATGTTGCAAGAGCATTTTAGTTCTGCAGAATCAAATATGAACAAGTTCGTAGATGTGCATGTGCTCTTGGCCCCAGGCCTACTGCTGCATAAACAGGTGGCAGCTGTGGCTAGGAGAGCCTTTTACCAGCTTCAGCCAGTTATCCAGCTGCAGCCTTTCCTAGGTAGACAATATCTGAGGTTGCAGGTCCTGTTTATGTATTTTACATCTACATCTAGATTAGATTACAGCAGTGTGTTCTACGTGGGGTTGGCCTTGAGAAGCATTCAGAAACTTCATTTGGGACAGTATACTGCAGCTAAGATGTTGATCTGAGTGGGTTGTGAGGACCATGGCACTCATGTCTTGGTCCATTGACATTGGCTCCCAATTTGCTTCTAGGCACAATTCATGATGCTGGTCTTAACTTCAAAGCCCACCATTCAGCACTCTACCACCAGTCACCTCCAAGCTCATGTGGTAAGCAGGTTCATAAGGGCATGCACTATCCTTCAGATATATTGGTCCTGAATCATATATTTATTTATTTATTTATTTTTGGAACTTTTATACCGCCCCATCCCCGAAGGGCTCTGGGCGGTGTACAACAGGTAAAAACAATAATACAGGTAAATAAAACATTAAAAGCAGCAACGATTAACCACAGTTATCAGAAGAGTAAAAATATAAATGTAAATGGGCCCAACATCTTAATTTTAAGATTCCCTCCCCAAGGGAGTGGTGGTCTAAGCTGAATGACATGACCCAATTGTCCAGATCGGGTGAGGGCCAGACAGGGAAGGAGGCACCACATCAGTGACCAGTTCCTCCAAAGGCCCGGTGGAACAGCTCCGATCTTACCAGGCCCTCTGGAGACTACGCCAAGGTCCATAGACCGGACAACTGGAGGCGTTCCCACCAGGCGGAGGCCAGAGCCGTAAAGGCCCTGGCCCGTGTGGAGGAAGCCAACCGCATCATTGAGAGGCCAGGGACCACCAATAGAATTGGCCTCAGCTGGCCGGAGGAGGAGGCCCGTGCAGGGGCGTATGGGGTGTCGCGGTCACCGAAGATGTCACGATGGTCCCAGGCGGCGTAAGGGCGCGAAGGTCAACACCGGCACCTGTGAAAATGATCCGGAACTCTGCACAGGAGCCAGTGCAGCTGGAGCAACACCGGCTGGATGTGTTCCCAGGTGGCGCTACCCGTCAGCAAGCGCCGCTGCATGTTGGACCAGTTTTAATCTCCGGATCAGAAGCAAGAGGCAAAGGCCAGCGATAGAAGGCGAGTTACAATAGTCCAATCTGCAGGTGACCGTTGCGTGGATCACGGTGGCTAGGTCTGCTTGGGAGAGGAGCCAGCCGGGCTTGGCGGGTGCGGGAGGTGGAAAAAAGGCAGCCCGGGTAGTACTTCGTTTTACCTGGGTCTCCATTGAGAGAGACAAAATCCAGGTGGACCCCCCAGGCTGCCGGGCCGGAGAAGTCCGGCGTAATGTGGCCCCCTCCCACACCCGTGACTGGAAGGTCCCCTCTCCCTCACGGCGGCCGGATATCCGTCTTCGTCCGGTTCGAGATTGCGCTATACGTCGCAACCAACCAGCTACCGCCTCCAAACAGTGCTGTAGAGCCGCAGGGGCGGCGGCTGCTCCCCCCTCCATCAACAGAATGAGCTTTGATACTAAGCTGTATGCTGGGCATCTTCTGTTGCCCTCTTCCACTGCCAGAGTAGACTTTTTATTGTTTCATTTGGCATTTCCTCTGTGATCCCTCCTTCCTAACAAATGTTATAACTGCTGTTTTTATGTCTTGTACTTATTTAAACTATTTAAAGTGTTTTAAAGATATGTTCATGTTTAGGGGAGAGGTAGAGTTTAATTATTTAAAATTTATTGTCGAAGGCTTTCACGGCCAGAATCAGTGGGGTGCTGTGTGGTTTCCGGGCTGTATATCCTCTGAAGATGCCAGCCACAGATGTAGGCGAAACGTCAGTAGAGAATGTTGCTAGAACATGGCCATACAGCCTGGAAACCACACAGCACCCCAGTATTTAAAATTTGATTTTACCAAGTGTGTTTTAAATTGTTAGCTGCCTTGGTGTCCCTTGTAAGGGGTGAGCTACAAATGTTCTAAATAATAATAATAATCAACACCAGAATTTGTAAAAGAGCTGCAAATACAAGATGGATCCCAAATCACACTGAGAGGCATCAGTTTTGTGTGGAGCAGTGTCTTGCTCCTTTACCAGTCTTTGACAACATGCCTTCATAGCACCACTTAGTGGAAGGAGGGATCATCTGACTGCTTACAGCAACAGCTTTCCCATATCACATGTGAGGAAAAAGTCAACGAAAATCAAAGCAGAGGTTTGGCAACTGTTTCAAATGCAATCCATGGCTGAGCTTTTTCCAGGAACTCCAGACCAGTTCACATTTTTGGCCCCACATCTAAATACAGTGTTTTAGGTAGGAAAGGAGGTGTGTTTGACCATTGAAATACATGAAAATGAATGACTGATTGAACCGGCTGGTAAGCAGCAATACTGAGATCTTGGAAGGAGCTTGGTAAGAATGATAAGGGAAAGTAGCAGGGAATCTCCTTGTTGCCTGAGTTTCTCAAACTAATATCTGCTTATGTTATGGAAGGAAATTTCACCATCCTTTTCTTTTTCTTTAGTAAACAGCAAAGGTGGAGAGAAAATACTCTCTTTCATGCTGCAGTAGTGAGCACAGGTGGCTGGATGCTAATTAAATCTTAGAACCGTGACTGGCTGAGAAACGAGGATTCGTTAGCAACACTGGCAGGGATGCCGCATAATCACCAAACATTTGAATTCTGGAGCACAACTCAGCGTCTGAGCTTCTCTGCTTGCAAAGATGCGGTTGCTACTATTGCTGTAGCAGATGCAGAGGAGAGGATCTTGCTGAAGTAAGCAGGGATAGCTGTCCATCTTGCGACTGAAACAAAACACATCAGATGTTTAGAGACTAAATGTCAGTCTTGTCCAATTCTATGTGAATACACCAGATGGGGAAATGTCCTATGTAAACTGAAGTCCTCAGAAAGGAGGCCCTCACATTCCCTGCATAAAGTAGCAAAGGGTGTAAAGAGAAGACAGAGCCATGATTTGAAAAAAAATCTTTGACTGATCCTGTCACAGTAACTGGGATGTATAAAAGAAGAACAGGAGTTTGGATTTATATCCCCCTTTCTCTCCTATAGGAGACTCAAAGGGGCTTACAATCTCCTTGCCCTTCCCCCCTCACAACAAACACCCTGTGAGGTAGGTGGGGCTGAGAGAGCTCTGAGCAGCTGTGACTCGCCCAAGGTCACCCAGCTGGCGTGTGTGGGAGCCGAAACTGGTGCATGCAATTTTATGTATTCATAACTAATTAACATAGCCCTATTTAAGAACATAAACAGCAATTTATTTGCTTATTTTGTACATTCTCATCCTACTTTCCCCTCAACTTGCCTGTTTCGTCCCTCCTCCATTCTATCATCACTACAACAACTCTGTAAAATAGGTTAGACTGAAAGAGAGCAGTTGGCCCAAGGTGACCAAGTGAGCTTCATGGCTGATTAAGTGACCTCAAATCCTAGTAGATACATTTAAATTATGCATTTTCATAAGTTATTAGTTTTATAAGCCATATTAAGCTGTTTCCTGTACAACTGGTGTTTGAACACATCCCAAATGGTTATCTACCTCCCATAATGTAACGCATGGATGATAGACTTTTAGGGTATATTTGCATTGGAATTTTCAATTCCACCAGTTTTATATTGTTGCAGAATTTCTTTGGAATGAATGAAAACAAGAAATCAGAAAACTGATTAACAGAGTGATCACCACCAGTACAGGAGGGATAAAATTTCATCCAGGTCCCACTGTGCCATTAGACTGCAAAGACATACTGGCAGGGGAAAAATGACACCAGTGCTGTACCAATGGGAAGCTAACACTCATGGAAACTTTATGGTTCCATGACTAACACTTATCAAACCACAAAAAGTAACATTTGTCAGAACAGGAGCTATGGTGAGAGAAGAGTGGCTATGGGTGAATGGAAGGATATATCCTTTTGCGCAGACATTTCAAGGTTCCATCCATAGCATCTCAGGGAATAGCTACAGAGAAGAATCCTTTTCTTCTTGATAAAGTTCAGGCTAAAACCCTCCCTGTTTGGTTTATCTTATTTCTTCCCCGCCATTTTGAAGTGTAGAATTTTCTCTTCTGTTTGCATGGCCCAGTAAATGTATTTTGGCTATTACCACAATAAAAACAGGAATGCAGAAGAACAGAGAGCAGAATAAGCAGGAACTGTGCCTCAGATTACCACACTGGAATAAAATTGCTGTCTCACATAGAAGCTGGACCTTTATTGTCATTATTCAAGGTTTTCCAGTGATCAGTGAGTCCATCTTCAGCCACAAAAGAATCCTGTCATATTGGAATTCTGCCAAGGAAACAACTATACCTATATTTTGATGTCTGATAGTCCCAATAACATAATGAAGGCTCTTTGGAATTGCTCACCTACACCCCATGTCATTATCTGGACCAAGACTATTTCCCATGATTAGGACTAGACTGTGTCACTTTTTATTGATGGATACAATCATCTTCCTAGTAACCTTCTTCCAACTTAAGTGGCTCTTTTAATGGAGGAAATCAAAGACTCCTTTGATTGGAAGAAAGTTTCAAACTTGAGTCAAAAGGAAAGATGGAGCACAAAAATGTTATTAAATATATGCATGCATGCATACATACATAGATAGATACACACGCACATAAACAAACTGCTCAGCAGAGTGGTAGCATAGGGGTAGGATCTACCATAGTGGTTCCAAACTATCCCAGATTGTTCAGCTGCAATCCTGGAACAGTATAAATGGTCTTGTCTTAAATTTCTCCCTAGATTATAGGCTACCTGGATACTCAGACCCTGCACTGGTAAATGGAATTTTGCCTGCCAAGGGTTTCCCAGAAGGATCAGTTTGATCACTGTGGGAAATAATTTGGGGAACTAGACAGACCTCTTCTCGAGGGCTTTTCCTACAACTACATTTTTAAGATATATTTTTTATCATAACATCTCTTTTTTTGTATTGTTGAAGGCTTTATCTGGACCAAGATCTCTTTTTTTGCTGTCAAATCACTAACTTATAGTGAGCTCAAAGAGTTTTCAAGATAAGAAATGGTCAGAAGGGGGTTGCCATTGTCTGCTTCCACATCATGGCCCTGGTATTCCTTGGATGTCTCCCATCCAAATACTGGCCAGAGTTTGTGACTGACCAAGGGTCACCCAACAAGTGGCAGAGTGGGGGTTTCCCAGATCCTAGTCTGACACCTTAAACCCCACACAACGCTGGCTCTCATCATAACATATTAGAGAAATATTTATCCCATACACTATTCAGTTGCAGTACTAACAATTTGGAGTTCAGGTCTTTTAAATTAAAAATTAAAAAAGAAGAAATTAGCCTCTCCTGCACTCCTGAGTTTTGTGCATTTGAGTATACCTGGCTGACTGAAATATTTCCTTAGGGAAGCATTCAGTTCAGACAATGTCCTGCAGGGTTAAACAAACAGGAACTCAGAGTTTTATTGGACTGTTGTTATGTGTGTTACCATAGGAACCATAGCTGGAATGCTAAAATGTGTTGTTCCTCCCCCAACCCAAAGGAAGGCAAATTGAGTATCTTGGTGTGTTTTAATCTTTACAATTCACTGCTGTTTGTTGGGGGCCATGATAGACTTGATCAGACTAGCTGCCTTTCAGAGATGCTAGGTAACTTTCTCAAAATGTTTGACCAGTTTAATTTAGTTCAAGGCACCAAATTCTACAAATGCTCCCATTCTGCCCAAAGAACAACACATGCTGTATACGTTCATACAGAAGACATATCTGGAAAAAAAAGCTTAAGGATATTGCCAGACTTAAAATGGAGTTCTAACTGCCCATCTGCCACAATTTTCATGACAAATGCAAATGTATCTACTCTGTGAAAAGGACACCCAAATAATCATCTTTAGACAATCTTTTTTTAAAGCAACCTAATACCCACTGTTGGCAACAATCCATTCTTCTTGCATGGCACAATTGCACTAGATAAGAATATATCATATTTGCTTAATACAGGCAAAAGTCCTGCTAAAGTCCCACTAGCATAATTTCTTACAGATGTTCTTTAGATTTGATGAGGTAGCAGATGCATGCATGTATGTTCATCTCCTTGACATGATGCATGAGGTGGGATGGGTACATATATGCAATATACACATGAAATCCCAGTTCCCATGATTCTTATTCCATGTTGTAAGAAAGTGGTCCTGGCCTGGTGGAATACTCTGTCAAATTCAACCCAGGCCCTGCAAGTTTTATCTCAAGTTCCAGAGCTATTCCACCAGGCCAATGGTTGACGATGATAATGGTAAATTTCTATGAAACTAGCCTCCCTGTCTCTGCCCTTAGTCTTTTCTTTCCTTTTCCCTTCCTTTCCCCCCCTTCCTATGTTCCTCCATCCCCCTAGTTAGAATCATTTTAGGTGCTATTGAAAGATTGACAAACTGTATTGAGATTTTAAATTGCATTTCTCTGTGAGCTGCCCTGATCCCACCATGGGGAAGTGTGGCCTATAAATCAAAGAATAAATTAAAAAATAAAAATGTACAAATTAGATCTACAGGCACACCATAGTACATATATAGGCCTTGCCACATATTTTTCATTGTGCATACCAGTGTGGGGTATATGTGTGTTCTTAGGAGATTGGCAGATTGAGAATATGAGATTGTATGAGACTGAGAATGTGTAAACCATTTGTTGTGTGAACATGAACTGCTGATGTCTCAGTGATAAAGGAGGACTTTAAATGAAGTAAGGAAACAATTTATGTCCTGCTATGCACAAATACAGCCAACAAAAATGCATTTCAGTGACATTCAGTCACTGATGCCCAAGGGACACCTCATAGTTTTATACCATTATGTGAGCAATGGACACAAAGGGGTTCAATAAGCATAAATGTAGTCTCTATAGAAGCATATTTAGGGCTACTGATGAGAATGGTAGAATAATGTTGAGTTCCACAGATACTTTCAAATCCTACAGCCATAGCAACATCTTCTGATGGCTTGGCTATTGTATGCAGAATTTCCTGAGCTAGGAATCGCCATGCCTTAGCCTTGGAACCTATCACTTCAAATTGTCACTAACACGTGAATTTCATTTACCACTAATTAGACATGACAAAGGCATGCTCATGTGTTCAAACACAGCTCCTGCCAAATAGATATAAAATGTGTGATGGAGCTGAGGATTTCATGTGAGGAAGAGGCAGAGGAAAGCATGCTGAGACCCTGCACTCCTCTTTCAGTCCTCTCCCAGCTGGGCTCTATTACTCCAAAGAAAGAGAAATTGTGAATATTGTAAGAGCTTAGTACCATTTACATCATGAGAACAGCAATCCTAAGGAGAGGAAGTAGTGGTTGCGGCACAGTCAGGGATGGCACAGCTATAGTGCCGCCTTGCTATACAAGTGACATCTGCAGCTTAAGGTGCTGTGCCACTGATTTTGCTGGTACAAGTTGGTGCCAGCAACAGGGAGCATTCCTGACCCGAAAGAGCTCAGAAATCCAACTAAAGCCAGCTCCATCCCTAGGGAGGCCTCCTTCAGTGCCAATGTAGGCACTTGCATTGGAGGAATGTTGGTGCTACTTAGTCACCTGGGCCTTGCACTGCCACACAGCTCCCTAACACCAACTTCAGTGCATCTGCACTGGCATAAATACCCCTTATGCTGGTGCAAGGAGCATCTATGCCACAGCTGGGATCCCACCACCTCTTGTCAGGTTGCCCCCACTCAGGATTGCACTGTTATCTCCCCTCAGGGTTCTAGGTCATGGGGAATTCTGCCAGCACTTCCAGTTAGTTCCTGACTGACCACCAGAACTCTAGAAGTTTAGAGAACAGAAAGTGTAACTTTTTATTTTAAATTGAATTTTGATTATAGGGAGGCTACTTCTCTCCAGTTCTAACTCTTTTCAGTGATTTTCCATCCTTCCTTCCCAAAAAAGTTTCCTCGCTGCCCCCGTCTCGTCCTTAAAAAACCTGTCTAACTGAGGGGGACTGTACCCCACTGAAACTGCTCAGATCTCCCCAAATTATATAGATTTTAAAATGGATAATGTTCAAGATTGGTAGCCATTCCAGGACTTAATTTTCAGTGTAATCTCCCATCATTCTAAGCACTCTGATCTCAATCCTCTTTCAGATTGCATCACTAACATAGTTTGCAATACTATATTTTACTTTCTTTTATGAACTTGAGCTGTCTCAACAAGATCTAAAGCAATCATAGAGATTTCTAGAAGGAAGAAGACAAAAACATTATTACGTTTTGTGTTTAAGAACTGAGCTGCTGATGTTAAGCTTTTCAGAAGTTGAATTACTCCCTCTATGTTTGTTGACATTGTCAAGCATCCACCCGAAGCAAGAGAAGGGCTACTCATAACGCCTGCCAAAATAAGTTAGTTTGGTTTTGTCTAAATGCCCATTTCTACAGATCATAAAACTGTTGCACAATTTGGTTTCACTGGCAGCCTCTGCTTGACAGTAGCCAACTTCTAGAAATGTAGAAGTTTGCTTGTAGGTTCAAACTATTCTACTATCAAGAGAGATGGACATGGCTTACCTGGCTTTGACTGACCCTTAATCCACTGAAATTATTATGAATGCTCAAAACAGTTTGCTGGCACTGCAGTTTTGTTTAGATATTTCCAGGAAACCTTGCTCCATAGGCTGGGAATTTATATGGACTGAAAGGTGAATGTTAATTGCCTTTCAAGTTAAAGAGTGCTTTAAGTGCCATTCTTTAAAAATAATTTGCCAACTTCAGAAACAATTTAAATTGCCTATGATTTGCCATTGCATATTAGAAATAATTGAATAATCCTTAGCAGAAGTGGTGGGATTCAAATAATTTAACAACCGGTTCCAGTGGTAGGATTCAGATAATTTAACGACTGGTAGTTTACAAGCACCATTTTAACAACCAGTTCTACCAAAGTGGTACAAACCTGTTGAATTCCACCACTGCTTAGCAGTATAGTTACAGAGACAAATGGGAAAAGGAAGCAGAAGTAAAGTAAGAATCCAAGTGAAGCAGGAACCCCGCTCCACCTGAATTGATACCCCCCCCCCCAAAAAAAAATCAGGCTCTGTTTTTAGTGACTGTTCAAGAAAATGTACTTATGGGTTGTGGAAGGGCAGCATCCCAGGAGAAAAATAACAAAGAAAAATAGGTTTCATCTGTTTACAGAAAGTTCCTACATAGAGTTCTTGGTGATTCCTAGAGCTACCCAGAGGTGACAAAGGTAGCTCTAGAAATAACTGGAAACTCTATTTTCTGGTGATTCCCTGAGCTACCCATTGTTCCCTCTAGGAATCACCAGGAACTCTAAGGTAAGAACTTTCTGTAAGTCAACAAGACCTAATTTTTACTTTAATTTTTTTCCTGCCACTGCTGAGGGCTTGGCAGCCCTAGCAATTTTTTTCTCTTAGCTATTAAAATGTTCACACAAAAGTTTAATCCTTCATTGGTCATTTTGTCTTCAGAAATTTTCATTATGAATGAGAAAATTCCTACAGCATCTACAGTATGATGTACAAATATTCTTATATAAAAATGTGATAATGAAATTTGTTGCCAACCTCCTGGTGCAGCCAGAAGATCTCCTGCAATTACTATTGATTTCCAGATGATGAAGATAACATTTCACAGGGGAATTGCCTGCTTTGGAGAATCACAGCTAATTTTCATGTAATGTCTGCGTAGTTTCGAAGACAGCTCATTGAAAATTTTAAAAAGGGAAAACTATATATTGCCAGAATCTGCGGGACAAGCTGAATTATACAGATTTTAATTCTTTTTACTTTCTTAAATTCTTTTGATGCTTTTGAGAAACCAACAAACATAGAAGAAAGAGCACAATACCCATAATGTTATGCAGCTTTCAGCACCTGGTTAAGATCATTGTTTTTGCCTAGACATTTGACTGATTTATACCATCTACCCCAAGATCACTGGGTTCTTTGGAACCTGCCCTCCACCTGCACTTGAGGCATTAGGGAGGGGGTGGGCTTTGGTGTGTTGGTTTGGATTGTTTTTAGGTATGTTTTTAGGAGATGCTTTATATGTTTATGATGATGGTTTTATTGTGATGTTTAGATGCATTTTTATATTATGTAACCTGTCCTGGGATGAATTTGAGGGGCAAGAAAGAAACTTGCTAAATAAATGAATGAAAGACTGAATAAATTAATAAATAATGTTATGTTACGTTATAATATAAACCCCAAGCAACTGGTGTTCTGAAGTATATGGAGTCTTTGCATCTGGAGGTCACCTAACCTTTGAACATCCTCTTCTCCTTTGCTCCCTCTAATATTCCCTAACATTTTGAGAAATTTGCTACAATACCTTTCAGGACATATTTTATTTGATTCTTAATCAATCAATGTGCAGTGAAGAAAAAATACCAAATGCCATAAGATACTGTTTCTTGGGGCAGATCTTGGTTTCCAAAATGCAGAACAAAGCCTTGCCTTGAAATTACACATTGAAGTTGGTTCTTCTAGGAGTCACTTCACACTCACTGATTTCCCTACAGAAATATTATTCTACACTGGAAAATGTGTATACCTGTCATCTATAATCAAATAGCATGTTCTACTTACTGAGATAGCACAATTACAGTTGCATTAATCATACATGACAACATATGTTCTTTTGTCTAAAAAGTAGAAATATCAATCATAAAAATCACCTCACTTCCAGCCTCAGTGCAGTATAATGGGGTTTGCAAGGTGCAAGTTGTAAAACCACCCCTAAATTTAGAAGGCAGGCCTCTTTATAAGCACCACCATGCACCAGAGGGCAGATGCTACTCAGCAGCTGTTTGTTAAATTTGTTCAACTCTACCTTTAACCATAGTGGTTGAAGTGCAGACTTGAGTGTCTGCACAGTGCTAAGAGAAAGAATTTAACCCAAATATTACTGATTGTCTGAACAAGGAAATTAAGAGGTCTTTATTATGGCATCCATAACCAATGTCACAGGGGCTGTAACACAGTCTTCTCTTTTACCAAGAGAAGAATTCAGAAGGCTGCCCCTGAGAGTGGAGGCTTTTCCTTTGCTGCCAGGTGGGCCAGAGCTGGAGTTTGAGGAGATATGTTCAGGAAGCACCTGTCTTAGGAAATGTGTAAAGATGACAGATGACAGTGAATGGGCTGGCAGCAAGGGGTTCAGTGTGGTATGTTTCCCTCAGCAAGCAGAGTGCAATGAGGCATTGACATGGGTTGGGCAAGAGGTCAGGTTGCTGAAGGAGCCCACACATGTCTCTTTCTCTTGCTCTCTGTTTTTTTTTCATGTCCCACTGAACAGCTCCTATGCTTTCTCCAGTCTTTTTTCTTTCTTCCAGCTCCTACCCTACATTTACTAGTTGCTAGATGGCTTTCTCCCTCATTATTGTCTCAAAGGGAAGGGGAGGCTAGAATATGAGAAGCAGGCAAGGAGGAACAGGACAGAAAGAGAGCAATGCAAATGGCAAGGCAGCTGTTAGGGAGGGCTGGCCCACAACACACTTTCAGAGGCTTCGTGACCCACAGGTTGGAGAAACTGCCTTAGAGCATACTGGGAAATATATTTCCCATGATGCTGTGATCTTTTTGTCAGACACCTTGACAGCTGCATTCACAGAGCACCAGGTGCCATGGGCACATTTTAAGGGTTGCAGGGAGAGAAGCAGATAAAAAGAAGTTACCTTCCTTTTGATTGCCACTGCATGCCATAGCATCAGCAGCAGGTAAGCTGCAAGTGGGGTGGGTGATAGGGAACACAGAATCTTAATATGTTTCTTATGATCTCAAGCTTGGCATAACCACATTTGTCAACTTATGGGCCATTTACAGTGCCATTCTCAGCAGAGTTACACTTCTGAGTCCACTGAAGTCGAAGGGCTTATAAGGGTTTAACTCTATTTAGGATGGCACTATTAATATCTGTTGGGGGGGCTCTCTGGTTATTAGCCTGTTAATGCTGACAAGTCCAAGGTAGCATGCAGTCCCTTTATGTGAAACCAAAAAAATCAGCATATGTATGTTAAAATGTCAGTTACCAAAATAGTCACAGGGTTTTGAAAAACCCCTACGCTGAAATTAAATCCGTAATACTCTTCCACGTCCTTGCAGCAAGTATCAGACAGAAACATCATTTCTCTACTTTCACAATTAAATCTCTCCTTCCTATGTTCAGGCTTTTTTTTTTTGTCAACCCATTATCAACGGTGAATGACAATGTGCTTGCCATTCCTACAATTAATGCCATTTTCCCTTCCTATGTTCACTTCATTGGAAATACGCCCTGACAGCCATCAGCAGCGGTGAATGAAACCCCTCCACACATTCTCTGGGAGGTGTGTATTATTGTGCCGTATGGGGCTTGAGACTCTGTAAAGCGTTGACGACAAAAACCCTCCCGCCTTTGATGAGTGGAGCTGACATCAAATGGGAACTCAGGCATTCAGAGTCAACACTATAGGAGGCCTGCTGGAGGAAAAGCACTGCGCCTTCAACAGGCGCCACTAGTGGCCCCTTCATGTGTTGCAGACAATGCCACTTTAACTGCCCCTTGAAAGAGCTCTCTCCTCTTCCCTGTCAAGTTTGACACTGTTCCCAAAGTCTAACTCTTCTGCCTTCGAAATGGAAAATTTACATTTGACACTCCACTGAAACGTTTGGTGATATCATAAAGAACTGGTTCCATCATTCTGCTAGTTTCTGGACTGGAATTAAACCTGAGCCTCATGCAAGGCAAGCAGGTTGTTTTGTACAGACAGGGCCCACTCTCATGGACAGACCTTGGATGAGATCCCTTGCTTGGGTTTTCTCTCTTCTTTGCCTCTGAACATGATCCCCTCTTTTGTATGGCGGGGGAGCACATTAGCGGTGGAACCTGGCAAACCATAATATCACTTTGAGGTCAGTTAGCTGTTTAGATGTGAGCCCTGCACGACTGCAGTTAGGTTGGCTGGAAATGTGTTTGCCTTAAGTTCCCTGAGTTCAGTGAGGTCATTTTCTCATCTTCGCCTGTTTTCTGTATTTTCCACAGACATGCCAGTCTCAAACAACACCCTCTTTCTTCATATTAGAAATGGAAACACGTCCTCTGCAGGAATTTTCCACTTAATAGCTTGTGCTTTCCTACCGGGGGCCTCAGCGCACCACCACTGCAATGCCGTATTTCTTGCCGCTGCAGTTTGACATTTTGCAGCCAGCACAATAAGCTGTATTCACTCGCTGCAGATTTTTTAAAAAAAAACACACGCAGATCTGTATAGACACACAGTGCATAATGCAAGCCCCTTCCCTGCCATTCCTCAGATAAAAGATGTTGGAACAAGATTTGGTGCAGCAGCGTTGTCAAATCGTAATGATCTTTTATAGCACTTCCCTCCGCTTCTCCCCTTCAGACATAAATATGCACAAGTGAGCCTCTGTTTTGTGCTTGCTTTCCGGCAAGCAGGAAAGGCAATTCTCGTGTTCCATATCCGCCAGTAATTGTTTGCCTTTGTGAATTATACCCTTTGCATAGCATGTGCAAACTGTACATCAGTGCCTGACATGATGATAATCTCTGCAGTAAACAAAAACAAACCAAACCCAACAGCAACACATCTTTAAAACATGTTGAATGACCTGCCTGGGCGCCATTGCATTTGTAAGACTCTAAACCCAGATGCTGCAATGCAAGATCTGACCAAAAAAGAAACCTGAAAGGATAAGGGAAATAAAAGATTTAAATGGTTTGGACGGAAGGGTGCTGAATATGGTAACAGTGATAATTACAAAAAAAAGGGGGGGGGAGGGAAATGAAAGAAATCTTGCACAACTTAAACCTTCATTATCAGAGATGATCTTGAGGATTTTCTCCACTATTCCTAATGCCCAAGCAGAGTGTCGCTGTGTTTATGGTTGAAGCAGGTTCCCCTGTCTGCCCAGAGTGGTAGAGCCTTCAGACAGCGAGGTCCCAGCAGGTCAAGCTGGCTAGCATGTTGAATTGTGTATTATCAAATGGAATCAGGGGTTGAGAGACGGGGTGGGGAAGGGGGAGTGAAAGGGGTGGGAAGAGAGAGGAGAGGTATGGTAGCATGCAGACAGGGAGGGTGGGCCATTGAGGGGGGAGTGATTGATGGATTGCAGGACACCTAGGGTATTTCTTTCAGGGGGTATTACTTCCACTGTTAGCCAAGAACAAGAGCAAGGGGGAGAGAAAGCAGCAGGGACTGACAGCCTTGTGTTGATCAAAGGGACACAGCACTGAATGCCTTGCTCGCTATTTATTAGAAAGACAGGAGGGCTTTGCTATTCTAGCAGGGAGAGGGGGATTAAAGATCAAAAAAAGGGGGGAGAGGGGCCTGGCCTGACTTTGTTGTTCGATACACACACTTCTTATTTTCAACAGCTGAGATTTTGGATGATGATGATGATAATGAACAATTATTGCAGTACCTTTTTTAAAAAAATGTTGGGAGGTCCCTCTGTGGGGAAATGTTTGGGAAACTGTCTTTTAGCCTGATTAACCTAGGAAATAAAGTTTAGCTGCACCGCTGGGATTCTATTAACATCATCCATTCACACATACAGCAAAGAGGTGTGTTCAAAAATGTGTTCCGTCGTTGTGGATGATCTCATGTTGCAAAAATGATTCTCCGCTGCTGTGCAGGGGAAGGTTACTTTGCTAGCATGGCATCTGTTTCTCAGCAGCAAACTACATTTTATGCAGTCACAAGTAACAAAACCTGGATAGTTCCTTCACCTTTGCAAAGTACCCACTGAGGCAGAGAATGAAGAAAAGGAAAAGTTCCCTGAAGTACCCTTCATCTTCTCACTGCTTTTTCCTACATAGTTCAGACCCATATTCTGTAGGATTAAACAGTGTGGCATAATTTAATTTAATGGGGTATTATATGTGCTTTGTTTTATGTTCACCACCAGTTGTTAACACTCCTGTGTCCCTGCAAAGAGGCAAGACACACAGAGGTGGGATCCAGCAGGTTCTCACAGGTTCCCGAGAGTAGGTTACTAATTATTTGTGTGTGCCAAGAGGGGGTTACTAATTGGTGATTTTGCCACTTGATTTTTGCCTTTGTTACGCCCCTCCACTCAGCAGTAGCGCGCAGAACTTGAAGCAATCTAGCAAGAGGTACACCGGCGTGCGTGGCAGCCTACTCCTGCGTGCATTTGTTTTCCGCCCAAGGATCAGCGCAGAGGCTGCGTCCTTGTCACCCAGGAATGCCCCGCCCCCAGAATGCCCAGCCACACCTCCGTCGTGCCCCGCCCAGCCCCATTGGCGCTACGCCACAGTTTGAATCCCACCACCATGGGAATCTGTTACTAAAATTTTTGGATCCCACCACTGAGGACACACATATAGTTTACTAAGTGCAAACATTATGTGGATACTGGCCATGTTAAGTAGTATAGAAAAGAACAGATACCACTACAAATGGGTGCTGCTAATCAGCAAAAAATACAAAAAACAAACCACCAACTCTAGACTGAACAGTCTTTTTTCTGCTTTTCACAGCAGCCTTAACATTGTCCAGATGACAGCTGAATGTACAGTAGATGTGTATAGAGGGGAACAGGCATTATTCCTAGTTTGTGGGTACTCCTTTATTTCTATGTAAGTAGATCTTATTTGCTATTAGGAACTGTAAAAAAACCCTTATTTTATTTATTTATTTATTTATTTATTTTTGGAACTTTTATACCGCCCCATCCCCGAAGGGCTCTGGGCGGTGTACAACAGGTAAAAACAATAGTATAGGTAAATAAAACATTAAAAGCAGCAACAGTTAACCACAATTATCAGAAGAGTAAAAATATAAATGGGCCCAACATCTTAATTTTAAGATTCCCTCCCCACCCCCCACCCCCCACCCCCCAGGGGAGGCATGGTGGTCTCGCTAGATGACAATGACCCAATTGTCCGGGTCGGGCGAGGGCCAAACAGGGAAGGGGGCACCACATCAGCGGCCAGTTCCTCCAAAGGCCCAGCAGAACAGCTCCGTCTTGCAAGCTCCTCACGGAATCCTCGCTACATGGGATTCCCTGGAGGGGCCCGGACAGCTGGGGATCTATTTATCCAACCAGCTGCAATGGTCTACATAAAGACAAGATCTGCTGTGTTCCCAGTTTTTCTCTCCTCTTCTGCATTTATATAATTTACTTTATACTGGGAGGGTCATATGATCATGGCTCATAGAATCATAGGGAAGAGACCCTCCAGGGCCATCAAGTCCAACCCTCTGCAATGAAGGGACATGCTAATTTTTGCAAAGCAACCTACTGTTAAAGTCATGGGTTCAATGGTGAGTGAAAAAGATGGCAATATATCTAATCAAAGTTTATCAGAATAACAGGCCAGTGGCAAGAACTGGGAGCCTGAGGCAAGAACTGAATTGCACCCCCTGCACACTCCTTGCAAGCATCCAGCACTCATCTGTGGGCCCAGGGAAGCAAGGTGGGGAGAGATCATGATCCAGGGGCGGGGAGGAAAGCTGATCCAGGATCACTGCCCCCACCTTGCTTCCCAAGGCCTGCAACTAGCTTCCAAGATCTGACTAGATTGGGCTATATACCATGCCACCTCCCCCCACCCAGGCTTCCTAAAATATTAATATGCCAGTAGCTTGGATGTCCCTCCCCTTCACTGAACTTCCCTCCTCTTCATGCTGCACTGCGTAGCAATCTGTGCAGGGAAAGCAGGAGAGCTGGGTCTTTCCAACCCTACAGGTTTTGTGCAGGTTTTACAATGGAAAGAGTTTTTCCCCCCACCTGGTCGTGAAAAGGTGTGTGGTCACCACCCCCTCTGGAAGCTAATGAGCAAGCCAGGAAGGCAGCGAGTGAGGGGGGGGTCTCTCCCAATGCCAGCAGCTGCACCAGTGGGTGTCAAAGTCACAGCCACAGCCCAGGAAAGAGAGAGCAGCAGAGCTGGCCATGGTGCTGGGGGTAGCTGGGCATGAAATTGGGAGGTGGCAGTGGCAGGTGCTGTGCTTATCCAAGCCACACCAGCCTGCAAGGTGGGGAGGGGGTGGGGAGGAGAGAACACCAAATACCTTTCTTGCTGAATCACCAGCCTGCATGCACTCTCTCACAGGCAGTGGCCCTCCCTTGCCCTTCCTGGCCTGCAGGGAGGGGAGGGGGAATGTGGCTCACTCTCCTGCTTTTCTCACCCAATTGCCAGCCTGCCTGGCTCCTGCTTGCCCTTCCTGGCCTGCAGGGCGGAGGGGTGCATGGCCAAATAAGCCCCCCATATGACTGAGGCAAGTGAAGCTTAGGTCCCAAGATCCCTCCACCCCCCACAAGATACACCCATGCAGCAGCCAGGCAATCAGCTTGCAAAGAAAACAAGAAGTAAAAATGAACAGTCAAGTGGAAACAAGCTTGTTGAAAATGGAGCAAAGCAGAAAACATAAATCTTGAGATTCTATGCGCACAAAATTTTCTTTCAAATACTTGTTGAATATATTAATCACAACATTTTAATTATCTAATATCATTATGACTTAGTGTATTCTAATGATGTTCCCATTGGCTTCAGTAAGAAATAAAAGGTGCTGTCAATTTTGCGGCATATGCTTCCAACCGTTCAATTTATTTGGTTCATTTACTATGATCAGTGTGAGCTAAAGTTGCTCAGCTAAGACTGGCAATTGGTGAGAGGGCTGCATTGGGGATATGGTGCGGGGGGGGGGGCAACATCATGGGTTGCATGAAAAATAACCTGAAAAAATGCATGAAAAATAACACAATGAACAGGTATGTGCAGCTCGAGATAACAGAATAGTTCAGCAAAGGTGAGCTGTGCAAGGATTTTTGGAAATGCTTGCCATTCCCAGAAATGCCAATCAGAATTATTGCATTTGGCCGAAATGTCTGGTAAGTGTTCAGGTTGGAGAAGATCCCTTCCAGGTACATATTGCTGAGACTTACTCCCTTCACTATCACTGCTGCCCCCAGGAAACAGAGACTTTAAGATGGTGAAAACCAAAACATAAAGCAAAGTGAAGATGAAGAGCCAGTAGAGTCATCAAATTAATGTTTGATGGTGACCTATTTGGTTTCCTGCCAAAAGGCATAAATAATTTCATTTGGATAATATACTTTTCCAGTGCTAATGAACAGGGACCAGTTTTGAATGTTGATGCTCACATAAACATTGCTTAGATCATATTTTAATGTGCTTTGTTCCAGATCTACATCCTTATCTATTACAATGAATAGTTAACAGGAAAAAACATCCCATATTTGTCCACCCATTGCTGAGCAAGTGTTAAGCATCTTTCATTGCCTTGGAATCAGACTTTCTGGCACATGGTCTAACTGTATTACTAATTTTTAAGGGCTACAACTCATTGAAGCCACCTAGTGTTATAGGCCCCTTCCGCACACGCCAAATAATGCGTTTTCAAACCACTTTCACAACTGTTTGAAAGTGGATTTTGCTATTCCGCACAGCTTCAAAGAGCACTGAAAGCAGTTTGAAAGTGCATTATTCTGCATGTGCTGAATGAGCCATAGACCTGGTGTGAAATGTATCATGACAAATCCTTCCAAGCAAAAAAAAATATTGTCGAAGGCTTTCACGGCCAGAATCACTTGGGTGCTGTGTGGTTTCCGGGCTGTATGGCCGTGTTCTAGCAGCATTCTCTCCTGACGTTTCGCCTGCATCTGTGCCTGGCATCTTCAGAGGATCAGATCCTCTGAAGATGCCAGCCATAGATGCAGGCGAAACGTCAGGAGAGAATGCTGCTAGAACACGGCCATACAGCCCGGAAACCACATAGCACCCAATATATATATATATATATCTTTGTTTCTGTTTAAGATGAAATTACTCAAGGAAAGCACTATCTAAATCATCCCTCCTTATGCATGCAAGAATTCTTGGTTCCCTTTTCCATGCTAATTTCCTTGTTTAGAAATCAAAGGACTTGGAAATTCCTGTAGACTGCATAATTAGCTTTAATATGCAGCCTTGCCACTTTTGAGGTGCTGTATATGCTTTCTGCATGAGCAGAAATTTCCCATTGAATGCGCAGCAATCACATGTGGATTGGCTGGTTAATTAAGAGAGTTAGAACCCTGTTTAATTCCATTTTAGACCACAGCAGTTTGGACAAGGGTAATCACCTACCACAATATATAGCCATTTAAGTTCATTTAAAGGAAAATGTGTTAAGGTGTACCTTTGCTGTTTTCTACCCTGCTTTATTGTCCTGAACTCCCTAGCCTGGAGCTTTTCTTATAACCAGACTACTGCTTTTTAGAAATTTATTGAACCAGATAGTCTTGATATCAGCAGCTGAGCCACGATCTTGAGAAAGCTCACAATTTTAATAGCACATGTGGTACTGGCAGATCCCTATATTTATACCATTGTCTCTATTATTTGTAATGTGGAAGGTGAACAGGAAGTCCCATTTTAACTGTGATCTTTGACTATTTTGCTTGCCTGCATAGCCAGCTGCGTTTCTGATCTGATCAGGGTTCTAGGTCCCAGTTAGGCTTGCCAACTCCCGCTTAGAAATTTTCTGTATATTTGGGCAGGAGAAGGTGGAATTTGGGGATGGGGTGGAACTCAGAAGGAATATGATGCAATGTTCCTCCATTTAAAAAAGCATTAAAATGTGCTGTTATGTGTATTCAGAACTTGGCTTGGCAACCTCCAAGTGGGGTCTGAAGATCACTTTGCTATATAGATATATGTAATCTTCCACGTTGAGACCATAGATGAATATTTGTGTGCATAACACATATATTTCTCCACAAAACAAAAAAACAAAACAAATGTTAAAATGTGCTATTATGCATACTCAGAACTTGGCTTGCCAATCTCCAGGTGCAGCTGGAAATCTGAAATTACAACTTATCTCCAGACCAGACACCAGAATCCCTGGAGACAATAGCTGCTTTGGAGCGTGGACTCAATAGCTTCCCAGCCTGCTGAGAAATTTCCTTTCCTCAAACCCTGCTGAGGCTGGACTCCTTCCCCAAATCTACAAGAATTTTCCAAATAACTCCCCCCCCCCCATTTTTATCCCTTTAAAATAACAGTCTTTCTGTCTCTCATTGTCTCTCATCCATGGACCAGATCAAGGCAAATTACTTCCCTATTCTGAAAAAAATCTTCACCCAAAATACTGTATATAAAGAAATCTGACATTTACTACTGATTTAAACAGATCCTCCTGCGCCCACCACCAACAGCTGTCTAGAGACCATTTTATTGTTCAGCACAACGAGCTTTATTCCGAGTCTTGACTAATTTTTTGCCACATGCAGTCTCGGCCATTAAACTATTCATCCTGAGGTCCAGATAATTTATGAACAAATTACATTGTTATCTATCCCAAAACTGATCCTTGCAGGGCCCTACTGCTTATTTTCCTACATTGTGAGAACTGTCCATTTATTCTTATTCTTTACTTCCTGTCATTTAACCAATTTTTAATACATGAGAGACCCTGTCCTCCTATCCCATGACTGCTAAGTTTATTCAGGAGCCTTTGGTGAGGTACCTTGTCAAAAGCTGAAGTATGTAACATCTAACAGGTTACCATTGTCTACATTCACTTTCTCAAAGAACTCCAGAGTTATATTCTGCCTTTCTGACAACAGGGATCTAAAGCAGCTTATAACATTATCCTCTCTTCCATTGTACCTGCACAACAACCTTGTGAAGTAGGTGTGACCTGGCCCAAGGTCACTCAGCAAGCTTCCATGACAGAGTGGGGATTTGAACCTGGATCTTCCAGATCTTAGTTTGACACTCTAACCACTAAACCACAAGGGCTTTCAAGAACTTCACTAACAATTCTCTTGATGAGAATTAATAAAAACTGTATGTATGCAAAAGGAAAAAAAAGTGCTTTGGAGATATTCTCTCTCCTCTCATTTCTGTCCAGTCATTCCTCCAAGGTTCACAAAATGGAATATATGATTCTTCCCTCTTTATTTAATGCTCATAACAAGTAAGGATGTTCAAACATACCACCAGTTCTGCTTATGTGCCACTCAAGAACAAGGATCTGAATTTTCAATTAAGTAATTGGCTGTTTGTGAGTACATTGGGTACTCATTGGGTTATTTTTCACAGATTCAAACACTGCAGTGCAGCAGCAGCATCCCCATTTCATACATGCACTTTCTCACAAAGCACAATTCCTCGTTTCCTCTCCTCTACCGCAGACGTGTCTTTGCTGCCCAGCAGCCAGTCTTGCAAATTAGTAAATCAGCCAGTAATTATAAATAAACATTGTATTTTAAAAAGTCTGGGTTATCGTTGATATTGTTTCACACATGCACAGTCTTGCACAGCCTTATGGGATTCATAATACCTTCCTATTATAATTTAATCACCTAATCCAATTATCCATGACCCTGGGGGACAGGGGCGTACCTAGGCAAACTGGCGCCCGGGGACAAAACCTGAGTTTGGCGCCCCCCCCCCCCCGGCCTGGCGTATGGGCGGCCACCCTCCCCCACCATGACCAATTTGGGCATTTGGGGTTATTTTTGCTGGTTCGCAGGATGATTTAAAGCCAGCCGCACTGATGATACTCAGGGTACCAGATTGTCCTGATGATAGCCATTCAATTTCAGATGTTTATTCAGTGGGACCTCAGTAAAATTATTAATGCTAACTGGGGGCTACCCATTTGAGGACAATACTTTGTCCTCCTGAACATAACTTCATCAAATTCTTGGGTGGTATCATAAGAATAGTTAACAGCATTTTATACCCTGAAATTTTGGTGTCACTTCAGCTGTAAAATATACACTTCTTGCGGCATAAGATCAGTGACTTTGCTCCACCGCAGCTAATGAGGAATTTCTGAGGCAGGCTGCAGATTTTTGAAGCTAGAGGCATCAGACTTTCAAGGTGGGGTCTTATGGAGGGCATCCCGCTAATTGCATCCAGGCCAGAGACCTTTGCTTCTGTCCAATTCCATGGGCCCCCCAAAGGCTTATTTCCTTTAGTTTCGGGCCCCGCACATGAAGCCTGCTGGGTGAGTTCTCTCTAGAACTTCCGCTTCCCACCCACCCCTGCAAAAGCAAAGCTCACCAAGCTTGGATGCTATTACTCAAGGCCCTTGAGCCACCTTGAAAGTCTGGCCTTTGTTCAAAAGGTGGGTCACTCGCCACACACTCAGAAATTCCCCAGAATCTTCGCCCGCCATCAAGCTCAGTATTGATGTGCATGTTCTGTGGTGGGGAGGAAGTTCGAGTAGATCTTCAATAAGCGAAAGCCGTGCCTAGTTGGTTTCTGTGGTAGAGCTAACAGGAGGCACTGTGGTAGTGGTTTTCTCTGGCGTGGGCATTTATTTTCAGGGCTGTTATGTGAATTCTGAAGGAACCAGCCAACTTTACAAGTTTGCTCAGATGGCCGGTCGCTGTGGGCACTGTGGTCACCTTCAACCGGGTGCCCACAGCATTTTTCCTCTTCCACACATTTAGCAATTTGGCTGGTTCTTCAGGAGACTCCACACCAGCAGCTCCCTACAGGAAATGCCCCCACTCAGAGCAAGCAACATCCCTACCACAGTGCCTCCTGTTGAACCTCTACCACAGAGCTATCTGGGCATAACAGATAGCCCCATTGAAGTCTATGGTGGGAAAGCAATTTTTCCCACCACAGAACTTAAGCTGAAGAGCCTGGCAAATCTCTTGGGAATTTCTGGAGTGTGTTGCCGCTGCACATTTTTTGAAGATAGAGGCACTGGTGACTTTCAAGGTGGCCTCCAAGAGACCTTGAGTAATAGCATCCAAGCTTGGTGAGCTTTGCTTCTGGAGTGGGGAGTTGAGAGAGGTCTGGGATAATTCAGCCCACAGGCCTTCATGTGCAGGAGTAAGGAAACAAAATAGCCTTTAAAATCTTACAAAATTGAACCCCATAAGCAAAAGTCTCCAAACCTGATGCAATTAGCAGGATGTCTCCTCCCTGAGCCACCCCTGAAAAGTCTGGTGCCTCTATCTTCAAAAAAATGTGCAGCCTGCCTACACACCTCGTGAAATTCTATCATTGGCTACAATGTAGCAAAGTCACTGCAAAACAAAAGAATCTTGGGCAATTTCTTGGGTGCCTGTAAAGGCGTATTTTACAGCTAGTGACCCCAAAATTTCAGGGTATCATCTGTTAATTTATGATGCCACCCAAGTTTAGAAGTTATGTTCAGGGAGGACTAAAGTTATTGTCCTCAAATGGCAGCTCATCTCAGGTTATTCCCATTGAAAACAATGGGATGTGGGGGCACCCCTGGGGGTCCATAACTTGCTTCCCCTGAACCAAACATTACCAAATTTGGGTGGTATCATCTGGACAGGCTCTGGGTGGTACCCCGATATTTTGGTGCCGTTAGCCTTAAAAATGCGCCCCCTGCAGGCCGGAACGTGAAAAAACACTTTAAAATGTAAAAAACATACAAACGACCCTGAAATGTTGGCGCCCCCCCACGTGACCAAATGGGGGGCGCCCGGGGACAAAGGGTACCCCATGTCCCTAGGTAGGAACGCCACTGCTGGGGGAGAATTGATTTCACAAACGGTGCAGATGCAAAAGCTGTGTATAAGGCAGAAGGAAATGAAACTCCACCTTTACAGCTGCTAAGTTGTTGAAGACAGACAAGCAAAGGGATCTGAAGATCAGCTCACAAGTGATCGTGGTTGTCTAACATGGTATGTTTGCTTGCTGAACATGATCACCATGAATAATGGTGGTTTTGCGTTTAGTCATTTGTGTCAGAGATTACTTGCAGTGGGCTTACAGACAAACATTACTATGTTCCAGTTTTAAACAAACCATTCTCCAGCATACTGCATGCATTGTGCAGGACCCAGCAATTCAATCCTGCGTATAGAGATGGGCTCTCCCAATGCCAGCAGTAGCAGGATCATGTGCCTAACATCCCTGATAGGTCTCTTGCTACTATAGCCAGCTCTGGGATTTGTGCTTTCAAACTGTACTGCCTTAGACACCATTTGCTTTGACCTTTTTAAAACTGTAAAACTCAATATGAAAATGTAAAAAATACTTTACAAGAACTACTCCCAGTAATTTTTGGCTTTGAAGAGCAACCAAGCCTGGCTTGGTATTTATCTGTGCGTTACAAGCATATTACATAATAGCAATTTCATTAAATAATCCTGAATCCATTGGGGTATTTATTGCATCATGCAGAGCAATTCACAATAAAGGCAGACTTGGGTTTGCCTAAAATAATTTATACACAAGTCATCCCAAAGGGCTTTACAAAGTAATGATTCCTGTTAAATGCTGGCAAGCATGCTTACTTTGTAAGCAAAAAAAAGTAAAGTATCTAGAACATTGTGAAAAGTGTCTTTGTTTTTTTCAGTGAAAAAGAAATGCAGTCAAGCTAAAGGGAAAACCTCAATATTTTCTTCCATACTTCATGGGATCTTTCTGCTTATTTAATAAATGAGTAAAGAGACCTTGGTAGAACATGTCATCCTTTAAAAATTATGGATTTTTTTCAGCTTTCTGAACAGTTGACCCACTGAGTGGTAAGCATATGATAGGAACTCATATGAGATCAGAGTCATGTGATGGGAAGTGAGACAGCCTTTTGACTTTACTGGGGAAAGTCTACTGTGGACAGTAAGCCAAGACAGTCAGGGTTCAGAAATACAATCTAGACGGTATACAGTAATGAGAAGCCAGATGAGGGTCAATGTTAGAGAAGAATCTTCCCCACCAAATGCATCCCAATACTGAAGGCCACTGAGGGAGTCAGCTAGTTCCTGCCATACTCTAGGAAGGGCCCTTTATATGCTGGTGGATGTGCCAGCATACCTCCAGCTCAGAGCACTATGCTAATTTAACTGTAACATATGCTGGCACAATGCCTAGTTGGGTTCCTGAGTGTTCCCCCCTCCTAATTATAAAGTAAGTGCATTTGCTGCTGCTACTCTCAGCAGAAGGCAGAGGGTTTGTATTCTTTGGCCAAATACAAGGCATCTGCTGCACAATGAGGGCAAATGTCTGTTGCAGCAAGATTTCTTGTATGGGCCTATTTCCTCAAGCCCCACTTTCACTTTCTAGTCTCTCTGCCGCAAGTGAGACTACTTATTGCACAAATTTAAATCTGCTTCACCACTAGAGTGGGGAGATCTTCCAGTGAGCACAGCTTAACCCCAGACCTCTTCCCTTAGCCAATGGCCAGCCTACTTAGCTCTACCCTTTCCACTCCTTGCACCGCCATCCATGACTTTTTCCTTGCCTTGTTATTGCTGGCTCCTTTCTGCTTATCTAATGCTCCTTCCTGCTTATCTCTCTGTGATACACCTCTAAAGGTGCTGGCCACAGATGCTGGCAAAATGTTAGGAACAAGATCTACCAGACCATAGCCACACAGCCTGGGAAACCCACAACAACCAGTTGAATCCAGCCGTGAAAGCCATCGACAATACAAAAGTAGCTTTGTTTTCAATTTTAAATAACCCAGGTGGAATTGTTTAATATAACATAACTAAATATTTGCAAAACAGCTATTAGTAATCCATCCCCTAACATAATTTCTTACAGCTGCAAAGATGGTCTTCTGCACTGAAAAAGAAAGCTCCTCTAGATTCCAGATTTAATTCCACTTTGGCTTACATTCATTCATACCAAATTGAGATTGAATTTGGATGTTGATGATAGAATTTTTCCCAAATCCCTCTTATTCATTCAGTCCCGCCCCCCGTCTTGGCTCCAGGACCCTGTGAATACCTAAAATAACTGTCAGTAGTTCAAAGCACTGATTTGTTCTTTAGATACAGGAAGCTCTTCCTCCTGTAACACACATTGAAGTAGTTGTGAGAATAGGCATTTAGTGAGAATAGGCATTTAGTGAGAATAGGCATTTACATGTTCCCAAACTGTTTCTTCAATTAGTCCTCTTGCACAGGAGAAATTCGCAGGAGGAAATCAGTGGTAGGAGCTTGGCTGTGATGAAAAGTAGTGATTGTGGAAAAGAATAAATCCTACAACTGATTTTCTCCTATTGTGCATTTGTTTAATCCAGCAAACATAGAGCGTTTCCCCACTTACCATGAGCCCCCTATGCCACGGGCTACTCTCAGCGTGTGTCATTTCTTTTTTTTTTATAAATTTATTGAGTTTTCCATAGTGTACATAAACATTAAAAAAGAAAAACCGTTTTGTTTAAAATATACAGTTGAAGAAATTCTCTTAGTACATTCCCCTATCTGGGATTTGTCTTAATAAACAGATTTTACATACTTCCTTCAAACTTAGACTTCATCCAATCGTTTTTCATACCTCTAACTACAAATCAAGAACCAATACTAACCTATCTTTTAGCAGTAAATTAATTCATGTAATGGGTTAACTTATCTCGTTATTAATACACCTTTTTCAGAACAGAAAGTACCAGAGAAGAATAATTTTACAGGGGTATAACAAAAACTTTTTAACTCGTTTCTTTAAACTTTAATTTACTTGGAAGGTCGTCCTGAAGAATTCCTTTAGTAATGTCCAATCATTTTGAGTATCCTTATGTTGTAGAATCCCAGTCATTATGTCAAGGTCGTGTGTCATTTCTGATGCGACCTGGGCTTCCCCACGACCCCGTGCTCTGTGTAGGGTCATCAAAAGGCACCATTTTGAAGAGCGCTAGGAATGCTGCACGCTGAGGGGGCGCGACAGCGGCAGCATCGGGGCGGCTGCATTGTCACCGCCCCTGTAGTGGGGAGTGCCGGGGGACCCCATGCTACTTGGCTACAGTAGCGCGCAGCAGAAGGTAAGTGGGAAAACACCCATGGATTTAGGGATGTGAGACAACCTGACAATTCAGATTTATTTATTTATTTAAAATTATTAGCTGCTGTGACAAACCTAAGGAAAATAGCATGTAAAAAACACAATTCCATGTAATGCTCCTTCAAAGCTAGGAGCATGCAAAGGCAGGAAAAAAACCTGGCTGTGAAGAGTTAATTCTTCATAGAGACTGTATGTGAGTGACATGCTGGGAGTGAGTGAAATTTAGAACTCAGACAGAGCTGCTGACAAAATTATTGGGGTGAATTCTTTGAATCAGATGGTTCAGATGTGTTTAGTTTCTTTGTATAAACCTGTGGTGCTGGCAGGGAAAGTGCTTTCAGGAGAAAAGACACTACTGTAGCCAAAGAGGGAAATACATTTCTAGGGACAGAAGAATTCCTAGCCCAGGTTCTAAAAACAGAGCTAGTTTGTCTCCTTTTTAAAAATATATAAATGTATTAAGGTTTTTTACATCTAAAACGACAAAACTAATTTAAAAGAGACATAACAGTGGTGATCCAGCCAACCTAATCTAAATCAGAATAATAGATAAAATAAAGATAATCCAAAAAACATAAAAACCTATAGCTAGATACAACTATGTGACTTCCCACCCAAGCACGGCTGTCAAAAACATCTACTCCCTTTTTATTTGGTTTTAAAAAATGAAAACCTCAGGCCCACATCTATTCATCATTTTACCTAATCCTTTATTAATATATAGATTAAATTGAAAGCTAACCGCTTTAAACAATATCAGAACTGAATAAAAACAACCTCTATCTTCCTAACTCAGTATCCCAATATTTAAAGTTACAGAAACAAACCATTAGTTTTGTCCTCCCTCATTATCCCTCTTCTCATATGCTACATATCACATATCATTAATCCATTTTTAGTTTTTTTAAATAAAATCTATTCAAAGACAACCTTTGATTAGGCTGACTGACCATTTTTAAGTGGGTCTTTCTTGTAGATCTCCTTGGTCCTGGCTACAGATATAATTTTCCATTGCTGTCCTTTATAGGTGAAGAACAAGCCCATCTGAACCAAGATAATCTTTTCTGGTTTTTTTTTAAATGCCCACCAAAAAATCATATTCTTTTCTTTTTTGTAAGACTCTTCAAGACATCTCTTTCATCATGATGTTGTCTTAATTGCAGATTTCCTATGAATTTCCACAATTCGATCTATCACTTTATTGGAGGAAAAATAGATGAAAGTATCTCTACACAGTCCTTTTGTCTTTGGATTTTTTGATTTTTTGATAAGACTGTATATTTTTTCAATCATCAATGCCAATTCTTCTTTGGTTGTCTTTAGCTATCCAGTCAAGGCTGAATGAGTCTTCTTCATCAAAGCTTCTTTTGTTGGGTCTTTTTTCCTCTGAAACCTTCCACAGTCTTAAAGCCTTCTCTCTGATGAAATATTCTAAGCAAAGAATGGCTTGATCCTTGAATTTCACTTCAGATTGTACAGAGTGTACCTTTTTAAAAGACTTTGTAACTTATTCCTTTGTCTTCTATATATTTTCCTCCAGTTTACAATTTTTTGATAACAATTCTTTATTTCTTTGATGTCTTTCACAAGGTCTGACATCATTGTGGGTATATTCTTATTAACACTGTCTTTAATTGAGTTCACTTCTGTCTTAAGAGTCTGTGAATTGGTGGTTATAATGTTCAAAGTGTTTACCATTTCAGTTATTTCTCAGATTGAACTTTTCTATGTAGTTGCCATTTTCACTCACTAGATGTCACTGCTTTCAAAATTAACATAAGTCCTCCAAGTCTTCACACAAAAGTCAGTCACTTCCTTTTTCTCCTCTCTCTTACTGTAAGGATCTCAGTCGTTCTTGTTTCCCTTACAGCCCAACCTGGCCTTGACGGAGATTCTTTTGGCCGGGCGTCCGGCCAGGACCTGCACCAACCTTGTGAGAATGCTTATCTCACTTTTAGCATGAAGTAGCAATTCCGTTCTCCAAGTGAGAGCTGGAGCCGAGGATGGGTTAGCTGCCACAGCATTACTTAACCGTGTTGTTATTTGGCGAGGGTTCTCCTCGCCCTGCCATGTCGTGGTATTGTGTGTGCTTTCCAGGATGTCTGAATAAACTGGGACTTATAATCAAAAAAGCCTTTTTTATTTCTGCTCTTTGGAATTCCTTACATTATGGCAGGAATCCTAACTCATTTTTTCTCTTGACTGTGTTTGGATCTCTGGTGTTCTAACATGCAGAGATTGAGTACTCTTGACCATGTGGAAGGCACGATAGCCCCCATAGAGGGTTTCGAGCCTTCCCTTCCAGACTCCAAGGATCCAGGGGATGATCCGGTTTCAAGCTGGTGACTCTCTCCTGACCTCGGTCCAGTTCGAAGTCCTGCCTATCTTCCCCTTGGGACGATCGACATGGTTCCAGAATCGTGGTGGAGATGCATGAGAATTTTGGGAGCGCTATCTACGGATCGAAGCCTGTTGATCCGGTTCGTTCCACCCGGGCAACGGCGTGGGATTACCAAACCCAGATGCAGCCAGTCCCTGAGGGAGTTTGGATTATCTTCCATTCATGCTGACACCCAAGAACTCCATTGAAAGATTCCTGGACAAATACTTCGATGATATTCCCAAAAGATCAGCAGTGGCATAGCACCGGAGCTTCAACTCCCAAAGTTAAGCAAGCGGAAGCTTGAGGGGCGATGACGAGAGTTGGTTCGATGATCGGAAGAGGGTTCCACACCACCTCGGCGAGTGCACTCAAACCCGGGAGCGAACGAGCGGCTGGGTGAAAATCCATGCGAGCAAGTTGGAAGCATGGAGGAAAACCATCAGAGGAGGAACTGGATCCCGATCCCGAATCGTTACTTCCATGCCCTCGAAGAGAAGAATTGGGGACGATCACGGTGGCCGTATGCTCGCGGAGGACGCTTCAAAGGCTTGCCTTGGGAGCGCGAGCGCGAACTGTGGGAAGAAGGAGCGCGAAAGGATGCCGGGCAACGGGACCGTGAAAGTTCTGCAGCGGGACCGTGAAAAAGCAACGCAAGGAAATCCAAATGGAGAGTTGGACCCGTGAAAAGAGAAGCGCTTCGTCAACAGTATCAACAGAATCTAATGATTCATGACAAAAGTACTGGATCAGTCCAAACTGGATTTACAGTGCCAGCGCGAAAGCATCAAAGCCATCCAAACCCAGAATGAACTGGCTTTAGCCGTTCAACGCAGACTGGCAGTAAAGAGCCAAATTGGATCGAGAGAGGGCAGCTTTGCACTGGCCAGCACCAAGATGCCTTAACAACGCTAAAGCGAAAGGGAATTGGCTGAACGGGAGCAAACTCTACGACGGCAACGTGAGGCGTTGGTTAGGAGCCCCAGTTGGTGCCTACACCTTCACCCCCCTGCTTGCCAGCGGCCCTCCCTCTCCTGCCGGTGAATACCCTCGCTGGCCGGTTCCAGCTTTTCAACTTGGGGCGCCTCCTCAGCTTCTGCTGCCTCCAGCGCCCCTACCCTATCCAGTACAACAAATTAGCAGGTTACATGCAGCAGCAACCCACAACACGCACTCTAGAGCCGCATTGAAGAGAGGGTTCTACAGACCCCCCATCCCAGCTTTCGCTTTTGATGGTACCAAGCGTCCAAACTTCCTTACTTTATCGCTGCAACTTTCGATGCTCGCATATGCAAGAATTTCATGCATTCTATATTGTTCTGAACGCCAGAAAAATCACGGAGACGCATTGGGTTACGGTGTTGGATGGGGTAGCAGCTGGAGTGGTTTGTTACTCTTTATGAATTGCAGGGGGACGATACCGCTGCGGTAGCGGGCTTCCTCCAAGCGTTATGCGCATTCGGGTTCCGAAGATCCCAAATGCTGAAAACGATGCCATCCGTACTGTAAAACCATCCAACAGGGCAACCACTCCTTTGCTGATTTTTTTGCCCGTGGAATTCCAGCATAGCGGCCAGTAAACTTCCACCGGACTGGCCCGAGCGCATGAAATCACCAGTATTTTTTCAAAGCAATGGATATTAAACTTCATGAAACAGTGATCCTTATTCGGATCCCGCAAGCGGCTATCGCGGATTGGATGCGAAGCTTCGGCTCAGCAGGTTGCTGCCCGTCTTGCCTATGTCCAAGCATTGGAGCAGCCGCCCACGCCCGAAACCAGCCAACACGCGCGGCGCCGCCGCTAAGAAAACCAAGCCCGGCCGTGGCGGCCGAGACCACGTCGGAACGCCCGTGCGCCCGGTTTGGGATTGTGCCTCTACTGCGGAGGTCACTGGCCACCTGGCTGCCAACTGCCCGAAGGAAGCAGAAGCCTCTCCGCTCCGGGGGGCCATAATGCACTTCGCCTGCCAAGCCTCCATGCAAATCCAGCCTGCGGGCAACTCAAGGATGGAGTCCAAAGCTACTTTTGATGAGGATGTCGAAGAGGAAGAAATCTTCAAAGCTTTAGATCTTTCAGCGGCACCCTCGTGGATCTTAATCCTTCCCTGATCCGGTGAGTGAAGGCAGCGCGCGTATTACTATTTTGACTTCCTTTAGCCAACCCCAGGCTAAACACTCGCATCGCTGTATTTTGGCCTCTGCACTTGTGGACTCAGGTTGCTCCCTTCACTTTGTCTTATGGAAGGACCACTGAAGTGGTCGAGGAACTCGGTTTTAGACCGAGTTCCCTTGGTGAAGCTCCATTCCTTTCACCCAAATGGACGGTAGCCCACTTTGCCTGGGTGGTGAGGGTCCGGCCCGGTTCAAAACCCAACGGTGGTACTTCTCCGTTGCAACGATCATTTGGGAAAAGATTAGTTTCATTCTTGCTCCAGTTGCAAAGCACTCCATTGTATTATTGGTATGCCATGGCTACTTTTACACGTAAGACCAACCTTAGTTTGGAAGGAGCGTAATCCTTCAATTCTCAAGATCCCCTCTGCGAGGAGATCACATGGATGGGGGGGAAGATCCATCGGTAGGGGGGGGGGAAGCAACCATCGCTACAGCTTTCAAATGTACTATGAGCATCCCCTCTTGCTGTAGAAATCCCAAAAGGAGTATCAAGACCTATCCAGAGTTTTTTCCAGGAACAGGGGAGTCGCGATCAAGCTTCCCCCCCATAGAGATACCGATTGCAAGATCACTTGCTACAACCCGGAGCCCAATTACCTAAGGGTAGGATCTATCGCGATGAGTCCCCACCGAGGAAAAGGAGGCTCAGCCTTCTTAGATAAAAAAAATTTAGCCCAGCGGATTCATGCGGGCGGTAGCCACAAAACACACCCATGCCGCCCCTGTTTTATTTGTAAAAAAAGAAAAAAGACGCGTTCGTTAAGACTTTACAGTACTGATTATCGTGGACTAAATGCTGTTTCCCATCTCCAACAAATATCCTTTGCCTTGCCTTAATAAAGGACCTCTTCGGATGCCCTAGGCAAAGGCCGGATTTTACCAGAGAATTATGGATTTAGCGGGAAGCTTATTACTCGATGTCCGCAGATCAGCGGAGGGTACGAACAATTTAACAGCATTTAATACCAAATTCGGGCAATATGAATATTTAATAAATGTCCTTCGGATTAGCTGGGAGGCCCCAGAGGCTTCTCTCATGGCCCTCATAAGCGAAGTATTACATGATTTGTTGTACAAGGGGGAGTAGTTATGTATATTTGGATGATGTTTTGATTTACTCACAGACCCTGGAAGAGCATGGAAGCTTTAGTCCGGGGAAGTTTTGCACAACGTTTACTTGATAACTCCCCTCTTGCCAGGAGTTGTCAAAGTGCTGTTTTCACCAATCCTCCATAGACTACCTGGGCTTATCGGAATCATCCCTCTGACGGTTCTGGAAGTATGGACCCGGCTAAAGTTAAGCTGCAGTGGTTGAGCACTGGCTCTGCTCCCGCGGCACCAATAGAAAGGAATTGCAATCTTTCTTAGAGCTTTGCTAACTTCTCATCGTGACTTCATTCCCCCCATTTTGCCAAACTCTGCCTTTGCACCGGCTCACTGATCTTTTTTTCACGGCACTAAAGGAAAAGCGCGTAGCGCCTAGTGGCCAAGCCGGAGCCCCCACTCCCTGGTCGCCCAGGAATGCCAATTAAGCGTTCCAGCAGCTGAAAACAGCTTTCACAATTTCGAGCCAATTCGTGGACACACATCCCGACCCTGAGCTTCCTTTCATGCCGTTCCACGTGGATGCTTTGGACGAAGCGCGCTGGGCGCTGCCCTCTTGCAGAAAAAAATCAAAGACAATAAATTGGTACCGTGTGCTTATTTATCCAGAAAAATTTTCTTCGGTTCCGAACTAAACTGGACTGTGGGAGATAAAAGGAAACCGCTGCCATCAAACTCGCGTTGAGCACTTGGCGCCATTGGTTAGAAGGAGCCAAGCACCCCTTTCAAGTCTGGTCGGATCATAAAAAATTTGGCTGCGGCTTTCCACATACCCCTCAAAATGTCCGCTAAAACAATTCACGTTGGGCATGATTTTTTCCTCTCGCTCCTTTCCTTTACAGGTCCATTTTTTTCCCCTGGTAAAAGCAATAAGCTGGCGGTGATGCGGCTTGTCCGGCCTCCCGGGGAGGAGGGAGACGCATCCCTCACGGAGGATATTCCACGCGACCGTTCTCTCTCCCTCCCAGCTAGGATTGGCTGTCACCCCGCTCACAATCCCTCTCACGTCACCCCCGCCCATCCCAGCCATATCGTCTGCCTTCCTCCAGAGAACTCAAGGAGTGTGGGATTACGTGAGCTGCCAACTTTAGCAGGAAAAAAAAGATGCAATAGCTTCGCTTTGCGGAGGATGGGTGCTCTCACTGGAAAAAGGGGGGGGGGTGTTGAGCACGTTCCTTCACTCCCCTCCGAAAAGCAGGTTCTTCAAGCTATGCCATGATGCTTTTTTTCGTCAGGCTGGGCTCTTCGGGTTTGTGAAAACCCTTCATCTAGCCCGCGCCATAGTTTTGAGTGGCTTTTCCTCTATCGTAAGGGCGTTGAGTCTTACATTAAAGGGTGTTCCATATGTCACGCGGAGGCCAAGTCAATCACCAGAAAAGCCTCATGGATTACTGGAAACCTATCTCCCGTTGCCTCCCGAGCTTCCTGGCAGAGATTATTTTCTAATGGATTTTATCACTGACTTTGCCGGACAGTCCACGGGAACGCACTGATTTATGTGGGTGGTGGTGGATCTCTTTTCCAAACAGGCTGGCATTTCTCATTCCTTGCACCACCATACCTTCAGCTGGCCCAAATCTAGCTCCTCTTGGTTGTTCATTTCCAACACATCTACCGCCTACATTCCTCTCCTGAGAAGGATGAGTATCCGGATTGCGTGGCCCTCAATTCATTTCTCGATTTTGGAAGGCTTTCCTGGAGTTGTTGGGAACCACACCATGCGATTCGCCGCCCCCTACCACGCGTTCAAAGAGTGGCACGGGCAAAGTGAACGGACGAACAGAACACTAGAGCAATATTTACGTTGTTATACAAATTACCATCAGGACAACTGGTGTGAATTTTAGCTTCCCTCTAAAGCGGAAGTATGCTTACAATAATGCAATTCATAGCAGTACGCAGAAAACCCCCCCATTCGAAGTAGTCTCTGGCCAGACTCCTTCCCGCCCCGTTCACCCCCAGCTGCCGTAGCGGAGGTATTGCAGCCACCAGAATTACAATCAATGGATTCTGTCACTTGCTGGCTGAAGAGCTGGAAAAACAGTTCAATTTCTACCCAACTTAAAACAGGCTCAAGAAGCCCAAAAGTTTCAGGCAGATAAACACCGCTCAGAGGGATTTCCCTTACGTGTTTGGGGGCTTGGGTTTATTTGTCCACTAAAACCACCTTCCGACGCACGTGCACCAAATACTCCAAAACTTGGCAAAAGGAAATTTGTGGGTCCCTTTCAGATTACAAAAGTGATCCAATGATATGTTACTGCTCGGCTTAGGATCTCGCCTAAATTCACTAAGTAACATTCCATCCCGTCTTTTCATTCTAGCTTGCTCAAAAGGAGGCTCCGCTTCAAGAATGCCTGGTACGACCCTCCGGAGACAATTCCCGCCAGTTATAATTGATGGACCTGTAAGCATTTATAGGAAAATAGATGCTATCCTAAGGACTCTCGGCTTCTTTCTCATGGCGATAACGTCTACAAATATCTGGTGCCATGGGTTGGCTATTCTGCTGACCCTAATCAGGGGGTGTATACGGAGCATATTGATGCCGCCTCTTTAATTGCTGCATTTCACCAAGCTTTTTTCTCGGACCAAACCGGGGGAGGGGAAAAGGAGGAGAATTTCTTTTAGAGAGAGGCAGAGTGTAAGGATCTCGAGTCAAGTTCTTTGTTTCCCTTTACAGCCCAACCTGGCCTTGGCCGAGATTCTTTCCTTTGGCCGGCTAAGCGGTACGGCCAGGACCTTGCACCAACCTTGTGAGAATCGCTTATCTGGCTTTTTGCAATAGTAGAATTCCGTTCTCAGCAGAGAGCTTTGAGCCGGCAGGATGGGTTAGTCAGCATTATAACCTGTTGTTTTGAGCTGGGCAGAGTTTCTCATTCACTGCCATGTGCATGGTATTATTGTTATTAACGCTTTCCAGGATGTCTGAATAAACGGACTTATAATCAAAAGCCTTTTTATTTCTGCTCTTTGGAATTCCTTACACTTACTACTAATGTAATGCTTCTTTTTTGGCCTTTGTTTTGACAGTCCACCAGCTGGGAGAGGGAAAAGATCTGGAGTCTATTTAGCATTAAAGACAAACATCTTTTTCACTGGGAATCCTTTTTATTCAGACTTCACATCAGCATTTGTATCATTATATTCCTCCCCCCAGTTAATGCATACCTTTAAAATGTGGGAGATGAATTTCCATCCCTAGTTCTGAGGTGGGTTTACTTCAAAAACTCTGAAGTGATTCTACATTTTGGGAAATCTGAGGGGGAAAGGGAATTGTGTGAATACTCCATTCCTTCTAGATTTTGGGCTCCAAAGTTTACAAATTCTGAATGAACTGCAGTCTCTGAACACTTTTCCAGGGTAGTTCTCAAGTACAGTGCATTGTAATAGTCCAGATAGTCTAGATGTATCTAATGCATGGGTCACTGTGACTAGATCTTACTGGACCAGGAATTTGTGCAACTGATTCACCAGTGAAAGCTGGGTGAAAGCACTCTGGACCACAACAGTCACCTCATAAGGTGACCACTATGCTAAGCAGCATGCCCAAGCTGTGAACCTGGCTTCTCAAGGGGAGTGCCCAAAACAGCAGAGATCTCAAGTCCTTGTTCTGTCTTTGCTAATCCAGATAACTTCCGTTTTGTCAGGAATAACTTGCAGCTTGTTCACCCTCATCCAGCCCATTACTATAGAACAGCTTCTTCATAATTAGATAGAAAAGAAAGGTAGAGCTAGGTATCCACATATTCGTGACACTGCAGACCAGACCTCCTGATAACTTCTTTCCAGTGGCTTCATGTGAATATTAAATAGCATGACGATATAATATCAAATCCTGTAGAACCCCATAGGCCAATGACCATAGGTCAGAGCAGGGATCCTCAAGCACCATCTTCTGGGATCACCCCCCAAGAAAGGACTTGAATCACCATAACATGGTAACCCTTGATCCTAGTGCTGACAGGTCCTTTTTGGGATGCCCCCACTGAAAAGCTGCCAGCTCTAGGTTAGGAAACACCTGGAGATTTTGGAGGTGGAACCTGAGGAGGGTGAGGTTGGGGGGGGGACCTCAGTAGGGTATAAGAGTCCACCTTGCAAATCAGTTATTTTCTCCAGGTTAACTGATCTCTATTGCCTGGTGATCAGTCATAATAGTTGGAGATCTCCTGCCACCAGGAGGTTGGCAAATCTACCCTATCATTACCAGCAATAGGGCCTTTGGCAGGAAGGCCACTTATGGGGTAAAGTCTATCCCTGCAACTGTTCATCCACGTTTAGTTTTAAGCATCATGTGAAGATATTAGTTTACTCAAACTATTATTGTATTTTGCTGGTTGTGTCTAATGATGGGCAGTTTTCTGTGTGCATTTAAAAAACTATTGACCTGTTCTAATGGATATTGGTTATCAATGTTTTATTGGGTGTTTGTGAAACTATTTTTAATTGTTGCCTTTACTGTGGAAAATACCTAAAGAAAGACAGGGTATAAACCAACCTACCAGCAAGGAAATGTGTATTGTGCTAGATCAGCAGTTCTCAACCTGTGGGTTGCGACCCCTTTTGGGGGTCGAATGACCCTTTCACAGGGGTTGCCTAAGATTCTCTGCATCAGTGTTCTCCATCTGTAAAATGGATAAATGTTAGGGTTGGGGGTCACCACAACATGAGGAACTATATTAAAGGGTTGCGGCATTAAGAAGGTTGAGAACGACTGTGCTAGATGAAGTATTGTTGCAATGTTAGACGTGTTATCAAAATACAGTTTGGCATTCATTCACGTTCCTTATGAACATGTGTGTAGTTCCTTTCACAGAAAGACTGATAAAAAGTAACTGTATCAGGGGAAAGAAGAAGTGCTGGAATCTCTTTGTGTTTTCCCTCCTCATTTTTCCAACCACGGGTGATTTCACCGTATACAATCCCATCCTTGTCTCATGCTTGATTAGCAGATGCTTTTATAATAATAAAAATAGACCTCTCCCTCTGTCTTCCCAGCTGTAGATTCCCACCCTGGCTTACATTATGAGTCAGAGCAAATACATGCATTTAAAATAATACGAAATATCTTGCTCTCCTTTCTTTCACCTTGCTACACATTCCCATCCATACACTCCTCCCCAGCCTGACTTCACTGAAATGCACTCCTGTGTCCCCCCCCCGAGTATTGTGCATCTCTCTAATAGCAATTCTCTCTAGCTGTTTCCAGCACATGACATGACTAGAGTATTCTGTAATGATGTCAAGAATTGCTGCCATACTCATTTAAAGTAATCAGGCAAAACAGATACAAAAGGGCAAGGCAAGTTGGATATAGGCATAGTAACTGAATAGAGGAGTAAAGTCCATGTTTTTCCTTTTATGAGTCTATAGTGCTTTGTACACAGAGTTAAACTCTCTAAAAATAACTGTTGCAAAGATATTCTATGGAATTAAAAAATTTTGGAATGAAAAGAAGAACAATGCATAATTTGGACTGGGGTGGGGGGAGTTATAGGTACAGCAGGCATATCAGAATGCAACTTTTCCAAAGGTGACTGCAAATGCTGCCCTGCAGCTAAATTCATACAAGACTAGCGGGGCCCAGCCACGCGTTGCTGGGGCAATTGTCCTTCTCATCACAGTCCGCAACCCACACAGATGTCCATGCAGGTCCAATGATCCGCAGCATAGCCTTTTGGGGTGGTCAAATGGAATCCCTCTTTCCCTTTTCAATTCACATTGTTATATGGTGGTGTCTTGTTTTTTTAGTATAATGTAACCCTTCCATTCCACAATGGAACTGTCCAGAGTGCGAATGCCACTGTCCATGAGGCTGGTTGACACGCACAGTCCTGGCTTGGGTAAGGCAGAACTGGGGCAAGGAGGCTATCCCTGTCAGGCAGCAGAGGCAGGGTGGTGAGGCACTCAGGTCGAGGCCAGCTCTCTGGGTTCTTAAAGGGCCATGTGCAAAAGAAGCAGAGCCAGTAGTGTTGGTTCGCCCGCACCCCGTGGATTTTATTAGAAGAAAAAGGCAAACTCCAGCTCGCTTTAAGTAGAAGAGAGCTGTGGCAAATATGGGTGAGGAAGTGGGTAAGTGGTGGTTGGATGTGAGGGAGGGCAGAGTGAGGTGTGTGAGGATGAGCTGGATGTGTATGAGAGTGTGTGTGTTGTGTGGTAGCAATGGGTGAGGCACAGAGAGTGAAAGTTACCAGAGTGTGAGGGGGGAACCCCACCTGACGTCTCACACGGCAAAGTGTGTATGTGTTTCACTTCCACTCATATTACCTAGCAGTATTACCTATTTACTGTTTTCACTGTTCATCTCTGGTCATCTGCGCGAACATTCTAAGCCCTCAGGCCAAGTCCTCAGGCCAAAGACATGCTGCACGAACATTCTAAGGGTGACAGTTAAACACAGCCAGCTTCATGGCCTGGTGCGCCAGGAAAAAAATGTTTTACCTGGCTCAGGTATGGACTTTTGGCAATTTGAAGGTCCAATTACCTGCCCAGAACAGGGAGGAACATCATGTGAAAATTTGGGGGCGATCCGTCCAACCGTTTCGGCATTAGGGCGTGACTAACAAATTCCCTGTTAGCTTTTTATATATATAGATTTGAATGTTTTAAATCTTTCTTTCAGTTTACTGAAGCATCTAATAATCATTAAATTATAGTTTTTTCTTAAGCATTCCCTAGAAAGATTCAACAAGTTATTCAAGTGTTTACATTAACTTTTTCAAACGAACCTCCAGATTTTAAGTTATCACCTTTGACTTTTGCCCTTGATTAATGAAAACATACTTGGCAATTGCTTTGACTCTGGCTAAGAATGTTTCCATTAATCAAGAACAAAAGTTGGAGGTTCGAAGATCATCAGATACCATCGCAGTTCCGACCATAAACGATGCCAACTAGCAATCCGGTGTCAGATACCAGGTGGCCGGTCTGTTTGCACTGATGAATTGATTTGTTTTTGTACTTTAGCATCAATATTTGTTATGTCATGCCACTGAAAATGCCAGCCATGGATGTGGCCAAAATGTTAGGAGCAAAAACTACCAAACCACAACCACATAGCCTGAAAAACTCATAACAGCCAGTTGATTCTGGCAGTGAAAACATTTGACAGTATATTAACTTGGGTCCCTCACTCAGCTGTTAATGCTTTCATAGGGGCAGTCATGACACCACCATGAAACTATCCAGTAAATAGGACATGGGTTTATAATTGCCGTGTCCAACCTTCAAGAAGGATGTTCTCTGGCTTGGAAGAGTTTTGTCCAGAGTTCTCTAAGAAATGGAATATGAAGCTACTAATAAAAGCAAGTCTGGACCAAGTACTTTGTGCAGCTCATCTAACTGGAACAGAGAGACAATACAAGTCTGTTGTACCTCCTAGCACATAAACTTTTGTTGCGTTGACTGACTCACTTGCTCACTCATAGGGGATTAACTGACTGTCTTTTGAGGTCAGGAAGACATTATTTTGGGCTTCCTTCAGATTAGTATTAAAAGGAGAGGGGTTGTTTTGGAGGCTTTTTTGTTTCAGATAATTCTTTAGGCCTTACTTTGGAGTGGTCAGGCCTTAACTAGGGTTGGCAGGAATAGTGTGAGTAACCAGTGATAAAGTAGGATTTGTTGGCAACATTGCCAATCTCAAGATGGTGCCTGGAGATCTGGAAATAGAACTGATCTCCAGATACCAGAAATCCATTCTGGAGAAAATCACTGCTTTGGAAGGTGAATTGTATGGCTTATACCTCACAGAGCTTTCTTCCCCACACCCAGCCTCTCAGGCTCCACTCCAAAATTTCTGGGAATTTTCCAACCCTACATTTTGGCAAGCACCCTGAGGCACTGAATGATTAAAGGAGTTTTACCAACCTACCTGATCACTGTCTTATGCAAATGTTATGAGGAACTACCTGGGTGCTAAGTACTATCAGTCAAACCCTTAGATGCTTAAGCAGCATGATGTAGCAGAAGAGAACAAAATTTAACACCTCTCAGTCCAGTTTATTGTACATCTAGGATAAACAAAGCTGTTGATAGTGCTGACTGAGTTTGGAGTTAAAGTGGAGTTGTCCAAATGCTAGTAGCCAGAGACAGTTGCCTGTTATGACTAACCCACAAACATACAGTAAAAAATCAAAAGAGATTTTTAAATAGTATAAATATCCACTAAATAAACCTAGTATAACTCGTATTTTGATGTCTTGTGTCTTCATTCTAAGGTTTAAAGAATCACTCGCTATCTGCTGCCAAGGGTAAAAAAGGAAGAAGGAATATTAGGAATTATAATAGGAATTATAATGGGATTTCTTGGGACCTAAGTAAGCAGGGATCTTTTGTTGCTTTTCAAAAAGACATAACTGAGGCACATTACCAAACAGCCACTGATTTCAGGCATTATTTGGAGACCTCTGCCAGAAAGAGTAGGAAGTAAGAATCTCTTGCAGACAATAGAGAGCACCGAACAACCAGCTGAGATTCACTCTGACTTAGGCTCATTCCGCATATGCAGAATAATGCACTTTCAAACTGCTTTCAGTGCTCTTTGAAGCTGTGTGGAATGGCAAAATCCACTTGCAAAAAGTTGTGAAAGTGGTTTGAAAACGCATTATTTTGCATGTGCGGAAGGGGCCTTAGTGAATAATACAGTTTCAGCCCAAATGAATATTGATCTTTGAGTGGAACTCAACCTCAACAACTTCTAGATCTCATTCTTGCAAAAAACAATGAGCTCAGTGCCAAAAACTGTGGCATAATAAATACAATGTGCCAACAAGAAGAGGGAAAATTCACAGACTGAATCCTAAAAAGAACTAAGTACCAAAAGGGGCACTAAGTAATAACAAAAATACATATGCATTTATTAGACATTGAAATTATCACAATAGAAGACCCATGACAGCCTGCCTTATGTGCATAAAATCACAATAACACAAATAATTCCTATGTCACACTTTATGACCTGAAATCAGATGCATTTTGGTCCACCAGCCTTCATCAGTGCTCAAAAGTAATAATACATTCACTACCTGACTACAAATACAAATTAAACAAAACATGTGACTGAGATCAATTATCTGTGAACAAAAACAAACAAGAAAAATAAGTTAGCCAATTGCATATGACATCATCAATTTGCTAATACAATTTCAAAAGTGTCCACTCAAAAGGAATAATGTAGTGTGCCAATCATGCCAAATTCTTCAGAGAAGAAAAAAAAATTTATAATTTCAAACTTTGAACTTTGCCATGTGCAGTTTTGTGGTACCAATGTATAATCCAGTTTTGTATTTATCAATGATTCACCTTTTCTGTGAAGAAGAGGAAGAAGAGAAAGAGGAGTTTGGATTTATATCCTGCTTTCCCCAACCGTAAGGAGTCTCAAAGTGACTGACAAATTCCTTCCCTTCCTCTCCGTACAACAGACACCTTGTGAAGTAGGTGAGGCCGAGAGAGTCCTGAGAGGACAGTGACTAGCCCAGGGTCACCCAGCAGACTTCAGGTGTGGGAGTGGGGAATCATAAGAACATAAGAACATAAGAACATAAGAACAAGCCAGCTGGATCAGACCAAAGTCCATCTAGTCCAGCTCTCTGCTACTCGCAGTGGCCCACCAGATGCCTTTGGGAGCTCACATGTAGGATGTGAAAGCAATGGCCTTCTGCGGCTGTTGCTCCTGATCACCTGGTCTGCTAAGGCATTTGCAATCTCAGATCAAGGAGGATCAAGATTGGTAGCCATAAATCGACTTCTCCTCCATAAATCTGTCCAAGCCCCTTTTAAAGCTATCCAGGTTAGTGGCCATCACCACCTCCTGTGGCAGCATATTCCAAACACCAATCACACGTTGCGTGAAGAAGTGTTTCCTTTTATTAGTCCTAATTCTTCCCCCCAGCATTTTCAATGAATGCCCCCTGGTTCTAGTATTGTGAGAAAGAGAGAAAAATTTCTCTCTGTCAACATTTTCTACCCCATGCATAATTTTATAGACTTCAATCATATCCTCCCTCAGCCGCCTCCTCTCCAAACTAAAGAGTCCCAAACGCTGCAGCCTCTCCTCATAGGGAAGGTGCTCCAGTCCCTCAATCATCCTTGTTGCCCTTCTCTGCACTTTTTTCTATCTCCTCAATATCCTTTTTGAGATGCGGCGACCAGAACTGGACACAGTACTCCAAGTGTGGTCGCACCACTGCTTTATATAAGGGCATGACAATCTTTGCAGTTTTATTATCAATTCCTTTTCTAATGATCCCCAGCATAGAGTTTGCCTTTTTTACAGCTGCCATGCATTGAGTTGACATTCCCATGGAACTATCAACTAAGACGCCTAAATCCCTTTCCTGGTCTGTGACTGATAGCACTGACCCCTGTAACGTGTATGTGAAGTTTGGATTTTTTGCCCCTATGTGCATCACTTTACATTTTGTTATATTGAACTGCATTTGCCAATTCTTAGCCCACTCACCTAATTTATCAAGGTCCGCTTGGAGCTCTTCGCAACCTTTTCCGGTTCTCACCACCCTACAGAATTTGGTATCATCCGCAAACTTGGCCACCACGCTACCCACCCCTACTTCCAGGTCATTTATGAATAGGTTAAAGAGCAGTGGTCCCAAAATGGATCCTTGGGGGACACCACTCCTGACATCTCTCCATTGTGAGAACTTCCCATTTACACCCACTCTTTGTTTCCTGTTTCTCAACCAGTTTTTAATCCATAGGAGGACTTCCCCTCTTATTCCTTCATTGCTGAGTTTTCTCAACAGTCTCTGGTGAGGAACTTTGTCAAAAGCCTTTTGGAAATCCAAGTAGACAATGTCCACTGGTTCCCCCTTATCCACATGTCTGTTTACACCCTCAAAGAACTCTAGTAAGTTTGTAAGACAGGATTTGCCTCTGCAAAAGCCATGCTGACTCTTCCTCAGCAGGTCTTGCTTTTCTACATGTTTTATAATTTTATCTTTAATGATAGATTCTACTAATTTACCAGGAACAGATGTCAAACTGACTGGCCTGTAATTTCCCGGGTCCCCCCTAGATCCTTTCTTAAAGATTGGTGTGACATTGGCCATCTTCCAGTCTTCAGGGATGGAGCCTGATTTCAGGGATAAGTTGCATATTAAGGTGAGAAGATCTGCAATTTCATGCTTGAGCTCTTTAAGAACTCTTGGGTGAATGCAATCTGGGCCAGGGGATGTGGAAACATTTAGTTTATCAATGGCTGCCAGAACTTCTTCCTTGTCTACCACTATCTTCGCTAGTTCCTCGGATTCGCCTCCTAAGAAGCTTGGTTCAGGTGCAGGAATGTTCCTCACCTCCTCTTGGGTGAAGACAGATGCAAAGAATTCATTCAGCTTCTCTGCAATCTCCCTGCCATCTTTTAGCACACCCTTTGTTCCTTTGTCATCTAACGGGCCTACCGCTTCCCTTGCTGGCTTCCTGCTTTTGATGTACTTGAAGAACTGTTTGTTGCTGGTCTTGATGTTCGCAGCCATGCGTTCCTCATAATCCTTTTTTGCCTCCCTTACTTGCTTCTCTTTTGCCACCATTTGTGTTCCCTCTCATATTCTTCATCAGTCAAACTGGACTTCCATTTTCTAAAAGACATTTTCTTTTTTCTGATAATTTCCTCAACCTCTCTTGTTAACCATGGTGGCTTTCTTTTGGACTGGGTGCTGCCTTTTCTAACCTGTGGAACACATTCCAGCTGAGCTTTTATTACTGTGTTTTTAAATAACCTCCAAGCATCCTGGACAGTTTTGACTCTCTTGATTTTCCCTTTCAGCTTCCTGCGCACTATCCCCCTCATCTTTGAGAAATTTCCCTTTCTGAAGGCGAATGTAACTACATTAGTAGTTGCCACTTGTTTGCATGCTGAGATACTGAATCTGACAGCATTGTGGTCGCTGTTCCCTATCGGCTCAACAACACTGACTTCCTGCACCAGGTCCTGGGTCCCACATAGAATTAGATCTAGGATCACCTCTCCCCTGGTTGGTTCCACAACCATCTGCTCTAAGCCACAGTCATTTAGCATATCCAGGAATGTTCTTACTATGACCTGAACATGCATTTTTCCAGTTTATATGGGGATAGTTAAAATCACCCATTACCACGACATTTTTGTTTTTGTTGGCCTCTCTAATTTCTTTTTCCATCTCAGAATCCTCTTGTGCACTTTGGTCAGGGGGACGATAATATATTCCTAATATTAAACTGTCCTTCACAGCTGGTATTGATATCCACAGTGATTCTGTAGGGAACCAGCTCCCCTTGCATTGTCTATTTTATGTGATACTATGCTCTCTTTGATGTAAAGGGCAACTCCACCCCCAATGCGCCCTGTCCTGTCCTTCCTATAGAGCCTGTAGCCTGGTATAACAGCATCCCACTGGTTCTCCTCATTCCACCATGTCTCTGTAATGCCCACTATATCAAAGTCCTCCTTCAAAACTCTGTACTCTAGCTCCCCCATTTTAGGTCGAGTGCTTCTACTATTAGCACAGAGACACCTGTATACCCTGTCTCTGTCCTTAACCTGGGATTTATGTGCTTTACCCTCAAGTCTTTTGTAGACACTATCCCTTGTCACATGCACATTGCTATGTTCCTCGCTTGTATCTGGTTGATTTAGAAAAACCTCCCTCTCTGTCTGCATCCCCATAGATACTGTATTCTGAACCGAAGTCACCTCAGCTCCTGTCGGCTTTCCCCCAGTGATCAGTTTAAAAGCTGTTCTGCCACCTGTTTAATGTTGAGCGCCAGCAGCCTGGTTCCTCTTTGGTTAAGATGAAGCCCGTCCCGTTTGTACAGGCCTGCCTTGTCCCAAAAGGTTCCCCAGTTCCTGACAAATCTGAAACCCTCTGCCTTACACCACCTTCTCATCCACGCATTGAGACCCTGTATCTCCGCTTGCCAAGCTCGCCCTGCGGGTGGAACGGGTAGCATTTCTGAGAATGCCAGCTTGGAGGTCCTGGACTTCAACCTTTTTCCTAGCAGCCTAAATTTAGCTTCCAGAACCTCCCGGCTACATTTCCCAATGTCGTTGGTGCCAATGTGGACCACAACTGCTGACTCCACCCCAGCACTGTCTAAAAGCCTATCTAGACGAAGCGTGACATCCGCAACCTTCGCACCAGGCAGGCAAGTCACCATGGGGTCATCACGCCTCTCACAAACCCAACTCTCTACATTTCTAATGATCGAATTACCCACTACAAGGAGCCCCCCACCTCCCCGAGGGGTATCCTCAGTGCGAGAGGATAGCTGATCACCAGTTAAGGAAGGGATCCCATCTAAGGGAGCATCTTCCACCACCTCAGACTGGCAAATCAAACCTGGTTCTCCAGATTACAGCCCACTGCTTTTAACCACTACACCCCACTGGCTCTCTCCACTATACCATGCTAGTTCTCATTAAGAATATCTATAAATTTTCAAAGTGGCATGAAAGTTCTGTTCCTTTATTTGCCAACTTTTCTTCTTTCTGGCTGCAATCCAGAGCCCTAAACATGAGAGAATGCATGCAGAAAGGAGTAAGATGACCGTCCTCTTCCATTTGCAACCAGATTCTGTAAACAGAAAATTTAAGGACAGAATTAATAAATGTACAAGTCAATATTGCAGTGCAAGATCGCTGTATTACAGAGGAAGAGTTTGCAATGGATCGGGATGAAACAGATTAATAAGATAAACTGCCATTTTTTTTCTTGAAGAGAAAGTGACTAAGATCTGAGAACAGTGGCTGTTTTCCATCTTGTAAAATTGGTTTCCTTCCGGCTTGTCCTTTTCAGTGGCCCTTTTAATTGTTGAGCAAATTTCCATAGATTATCTCAATGATCCTATATCCCTATTGGTTATTTAATGAGTCTGGTCTCTGAGCTCTTTTATTTGGTAGCTATGAGCAAATATACAAAAAAGAGCCCCAAGCTATGTGTTGGTTCTGAGACTAGTAGCAGGCAATGTTCACAACAGCTGTCTCAGCAAGCTACTTTGAGCTTGTGATATGTGCCAACAATAAAGAGGTCAGGCTGAAGGCACAGAAAGAAAGGGTCATTCACGGTACTCACCACAAACAAGTCAGCACATTAGCCCTTTGGCTCCCCTATCTGCCTGAATCTTGGGACTGCTGCCTAGGTCAAAAAGAGCAGCAAGGTGGCATTTGTTTACTGTCAGAGAACTGGAAGGGTTTTCTCGTAGCTGTGTGTATTGTTCATCTGAAAAAAGAAACCTGGACTCTATCACTGTCCATATTTATAAAGCACTACAGAAATGTGGCTGAGGTTGCTGAGACAATGATAGGATTAGTCACGTCTGATATTTGTTTAATTCAATTAAAACATGTAATGGCTGATTTATGCTTAGATCAAGACAATTTATTTACATTTAAAACAAAATAAGAAAATGTAAAAACCACAAAAACATATATAAAATGTTTGGTCAGAATTCATTCGATACATAAATGATGTTTGGTCAGAATTCATTCAATGCAACTCGTTAGGTTGAGGACCAAATGACAAGTGATTGCAGGCATTCACGTGCATTTATTGATGCATATACTCCATTCACCCATAAAATGTGAGATGGGTGTCTTTTCTTTTTTTATATGAAATCAAGTATATGATTGAGGTGAGGATAGTTCAACCCTCTTCCCTCCCCACATTACTGCACGATGCTCTGAGAGCCAGCGTAGTGTAGTGGTTAGGAGCAGGAGGACTCTAATCTGGAGAACTGGGTTTGATTCCCCATTTCGCCACATTAGCAGTCGATGCTTATCTGGTGAACTGCATTTGTTTCCCTGCTCCTACACATAAAGCTTGCTGGGTGACCTAGATGTGTTCAAACTGCAACCTGGGAGTGCACTGGGCTACTACTAGTCATGCCGCAGGTTCCTTGCCCACTGAAGCAAACCTCTCAGGGGAGGCAGAACCCTTCTGAACTTTGGACTGGTATTTGGGTCTATTGAATTGGGATAAGCCTGCTCTGAATTGCTGTCCCTGTTGAGGGTGACTATACTGAGGGAAGGGCCCAAACCTGTATTTAAGATAATACTTAGAGTTGGCAAAGTACCTGGAGTGAGAGGATAAAGCACCAGGCTGGCTGGACTGTGAGATCCCTAGGGACATAGATATCTGTTTATCTTTTCTCAGGGGCGTAATGAGGCAGCCCTGGGCAAACTGTAGCCCTGGGCAAAACCTGAGTTGGATGCCCCCCCCCATGGGCAGCCACTCCACCACGACCAATTTTTTTTGCATCAGGACATTGGTGCCTGCAGGGGGTGCATTTTTAGGCACATATCAGCACCAAAATTTCAGTATGTCATCAGAAGACTGTCCTTATGCTACTCCCCAAGTTTGGTGAGGTTTGGTTCAAGGAGTCCAAAGTTATGGACTCCCAAAGAGGGTGCCCCATCCCCCATTGTTTCCAATGGGAACTAATAGGAGATGGGTGCTACAGTTTTGAGGGTCCATAACTTTGGCCCCCCTGAACCAAACTGCACCAAACCGGGGGGGATATCATCAGGGCAGTCTCCTGATGAGACCCTGAAAGTTTTGAGACTGTGCCTTCAGAAATGTCCCCCCTGCAGCCTGCAAACCCCATGGACAGCGATACGAAAACTCAATGCAGAACAAAGATTCTTGGGCAAATTTCTGGGATGTCCCTGCAGGGGGCGCATGTTTTGATGTATCGGCACCAAAATTTCAGGGTATCATCTGGAAACTGTCCTTATGGTACCCCCAGATTTTGGTGCAGTTTGGTTTAGGGGGTCCAAAGTTATGGACTCTCAAAGGGGGTGCCCCATCCCCCATTCTTTGCTAAGGAGATGGGGGCTACCCTTTGAGGGTCCATAACTTTGGACCCCCTGAACCAAACTGCACCAAACTTGGGAGGTGCCATCATCTCCAGATGATACCCTAAAATTTTGGTGCCGATACATCCAAAAATGCACCCCCTGCAGGAACATCCCAGAAATTGGTATAGGACTGTAAAAAATCCAGTATTTCTTATATTTTATATGAGTGCTGGTAGATAACCTCTTCCCCACTATCATGTTGTAACACTGTACTTCAAAACAGGCATGCAACAGTTGTTAAAGAGAAGTAAAAAGTTACAGCAGCCACCAAAAAACCCCATCTAAAGTCAGGAATTTTTAAAACAAAAAAATAGGATTTCCTGAACATAAAAGAAGTCCTTTAAAAGAAACCCTGAAAATATTTGCATTTCTACATTCTTATATAGTACTTGAAAAATGGAGCCGTGTGCTGCTGCCTGCTGCCCTATAGGCAGTGATTCATGGCTGTTAGGCCTCATGCTACTCGGTGGGCTGCATTTACTAATTGTACAGGCCTGCTTTTAGGGTTTTTTTCCCCCTTTTTCATTCTTCAGTTTTGTTTAAATACTAGTAAATCCTTACTAGTGGCTTTTAATAAGAGGTCTGAAAAATTACAGAAAAACAGAAGAGGCAAAACAAATTTGCATAGGTTACATAAGACAGAGAGAAACAAGACCAGAAAGCAATTACAGCAGTCATCAAATAGCAATAACAACAACAGGTCAGTTTTAACCAATACATTATATTCAGAAGAAAACATGTGCTGCTTCAGGTAGTTTTTTTAAAAGAGAAATTGTTTTGGGGTTCAATATACAAAAGGAAAGGGAGCTATTTCTCTGTAAAGTTGTGAGTATAGGTAGCATTCTCCATTCCTTGCAACTAGGGCAATTTTGGTTTAACAGAATAATAATTTCCTGATCTTGGAGTACCAAGTTGAAATAATATAGAATTTTTTTCCTCATTTTGTGAGGTTTTTTTTTTTAATTGGCAGCAACCAAAAATAAGTTTATAAGTTTTCAACTAACTGGAAAAATCCATTAATCATCTGTGTATTCTTCATCCTTCCATGCAGTTCCCCTAATAATTCCTTTATTTGATTTTCTTTTAAGGTTATTTCAAATTGGCCTATTATGAAGCTGGAAGTGTTAATACCTGATCCTGAGAGTCAGATTATCAGCATGTTAATACTTACTACTTTCCCCTTTCTTCTGTATTATCTTGAGATACAGGAGTTTAATAATGCAATGCCATAAGAACTGCAGAAGCATGCTGGGTTAATCCCAGTCTGTTGGCATCCGATATATTTATGTATCAGGAGGTCTTTTTAAAAAGTTCTTATGAACATCTCTTAAATCTGAAATATAGCAAGGTTAAAGTAACAACAACGGCAATCCATATATCTGTTGTTACTGAGGATCCATGTACAAATTTTAGAGTGGTTCATAGGCACCATATATTACTGTATTCTCAGAGCCAGACTAAATTTGACTGGAGCAGATCTGTGGTCTTCCATATTTTTAAAATGCTGAAACCAGCCAGAGGGAGGGTGACATGGATCAGACTATCACCTGTATGTTTACTCTGCAAGCCACAGATCAGTTTGGAGACGATCGATTGAGAATGATATCATGGAAATAAGATAGAAGAAAAGGTTTAAGCTTCCCTTTGTCCATTCCATGGTCCTTTCATTGTCTTGAATATATTCATATATATACTCATGGATGTATCATATGTAAGGGGGAAGATGAAAATATGCTGCTCTGAGGTGGTCAACCTCTGGATGGGACCTGAAATTCTCCCAGAATTACAACTGATCTCCAATCTCCAGACATCAGTTCCTCTGGAGAAAATGGCAGCTATGGAAGGCAGCCTGTAGGACATCACATGCCCTCTGAGGTCCCTCCCCAGTATCCCACCCCCTAGGCTCCATCCCAAACCTCCAGGAATTTCCCAATCTAGATTTGGTAATCTTATCTGAGCTCCTTTGAGGAATGGTGGGATAAAAAACATTCTGAACAGAGTCATAACTACAGAATACTTCTTCAAACTTTACAAAAGATGGACTTGTTGCTATTGGTCCATCTTTCATAATTCAGGTAAATGCTTGCATTTAAACTGATAGCAATAGCTGCTTTGTTTTAAATAACTTAACTGGGTTTGGATTGCGCTGTATCCTTCCTTTGCGGTGAAATACTGTATTCTGCTGCTTGAAGGGGCATCCTATCAGACCCATACATTTTAAGAATGGGATTATCTGTATTTACAGAAGTATGCTTTTTAAACCTCACTTGCTAATTTATTCCATTTAAACATGCCAGTCTTTTCCTAGCTATCTGTAAATAATCCCAGGAGAATAGCAACCAAAAATTGAGTACTTTATTGTGCAGTGCATGATCATTTATTGTTGCAGCTTCTTTGTTTCTGCTTGCAAAGACACTTGCTAGCTGATTGCATGCCTTCACCCAGCTTTCTTCATCCAAAGAGAATATTTACAATTCTTTAAAGAAAAAACAATTCAGTGGACAGCACTGTTGGAAAAATTTGTTCACTCCTGTGGTTCACTACTGCTTGGGCCTTTGCCATTTTACAAAATCCATTGAGTGCTGTGTTGTGAGCAGAAAAACAAACTAGGCCAGCGACCTTTCCCATGACCTTGACACAAATTCCGACTCACATTGACCAGCAGAAGGTAAACATGAATGGGACCTGTCCTTTCCTCTTTTTCACCATGCCTTGCTCATTTCAAAGTGACAGAGGCAGAACAGAAAACCATAAGTTAGGACTGAATGGCCTTTTCTTCATAACAAAATCCCCTTGGGGCCTCCTGTTCCTTTTTTTCTGATTAGAGGAAGCTAAGTCATTTTGTTCTAACTGATTTTTTAACACTGCCTGTGATGCCTTCAATTAATGGTACATCCTCCAAATAATACTCTTAAGGAGGTTCACTTTAATGGATGAATTACATCTTTTTTTTTAAAAAAAAAAGCAAGGCACTACCTCTGCAGGAAGTGTGCAAGAGTTACACTGTGTAGAACCACTAGCTATTTTGCAGGCTTTCAGATTCAAAACAGACATTCTGCCTCCATTTCTGAGAGTCCTTTTGGCCCTTTGTTTCACCATGCAGTCTAACACTCAACAAGAAGCAAGACAGGGGAACAAAAATTATGCTTCTGGCTGGGTAGAATTTTCTGCATGTGCCAGGTCGAATCAGTATAGTTTATAGTCTGCAAGTGTGGGCTGGAACATGCATGAGAATTTTGGCAATGAAGAGCATGATAGCTACTTGCTGATGGCCAAGAAGCACTCTAAATTATAGTTCCATAATGTGTCCCATGTATCTGGTCCGATACCACATGTCCCCTTCCTCATTGGACAGTGTGGTGTAGCAATCATAGCACTGGACTAAGGCTAGAAAGACCTCGGTTCAAATCCCACTTGCTATGAAACTTGCTGTATGGCTAATTGCTCCCCCTTAGTCTAACCTACCTCATAGAGATCTTGTGAGAATAAAATAAACTGGGAGAGGGGATAAACAAAGACACCACCCAGAGATTTTTGGGAAGAGAGTGGGATACAAATGCACTAAATCAGTGGTTCTCAACCTGGGGGTCAGGACCCCTTTGGGGGTCGAACGACCCTTTCACAGGGGTCGCCTAAGACTCTCTGCATCAGTGTTCTCCATCTGTAAAATGGATAAATGTTAGGGTTGGGGGTCACCACAACATGAGGAACTGTATTAAAGGGTCGCGGCATTAGGAAGGTTGAGAACCACTGCACTAAATAAAACAAATCTATTTTATTTCTTGATTTACTACAGGGGGCTTTTATTTATTTATTTTGCCAGGAAAATTAAATGGCAGAGTCTTTTTCTCCTGTATGGCAGGTAATCCATTAATCATTTGGAATGCTGCCTGGGCTAATTGCTCCTGCTGAAGTTGCTTCAGCTAAAGAGTTCTAAGTCTGGGCTCCACATTTATGCATTTCTCAAAGCAAATGTTAGCATCTTGCAATAGAGTTCAGCGACTGCTCCAGCCACTCCAGCCTTCTATATCATTCTTGCTTGGTAAACATTTTCAATCATCTCTAAAGTCATAAAAACCTGAAGCTTTATAGTAACAAAATACTTATTTGTCTCCTTAAGTGCTTGTCTGTAATTCAGTTTAATGATGCTGCACTTCCTCATGGGCCTTCCTTGCCTAGAGGGTAGTTTGTATTGATTTAGTCATTGTGTTAGTCTCAGTAACAAAGTACCACATAAAACACAGTCTGGGAAAGGAGAAACTTTCCTTGGATGGAAAAACACATTTATCAGTGAAAGAAACTTTGTATTCGTGGCATCTTTTTCAGACGGGGGGAGAGGAGATTTTAATGCCAATCAGAAAGATTATGCTGTCTAAGATGGGGTTTTCCAACCCACCATGTGCTTCCAAGAATAATTTGATCTCCCTGTCCTCTCCTCAAACCTGGGATCTGGGAATAAATCTCCTTATGATCGTTTGACTGAAACTGGGTTTGGACTTTCTTACTGAGAGCCAGCATGGTGTAGAAGTTAAGAGTGGTGGACTTTAGTTTGGAGAACCAGGTTTGATTCTCCACTCCTCCATTTGAGCAGTGAACTCTAATATGGTGAACTGGGTTTTCCTTGCCCCTACACGTGAAGCCTATTGGGGTGACCTTGGGCTAGTCACAGTTCTCTTTGAACTCTCTCAGCCCCACATACCTCACAAGGTGTGGGGAGGGGAAGGGAAGGAGTTTATAAGCTGCTCTGGGACTCCTTAAAGGTTGAGAACATGAGGGTATAAAACCAACTCTTCTTCACACACAGTAGACACAGCAACAAGAGCAACAGGCTTTACTAAAAAGATTAAAGAAAAGGTTCATGCTTAAGCATAATGCAGAGGATAAGCAGAAGCAATAAAACAACAAAATCTAGCTTAAAATAATAGAATCATAGAGTTGGAAGAGACCACAAGGGCCACCAAGTCCAAGCCCTTGCCAAAGTCTGGCAATAATGTTATGAGTACCTGGCAACCCCAAAATTCATTTCTTAAAGCTACAGGTGCTGTTATTTTGAGGATGTTTAATCCCTTAGGTTTTTTTTTTTTAAGATTTCAGATTCTTCTGCAAACCTGAAAGTTTTTTCAGATTTGCAGAAAATCTGTCTGGGTTGTTCATGGATGCTATCTGTGGATTTAAGGCTCTATATTCTGTGACCTCTTTCAGAGTTATGTGCGTGCACACATGTATGCATACTAAAATAAGTAATTAAAAACTTTTTTCAGTTATGATAAGTTTATCAATGTAAATTGATAAACTTCTATTGTCCAGCCATTCCTAGTAAAAACCATTCCTATAATCACTATCTCATTCATCTTATAAAATATTATAAATAAATTGAGCAATTAGATGTTTGACATTTACCATAAGCAAAACAAAAGGAGAGACCTGACATTCTGCAAGAGCATTATGCATTCCTGTATGTCTTTGAATGTTCACTAGATAACTTCAAGAAGATTTTTTGGTGCTAGAGGCATATAGCTCCATTCGTCATGTAGCAATATGTGTAATTCAAAGATCACTATTTGCATATGGACTTTTAAGAAATCATGCCACAGAGCTGATGGTAAAACCATTTTCTAGTGACGGAACTAATATGTGAGTTTCATGCTGAAATTTCCCTTCCAAAAATTCCTTTCTCTAGTGTTTGAGCTGTTTTTGCACAGTTACAGCTCTTGATTTTGGGACAATATTTATTGACAGTGTGGTGATAACATATGTGGATAAAATGAATTACATTTGAAAAAACAGGTCAAGGCTTTTAAGAAAAAAACAATCCTAGTGATTTGAAGTTTTGTTTAGGAGTACCCAATCATTTATTTTATTTAACTCTCATGCCTAAGAGCCAGCATGGTGTAGTGGTTAGAACAGAAGACTTTAATCTGGAGAACCAGGTTTGATTCTTCACTCCTCCGTATGAAGTCTGCAGGGTGATCTTGGGACAGTTAAAGACCCTTTGGATTCTCTCAGCCCCACCTGGGAAGGGGAAGCAACTGTAAGCTGCCTTGAGACTCCTTATAATAAACAAAAAGGGATTTTTAAAAAGGCAGTCATGAAGAAGCAGGGGTGGCAGTAGAAAATTGCTGACCTCTCCCCCCCCCCCCCGCCAATCCACTGTGGCATTGGCTGTGGAAATAACAGTGATGTAAATCAAAAAAACACATGGCTAAGCCCTTAATAAAGATCTTCAATAATTGCCAAAGGCTTTCATGGCTGGAATAAATGGGCTGTTGTGGGTTTTCCAGGCTGTGTGGCCATGTTCTGGTAGCCTAATTTTTTCCTGCATCTATGACTGCCATAAATGCCAGCCATAGATTCAGGAGAAATGTTAGGACCAAAATCTACAAACTGCAGCCACGCAGCCCAGGAAACCCACAACAGCCAACGTATCAGAAATCTCTTAATGAAATAATGGCAATAGTAGGGCTGGATTTGTTGACTATACAAGCTGAATGAATCAATATTGGCTTGATACAGTCATATCATTAATAAGGTAGAGGAACCACAAAAGTTATTTAGCCAAACTGGGTCTGCCACTTTTTAACCAGCCTTGAGCTTCTGGCCTGTATCCAATGAGCCATGCACATAGTGCAGTATCAGCTCAGTTCTCTGGATGGAAGGGTGGTTGCGCAAACAGAAGCACAATTTCACTTTTGCAAGCTCATGTTCATTGTTTCAAGGGCATATAAAACTGCTGTTCTGGGGACTCTCCCAGTACTCTATTCTAGGCACCTTAATATTAATGCTTCCCTGGAATGATGACAATGGTATTTTGATTATAGGCCTTGTGCAAGCAGATAATCATATTTGGATACCATGAAGTTTTCTTACCCAGTCCCCTTCCTTGGAGAAAAAAAATCATTTCTGCTTGTACAGGGCCACTTACATAGAAAAATTCCAACCAATGCCTTTCTGTTTTATTAAAAGAGCCAATACCCATGAGGGCACTGCGGCAGACAGTGGTGTGGTGCCAGTGAGGCCGGAGGCGGGACGCTCCGGGTGTGCGCCAGTGCATGGGCGTGGTGGGGGCATGGCGGTGGTGTTCTGGGGTGTGGTGGGTGCATTCTGGGCGTGGCATGAGCGCAGGGTGCATACATACTCTGGGCACTGTTCCCACTCGCTCTGCCCCTGGCGGCAGAATAGGTCAGCTTTGACATGCAGGCCATATTCCACCGAGCTGTCTCCCAGGGGTTCCCAACTCCTCCAAGAGGGGCCTCTCTCTCTCTCTCTCTCTCTCTCTCTCTCTCTCTCTCTGAGACTCTGAGATTTAACAAAACTTGACTACCAGTACTTAAAAACGCCAGAATCAAAGGCCAAGGGCATACGTGGTTCATGGACAATGGACTCCTCCCAGACACAGGGTTTGCATTCACTAAGACTGTTGCTGCTCCAGGGAATGCAAATGTGAATCATCCCTGGACTGAAATACCCCACCCGCATTACAATGCAGTCAACCACATCTTTGCATAGCAAGTTCCACCCAAACACTTACTGATTGGTTCCCCACCCTGGGACATGGACAATATATACCCCGCTAAACATTCCCTTCTCACTGGACACAGTGTATAACAGACTTCTCTCTATGATACACCTCTGAAGATGCCAGCCAGCAGGCAAAACATTAGGAACAAGATCTACCAGACCACTGCCACACAGCCTGGAAAACCCACAACAACCAATTCTTCATCAAAGCCGGTAAATTCTATCTGCGTTTCAAAGAATCTAGCCTGGGTTGTTAACAACCTGACCAAATGGGAAAAAAGGGGGGAAAGCTCATTTCTACAAGACAGGAAGAGTGAACAAAGAGGTCAGCCCTCATTCATTCCTGAGCATAGGCACAGACATACACAGTAATCAGGGAGGATGGAACCTCCTGAGACTTGACTTGTACAATCAGGTGACTTCACAGTTCCCAAGCCTTTTCCTGCTCCACTCTGAAGGTAAACTTTGTTTTGTCAGAATTTCATTTTAAAATTACATTTTCCTTGCAGTCTGTCACGCAGGAAAATATTAGTGGAGCCCTATTTGAAAGTTTTTTTCTCTCTTCTCTTTTTTTTGCAGAAAAAAGTTTATAGGCATAGAGACTACATTTTTACACAAAATATTTCCCAAATTCTTTGCTGTTGTGACACATCCTATCCTTTCTTTAAATTTGTCATTTTGATTAGATTTCCTTACATTTCAGGATCCACTTGTCAACTGTAGAACTTAGGTCTAATTTCTAATATCTTGCAAATAGTAGTCTAGCAGGTGTCAAAAGATGTGCATTTAAATTCCATTTGTCTCTTGGGAAAACGACTATGTAGTTTAGTAGTAGGACTTTGACAGAAAAGGGAAAATCTATTTAAAGCCTTTTTTAGATAAGCTATAGTAGAGGGTTAATAGGTTTGTGCTCTAAAACGAGGCTACCACATGTGCAGTTAATCTGCATCTGGTAATTTCAGACCTGACATATATTCCCACAGTTTTAGCTAATTTAAATGGTGACAAGCGCCATTAATATAACATTTTTAATCAAAAAGATTTTCATATATATATATATAACCAGACTGAACAAAGACATGATACAAACTCACTATATATTGTTCAAAATATTCACTCTATGAGTAATTTCACTGTAGACTAGCTTTCGCTACATGAGCCAGAAATTTGATGTAGTCATTTCACTCACTGATAACAAAGGTGATCAGCAAAAATAGAACACTCCATCTGAAAAAAAGCACTCTTTGCTGCTAAATGAAGTTAGTAGCCACGTTTAGATTCTGCTCATTGAGGGAGGGAGGGAGGAAGGGACTTCCTTAATCTCTTGTTTCTCACCTTGATCAATATCTGATTGCACACCTTCAAAATAATTCTGCTGATATCAGCCAGTGCTTTAAAATGTGAACTACTGGCCTGGGATCTCCTTCAGAGAGTCTAATTTGGCTGAAGTGAATTGATTTATTTATAGTGTATGTTTTTTTGATGCAGTCACATAGACCAGAAAGAATCTTTCTAAGAAAATAAGGGGGGGGGGGGTGTTTTCACAGTGCCGGGCTTGCTATTTTCAGCCATGATGAGAAAGGTTGCAGAGGTTTCTTATAGAATAACTTCTGAAGCAGCTATAGCAGTTAATAAATTTAGTAATGCACTCACAACAATTAATTACACTGCATATAAGAAGGGGGAGGGAAAGGAGGGACGATGGCATGGTATAGCCTGATCTCATCAGAGATTGGAAGCGAAGCAGAGTCAGCACTCAAAGGGAGACCGCCATGGAAGACTCTGCAGAGAAAGGCAATGGTAAATCATCTCTGCTTCTCACTTGTCTTGAAAGCCAATTCCCAGGTCACTACAAGGTAGCTGCAACTTGATGGCACTTTACATATACACACCTATAAGAAGGAGCCAGTGGTTCATCTAGTTCAGCATTCTCTATCCTGCAGCAACCAAACAGGGTCACAGAAGCTGAAATCTTCCCATTGGGGTTGCCCTGTAGCAATTGGCCTTCTAAGGCATACCGCTTCTGCATTTCCATTTATGACTACCAGCTGCTGATGCGTCTGTCTCCCATGAATGTATTTAATTTAACAGCTGGAATTTTGTATCCAGTTGTTAACCCTCATCTTCTCTTACTAGCATTCTTGCTTGGATGGAAGTGGTGCAGCTATCCTGTGGCCTTCATTGCTTCTGCTCGTGACAGAAGCTAGAATGGTCCTCCCACTCTGTGGCAATCTCAGGGCAAGTGCCAGCTGGACTAGAGTTGATTTTATCAGAGGAGAGAAATATGTGCCTTCTTTTCATTGACTGGGGGTCAATCTGGTTTTCTCCCTGTCATGGGAAGGAGGGAATCTCATCTTCCCCCAGTGATTCTTGCTGCTATGGCTGGCAACATAAAATATATTGCTTTATTCCATTTGGGAATATGGATGATTGTTGCTGTTCTTAACTTTTAAAAGCCATGTTTTTTATTTATTTAGATATTTATTTCCTGATTTTCTCCCCAATGGGAACTCAAAGCAGTTTTACCCCTCTTCCATTTTATCTTCACAACAACCTTATAAAGTAGGTTAGGTTGAGAGAGAGGATAACTGATTCAAGGTCACCAAGTGGGCTTCTGTTGTGGACTGGGTATCCCAGATCCTGGTGTGACAGTCTAATTACTATGCCACGCTAGCTGTCTTTCACCTTGGGCAGGGAACATAGTTCATGGGTAACTTGGGGTGGGTTTCCCACATGATCCAATGGCAGGGTCTTCCTAAGGGATCTTGGAGATAAGGTGCATGTGCTAGTCCACCTCAAAGTCTTGTATGATAGATGCACCTACAAGCTGTGGGTTGTGGGCACAGATAGTGGCTTCCACGGTTCCTGATTTAACCTAACAATCTTCCCCTCATAATCCATCTGTTATTTGCTGCCCATTCCTTACCAAATTGAAGGGATCTTTAATTATCTACAATTAATAAAGTTGTGGCTTTGCTTTGTTTTAACCAACTCTGTGACTCTCATCCTTCCACCTTTTCCTGGGATGGTTCTGATGCTGTTGTCACAAACAATTGCTTCCTCTCCAGTGTTAGGGAGGGGGGACCCCAAGTTTGTTTTGTTCTAAAGGGTTTTTTTTTAATGATGAGCTGTCCTTTGAATTTTTTTGCAAAAAAATACTATTTCAATGTTTTCCTGAAACTCTTGATGGAGGACCTATTGTTACAAACAAGTTAATAAAATAATTATAGAAGTTCAGATTTGTTTCCTTAGATACATAACATTACCCAAACATTTTGGTTGCGATTTTGTGGCAGTGGCCTCAGAGTTATATTTGATTAAAATGTAGCGCTCGGCTGCTTCATGTCTGGGAGTGCCTGATATCGCTGGAAGCTCCTTAGAAGTGCTGCAATGTAAAATTACAGCATACCCTATTTAAAGGTATTTTTAGTCTCTTAAATGCCAAATATAAATAAAGTTCCATACATCACTTGTAATGTCTCTGATGAGCTGGTCAGAAAAAATACCTCACTCACCATCAATCAAAGGTCAGCAAATTGGTGTCTTTAAAAAAAGTATTTAAATAACGAAGTAAGCATGTCAGCAAAGTCTGCATGTCTCCACTCTCTACTGCAGTGACCTACTTATAACTGCCATTGAAAAGAGCCTTCTCCAAAATCTAATTTCCCAAACAAATCTAAAATTAGTAGAGAAGTATTTGAGGGATCCCTGAGCGCAGACAGATAATGCAAAAAGAAAAGAGGTCTCAGTTAACCAGTGGTGAATAACTTCTGTATATTCATCAAGAGTGATGTAATGCATATTTCTATCAATGACCCTCCTGTGGCTGTCTCATCATCAGTTATTTATTTCTGATTGTTATTTTGTTTGGGTGACAGGAGATGCCCGTCTATTCAAATCCCTGGAAACCAAAGCTTTTGGTACACACAGAAGTCCCTGCACTAAGCACCACACAGGCACTCCCTTCATTGTTCAGCTGTTCTTCTTGACCTTGGCCCAAAGAGACCCTTTTCCCTCAACTGCAATTCAGACTAGAACGCTAAATTCATTGGTGGATTACACTGTTGTCATATGTTTTGAGGTCCTAGAAACATTCTCAGGCACAAGTCAAAGTGCTTGTATTGACCCTGAAAGTGCTAACTGATCTAGATTTGAAATATCTTGAAAAACATTTTTTTCTCATATGGCAGATATAGATACCCTATTCCGTGTACTCAGTATCCACCAATTGTCAATAGTGAACCTAGTTCTGAGAATGTGCTCATTCCCAAAATGTATTTAGACCCATAATTTATATCTTTTAGGAAAACTACACAAAAATAATGATTCCCTAGATTTTTAGAAGAAAGGCTTTGTGTACTCCCCAATGTTTTCAAAGCCAGGGGGGAGTAGTTGTTTTGGTTTGTTTGTTCTATTGGTTTCATTCTTAGGCCGTTTCCGCACTGGCGGAATATGGCGGCCTGGGGACGGCAAAAACGCCGTCCCCAGGCCGCCATTCGCACAGGGGGCGCAGCTGCATCGCAGCCGCGCCGCCCGACGGGCGCCAAGCCGGCGTTTCCGGAGTGCGCTGGGAAGCGCACTTTCCCGGGAACGCCGGCTTGAAGCCGCTGCTGTGCTTCAAGGCGCCTCCCCCCCACTCCCTCCCTGCACTTACCTTGTCCCCGGGCCTCCGGCGCATCGCAGGGCCGGCGGGGGCGTGTCCTCAGGCCTCGGCGACATGCTGGAGGCCCGGGGACATGCCGGGTTGGCCGGGCGACGGCGCTCTGCGGCGCTGTTGTCCCGGCTCTTTCTGGGACCGTCCATGCGGACAGTCCCAGCATCGTCGGGTCGGCGCAAAATGCACCGACCCAGCTGCTTCCGCCTCCGTGCGGAAACGGCCTTAGATTTAGCTGATCACTAATATTGTTTTAAAGCTGAAAACCACTTTGAAAGCTGATGTTGGAAAGGCATTTTATAAATTTAACAAATAAATAGCAAAATATACAATGCTGGACCCCCTCTGGGTTTGTGTTTGGACACAGGCACACAAGCCATTGCGCTTCCCCATACTGAGGTCCACAGAGATTTCAGATTCCTTGCTTGGGTCTAAGAACACAACTTCTACAGAGTTTGAAGGCAGGGTATATTTCTTGACAAAGGCCCTTTCCCCACTTACCTTGGGCACTCCCCACTACAGGGGTGGCGACAACGCAGCAGCCCCGACGCTGCCGCTTTCACGCCCCCTCAGCACGCGGCATCCCAGGCGCTCCTTGAAATGGTGCCCAGGCGCATGCCAGAGATGCCGCGCACTGAGAGTAGTGCACAGCAAAGGGCAGCAAAGGTAAGTGGGGAAACGCCCAAAGTAACTTTCTACATATGTATAAAAAAAAGAGCCCTGGGGTAGATTTAGGACCAAATTGGACACTATTGCAAGATTCTCTCATATGGTTCCCGTGCTAGGATTTATATACAAAAATCTGTTGAAATGCACAGTTGGCAGCAGAAATAGAAAACATCTACCATTTTTTCTCTTTACCCGTTGGAGCATCATGGATCTTTCTCATTGGCCCCATCCCACACATGTGAGCCCCATGTATATGACTAGGGAGATAGAGGCTGAAGTAGTGAAAGAAAGCTTAGTGGCCTAGCAGCTGGAAGAAACAGGGTGGGAAGCAAAACATTTTTTATGATTATTTTGTATCCATGGATCCAGATTCTTACATCTCTATCATATCACTGCACTTTCATTTCCCTTCATTTTGCTTTAGCTTCTGGCCATCATTAGACCCACTTCTTGCAGTCTTAATGATGGCAAAGAAATACATTTCCCCTTTGTCTCTTAAGTTTCAAAAGATGGCCAAATGCCATATTAATTCATAAGGATACAAAAACTTGACTGAAATCCATACCATATCGTGGCTTGGATACAACTAGTGATCTCTTTACCTATTAAAGGGAGATAAGATAGATGGTGAATTTTGACTGTGCCTAAACCTATGTGAAGAGAGGTTAATAGTAGGAGGCAGAGTGGTTGGGTGTGGGGTCAAAGTAACCCTCTTATATAAAAAGCCAGCTATGGTGGTGACAGCTCACAGCCAATCGCCATGCACTCACAGCTTGGGTATGGGGCTTGCAAAAAATGGTGCACTCTTGCAGAACTTGCAGAGAATGGTGCACAAAACAGCAGGATGTGATGCACTCTTGTGCACTCACCCTTTCTCCCCACTGTTGAATAATTACAGTCACTGTACTGTCTGCAGCTGCCTGAGGAGGAGCAAGCACAAGCATCGACCACTCTCTGGGGAAGAATTGTGACTGCTGGCAGCTGCAACTGTGTCATTAACCATTGTGTGGTGATACAGGCATCCAGGAAGAGGAATGTTCAAAAAGGGAGCTGGTGACATGGGGCTGAGGGGAGAAGAAAGGCAGGAAGGTTGGACCCCTTGGTGGGCACCATTAACCCACCAAGTTTTCTAGGGCCCATTGTATTTGCTGGTACAATAGGCTTTACTGCTAGTGTGTATAATAATTTCTGCAGAAACAACCTGTTCTACAGCTGGGGCTATCATTGTTCTACAGCATCCTTGAAGCACAGAGCATACATGCAAAGTTTGTAGCAGAAATTGGTGGTGTAGAAGATAGAGAAACATAGATTGGATACTGGTTCAAAACCAGTCACCACATGCTAGAACCTTACAAAAGCCTGAAAAAAGGAATGTGTTGCAAACTGTCAGATTTGCTCAGTTCTCTCTCAAACAGCATCCTGATTTGGATAGTCTCAGGCTACTTGATGTCATCAGATTTCAGAAATTAAGCAGGCTTGGCCCTCATTAGTATTTGGATGAGTGGCCTCCAAGGAATACCGGGGTCAGGATGCAGAAGCACGCAATGGCCACCTTATAGGGTTGCCATGTCAGTTTTAGCTTGATTGAACAAAAAAAACAAAATGAAAACAAACCCTCAAACAGCAAAGTTTATGAACTAAGTGTGTTCTATGATATCATTCTCCAAAACCACCCAGATTTCACATTGTAGAATCTCACCAGCACAATTTCAGATTATGTTTTCAGGATTCATATAATCTTGTGTAATTCCCATTTTTTTATTAATTCCTCATAGATTTTGTTGATTTCCAGGATCCTGCATAAATTCATATGTAGAAATTATGAAAATATCCAGAAAGTAATAATAGCTTGATATCTGCCCTGGATCTTCACAAATCCACAAAAGAACATTTTGTTTAGAAGGAAGGAAGAGAATTGGCATAGCTATTTCCCATTCTGTATGTAACCATGTGTACATGATAAAAATCACATGCCATCAGTTACACAGTAGTTTTTCCGATGTTTGAACAGCAAGTTTCATTTATCATTTGCAAAATTAAAAATCCATAAGTATATGACTCAAAGACAATAATCAAAGATATCTCCCATCTCATAGCAAAGATCTCATTTGGAAAGTTTTTGTTAAAGTTTGTATTCCAAAGATATATTAGGATGTGACTCACAATAATTACTAACAGAAAATTAATTTACTCTTCAATGTGCTTTGGCAATCCATATATGATCCATGGCATTAAAGAGCAGAACTGGCAACATATTCATATATAGATCCAATAATAAGATCACATGATAGACTGTGTTGCAACTGAAAACCTAGGCCTTTTCAGTAGTGTGTTCCGGGGGAATTTTCTTTTTTCAGAAGTTTGCTTCAACAGGAATTCCAGGTGAGCCATCTAGAGGCTAAAAGAGGATTTATAAATGTATTCATTTTGAAGTGAGTCCCAATGGAATGTCCTATCAAATTCATAGCTTAGGGTCACAGCCTCAACAGAATATAAAAACTGAACTTAAATTTAATTCCCTTAAAAGATTCTTGGGAGCTTGTGGTCAACAAGGGTTGAAAAAGAGACACAAGTTAAATTCATAAAGCTTACAACCACAGCTGCTTTGTACCAGGGGATTTAGGTTGCTTTTGCTTAGGAAGTGGGAAGAAGAATAGTAGCTAATTCTTCACATTTGTATCAGTGTTTGATGCTATCATGCCTGATGGGGTCAGATTCTCAAGGTCACCAGCTACCAGGGAGTCCAGTTAGCTACATGACTGCTCGCTCATGTTTAATACTGGTAGAGGGAGAGGAGTATCTGGTTTTCTTTTACAAAAGTGGAACATGTGGGCAAGGGAAGGCAACTCCCCCTCTATTTTGCTATACTGAACTGTTGGCTGACTGATATTAATTGTTTATAAAGCAAGGCTTTCTTCTACCTGTTAAAGTTATGATCAAGGATCCTTTGGATGAAGGGTATAATTCTGGAAAATTTTCTCCTGTTGGGTTGGGAAGCAAAGATGTTACAGATAAAAATGGTTTTCTATTGATGCCAAGTGAAACATCATTCAGCAACAATGATAACTGCGTACACATACTGTAGTGATGTTAAATAATTATTATTTCAGTAAACAAAAATCATCCTACCACTAGTAAGCCACCCCTTCTGCTTGGTTAAGGAATGCAATATCAGAGTTTCTCTATCTTGACTAAATCCCAAGGGCTTATTGGATAGGGATATGAGCAGTGTTCCTCTCTTCATAGAAACCTGGAATTGTGTCTATATGGTACTGTATAAAAAAGTAAGACAAAACTCTTTTATGCTCTATGACAATCTTCCTCTGTATAGCTGCTGCAAAGGGAATTTGATTTAACCATGGATTGATCACAGCATTATGTAGCAGTTAGATCTGTGAGTAGAGAGTGTAGATCTGGAAACCCTTGCTTTACCATGGAAGCTCACTTGGCAGTCATGGACCAGTCACACTGTCTCACCTTAACCTACCTCAAAGGGTTGCTGTGAGAATAAAATGGATATGGGTAAGGTGTTGTAAGTCATTTAAGCATCTTATTGGGAAGAAAAGTGCTCTATAAATAAAGAAAATAGATATATTAGATACATGCATTAATTGACAGAAACATAAAATTACCTTTGTTCTGTTTTGCTTGCCTATTTCTTGCCAGATCCCCATTCCACTTCAGATTCCCCCCCCCACGCCCCCTCCGTGTAGTTCCTTATTCTCTGACTATCACCCCCTCCTGGAGGCAGGATTCCAGGTGGTATATCAGGCTGCCATTGGAAAGAGGAGGCTGGAACTGTCCCCTCAGCAAGCTCTAGCGCATTCATTTAGTATAGGCAGTGGTGTAGTGCCAACAAAGCTGGGAAAGACACCCCGGGCACGCACCAGTGCGTGGGTGTGGTGGGGGCGTTCCAGGGCGTGGTGTGGGTGTGGCGGGGGCGCACGCATGTCCAAGGCGCCCCTCACCCTCATTCTGCCCCTGAGTATGGGATCCTGACCCATGAAAATGTTTTAATAACCTGTGTTGTCTTCATTGATAAAACAATGTTATATATTGATTGTATAAGATGCAAAGTGTTAAAATGAAGTTAGCATTGCTATTTTCTTTGCTGTTTGATTCTTCAAATGCCTTTCCAGGAGTCAATCCAAATATTATTAATCTCATGCATCTTGTTACATTAGATAGTTTTGAAAGTAGATTTCAGCAATCAGAAATACACTTTGTTCCTACATCAATGTAGCTTTTGTGGATTCAGCAAAATAGTTAACTGACTGTGATATCCAAAACCTGTAAAACAATGAAAAAACCAACTCTCTGATCATGAAATCTGGCTTTGTAGTTTGCCTTTTGCTGCCATTGGTAAAATTCCAGGTATCTGAAATTGGGTAATAACAGTCCATTTACTCTTGCACCATCTGTTATCATGCTGGCAGGTAAAGCTTTCCCTTGAGATTGAAAATAGCGATAGCATTAGCTACCTCTACAAAGGAACAAGGGGGTGGTAAGAGTCAATTAATATATTGGTTTGCATATTATTGCAGAATCAGCAGCTGCAGTGGAATCAGCTTGGCCCAGCAGTGCAGGAACATCACAGACATTCTAATTTAAAAGATTTCTACTAAGCTTTAAAAAAGAATCCTGGAATGTGAGCACCTTGTTTTCCATCTCCAGTGAATCATGGAGGACTATTATGTAGTGCCACTATATGTTCACATTATTTTAAATGCTTGACAGTGTATTGCAAGATTGTTGTTTGGATTTTAATTCCAGTAGTCTCAATGAATTCTCCATTGATAACTGTTGATTATTTATTTTAACAGGTTTTGTAATAGATCTAGCCAACATTTAAGTATACAGCACCTATTGCTAACAGTGGCTTTCTAATAGCTTCATAGTTTATTAGTGCTGGTTATTAATATTTTCTTTCGCACCCTGATTTGTTTATTTACTGAAAGCTGTTTATTCCACTCTTCCAAATGAGTCCAGAGAGGCTTACAAGTATAATTAAGCTGCATTTATGCTGTGAGTCATGTGTAGACACTAACCAGTCATAAAAGTATTAATACCCAATGTAATAAACCATTGTATCAGATCTCAAAAAAAACACCTCCTACTCTAAACAGCTTCCAGAACTTTCAATGCCAATTCATTAATCCCATAAGATTTATAGGAAAGCATCTTCAAATAAAACACTTTTATAAGACTTCAGAAAAGTAGATGGAACCCTCTGAGAGTCCTGACACCAAATAGTGAAAGCAGTGGAGAAGGGCAACAGCTGATTGAGTCAATTGATAGTAACATAAAGTCAAAAAATAATGTTCACAGTCTTTGCAAAAAAATGTAGACAGGTCTTCAGATCTTTTTTAAAATAATTGGTACCCCACTCTTGTTTTTACCTTGATATTAAATGCTATCTACTAGCCTCTAGCTTCAGCATTTTAGTGCTGAAAAGGGAGGCATATAAATGCACAAAGAATTATAAATCAGGGATGATTTTCACATCACTCAGTGCCAGTCCTTCTGTTTTCCAATATATACCCATGGGAACGAGGGGAATCAATACTGAGGTGCACTAGCTTGTTGTGGCAGAAGCTTTATATGCTTCTTCCTTAAGCAGAGCTACCATTGGGGTATTAATGGAGAAAAATTCTGAAGATCCTCATCGCTCTGGAGGCCCCTGTGATCATATGATTCATTTTCATTTGATGTTTGAGCTGCGTCTAGGCAGCGTGTGTGAAGGGGAAGCAATTAACTTTCCAGAAGTATCAGCATTGCAAACTTCCTTGGAGAACTTTCAAGGTGTTTTTTAAAGTTTAAGTTTATAAGAGAGTTAGAGGTAAGGACAGTCACACCACTGCAAGCATTGGGTCATTACTGACCCATGGGATGATGTCACATCATGATGTTTACTAGGCAGGCTATATTGATGAGATGGTTTGCCATTGCCTTACCCAGCCATCTACACTTCACCCCCAGCAAACCGGATATTCATTTTACCAAACTCAAAGGAAGGCTGAGTTAACCTTGAACCTGAAACCAGCTTCTGTTGAAAGCTTGGACTGCAGTTCTGCAACTTATCACTCTATGCCACAAGGCTCTTTCATATGAAATATAGAATTGGAAGGAACCTCTAGGGTCATTTTGTCCAGGCCCCTGAACCACCTCTGAATGTCTCTTGCTTTGAAAACCTCACCAGGGATCACCATAAGTCAGATGTGACTTGATAGCAAAAAATAAAAATGCCACCTTCCCTCCATTGGTATGCTCTTTATATGTGATAACCAGTGCTTTGAATTGAGTTTGGTAATAGCTGCAGACTGGGTGTAATGTACATGCCCTGCCTTTCTCCTGATAATAACAAAACTGAAGTATTCTGCACCAGGAAGCTGAACCCCACCGAAAATGAAAAGCACAATGGCGCTGAAGATCTCAGGCTTCCCTTTCAGAATTATTTCTATCTTGTCTGGATCCAGTTTAAAGTAGGTCACTTTCAGCCAGACAATGGTTACACAGCGAGGAGAGTGCTGCTGCTGTCCTGTTAAAACTCACCAATTGCCACATGGCAAGGATGGAAGGACAAGACCGTTTTCCTTACCAGCTGACCCAGGAATCTCTGCACTGCCCCCTACCACTCCAAAATTTCTCATCACCCCACTTCATGTTTCCACACACATGCCAGGAGGTGGTACCATTAACTTTTGGAATCCCTAATGTAGAGGTGGAATAAGTTGGCGAATAAGATTATGCTCTACGTAATCTCACAGGACAATTCTCACTCTAAAGATAACTCATCTCCAGTGTCAACCCTTTGAGTCTGATCGACAAGTGATGATTTAAACCTGTCCGAAGCAATCTCCTGATACCTGTTGACCATTTTTACTTCATTTGGGGCACCACAAAATTAGACGCTGACCCAATCTTTACCAATCTTGGTGGTTTTTATAAGAACAGTCTCCAACAGCTTTGCTGAAAACTTGGTACCTCTACCTTAAAAAACACACATATGTACCCGAGCACTGGAAAGATTCCTCATAGGTTCTAATGGAGCAGAAGGGAGGAGACATTTAATCTTGAAATCACTGTGGAATTTGGTACAAACATTCCAAAGCCATTTTTTTCTTTTAAAAGAGGGTCCTTTCTTTCCTTGCTACTCCTGCAGCCAGCGATCCAGAAATGATCACAGAAAAAAATATGTATTATTCAGTTTTTTCGGGGGGAGAGATTGGAATTATCCACTATAGTTCAAAAAACCATTTTTTTTCCACCTCAGCTTTTCCAAATGCACACCTCTAATCATGAAGCCTCTCTCCTCCCTGGTAGAATCATGAGCTCTTCATCCCTCTTGAAACTGTTGGAATGTCCCTACTGTTACTGTTACTTTGTAGGAGTGGATTCCTTTCTGGCTTTGTACTGTGCTCCGGAGACATTCGAAGTAACATCAGAAACAAGATCCTCCTGCACTGAGTCCCGGAAGCCTACACATTTTTTGCTTACTGTTGAAGCCAACCAAAGTTTGTGATCCCCTTGTTCTTAGTAGATTGTACAATGGATTTTACAAAGGATTTCTAGACCCCATAACAGAATTTGTATCAGATGCAAATGCCAACCTGGAATATCTGAGATGCAAGGAATGATAACCTTGAGCTGTGGAATGCTCAGACGATTTGACAGACATAAGACTATGCACTATGCTTATGATTGCCCTAAGGTAAAGTAAAAATATTTTATAGGTGTACAATAATTGATGAAAGAGAGATGTGGTTCTCATGGGTAGAAGTGTGGAGTTGCAGAATCCTTAAAGCTGCCATAAAACACAAATGGGTATCTCTGGATACATTGAAGCCAATTTAGTTTCATTTAAGTGATTTCCAAGCCTGCAGATTAGTAGAGACAACCCAACCAATGTCTGTCTTTACTATCTTGCTTGCTGTTTTGCAGCTCATGACTGAGACCAGTCATTTCTATGCTTTTACAACTTGAAGCCAAAAATGGTTTTCAGGATTTTTGCTCATAAACCAAGCTTGACTTTTGCTAAAAACTAAGAAGAGGTTTTAAAAATTATTCAAAGGATGTAGAGAACTGACAAAGAACTTTTTCTACCTCTCCCAAACTCCTAGAAGTCAAAGGCATCCAAAAAAAGCTGATGGCAGTAGATTCAGGACGGACAAAAGGAAATGCTTCTTTATATAGAGAGTGATTAAATTGTGGAATTCACTGCCAAAAGATAAAATGATGGCCACAGGCATGGACAGCTTTTCAGAGGGATTAGGTAGATTCCTGGAGGATAGGTCTATCATTTGCTAATAGCCATGGTGAGTAAAGGGAATCTCCACCTGCAAATGCAGTCAGCCTCTGAAACCTAATGCCAGGATGCAACATCAGAAGAAGACCTCGGACTCTATGCTGTACTGTTGGCCCTCCATAGGAATTGGTTGGCAATGGCTACTGGATGAGACAGGATGCTGGACTAGATGGACCATGAGTCTGATCCAGTAGGGCTCTTCTTATGGCATGAATCATATGATTAGTTTATTGATATTTCAAGTAGTTATAGGAACATTTCAATTCAATGTGGTTGAAATTATATCTAACTAGACTTTGAAACACTGTCCTTTTCTTGAATCCATGATCCCTCAACAGAGGCATAGCTGGGCCATACAGTGTCCAGTACACACTCTGCATTTTCTGCCCTGCCCTCGCAATGCGCCCCCCCCCTCACACACACATTACCTTAGTTCAGCATGAAAGTGCAAGCTGAAAAAAGCACACAATATGTTGGCCAGAAGCTGAAGGTGAAACTGACCAGAGAGTGAAACAGTGGGGTGGGAAACAGCCTCCCCCCCTCAACACCTTTGCAAATTGCAGAGCACACCAGAAGCCTGCTCTTTTGAAGAGGTCTCTCAGATGTCTTCATTTGGGTGTGTAGAGTGAAAAGAAGCAGTTGCCTCTTTTTAAGACATCCCACAGATGTCTTTTTTGTGCTGTGCAGAACAGACCAATGAAGCAAATGAAAAATACTCCCATGCACAAGTCTACTGACTTCTATGAAGCATGAAAAAATAAGTCTTCAATTCCTCTTCCTTTCTATATCCCATCATATTATAGCTCACTTGGTTCCCAATGCTTTCAGAAGCAGCTATTTAGGTGCAGTGGGGGCACAGCAAACTGTTGAGGAAGAAGTCGTTGAATTGCACCATTTTCTCTTCATGGTTCATTTGATCCACTCCTGCTTGTTCTGAAGACCTTTGGCAGCACAATTAATTTCAGGCATGATTAACATTTTTTGTTAACTTGGAATCAATCTCTTCAACAAAATCCATTAAATATAAAGAAAAAACATCTGCAGCCATTCAGAAGCACAGTATCTAATTCTTTCATCATCAGAATCAACAATGGTATGCACCCTGCTTTGCATTTTCCCCTTTTGTTTATAAAATTGAAACTTGGTTGTTTAATAAACCTGTTCAAAATCTCTTTTCATTGCCATGGGGCAGTAAGATGTGAATTCTGAAGTCAAATTTGTAAGGACTTTGCTTATTAACTCAAGCTTCTGATTTGTGACCTGTTATTCCTGCCTCTTGATCACATTCATGGAGATTATTTGAGACAGCTCTTATATATATGAAAGTCTTAGAAGAGTTCAAGATCCTGTTTCTGAGTCTTATCACATTGGGGTATAGGCTTTAGCTAGTTAACTGTTCCTATCATAAAGTGGTGCACAAAGCTACAATCTGCTTGTTACTCTGCTAACAGGATCATATAGAAATATACCTGTTTCCCTTCAAGTTCAACAAGAAGGGATCACATGGGAAGGGTCTCTCCTTTATAGTGCACAGCTGGCCTCATTTCCATCTCTTCATATTCTCATGTCAGTACAACTTGTGTTTTCACAAATGCATGATGGCTCATTAGGAGCAAAAAAATTAAAAAGTACAAAACAAAGCAGGCTATTAAGCAACTTGCAGGTATGCATGGGACAGTAAACTGAAGTTAACATAGTGGGCCACATTATATGCAGCCTGCCTTAAGTTTTGTCAATTCAGTTATTATGCTTGCATGGCTCAATACATAGAGCAAGATGTACAATGGATACTTGAGGAATGATCTGCTTTTATTTGTCTAGAAGTTCTTGGTGTCTAACTCTTCTGTAACACCAAATTGCTTTTTTTTAATGCCTAAATCCTTTTCTGTGTCTTGTAGCCCAAATGAAAACAGTTCCAAGTTGTTTTTAGAATCCCTTGCACAGCTTTGTTCTCAAGGCATTCTCAACTGAACCCATCAGTTTCTTGTTCATAAGGTATTCATTATCAGGTGGTGGGCTCTGTGCAAGTCTCAGACAGTTAATTTCCTTGGGGGAAAGCAGTGAACATGTACTAGACTGCTTCCATGCCGCATAGGTTTAAAGATGACATCTGCCTCCCAAGTCACTTCCAAACTTGGCTCTTTCCTGCAAATCTGGCCTACAGCTCCATTTTCATAACTTTACATTGTATGTTAATTTGAATTTTAAAGGGTACATGCAGCCATGATTTGTGTCTGCCTCATAAGGATTTTCCCCTAGCATTCTTTAAATGTTTGCTTCTCACAAGTCAATGTCCAGAGACCAAGAGAAAGGTGATATATAAGGTCAAACGTTTGACCTTAGTAGATTCATCATACCTGAAGACCATAGAGAACTATTTGCTTCCAACAACTTTAAATGTCTAGTTTTACCAACTGATTTGCTCTTTTTTATCTCATGCTCAGTTATCTTACTCTACAGTTCTGACGTTTGCCTCAGTTTTTTATTTGTACTTTAAAATCAAAATCCAAAACACAAATAATAGATAATAAAGTACTTGTGTCATGGAGACTTCCAGTTTTTTCTGCAACAAATATTAACCCCTAAACCCTTAAACTCCAAACTTTCAGCACTTGGCCATTAGACGTCAAAATAAAATTAAATCTTTGACATTATTATTTTTTTTAAAATCTCACTTTTCTTTAATGAATCTTTTATTAATTGTCCTTAACCTTCAAAACCACTAGTCATCAATTAATTAACTGTGTATAGTTGTGAGTTCATGTAGGTTCGGCAGTCTCAAAATCAGTGTTCATCCGGCTTGGATGGGACTGCTGGAGAGGAGAATTCAGGAAAGGTCCCTGATTTTGCACCCATGCATCCCAGAATCTAACTCAAAACTTCTTTTTGAATTTCTAAAAAGAGTGTTTAATTCTATTTTCATGGATGCATATGCATGTGTCAAGCAATGGGATATTTTAAGGCTTTCTAGAGCCTTGGCAACAATATGTGTAGGAATGCCTGCCTCCAGGTGGGAACTGAGGATTCCCTAGAATTCCTGCTCATCTTCAGACTACAGAGTTTCCCTGGTAAAAATGGATGCTTGTGAGGAAGGACTTTGTGGCATTGTACCCCACCGAGGCCCCTCTCCTTCCCAGGCTTTACCTCTAAATCTCCAGGAGTTTCCCAAACTGGGTCTGGCAAATATACACCCCCCATCCCCCACTGGTGGCCAAGGGGGACCTGGCCACCCTAATTATGCATTGTGTAGGAAATCTGTGTTTCTATTTCCCAATAAGTATGCTAAACTTAAAAAGCAGCTGGTGTTACTTAGGGATCAGGAGGAAGTACATGTGTGTGGGCATTTACACATGCACCTTCAGCTCTGTGTTTGCCTCTTTAGAGGTGGTGCTACGGCACTATCCCTGGCTGTCTACCAACCCACTTTTTTGGATTAGGCTGTAAGTCCTCTGTAGCATTTTTAAACTCTGACCGTTCTTCATGTGGCAGGAATCTGAAATGATCTTAGCTGGATAGTTGCCATTAGGGGAAACCTTCTTGCAAAGGGGCTCTGAAAACCACACCCATGCTTAGTTCCCTCTGTTTATCTCTGGGCACTTTCGCACATGCAGAATGATGCACTTTCAATTCACTTCCAATGTACTTTACAACTGGATTTTATTGTGTGAAATAGCAAAATCCACTTGCAAACAATTGTAAAAGTGGATTGAAAGTGCAAAATTCTGCATGTGCGAAAGTGTGTCTGATCAAGGCTGCTTCTCCCCATGGCCTCTCCAACATCTCTAGACTGGATGAGAGACCTTCAGTCTAATCAGCAGCACATCTAGCTAGCACAGATACACCACAATGAATTCAAACTTTTTGGACAAAAGAAGAGGACAGCAATGTGAAGGCAATCAGTTTTACATTTTTGCTGCTATTCCCCCTCCCCCAGCTCCATATAATTAATTGAGATTAAATGCAAGATTCTTAGGAATGATAATTTCTGCTGTAGGTTGGCACCACAGACTCTGAGGACTTGGAAACAATTATGTGAATAAGCTTAATATTAGGACTGATAAGACAAATTTGCTATGACTAATGAATCTTTCTGCATATGAAATTATTGCGTAATGTCACAGACATTCATTTGATGGTGAATTTAACTGTCCTACTATATAATGTGATGAAATGTTAACAGAAAGAGCCGGATCAGGTAATCTTGCTGAAATAAGATAATTTAATTTGATGTAATTTTTGCATTACAAATGAATCGGCCTATAGTGGAACATCAGGATAGTAGAGAGGAGAAAGAATACATTCCCTTCAGTGGAGATAATGAAAAAGAGAAAGAATTCCTTTTGTGGTTTGTGGAATTGCAGAGCTTATTCCAATTGTTTTCAGTACTAGAACAGAACTGGTTTGGTTCAGTTGGGGCAAAACTGATAATGGTTTGTATTCAGGTTTTTTTGTCCTGCTTTAAAGTGGCAGCCACTTATGTTCAACTTCCAACTGAATATGTTCAGTGATGCATTAACTGCAAGAGTTTCTTGGAAAAGTTGGACTGAATTAGTCTGCCAGTGCTTTCTTCAGCGCAAAAGAACTAGGTAGGTGTAGGACATAATGACAGATACTACCCTGCGCATGTGTGCCTCTGAGCAGATCGTCGCTGGCGAGCATTGTCACCTAAATCGTGACCTCTGTGGTTTCATAAAATGAAATTAACATGTAAAAAAATGGAACTTTATAACTACTAGAGCAACATTTCAGTGCAGTAGCACCTTGACAAGATTTCCAGAGTCAACCTTTCAAAAATCAAAGCTCCCTGGAGGGTATGCCTTGGAAATCTTGTTTGTCTTGAAGGGGATACTGGACTTCATTGTTGCTCTTCTACAGCAGACGAACACAGCTTCTCACCTGAAATTACAACCAATACATGGACTATCATCTAATTTCTATCTATTCTTTATTATCCTGGGTGTGTGGATGAAGCTTTAGATGTACATGTACAGGATCACTGTTTCCTCAGCTGGACTTTGTAACTAGAACTCATGGGTCATTAATAGTCAAACAGCTTCCTTGGTTTTTAATTGTCAAAGCAGTTGTTAAGGGTGCTGGCTTCCCCTGATTGCTTTGCTCTGTCCACTGGTCCTCTGGTTCTTGGTTATTTAGATTGTAAATCCACAGAAATGAGCTGGTCTTAGTAAATTCCTTTTGTACTCTTAGGTGTCAAAACAAATGAACAGATAAATACTGCCTCTTTTCCAGACAAAATGTGTGTGCCTTCAGGCTGGATAAACACTTCCAAGGGAAGAAGTGGTAGTCAGTACTTCCTAAGAACAAAAACCTCTGGAGTAAAATGAATGACTTAATGGTTAAGACAAATGAACCTCTAGTTAAGAAGGACTCTCTTCTGTTCACGTGATCCTTTGCTCCTGTTCAGAAAACCTCCAGTTACAAAATCAGATTCTGTATGGCATCCTCCTGCAACCTCCTACAAGAATTATGAAAACACAATCATATATTTGTGGCCGTTCTTTAGTAATAGATACTATCAAAAGTTGTGACAAATTTAACATTACTTGACTATTTGTCTGTCCTTTTATATGACCTGGTTTTGCCCACCAAAAATGTGAGCAGGCAGCTGGAAGTGTCATTGTAATTGTATGCTACGCCTAACAAAACAGGCCTGTTATAAGTCCATTACTGCATCATTTTATATCATCCTATATATTCATTTCACAGTCAGGATTAAGACAATAAGCCTTCCCCTGGATCATTGTACAAGTCTTCCATATCAAGTCTTTTCATCCTGCCCTGAAGATCTATCGTCTTTCTATTTCCACTATTAATCTCCATCTAAACTACCAGGTGTAATCAATGTACACTGGCCCTTTAAACTGCACACAGATATCTCGTATCCCTTTGTTTTCTAAGTCTATCTGGATCAGCACTACTGAAGTTTGTGAAAAGCGTCAGGATGATGGGAATAGAAGGAGACTGAAGTTGAACATAGCTGATTGGCCATGTATGGCTATCCACCCCAGGTTGGATAAACCTGTTTACTCTGCTTGCCTGGAACTGCAGAAACAGGGAAATTGTCAATCACTCTGTACAGATGGTGGGGCTGTGTTTGCCTTTGTGGCTGACAAGTTGTGCAGGCTTGTTTTACATGAGTTGAGGTTAATGCAGCAAAGGTACATTTACCTTTTTCCCTCCTGAAATACATTAAAACAGTAGGGGTTAAAGCAAAGAGTAGGAGAGAGAGGAGGGGAGGTTGACATGAGATTGTATCAGAACAAGGAAACAAAAAGCTGGCAGCAAAACACAAAAATTGGGAGTCTGTTCAGAACACCCAAATGCTTACAGCTCATTTTACTTGTCCAAACCTTGTCTCACACAGATCTGAGTTTGTTTCTGATAGAAGTGGGTGCCATTCTTTTGACTTAACATTAAGATTTATCTATCTGTATGGAGTACTATTTTCAATGCTGAGCAACTTGCCATTGTCACTAAAATAAAAGTTTAACTCCGAAGTGTGCTTGTTTATTATTTCAATTTATAACCTGCTCTTCCTGAACAAGTTGGGCCCAAAACAGCTTACATAATAGAAAACCACAATTAAACCATATGTCTCCATTTAAAATCATACAGAATTTACAACAGCATCATGAAATATCAATTTGGTAGGCTATGAGAGATGGGACAAGAGTTAGCTGAAAATCTAACCACAAGGGAATAACAATAACCTCAACAACTGAAGGAAAAGAAGGAAAGGGGAGGAGAGGGAGGCCAGCTCTGACAATTGTTGCTGTCCTCAGTCATAGTGATGGCGAACCGCGCTCAGTTTTACCGACTCTACAGAACTGTTGTAATTCCCTCAGAGAATGGATTTAATTTGAAAGAGAATTCCACCAAAGCCAAGAAGGCCCTTGGTCTGGTCAAGGACAGCGGGATAGATTTTTGACCAGGGGCCTCCAGCAAGTTTTTCCCAGCTGAACACAGTGCTCTTGGGAGGTGGCGAGAGAGTCTGTACTGCAGATATGAGGGCCCCAGACTGCTGAGTGCTTTAAAGGATAACACCAAAACTTTGAACCTGATTCAGTATTCCACCTAGAGTCAGTGTAGCTGGAAGAGCACTGGCTGAATATTCTCTCCCTGGAGTCCCCACAAGGAGTTTCTGGAAGAGTCTCAAGGATAGGCCTGCATAGTCTAATATGGAGGTGACCTTTGTATGGATCACCATGACTAAAGCAGGGCAAGATAGAAAACCATCTGGTGAAGGTAAAAAGATAATACCTTAGCTACATTTGTGACTTATGCCTTCATCAAAAAGGAGGCATCCAGAGTTGCTTCCAAACTCCTGATGGTTGATGCAAGTGTCAATGTCCCACCATCAAGAACGGGAAGCTGGCATCCCAATCCCAAGTCTCCTCAGCCCATTTAATTTCAGATTTAATTTCCGATGACTGCCTCAGCCATTTTGCTGCAGTCTCTGAACATCTGGGCAATAATTCCTGGGCAATGTCTCGCTGACCAGCTATCAACAGATACAGGGGGTGTCATCTGCATACTGATGGCAACCGAGCCTGAAACTTCAGACCAACTGGACAATGGGCACATGTAGGTGATAAATAAATAATAAAGTGTACAAACTCTTGAAGTATTTCACTTTAGTTTCATTCTCACTGCACCTGATTGATTTTATTTTGCTAACCATTCATCTTCAGATGAATCATTCACAGCATTGTGGAAGTTAAATGGGAACATTCCTTTTCCCAGGTCAGAAAGCAGGCGTGTTGAGCATATTTTTTTCTAACGCACTAAATGCTGAACAATAACAATGAAGTATGTAGTTACTTGTATGGATTTTCATTGGCCACAATACAGGAAGACCTGACCTATCATTGATTAAGTGTTGTATCTAAGGTAGGGCGGGTATGGCATGTGACCTGAGTGCCACTTGAAGAGGGGCACCATCCCTACTTGCCTTCCTTTTGTTTCTTTTTTTCAAACCTTTTTTTGCTGTGATTCTTGAAATGCTGTGAGTGACCCCACTCTCCCTCCTGAGTTTACCCCTCTGCTTGACCCAATTTTTGGCTCTCCCATTTTGTTTCTCCCCTACCTGCTCAACTACTGAGTTCTTCAGCCTGACTGCAGCCTTGCTCCGAAGGGGCCCTGGATCATGGTCCAGTGGGTGCTCCGGTGGGGGAGGCAAAACAAGCCCCAGAGAAGTACAGGAGTGCCTACTCCTCATGAGACTGAATTCAAGACAGCCTGAGACAGCTGCCTTGAAGGGCCTGGAGAGGGAGAATGCACAGGTAGCTCACCAAGAAATAGCTGGGCATGCTGCTGAACCACAAGCACCTCTGTTCAGCCAGACCCTAGGGCTTCAGGGAGCCCCTCCACCCTGCTGGCATAGCAGGGATGCCCAGGCTGTTGTAATGATTAAGAGCAGGTGGTCTCTAATCTGGAGAGTGTGGTTTGATTCCCTACTTCTCCACATCTTATTTGGTGAACCAGATTTGTTTCCACACTCCTACATTCCTGTTGGGTGACCTTAGGTTAGTCACAATTCTTTGGAATGCTCTCAGCCCCACCTTTTTCACAAGGTGTCCGATTTGTGGAGAGGAAGGGAGCCCTTCGGGGATAGGGCGGGGTATAAATACAATTGAAATGAAAATGAAATGAAAGGAGTTTGTAAGCCCCTTTGAGTCTCCTTACAGGAGAGAAAGGCGGGGGTAGAAATTTAAACTCTTCTTGCGGTGGGACAGTCCTGCCCAGAGACAGCCATTCCAGAGCCAAGCAGGCTGCTGCACGTGACTTCTGCAACTGGTCCCTGCATCTCAGTCCCCCCCCCCCCGGACTAATGAAAGTCTTTGGGAGCCAGGTGCTTCATTACCGCATTCCCTCCTCAAAGACCATTTTTTGATCCACTTAGCCTACCCCGCGAATTGCATACAAATGCAACAGTCTTTGTGGGACAAAAATGCTGAGGCCAGCCCAGAAAAGCCATGGCTGGGCCTCTCCCCTGTGCGCCAAATGCTACACAAGCTTGCAACCCCAACCATTTCCTTGAGAGGAAGTGGCCAACTGCCTGTGGCCACCTGCAGAGGAGAGGAGGAGATGTACCCTCCTCCTCCAGTTGGGAGGGGAAGCAGCAGGCTGCCAGAGCCAGCTGAGGGGCTCATTCTCTGCTGAGCATGGGGCTGAGCATTCTACAGGCAGCTTCTTCAGCCTTCTGCCAGCCAGAACCAATGGGCCTGGAAAGCACGGCTGGGCTGCTCTTTCTGAAGAAGCTGCCTGAAGAAGCATAACAGCTCTGCAACTCTGGACATCAGCCAGCATGCACACCTTCTTTCCTAGCCTGCCTGGCTCCTCTTGCAGCCTGAGAGCTCCCTCTGTCAGAATGCTTTGCTGCCCCATTCTGCCTTGGAGCATCATTTCTGAATCAGCCTGAACAGCTGGACAGTGGCATAATGTCAGTGCTTGCCATAGTTGCTATTTTCTGTAGATACCTCCCTGGATAGATTCCCATGGAAAGGTGCTGTTCCCGATCAAGCTGCAGCTGCATGCAGCTGATGACATTCAGCAGCTGATGACATTCAGCAACAGGATGCAAAAATGAACATTCTATCTGCAGCCAGATTCACAGGTGCATCTACCTTGGCTACATGCATACAAGTTGGTATAACATAATCTCCTTTGCTGTTGCTGTGTGTGCATATGGGTATATATGGGCACACATGAACACAATTTAACTATTAGGATCTGCATATAATACACTTCTTTTTCCAAGACAAGAGCAACTCCATCCAAGAGCCAGGCACCCCACCTCAACACCACAGATGCCCCCAGCCGCCTCCCTCAAAGAGGCTTCCTGGAAGCATGAGAAGGCTCAGTGAGCCTCAATGGTCTTATGTCACCCCAAAGGGTGGCTTAAATCCAAAGCACAGCCCACCAGCGTAACACCAACAAAAACTGGAAGGGAGCTGACTAATGTTGGTTCCTCCTCTGGTCATAACCCCAGTCTGCCCCTGCTATGCCAGCAGTGGTAGGGGTCCTGGGACAGTGGTGTGGCATTCAGCACAGCCCTCTAGCACTGGGGGGGGGGTGTCAGTGGCAGCTGCATGCTGGCAAGATTGCCCCTCCACAGGGGTAAGTGCCGTTGGGTGGGGGAATCTGCCAACATGGTGGCTCACCACTCCCCTGAGTGGATTTGCCCCCCACTTTGGTTGGGGCTCAAAATCTGTCTACCAGAGTAGCGGGGATGTGATTAGCAATGCTGGACACATCAGGAATGGGTCCAATTAAATATATGGTATTATTTTATTGTCTGATTAGTGTAATTGCCATCCATATCACTGGTCATTTCTGCAAAGCACAAACAAAACATCCTAAAGATGGAGGGGGGGGGATACAGCTTTTTCCTATTTTGAGGATACAAAAATGCTGACTTTCCCCCACCAAACCACTTGCGAGTTGTCTCCTCTTGCTGTGCGGAGCCCAGGAGCTGAGCAGATGCTTTATTTTTTCCCACAAGACTGTTAAAGCTCTTGTCAGTTTGCCACTTGTGCACACCATTTTATGATGCTGCAGGGATTCTCTGTGCCTAAAGCCATTTGATGAAGGTTTTTCCGGGATGTTTGCTCTGCCCCAAAAGTACATGGTTGTACTCAGTTCAACCTGCCAATTCAGGCAATATATAGTTTCCCCTTTTTTATTTACGATGAGCTTTCTTCGAAGATACACAGACATGATTTCAGAATCCATGCCAGTTTTCAGATTGTGTCTTTGAAGACAGCTCATCAAAAATAAAAACAGGAAAAACGATGTATTGCTGGAATCAGCAGGATGAGCTGAGTACAGCCATGTACTTTTCAGGCTAAAAAGGTGCCCAACCGTGGAGCCTGCAGAGCAAATGTCCAGGGAAAACCTTCATTATATGCCTATAGGCACAGAGAATCACTGCAGCTCCATAAAACATCGGGCACAAAAGCTTTAAACTAGGACAGGAGGAAATGGCGAGGGGGGGGGGAAGACTTTCTTCTCTGGTGCCTTTTTTGCCTCTGCTGTCAGAACAAAACTGACAAGGCGACTTTTTTAAAGACGTCCCCAAGATATCTTATCTGTGCTGTGCAGAATGGACCCTTATTAACTTTCCCCATATTATAGCTATATTAATTCGTATCACCTTTTGTAAAAAAGCTTTTCAGTTGAGATTTTCCCCTTATTCCTGTAAATGCTTTTTGAATCTGAAAGGCAAAAAATTACTAATAATTTTAGTAGCCATTCTTAGGTTGACCACAGTTTAGACAGAGGGTCAAAGTGTTCTAACTTATGGCTGTTGTGGGTTTTCTGGGCTGCAGAGGCGTAGCTAGGGAAAATGGAGCCTGGTGCAAAATCTAAGTTTTGCACACACACCCCATGGGCCACTGTGGGCATAGCTGGGCCATCCCCAAACAGCATCACTTTCAATGGTGTTTAAAATAGGGAGCCCAGATTCTCCTTTTAAATCCACCTTAAAGGGAGAAACTAGGGTCCCCAGTTTAAACAACATTGAAAGTGATGCTGTTTTTGGGGTGGATTATCTCCCACCCTGAAACAGCATCACTTTCAATGTTTAAGCTGGGGACCTCAGATTATCCCTTTAAATCCATGCTGAAGGGGGTGGATTGAAAAGGAGGATCTGTGGAAATTTGGGGTGGGAGGCTGCTGCTGTCAGGGGTGTAATTGTTAAGCTAGCAACACCAAAATTTCAGGGTATCTTTAGGAGACTCTCCTGATGATACCACCCATGTTTGCTGAATTTTGGTTCAGGAGATCCAAAGTTATGGACACTCAAAGGTGTAGCCTTCATCTCCTATTAGCTCCCATTGGAAACAATGGGGGGATGGGGCACCCCTTTTGGGAGTCCATAAGTTTGCCCCCCTTTAACCAAACCTCACCGAGTATCCTGAAAAATCCCAGAAATTTTGGTGTTGCTAGCCTAAATATTGCACCCCCTGCAGGCCAAAAACTGAAAAAACACTAAAAAACACAAAAAATACAAACAAACCTGATTTTTTGCGCGCCCCCAGGCTTGCGCCCCCTGCAACGTGCATCCCCCAATCCCCTGGTAGCTCTGCCTCTGCTGGGCTGTGTGGTCATGTTCTGGTGGCTTTTGCTCTCAAATCCTAGTGACACCTTAATCACTACACATGGCTGTCATTCAGGTGTCCTTCTGACTTGCAAATGAGTCGATTGCTAAGCCTCATTCCTTATGGGGAATTTGAGGTACCCAAAAGCCTCCATAAACTCCAAGACCCAAAAGCTAGCCTATTAAAGAATACATTTACTTGCACACTGGGTCTCAAGAGAGGAGGAGGACACTGGGTGTCTCAATGTGAAGTTAAAAAGGGTCACATGATCTCAGCAATGTCCAGCACATAGTGGTGTTTCTAATACAATTCCTGTCTAGCTGAAGGCCAGAAGAAAGAAGGCTAAAGATTAAGTAGAAACCTATTGGAATTTGCTGCACCCTGCACAGAGACAGGCATGCAGAAGACGATAGATCATGTCACATGTGTTCCTCATAAACACACAAGTGACCTGATTCTCAAAACAGTTAAGCTATTGTGAGTAAATCTGAGTCTTCCAATCTGGATTGTGGATGGTCTCTGTAATGAATATGAATGCAATTAGATAACTCAGACTGAAAATAAGAAAAGGAATGCTTGCTTCAAGGAGCCCCAGACTTTTTAAAATAGCACATAGCAGATTTTTAGTGGGATCTAGTGAGTTTAAAACTATTTTCAGTGTTTTTACTGTGAAGACAGCTCAACCTCGTTGGAGTCCAAGATAACATCTTTAAGGGACATTATGTACCTAACTGACATAAATAAAATATTTTAATTACAGCTAATAAGAGTTAGATTTTTGTTTCCGAGCTCTATAATGCCAAATTTGGCACACAGCAGAGAGAGATCTGCACAATAGGTTTTTCTATAACTCATTCAGACTGCTATGTTCATGTCAGTATGACCTTGTAAAGAACACATTGTGCTTTGAGAGCCTAAAAAGCACATTCTAAGCAAATGTTCTTGCCTACAGACTCCCACCCCCCACCATAACTTTAGAGTGTTATCTATCAGTAATTTAATAGAAATGAAAGGGAAAACTAAAACTCAAAGCATGCTTCTGTTTTTGGTTTGACTAATGGAGTACAAAGATAATCTATCTTCCCATGAGATTTTCCATGGAATAAGTATTTCCTTTGGCATCCACAGCATGATGATACCAATAAAGTAACCTGGAATGTGTAAGACATTGGAGGTAAGTCTTAGGTCCCTTTCTGGGCAATTTCCTACTGGAAATTAAATCTAGATAAAACCAAGTTTAAAAATAAACTGCACCTTTTCATTGGGGTTTCAACCTCCCCACTGCAGCATGTATTCAGCATGTATTCTGGGTTTCAGAAATGTAGCAATCCCCACTACAAATTGATCTCCGTTTTGTGTCTCTCCTGATTGGCTAGCATGCCGTGTTGGGGTGGGTCCTTCCCCCCCCCCACAAAAAACGTGATCACATCATGACACGATGATGTCATGAGGTTAGAATGGTAACACGTCCGAGGAAATTCTTCCAAGATACTTGCAACCTGAGAGTCACTCGTTTACAAGGCTAAACGTTTAAGCGTTTAGGTGAATAAGCAGGTTTTTGCTCATTTGGAAAAGTGAATGGCTAATCGCTTAAGCAGCAACGGTTGACCAGTTCATGTCTCCTCATGCATGTGCTCGCCGACCCCAAAGGCAAAATCGAAACCCAGGAAATGTTGTGTGTGCATTGCTCAGCGCCTGCCAATAGCTGATTAGTTGTTGGCATTTGCGTCACGCTCCACAGCAGGAATTTTAAATAAAGTTTAGATCCCCCATTCCTCCCCTTGAAACTGGAAAGAAAATGTGCTAAGAGGAAAAGTTGTACTTTCAAGCAGGTTCTGCCAGGACATGAGATAAGGGGGGAACAAATGCCAGAACGGTAAGAAACCCTCTTCGTCGCTCAAGCAGTGGGGAGGCATTCCTGAAACCTGGGGTTTTTTTTGCATAAGTACCACACGATTAATTGTCAGTGGGGAATCGACCTCATACAAGCTCTTTAATCCACTTGGGCTTCTGATTCTAGTAAAGATTTCACACAACTTAAGGATAAATGCTATTCTGTTGCCGTTAATGAAGCCGCTATCCAGGTTTTCCTTTCTTCTTTTGGTGGTTTATTCTTTAGGTTTGTGAAAGCTTTAAAAAATCAATTTGCCTTCAGAAACTGAAGTGGGTTTAAAGAGATCATGTGAAAGGAACCTTAGTGTTCTGTGCACTTATATATGACATATTGTCAAGACCTGATGGCTTGGTCTTGTCATGAGTTTCCAGGTGGGAGCAGGAGTTGTGGCATCTTGGGAAGGTTTACCAGCCTAATCTGCCTAGTTTCATATTCTTATCTGTTTCTGCTGCTGCTGCTGCTGCTGGGTGCTTGGTGGAATGACCTTTGCATGGGAAGATTCAACCAGTTGTTATCTAGGGGCAATTTTTCACAGTGAAAATGCCCTGTGGTAGATTCAGGAGTGTACCTGTCACTGCGCTTTTTGCCCTGCTTTTGATTCTTCACTGCTCCCTGGTTCTTCCTGGGATTTGAGGCAAGGCCAGTGCATTATGTCCCAACTCTTTCTGCATGAGACCTGTGCTTCTCCATTTGTACCGCGAGCTCTTCCGCAATGTCTTCCACGCATGCACGGATAACCTCCATTTCCTGCGTTCTGATTGGCTGAATCTCCCTCCGTTCCCCCCACTCACTTTCACTATTTTAGTTTTAAATGACTCTGAACACAAAACAGGCACTGAGAATCAGCGCCTGCAGGCCCCCCCCCATCTAAAATCCTTCTGTGTGCGAGGGAATCACTGTCCCCTACCCTTCATCTAAAATTTAAATCTAAAATCCTTGTGTGTGCAAGAGAATCTCTGCCCTCCTGTTCACGGCGCCTGGACATGCTGCTTTTCTGTCTAAAAAACCAAAGTTTCTCCCTCCATGTTTTTTTTCACTGCAAGGGGGGGGAGGGCACTGATTCTTGGTGCCTGTACATTGGTGAGGCAGGTCAGTGGCAAGGCAGGAAAAATGACCCCAGTTCTGCTGCTGAGGAGTTTTGCACGACAGTGGAAGCCACCGGAGCAACAAAGGGGCATTTCAAAAGAACTCCACTTTGGTGGTTCTGGAGATTCACAGAGCAAAGCCAATGCAGGGCGGCACCAGGGCAACAATGTGTCAAACATGCTGCAGCACCAGGAGCTGTGAAGAACTCCCGGCTGCACTGGACTATTCTCCGTGCTAACAATGGGGCATTTTTACCATGCAAAATTGGCCTAAGACATGTGGGGGTTGCAAAGCTGAGCTGAGCCTGGAAGGAATTGTTCTGCTCCCCAGGTGGTTATTTAGGTGCCCTGCACCTGGCCAAAGCAGAATGTAAGACTCACTGATTCAGTTAACAGTTCAATACTTAAAGCTTTAATTGTAACAATGTTGACAGACCCTGACTCCTCCCGGGTCTAACTAAATAAAGGTTACTTTGTTGCAGAAACTTTCTGGAGTCTGGAATTTATTGTAAACACTGTGAGACTATAACATCTATACTGTGAATCTATAAAATCTTTGACTGTTTAACTTAAATACTGAGAGTCTATAACATCTTGGACTGTCTAACTTGTTGCTGTCACCCAGCTTCCGTTGGCACCTAACTGCCAAAACCAGACGGGTTGCTGGGTAATAACTGCCATAGAACACCAGCCCTAGGGCTTCTTAAAGGGACAGAACTAAATTCGGTTCCCTCCCACTGAATACTATACAAACATAGCTAAACCCATACTAACTGTGGGGAAACTAAAGGGGAAATAAACAAAGGCTCTGTGGGGGCATGACAGGAATGTTGCTGGGTAATGGGGGCTGGGAGGCGGTACTGGGGTCCTCTTTACTGGGATTTCCACGCCTTTTTTCAGACTTGACAAAGACTGTTTCCAGTCTGATTCCCTAATCAATAAATGGATTTTGAGCAACTGAGTCTATTTCATTGAGAGATCTAGAGAACGCAACACAGATATAGATCCCATAAGTAACCATATTCACAACTGCAGCCTAATAGTTTCATCATTCTAACTCCACTGAAGTCAATAGGTTTTTTGAACTGGCACCTTTGGAATTCAGACACAGCATGGTGAGTGCACCTACAAAATGGCTGCTGCAGGAAGTGAAGCCAGCCACAAAATGGCTGCCAAAGCTTGCTTTCAGTCTCACCTAGCAAGTTCCCATGACAAAATAGGAATTTGAACCTGGCAGGAAGATGCCGCTTTCCAAATAACTCGCTCATTCAGCAAATTAGGAAAGGAGTGTTTTCCTGCCGGTTTTTTTGGGGGGGAGAGAGAGCATGGCACTGCTGCACTGCAGCAGCAGCAGCAGCAGCAGCAGCTGTGCAAACAGCGCCCCAGGGATGGTGTTTTTACCATCCCTAAGCACTGTTTTTGGCCCATGCAAAAATGGCCTCAGTTTCAAATCTGCAAGGGGAGGGGCAGGATAAAAAAATAAATAAAATAAATATACAAAAACAATTAGCTGCAGACAGTATAAAGTCGGCTACTGTGTGAAAAAGGGAGTTGGGCTAGATGGACCACTGGTCTGATCCAACAGGGCTTTTCTTATAATTTTCTCTATGTAGGATTTATCTAATGAAATCATCACATAGCTCATCCATATTTCACTTTAGTTAAATGTTTCACCTTCAACTTCCTGTTTCATCTTAATTGACTATTTATATTTTTATTATACAAATGCACAGTTCAAGGAAAATTTAGTAAGGCCAAGAACATAATTTAGTAATCTAGACACCTGCCGAACAGTGTTTGTCAGGAGAATGAGATTAATTCTTGAGTTCCAGATGCTCAGTGTCACTTTTGAGACAAATTTCCCATTAACCTAGATTAACTGGTCATATAAACAAGCTTTTGCAATCATTGTACATTACAAGGATATAAGGTTTTAAAGAACTGCATCTGAAGAAAATCCTTGATTCAGCAACTGCCAATTCTTTCCCCCTCTTGAGGATTCATTCTTTACATTTTATAAGCTGGAACTGCTGTTAACTATTCCTTGCTGATGGTGGTGAAATATCTATCTATCCTGTACAAGCAACTCCTACCCAAGTATCCACAGAAGAAAGCCCCACTGGAGCTTCTTCTCCCAGGCAAGTGTTCATGCATCAAACGGTTCACTGGAATTGAGAACTAACCCCATTTTTGTAATGCTAAGTCTTATAGTCATCTGATCTCATTAATAATGGAAGGAAGGAGTGCATAGGATTTAGAATGTTCTCCTTTTGAGGGATAACTCACAAAATAAGTCTACCATCAGAACACAAGAATGGTTACTCACTCATTTCCCAAATTCAGTATTGATTTTTCATTGTTAGCTGGACAGCTCAATCCAGATGGGGAGCAGGAACTCTACAATGGCTGGGGATGGCAGGGCAAAAGACATTCAATATGCAATATAATAGGATTAGGGCTGTAGAATCAACCATAAACTGAAAAATAAAATTGAAACAAAGCATTAAATTGTAGATCCTACTTACTGTAAGCTTTACATGGTAGTATAGACCACAGTCCCATTTAATTTATCCAAATAATGTTGTGAATCATTTTGTACAGTGCAACTCTACTACCTGGGTAGAAAAGCCCTCTTGAATGTGGGAAACACAGGGTATCTAAATGTTCTCTGCATATTCTAGTATGTTCATTCATTTTTGTAATAGCTCATTCCTAGCATAGGGATTCTGAGTAGGGCTGAGAAATGTTTTGCCATAGAGCCACTTTTGGTTAACATGGACATTCTGCCACATCAAACTGAAGATCCATCTAATCCAGCATGTTACAGAGGCTAACCAGATGACCCAGAAGGTCTAGGGCAGGAGTACAGAGACTAATAGCTGCCTCTGTGGGGTTTCACCTGAACACCTGGAGGCGTGCTGCTTCCATGGGGATTCCATCCAGTGATCATGGCTAGCAGCAGCCACCACTTCCCATGAAAGCAAGTCCTGCAAGCAAATCATTTCTTTTGTCTGCCCTGAATCTGTTGCCTTTCATTATGTGCATGAAGTGAGTGTCCCGTGTGAGGACAATCATGTAATGAGAACTCTGTATATATGTGTGTGTGTTGTAGAGAATGAAGAATGGGACTGAGTACTTAGCTACTATCCTTGTTGAATATAGCACATCCCCCAACCCATCTGTGACTTTATTGTGGATTGTCACACACACATCTCTCCAATACATAATTTATCAGATCGAACTTTAAATGACTTTCACATTTTAAATTTTAAAGCAAATCATCCAGTTCCTTTCCTGGCTTTTAGTATCCATCAGTGGTCTCTGGGACCACAACAAAAGAGCTCAGTATCCTAGCTCTGACACTCAGCTGGACAAGCTGGCAAAAACTCTGCCAAAATTATGTAAACTTGTAAATAACTAAGTTTTTAGCTCACAGAGTAACACTTCCTCCAGATGTGATACAGAAACCACTAAAAGTCTGACTTGCTGTCTTCAGCTATAAATCACTGTTGAGGTTCTGATGAAAGAAACTGAAGAACAACCACAAAATTGTGAGATCATTATGATATAAATAACTGTGTCATTAATAATTTACTTAAATACTATCAGTTGGCTAGACTACTCCACTATATACATATATAGAGGGAAATAACTCAATTCCATGATACAGAGCATGCAACATGACACATCCCTCACAAATAAGTTTCCCTTGATACTTTGGGGAATGATTATTCACATAAAGCCTTTTTTTGAAGTGCACAACGGGTTGTCTTTCTAGTTTCATTTTTGCACAAAATGTATATATATCCCAGAGCTGTGGGCTGGTGATACCCTAATTTAAAAAAGAGCAGAACTTAAGATTTTATGAACCTTTCATTTTATGAACTCAGAGCATTAGGAAGAGATTTGGCAGTTGTAATTTATTCCAGAGATTTCATGAGAATAAAAGAATATGTTTTCTCAGATGTATAGCCAGTAGGGCTGGAAGCTGACCTGCCTTTGTGAAACTTGAAATTACTTTGATATTCAAATGCAAGTGGTCAAAGTTTCATTCAATCACCAGTATGTCTACCTCACCTTCAAATGCTTTGTTGCTCCTGGGGCCTCTTCCAAGCATGGCCAGAAAGTATACAATGTACCTCTCAGCCTCTGTGTCCTCAGCCTCTTTGTCCTCAACCTACATCTTGATTTGCCCAATGTTTCAGCTGAGGTTGATTTTCTGGTTTTATTTGGTGCTCTTTATAATTATTGAAAACACTTACTCTGTTGAAAATGGGCTCCCAAAAGGTAGACGGCTGGTTTAAATATCACATGAACTACAAGGAAGCTACCAGGAAACACTTAAGCATGCAGGTGACTTCATCCAGTTCAAATTGAAGAAGAATTGTTCCATTCCATCCCCAAATTTCAGCTGTCTACAAAAGCTGTGAGATGACTTCACCCTGAAATGCTTTAATAGCCAGGGTAATAAGCTGTCTATGCTTTGAGTAGAAGAACTTTAAAGTAGCTCCCATCAAGTGGCAGGCCATTGATAAATTGGTGTTAAAATGTGCCTACCGTGGCAAGGATGCACAAAAAACTATGCCAAGGTATTTAAAAGAATGACATTGTTCAATTTCATGTGTTTCGATAGTCCATCTGTGCTTGTGTATTTTATGCATTCCTCTTGTTGACCATTGAATCTTTGAAGACACACCACTAGTTCAAATACTCTTTTGCAGTAGATTAACCTTTAGGTGCAAGACCAAAATATCCAGACTTTTAAGGTCAGGGATCTTTATCAGCTGTGACTTGATGGCACTTTACACGCACATATAACTGAAGATGGGAGAATAATGTAAAGTAGGTTGGTGAATGTCTCAGAAAGAGAAAATTAGGCAGGGAGAGGGGAGATGATATGGGGGTAAGGGAAAAAAGAAATAGTACGGTGAGGAGGATACAGGGGAAAATGAGGTGCCTCCCTCACAATTCCTTGAAAGTTCCCTGCCATGCAAGAGGTCCTGGTCGAGTGGCCCCAACAGAACAACTGGGCCACAGTTTTCCTAGGTAGAGGCTGCTGGAGAGGGAGAGGAACAACTGAAGACAGAGGGGCAGATAAATGTACATTTGCAGTTAAGTGGTAAGAAAAGAAGTAAGCAGGAAAGGAGGGGAGGCTATGGGGGCTTTTAGGAAATGGGAATATAATAGTGGGGAAGGGCGAAAGAGATGCTTCCTGAAAGTCCTTGCTAGATCCCGCATGTACATTCTCTAAATGTATAAATTAGAGCTCATATGCTTTGCTTGCCTACAATTAAAATATTTCTCCCAAAGATAAATGACTGAAAAGGGACCAGAGGTGTACAGAGGGGAAATGGCACCTGGAGACAAATTGTTTCCGGGCACCCCCAGCTTTTCCCCCCTACCGCTACCCCCTCTTTGCTCCTAGCTCCCAGGAGCCTGCAGAGACAGATGTCTATCGGGGGTGGGGCTTAGGGGGTGTGGCCACACCCCACAGCTCCCTGGGGACTTGGCCATGCCTCCCCAAGCCCCGCCCCAGGCTTTCCAGGGGGGCGCTTTGCTCCCAGCTCCCAGGGAGCTGGCAGCCAGCAGGCCCTCCTGCTCTCTTCTCCAGGGAGACAGAAAAGACTGCCGTCTATCGGCCTCCAGCACTTGCTTTTATAGCACTGAGCCTGGGGATGGGGCCTGGTGATGGCAGTCTTTTCTGCCTCACCGGAAGAAAGGGCAGAAGGGGCTGCTGGCTGCTGGCTCCCTGGGAGCAAGGGGGCGCCCTCGACCCTGCCCATGTCGATGACGACATGGATGGGGTCAAGGGTGCTGGAAGTTGATGAGGCAGCAGGAAGTCCTGCTGCCTTGTCAACTTCCAGCACCCTCGACCCCATCCATGTCGTCATCGACATGGGCAGGGTTGAGGGCGCCCCCTTGCTCCCAGGGAGCCACCTTGCCATTTCCTTACTGGTCATGTGGGGGGTGATTTTGTGCCCCCCACGTGACCAGGTAAGTAGCGCTCAGGGGCAGAGGGTATCCCTTTCCCCCAGGCAAATACGCCACTGAAAGAGACAATTGTGATAGTTCATTACAGTAGCTCAAACAGGAGTTTTGTGATGCTTGAAAACTAAACAAGCTTTTATTCTAACATGAAGAACAAGTTGGTATCCACAGGGCTGATGTCATGGTTCATTGGCAGAGCCTCTGCGTTGCATTCAGATGGTCCCTGGCAAATCAACTCAGAAAGGTAACATGAAAGACTGTATCTACAACCTTGGAGAGTTTCTGCCTGTCAGAGTAGGCAGCACTAACCTTGATAGACCAACAGTCCAATCCTACGAACATTTCCCTGAGAGTAAGCCCCATTGAATTAAGCTGAATGGGGTTCTTACCCTTCTCAGGATTGCTGTCCAAGAGTTTGACTCAGTCAAAGGTGGCTTCATGCGATTAATTTAACTGCACTAGAGAGAACATTTGTTTTAAATTACAAAGGGAATTCAGGAACATACTTCAACTGCTTTCTACATATCCAAAATTATGGTAAGTCTTCTCATCAGTGGAATAATACTGAGTCAGACCACCGGAGATTATTATGGGTGAAGTCACCATTTAGGTGCTAGAGAATCTTGCCAAGGGGAAACTATATTTATAAGAGAAGGTAGGGGACATATAACTCAACCCTTTCCGAGCTTCTGATTCATCCTTGGCCTTTCACAATATTTGGAAACAGTTGATTAAAGAAAAAGGCCTTTTGTTGCTCAATGCTACCTTTTGGTTACTAAAATTACTACTGGGATACTGGGAAATTGCTAGGTGATAAAACAGCATGTATCATAATTACCATGTGATTTCCAAAACTCATCTCATTTACTGATTAGATTTTTTTTTCTTGTATGCACAGTGCTTCTCTCTCTTGTTTTGGTCATCTCTGAGTTCTCTTAAGTTCCTTAGTTCATTTAAGTTCCTTAGTTCATTTACATAGACAATAAATACTTCAGTCTTGAAGACAACAATGAGTAATTATACATGGATGCTCTTCCCTCCAGTGAGGATATATCTCTTTCAGGGCAGACTTTTCACGGCAGATACTCTCAGACTTATGGCACATCCGATTCCAGAGGCTCAGAGGCGTAGCTGGGCCAGAGTGCGCCTTCATTGGTGTACATTTTTAACAATATTACAATACAAATGATAGTATAAACAATATATGAACAGATGAATAAAGTATGCACCAGCTCTTCTTGATTCAGAGGACTGGGCTGCTCTACAATATTCTGCACAGAAAAGAAAAACAGCTGCTTTAAGGTGATATGGAGAAAACAACAGAGCAAAAGCCATGAGAAGATATTCTTCTGAACAAAGAAATGGGATCATGTCTTTCCACACAGCTGGTTCTGGGTAATGGTGATTCTGTGAGCTCCATGCAGACACTCAGCTGAATGTGTTGAATGTTGTTATGAGGGAGACACAATGTACAATTCTGTCCCCCACCCTGTTCATCATAGCATATGCTCTACAGGTTGGTTGGAACCAACTGACCGTAATGCCACTATATTAGATTTATCCAAAGTTGTGAAATATGACAGATCACATGGCCTATAAATTTATGGAAATTGCCAATAGGTCATGAACAGATAGTCAGGTCCCATTGATAGATTATGGAGGGCAATGAATAATTATTTTGTCATAGTTACTACATCATTACAATAATTTTGCACATGACAATGTGAAAACTTCAGTAGTGCTCATGATCTCCGAGGCCTTTGGTTTGTAATTCTATATATGCTTGGTGTATTAAGTCCCTCTGAAAGTCAGAGGTTTGGAGAGGAGAAATAAAACACCTCTCCATATGGAGGCATGGACCCCTGGCCTTATAGCTTGTGGCAGGCACTGTGTGATTGGTTGTGGGCTTAGGAAGCTTTGGCAGGAGCAGGTGGGTTGTGCACAGGGGCGGATCTTTCTGGAGGAGGCTAAGCCTGGGAGCCTGCCTCCCCATTACTGGGAGCCCTTCCAAGGGACCTTGAGGGTGGGGTGGGCTTTGTTACCCCAAGACCTAGTAACAAGATCCACCCCCTATGCTGCACCTCAGCTTCCTAGGCCAATAATCAGTAAAACTGGGCTGTAGTTAGCTGTAAGGGAGGCAAAAAAGTTAGCTGTAAGGGAGGCAAAAAAGGATTATGAGGAACGCATGGCTGCGAACATCAAGACTAGCAACAAACAGTTCTTCAAGTACATCAAAAGCAGGAAGCCAGCTAGGGAAGCGGTAGGCCCGTTAGATGATGAAGGAACAAAAGGTGTGCTAAAAGATGACAGGGAGATTGCAGAGAAGCTGAATGAATTCTTTGCATCTGTCTTCACTCAAGAGGAGGTGAGGAAAATTCCTGCACCTGAACCAAGCTTCTTAGGAGGTGAATCTGAGGAACTAGCGAAGATAGTGGTAGACAAGGAAGAAGTTCTGGCAGCCATTGATAAACTAAATGCTACCAAATCCCCTGGCCCAGATTGCATTCATCCAAGAGTTCTTAAAGAGCTCAAGCATGAAATTGCTGATGTTCTCACATTAATATGCAACTTATCCCTGAAATCAGGCTCCATCCCTGAAGACTGGAAGATGGCCAATGTCACACCAATCTTTAAGAAAGGGTCTAGGGGGGACCCAGGAAATTACAGGCCAGTCAGTTTGACATCTGTTCCTGGTAAATTAGTAGAATCTATCATTAAAGATAAAATTATAAAACATGTAGAAAAGCAAGACCTGCTGAGGAAGAGTCAGCATGGCTTTTGTAGAGGCAAGTCCTGTCTTACAAACTTACTAGAGTTCTTTGAGGGTGTAAACAGACATGTGGATAAGGGGGAACCAGTGGACATTGTCTACTTGGATTTCCAAAAGGCTTTTGACAAAGTTCCTCACCAGAGACTGTTGAGAAAACTGAGCAATGAAGGAATAAGAGGGGAAGTCCTCCTATGGATTAAAAACTGGTTGAGGAACAGAAAACAAAGGGTGGGTATAAATGGGAAGTTCTCACAATGGAGAGATGTAAGGAGTGGTGTCCCCCAAGGATCCGTTTTGGGACCAGTGCTCTTTAACTTATTCATAAATGACCTGGAAGTAGGGGTAGCTAGTGTGGTGGCTAAGTTTGCAGATGATACCAAATTATGTAGGGTGGTAAGAACCACAAAGGATTGCGAAGAGCTCCAAGAGGACCTTGATAAATTAGGTGAGTGGGCTAAGAAATGGCAAATGCAGTTCAATGTAGCTAAATGTAAAGTGATGCACATAGGGGCAAAAAATCCAAACTTCACATACACGCTACAGGGGTCAGTGCTATCAGTCACAGACCAGGAAAGGGATTTGGGCGTCTTAGTTGATAGTTCCATGGGAATGTCAACTCAATGCATGGCAGCTGTGAAAAAGGCAAACTCTATGCTGGGGATCATTAGGAAAGGAGTTGATAATAAAACTGCAAGGATTGTCATGCCCTTATATAAAGCAGTGGTGCGACCGCACTTGGAGTACTGTGTTCAGTTCTGGTCGCCACATCTCAAAAAGGATATCGAAGAGATAGAAAAAGTGCAGAGAAGGGCAATGAGGATGATTGAAGGATTGGAGCACCTTCCTTATGAGGAGAGGCTGCAGCGTTTGGGACTCTTTAGTTTGGAGAGGAGACGTCTGAGGGGGGATATGATTGAAGTCTATACAATTATGCATGGGGTAGAAAATGTTGACAGAGAGAAATTTTTCTCTCTTTCTCACAATACTAGAACCAGGGGGCATTCATTGAAAATGCTGGGGGGAAGAATTAGGACTAATAAAAGGAAACACTTCTTTACGCAACGTGTGATTGGTGTTTGGAATATGCTGCCACAGGAGGTGGTGATGGCCGCTAACCTGGATAGCTTTAAAAAGGGATTGGACAGATTTATGGAGGAGAAGTCAATTTATGGCTACCAATCTTGATCCTCCTTGATCTCAGATTGCAAATGCCTTAGCAGACCAGGTGCTCAGGAGCAGCAGCAGCAGCAGCAGCAGAAGGCCATTGCTTTCACATCCTGCACGTGAGCTCCCAAAGGCACCTGGTGGGCCACTGCGAGTAGCAGAATGCTGGACTAGATGGACTCTGGTCTGATCCAGCAGGCTAGTTCTTATGTTCTTATGTTCTAATGTTCTTAGTGAATTACATATCACAAGAAAGTTGTACAGCATGTTTATTCATGGACCAGTAACCCCTGTCCTCCTCTAGGCAAGCAATGCAATAGGGTTCAAACTTCAGAACAATTATTTTTATATTTGTCAATACTCATAGCTAGCTCAGGTCAACTGGTCATATATTTAGACTAAGTTACATGATGGTATACTAGGCTACATGGTTGATGGATTGCACTATTTGTGAGGTGGCCAGCTAATTTATATTGCTGAATGGAAATTTATGTTGTTGAATGGAAATCATTACTGGACTGTAAAAGCTGCACATTCCAGAAACTCAAAGGAAATAAAATGGTTTAGAAAACAATGGCTTCCAATTATGCAAATAAAAACATTTCAAAAATTTACAAAGATGAAAAAGACTAAATTAAAATCTCATGAAATAAAACTATCATTGCCATAGAAGTTCAAGAGCTACAGGCAATTTTTCCTAAATAATAATGGTACAGAAGACATTCCAAAAATTGTTTGGGAAATATCAAAAGCAGGTTTTAGCCTCTTTGTGGCAATTTAAAATGAAAACAAACCAGATTAAAATAAATCAAATGTAACTGAAGTCTAAACAAAGAAAGGGTTGGAACTATTAAGCATATGTGCCATTTAATTTGACACAGATTAATATTTTACAGTCACAAAATGGAACATTTATGCTCTTGGAAATATATGGCATAAGGTATTATTAACACCAGAACCCCATGGGGATGTTTATTCCAATCATGTAGGGATTTATTAGATAATCCATTAGCTCACTTACAGTCTATATCTAAGAACACATGGAATGTGGCAGTTTGTAAAAGAAAGTTGCACATGAGGCAGCATTCAAAGGCAGGCATACAAATGGCAATATCTTGGATGTTATAAAAGATCTGCCCTACAGGCTAATGTTTCAAAACAAATGGACACCTATAAAAATGCATGGGAAAGGTTTTGTTCACATGGACACAGCACTCTGCCCACTTATTATACACAAACATGTTCAGAAAGAATGCTCAGCTTGTTCTTGCATGGTACATTTTCTCTCATGTACATGCACAAGTGAGCCAACCTATTCATACAAACTTACAGACAAAAATATTGTACAAATGTAATTCTGATTGAGGCAATGGCAATAGGCCAGGGATTGGCAGTCATTTTGGCCCCAGGGCCACCAAAACTGTAATGTCTTCTAATGTATTGGCAAATAAGAGGGAGAGACAAGAACTGCACTTGGTGAGGCACAATGGAAATATCTTTTTTATTGTGAGTGGTAAGGGGATGTCCGGAATCATCTAATTTTACCTCTGCTGCATGGAGCCTTCGATCATTTTGGTCATCCTGAAGATTTTGGAGTTAACTATTTGCTTGCAGATAAAGATGACAAAGTATCTCAGGCAGTTTCTGCACAGCCAAGGGAGAGAGCCTGCATCGGAATTAATCATGCCAATGCAAGCTCTGGGGCCGTTAGCACAAACAGCCCCATGGGATGCGCAACTGTTGGAGCAAGCTCCTCACAGCCGCGTATTCCCCTCCCTGGCCCCAAACGCCTCATTACCTTCTGCTGGCAGCTGTCGCTCTGCTGTCGCTCTGAGGAGGGAAGGGGACACGCCCCCATGGCCAGAGCGACGGCTGAAGCACCGGAGGCCAGGGGGCGTGTCCCCTTCCCTCCTCAGAGCAACGGCAGAGCGACGGCTGCCAGCAGAAGGTAACGAGGTGTTTGGGGCTGGGGAGGGGAAAACACCAGCTTCCACCCACTGCCATTCGCATGGCAGCAGATGGAAGCCGGTGTTTGCAGAAAAACTCGCTCCCCGAGTGAGTTTTGAAAACACCGTTTTGGTGGGCACAGAGCGCCACTTCATCGATTTGGCAGTGGCACCTGTGCGAATGGTCCCTGCCAAAACGGTGTTTTACCGGGCTGAAGCCGCTGCTTTCAGCCTGTGTGGAAACTGCCTCACACAGTGGTGGAGTTTTGCTTCAGTGCTTATAAAATATGGAAGGCTTCAGTTGGAAAACGTTTTAGCTAAATGGTCTTCTTTGTGGTACTGTGTTGTGTATTCATTGGTTTTGAGTTCTTTTGTGCTTGTCTTTGGCTGTAATAAATAAACTGAAACTATCTTTTCCACCTATCCTGAGGATACTTTTGATGTTTTGAACTGGTACTTGGAGTCAGCTAATTACCTCTTCATGCAAAGAGAATTTGTCAGTTAGATCAGTGTCCATCTCCATGTCAAGTTCACAGACAGACATTTGGGAAGGAGAAGTTATGCCAACATTTACACTTTCAATCTTCACACAGACACTGATACCCAGCTGAAATAAAATCTGCTGACCTCTTTTCTCACAGTGCAATCATTCTTCCTTTTTTTCTCTCTTTTGAAATCCTGACTTATGTTGGCAAATGTTGGCTCCCATTTGTTTGTTTTTTACAAATTTATAAATAACAACAGTTTCGGCAGGTTCCATTGGTTCATGGGAACATTCAAGCATACACAATCAAGGTCACAACTAGACTGTGTTGCTCATAAAGGTGTAATAAGGGAGGAGGCAGCATGACCTCAGAATCATGACACTAGCATGCTATTGGCCTGCTGTTTGCCCTTCCCCCCCAGCCCATTGACTCAAAACTCTCCAGATACGGTTATTTTTGAACTGAGAGCTGGCTCCCCTAGTGGTGACTGAAATGTTAATTCTTCTCATCTTTCCCTGAATGGTATCAGTCCCACTGAGAGTGCACAAGTATACAATTTGCATTTTACAGACAGCTAGAATCATCATCTCATTTCTGTGTGCCCTCTGTCAACCTAAAAACTTCCAGATTGGTTTGCCCTGGTCACGTTTGCTGTTTTCTGATTGGCTGTTTGAATGATTTGTCATGCATAGAGTTGCATGGCCACTGACCTCCCAGGGACTTCATGCCTGCTTTGTTGAATGGACCATCTGGGCAAGGAGATCATATGGAAGCTTCTTCAAAGGTTGCTAGATAAAGAATTCCCCTTTAGGGGGACCTTTCCCTTTGTAATTACCTATTGGTCCCCACTTGTTACTGTGTCTGAAGCTCAAGACTATTTTTTTAAAGCTTTAAAATATTACACTGCAAAACTGAGTAGTAGCCATCCATAATGCAGGTTAAAAGTGGGAAGTGGTAACTATGATGCAGAAAGAAAAAAATATTGTAGGCCAAAACCCCTGATATTTCCCAGTTTTGGGTAAAATATGAGGAGCTAGTTACTACTGAATTTTTGTTGAAGCTGAGATTTATTGCTGGTAATCTGAGCCAAACACAAGCTCTCCCAGTGATAAATCAACCTTTTATATAATATTCTGCATCTAAGGTAAAGAGGCTGTATTTCAAAGCATATAGATTTATAGTAAATTCACAATTAATATTCCTTCCATTTGTATTATGCAGTTCTCTTAACTTGACCCCCAATCTATGTAAGGACTTGAATATCTTGTCAAAATCAAAAGTCCAGTATCAGTATTCTGGCTTAATTTGTCCTCTCTACTCTAGTTTGTAATTGAAAGACAACATATTTTGTAAAGGGAACCTGGACAACAGAAGCAGGAAGAAATTGTCTGCTTATTGCCAAGAAAGTTGTTTAGGGCTGCCAAGCTCCTGCAGTAAGGGATTCTGTGCCCCCAGCTTCCACTTACCACGGCTGGTGGGCTGACAGCATGACATCACTTCCAGGCAAACCCCAGAAATTATGTCAGTCCTCTTGGAATTGCTGGAGTTCCTAGAGAGTTGTGGTATCACTTCTGGATTTTCCCTGGAATTGACAACACATTATTGCTGATCTCCCCCCCCCCCCCGCAACTCTTTGCCCCCCAGTGCCTGGCAGCCTGGCAATCTTACACATGTTCTCTGTTTCAAAATACAGTCAGTGCAATCCTAAACAGATTTATGCCAGTTGATGTCAATGGGCTCAGAAGGGTATTATTCAGTTTCAGTTTGCACTGTTAACATTATGACACTTTTTCTTATGGTATCACAATATCTTCCTCCATTAGAGCTCTTCAGATATCAACCCATTCTGTTTTTCTCTCTTTTTCTGCCTCATTTTAAAGAATTACTTTATCTTTTTATTTTAGCTTTCCCAGACAATACATTTTGAATACGGACACCACTAATCAGAAATAAAATGGTGAATATTTAAACTATTGCTTTTATTATAGTTACACTGGCGCACAAATAAATAAGCACTAAGTTATTGTAAAATATTGTCAATGCACTAAAGAAAGCAAACAACATCTTATTACTTCCAAAGTATCAAAGTACATTTAATTACATCTTACCTAAAAAAACCCAAGTACAAAAGATGGAAAGAAATTAATATGTATTCATATTGTGTATATAGAAATGGTTAATACATGGTTACAGTTATCATCTATCTATTCAATACATATTTCAGGCACATACCTGACATTTCTAATGAAATATGAAAAAGCAATATGACATTCAGTTTTAAAATATTGGTAAACATATTACATTAGAATGAACATGTTATGGTTTCTTCTCATTTAAAAACCCTGTCGCTTAAAAATGTAGTGCCATTGGCCACTTTAAAAAAAACATACTATTTAATACCGTCAGCTTTAATTTCTTTTTAAAAAGAGCAATAAAGTAAACATACATTTGCTAATATACGTAAACACATTTTTAGTGCAAGAATTAACAAGACCTGTGGCTTTACTGTGCTTTCTTGAAATCACAGTGCACTTGACACAAAATTGCTACACTAGAATGTTTAACTTTAGAAATTTAAAGCAAAGTTAAGTGCATACCAAACGTTTTCATATATACAGTCAGTATAAGTGTGTGGGCATATATGTGTGACCTGGATGTTATACAGATTGCATATTTAGATACAGCTTTGAATGAGTTCAAGTTGCTAACTTTTATCATCCTCTCCCTGTTGAGATGCTAGATAATATAGAAAAGGTTTAAGTAGCATTTGGTTGTCTTGGAGGCACACCACTTCTCTGAGAACAGCACCATTGTTGACAGGCAACAATCTTGGAGGTGCCATTTTCTAGACAGTGGTCTAGGACCCAGAATAAACAAACTCTCTGATGGACTTCCAACTTCTACACATACATTTTGGCAGTAAGAACTTCACAGGTAAGAAGAACATGAGCTTGGATGGGATAATGCTTCCCTCTGGGGATGGAGGTGGGTGAAAAACTAATATGCTTCCTGACAGATGTCTTAATGAGGCAGACTGGAGACATTTGCCTTTCAAGAATGTTCCTGAGATAGCAATGCAACCTTTAGAAAAGACTGTGCCATCATAACCACAAAAATCTATGTTAGAGACTGCATCAGACATGTAAGCTACCAACAGGTCCTCCCTGTCTTAATATAGAAGAAGAAGTGTTTGGATTTCTACCCTACCTTTCTCTCCTGTTAGGAGGCTCAAGGTGGCTTACAACATCCTTTCCCTTCCTCTCCCCACAACAGATACCTTGTGAGGTAGGTGGGACTGAGAGAGTTCCGAAGAACTGTGACTAGCCCAAGGTTACCCAGCAGGAATGTAGGAGTGTGGAAACACATCTGGTTCACCAGATAATCCTCTGCCACTTAGATGGAGGAGTGGGGACTCAAACCCTGTTCTCCAGATTAGAATCCGCCTGCTCTTAACCACTACACCATGCTGGCTCTAGCATTAACAGTGCTGTCCTAAGCAGTGTTACATCCTTCTAAGTCCATTAAGTGTCACAATGCAGGTTTCATTCTTTCAGCTAAAGGTAACACATTCATATAATGAAATACGAATGGCAATAAAAGAATGTTTGGCCTGTCTCAGCTGTGGTTGTCCGTGCAATTACTAAGAATTATACTGATCATAGACATTGTTGGTCTTATGCTGAAAATCAGCATTCCCCTTGTGGCCTTTGCCCGGCCATTGCAGAAATCAAGATAAAAGATAAGATGGAATCCCATCATTTATCCATAAAATGAAGACACAGAAAGGACCTGGTAATTCCAGGTTAGGCCTTTGTTACTAAATAATTCTTTGTGGCTATAACATATGATTGTATCATTGAAACAACTTATTTTGAAATAGTTCCCTTGAAGATTGTGAATGGTGTGAAGATACCTAAAGTGATTTAATATGCAATCCTAAAGAGAGTTACATGCCAGTGTAACTCTGCTTAGGGATGCACTGTTAATTCCTTTATTTATAATGGCATCTTGAAGTCACATAACTCTTATTTCCTATTACTGCAGACTTACCAAAGCAAACTTAAAACCATTTGCATTTGTATTGGCTAATGTGCCTTTGGTGCTATAACAAAATCCATATATATTTTTTAAAAAATTAAGATTTATAAGCACTATAGGTAGAATACTTGACTCCAAAGTCTTTAAATCTTAGGTCCCTTCCACACATGCAGAATAATGCACTTTCAATCCACTTTCACAATTGTTTGCAAGTGCATTTTGCTATTCTTCACAGTAAAATCCAGCTGCAAAGTGCATTGAAAGTGAATTGAAAGTCCATTATTCTGCATGTGTGGAAGGGGCCATGGTGAAGTTATCTTGGGCCGTTTCTGCACGGCCCATTTATGACGGCCTGGGGGCTCCAAAAAAGGCGCCCCCAGAGTCATTGCTTCCTCAAGCAACAGGCGCTTTGCGCTGCTGCAACGCAGCAGCGGGCGCACCTGACTCTTCTTCTTCCTCCCCAGGGCGGCATGTGCAAGCCGCTCTAAACAACAACCCTTTAAAGGGTTGTTCGTTGGGGAGGGAGCTGTCTTCCCGCGGCTGCGTTCGCGAACATCGCGCCGGGCCGGGAAGATTTCACGCTTCCTCTCCGTCTCCGCCCACTCACGGTGTTCTCCTCATACGCCTGCAGGCGTTTCAGTAGCCCCGCCCATACCATGTCCTCCGACCTCCAGGGGTCAGGAGGGCAGCCGTATGGTGCGGGCCGCGAAACGCTTTTCCGCAGGCGCACGCAGGAGGACACCGTGAGTGGCTGGGCGGGAGGGCGCAGAGGCGGCTCCGTGCGGAGTCCGCCTGCCGCCTGCCGGCCTCGCCATGCTCTTTCGCCTTGCCTCGCGACGCTTGCATCGCGTAGCAGGCTCGCCCCCCCCACGCCGGTAGCAACTCCTGGCGTGGGGGCGTACTACTTCCTGGCTGCGTGCAGAAACGGCCATGGTGAGTAAGAAAGAAAACCTTAACAGTATAGAGCATTACAGCTTTCCCTAATGCTGTGGCACCTCAACAATTTCTTTTTGGTATGTGAGTTTTGATGCACACCAATCTTTACCCTGTGCTAGTGGTGCTTCATTCTCTTCACTGGGAGGATTGCTCCATTTTGTCGCTCATTTGCCCCCTTCAATAGAATGAATGAAGCAGATTGCACAATGTGCCAAAAGTACCTTGCAGACCACACAGCACTCTCAATTATGGCATGATTCTTTCAGTGTAATTCCTCATTCAACATGGCTGTTTTCCCCATTGTTTTTAGACCACGCAGGCATATGTTTCTGAGTTACCCCTATAAATGAAAATGCAGGGTTTACAGTGCCATCCTAAGCAGAGTTACACCCTTCCAAGTCCACTACCACACCTCCATTTCATTATCTATTTCAATATCATCTTCATTATGAATGTGAAGGTTTTTTCTTTTGGATGATTTCTGCACAGCAGAAATAAAACGTCTTGAGGACATTTTAAAAACTTGTTTGGGGGAAGAAGTTCGCACAGCTCTCTCCCCCAAACATCTTCAAAATGTTTTATTTCTCTCAACCTAGGTTTTTCAAAAATTGCTAAACTAGTGATCTTTCCCCCCAATCCAAGTTGAAGATGTTTCCTGCCTGTTGAGCAAACAAGAGCAGGCAGGAAGTGTTTTATTTCTCCTCTCCAAACCTCTGACTTTCACTTTTGCCAGTCACACCAGTCATTTTGCGTACTACAGTAGAGATTCTCCATGAAGATTCCCCATGGAGGCTTCCTCTGCTTGCAGCTCATCCACATGTGTGTTCTGTGTAAAAAGTAGATGAGTAAAGATTGTTTGCCTTGTGATCCTGTGTGCATATCCTTTTTGCTTTGTTTTGTTTTTTGTTATGTTTGCGAAGCTACGACATCACAATTAGACAAGCTGCAAGATGTGCATATTTGTGTCATTGTAGCTTTGCAGACATTTCCCTCAAAACAAAAATAAGGAAAAACAACACGTGTGCGGGATCGCTAGGCAAAACAAACTTTGTTCATCTCCTTTTTACATGGAAATTGGTGGAGGCAGAATTTTTGTAGCAGCACAACTCTGAAACTGCCCAGAGCTCCATAGGCCAACAGGTGGGAAAAAAGGACCGGTTTAGCTGACTATGGGAACTCAAAAAGCCAAAACAGATCTTTTAAAAACATCTTCAGGACACTTTATTTCTGTTATATGGGAAGGACCTTGTGTACACTTTTCAGAACCTGATTCCTCTGAACAACTGTGTCATTGCTTGTTAGAAGTGAAGGGCATTGTGCTGTCTCTTCACCTCAAACTTCAGCAGGAGACTTGACTAGAGAATCAGAAAGACAGAGGGGTCAAGATACTGGGCATCCTTTCTCTATTGCTCTGACACTATTCTTTGATATGCAGACTGCAACTCTCAGAAACACTTCCTTCCTCCTTCTCACACCTCTATTCTCATGCATACTTCTTGGTCTTGCAACCATGAGACGAGATTGGGAAACTATATTTAGTCTATCCTACCCAGAAATGGAGTTCCTACAATAAATGAAGTATATTAGTTTGATTAGACAAGTGGGTCTAAATAATGTTGTTTCTGACACACACGGAGACTGGATGGGCTTTGCTTCGCACTATAGCCTTTGTGCACTCTGCTAAATTACCAAATCCAGAATATAACAGATTAAGGGCCCCAGATTGTGAATCCAACATTGCTGACTTGGAGCAGCTGCACATAAACAACATGGATTCATGTAAAGTGCCATCAAGTCTCAGCTGATTCATGATGACCACAACAAGGGGCTTTCAAGGCAAGTGAGAACCAGAGGTGGCTTGCCATTGCCTTCCTCTGCAAAGTCTTCCTTGGGGTCTCCTATACAAGTACCAACCCTGCTTAGCTTCCGCGATCTGACAAAATCAGGCTATACTATACCATTTTACATCCCTCATTAGCAACATATTGAACGACATACCCATTCCAGCTGTTGCAAATGCACAACATGTGGTGATATGCACATATACCCAAGTTTATATCTTTGTGTTGCTACTAAACATAAATAACAATACTTAAATACCTACTAGACACACTTATAAGCCCCCACACTTTCTTTTTCTCTCTTTCTTATACAGAAATTGTCAATTTGGACATCAAAATATACATTAGTTATAAAATATTTAAAAACTTTATTTTTTTATTCCAGTCTGGAAAGAAACTACTATTGATAAAGTAATAATCAATTTTAGCAATATAGATTACAAAATAACCTACTAACATTTTGCTTTATTTTTGGTCTTATTGATCAGTGAGTGCCCGAGTGGCATCGCTGTCAATATCATTTGAAAAGAAAAGCCAATATGACAATAAGTTCAAATGACACATGTATTTTTTTCCTCTTCTCAGAGAATATAATAATTCTTAAAATGATTGTTAAAAGAGGAACCTTTTATGCTGCCGAACGTTTAGAAGCATAGATAAAAATTTAAATATACAAAATATATATGATCACATGAACTCTACCGCAATATGGATTTTTTCCCCCTTCTTACCCTACACAGTGCCTTCTGGAAGATACATTAATGCACAGATCTCACCCTCATGTTTAGCATATAAACCATCTCTTTCTCCTGTTAAAACCAAGAGGTCATAATTCTTTGGTCATGACATTATAGTCTAGTAAGATGGGTGTGATGTCACAGAGGACTATGACCCAATTACAGGATCAACCAGGAACATGACAATGGTTACTCGAGAGAAATGTGCTCTACAGACCCAATCCAAAGGATCAGACTTTCCAAGATGAAGTCTACCATTTCCATTAACTTTAGTGAGACTTTACAATTATTCATACTAACGCGACACAGGATACTATTGTTATATATAGTTATTTATATATATATATATATATATATATTTTATAAAAGTAATGTGAAACAACGTGAACAGATTTTGTTACTGTTACTTTCAGGGACTAAAGACAAATGAGGATAGCCATTATAGCTGCATTATCACAACTCTGACTTGCTAAACACAGAATAACTTTATCATGGGATATACAGTCTTTAGTCACAGTGAACCCTGGTCTCCGCAAATCATCTGGATAGAAGAAGGAAGAGTTCTCCATCATTCAATAACCTTTCTGCAGCAAACTGAATGTGCATTTTAGGCAACTTAACCCTGCCAGCAACACTCAGTAAATTGGGCCTGATCCAGCTGAATTAATCCATTTGCTGAAGCCTGCTTCTCTGTCAGGCGGTACACTATTAATCCATTTGTTCAAGTGGTGCTCTTGCCACCTTTGTATTCTGCTATACTGATGTTGCAACCCAAAGAACCCTTTCCTGTGAGCAAGACCCACAGAATAAAATAGAACTTATTTCCAAGTAGACTTGCTTAGGCTTGCTCCCTAAACTGATACTGCACGTGATCTTAGCCCAAAGGCCAAGGATCAACTATGTCAGTCCTGATAAGCTTTTGTGAAAGAGTTGGGGCACTGTATCCCATATGCCTTCTCTCTACCTGCTTCCCTCTTGCAGATAGCAGTATCTGTTGGAAATAACTCTACACTGCTTTTACACCCAAGGATTTTGGATCAGAGCCTCCCAGTACAGTCGCTCAAACACTGTAGTAATTTTAATGAGGTTTATCTCGGAGGTTGTCTGACAGCCACACTTGACAGATTGTTATGATTTGCCATTAATTAATACCATTTTCTAAAAGCAAATATACTTTTCAAACTGATAATATGATTTGGACACCCAAATGAATACTTTTAGCCTGCATTGATATTCTCTTCCCTGTTCCAAAATTACAGAAAATGCATCTAATGAATATGGGTGCATAACTTCTACAGCCCTAGCACCGGCTGAATTTGAACATTTGTACCATTAAAGCAAAAAAAATGGACAACTACATGCTTTTATAAGGACACCAAATTTGGACAGGGTGAGATAATTCTAAATAACTTAAAAAAACCTTGACAGCATAAAGGTACCACATAGAAAACAGTTAAACAGCATATGAGTAAAATTCTTCATACATTTTTGCATTATATTTTTGAAGAGTGTCTTAACTCAGGATTCTTGTTGAGAGAAGGCAGAAATATTTACATCTCACTATTTTTCTGGATCCAATAGAATCCTTCCCAACTAGGCATGCCTTCATTCAGTGAGAGACATAGAATTTGCTTCAGATTGCCAGGTGGATACCACTCCGGTCTGCTTGAATCCTAGGCAGTTCTTCACCTGAAATTATGTCCCAGCCACTGTCATAACAGGAAGAAGGGTTGACATGGCAGGTTGCAGCCATGTGTAGAAGACAGTCCTCCATGCTCCTATCATATTGCAGTATCCCAGAAAACAGTTGGTTGTTTGGAATAGGGAGGAGGACTGTATTTCTTGGTCCCTGTGTTCTTCTTCCAGCTGGGCAGTATGGGCATGCTGTCCTGTTTACAAAGTCCTCCTTTCTCGGATTTCTGTCGAGCCTTGATTTCCTTGCAGAGGCAACGTTTTTTCTCAATCATTTCCAGCATTGTATGGTCTCCATGCAACCATTGCATACATGCCACCTATTAAAAAAGGCACAAAAGTTTAACTACGTATTCAACAAGACATCAGTCCCATGAGAATATAAGGAAGCATTTTCAACATATTTCCGTGACGAAGTCACTACACCACTAAAATCAAAATTAAGGAGAAATGTACCCACAGGATGTCCAATGGAGCTTTGTTTGCTTACAAGTCTCCTATGAACCCACAAGTACAACTATGTTTGAATTTGGGTGCTGTGTGGTTTCCGGGCTGTATGGCCGTGTTCTAGCAGCATTCTCTCCTGACGTTTCGCCTGCATCTGTGGCTCCTCTGGATCCTCTGAAGATGCCAGCCACAGATGCAGGCGAAACGTCAGGAGAGAATGCTGCTAGAACACGGCCATACAGCCCAGAAACCACACAGCACCCAAGTGATTCCGGCCGTGAAAGCCTTCGACAATATATTTTTAAATTCAAATTCAAGACCTTTACTAGCATAAGAAAAGTCTCCAGTGAATTAAAATATTAATAGAATAAAATCAGGTCAATAAAATTCAAGGTTGAGCATTAAGAGAATGATACATACATTCACGATTTCTCATTGCTTGCTGCAAGAACTTAGCAACCGATTCTATTATATTCGTATCCTGGGCAGTCATAAGAAAAAAATACCTCATGCTCATCAAAATGCTATTTCATACTCCCAAGCAATGGAGTTATAAACTTGGACCAGATCACCTGGTAGAATGAACAGTACAGGAGAACATATGCCACCAATTCTATATGGCACTGTCTGCAAGGGCATAGCTTAGCTGCAAGTGGAATTTTCTAGAATCTCCCATATAACGTTGTCGAGGGTAGCACATTTAGTCTCACTAATATATTGTTAGGGAGGGCTCCCTGGCATCGGCTCGCTGGAGCCAAGGTCACACCTGCACTGGCTGGTATCTGTGTATGTTAACGGGCCTTTATGTTTTAATCGCTGTGCTTGGTAACATAGTGAAGTCTGCAGTGCCTTAGCCGGCCCTGTCCCCAGGGCCAGAATGAAGCCTATCACCTGTTCCTTCTTGGGACACATAACAAAGCGTTTTCTCACCTTGTTACTCTGTATCTTTTCTACTGTGGGAAAAATGGGAGGGGGGAGCCTGGACAATGGGTTGTTTGGAAATAAAGAGGCCAAGCAGAAGCCATGATTTCAGATCTGGCTTCTTACTATATGGATGCCTGACACAGTTCAATAAATGACTACTGATTCAATCTAGAGTCCTTGGCTGTTTCCACATGGCCAGAGGCAGCGACTTCCCACCGGCTTTGATGAAGCCAGTGGAGCATTGGGACCGTTCGCCTGGTCCCATGCAGACAGTCCCGATGCCGCTGCTGCCCACAGGGGTGGCTCCGCATGGAGCCGCCCAAGGTGACTGCAAGGGACTTCCTTGTGTTCCTCGGCAGGCTGCAGCTCTGGGCGGCTGGGAAGACATGCCTATGCTGCCCTCCGACCCTTGGGGGTCACAGGGCAATCTGGGCATGTCGTTCCAGCCGCTCGGAGCTGCAGAGGATTGCAATGTAAGTCCCTCACAGACACTGAAGGGGCCAAAAGCGGCACTCTCCAGCCAGTGATTTTCATACTGCGGCAGCGGGAAGACGCCGCTTTTTAAAAACCTTGCTCAACGAGTGAGGTTTAAAAGCGGTGTCTTCATGCTGCTTGGGGGGGGCGAGGATGGCAGCAGCGCCTCCTGTGCAAACAGCACCCTTGGGACAGCATTTTTCCATCCCTGGGGCACTGTTATTTGGCCGTGCAGAAACAGCCTCAATCAATGGCTGTCATACAAGACCCTAACATATATACACCGTGCATTGTTTCAGATCAGTTAGGTGATAAGAATAGGTCACCAACAACTGACTAATTAGTGAGATCCCGAAGCTCTAGGAGGAAGTATTCCTGGCTTGACTATTGAGTTCTTCAAACTCAATGTCTAATAATCCATGTTTAATTATCTCAAACACCAGTTTTTCCAAAAGGCAATATAGGGAGTCTAGTGAGATTCCTATTGATTTCATTTTGTTTTCAATACATCTAAGCCACACCAATGATTGATAATTGGCAAGCATAAGTGCAGTAAGGCTATTAGGTTCAGATTTGTAGTGCAGTCTAAACCAAAAGCTAATTGGTAGCAGCCATGTTTTTGTTACTAAAAGTCTTTGATGTGTTTCTAGACAGCTGCATAGTTGACACATTTTGGAACACTAAGAATTTTACAAAGAAAATATTCAGTCTTTCAAAATAAAGTAACTGTGGAGTACAACTATTTTTTAAATGCGCCCCACCCTAGATCTAGATTAACACTCCATCACATGGTAAAATTGTTACTGGAATGAACCACTTCAAAAAGAAGAGTTTGGATTTATACCTCAACTTTCTCTTCTGTAAGGTGTCTCAAAGTGGCTTACAAACTTCTTCCCTTTCTCTCCCCACAACAGATTCCTTGTGAGGTAGGTGGGATGAGAGAGTTCTGAGAGAACTATGACTACCCCAAGGTCACCCAGCATACTGCATGTGTAGAAGTGGGGAAACAAATCCAACTCATCAAATAAGAATCTGCCACTCAAGTGGAGGAGTGGGGAATCAAACCCGGTTCTCCAGATTAGAGTCCACTGCTCTTAACCACTAAACCATGCTGGCTGTCAGACTACTGGTTGGGTATCAATAGTTTCCAGTGGAGGACAAAAATATTCTCCATATAATAAATTAGCACATCACAAAGATGGCAAAGAAAAAACACTTTTTAACATGTAGATTTCTACATGTAAGGAATTTTGTAAGGGCAGGTTTCAGTCCCAGTGTCTTCCCACTTGCAGTCTGAAGTGATGTAAAAGGAGCTTTTTTTGTTTTTTATTTTGGATTTTTTTGACCCAATGAGCTGTTTCTTTAGGCAAACCAGAGACTTTACTGCATTTTGAAAAGTGATTTCTAAGTTATAAATCATATTTATGACTGACAAGACAGGATGAGCATAAAAACCAGTTATTTTTCAGGTTCAGGTTTATTAGACCCAGAATTTTTTTAACTCCCCCCCCCCCCCAAAAGCCACTACTACATATCAGCTTTTGGGGATTTTTTAAATTGGGTTATCAAACCTGAACCCAAAAAATATACTTGCCTCCAGACTCTATGTGGGTCTTGCAGGCAGCAGGTGGCACAGCTGAGCGTGCACTGCCTGTTGCCTTCAAGATCTACATGGAATTCAGAGGCAGGCGCAGAGTTGAATGCAAGACCCAGCCAGGCTGATCCCAACTTTCAACTGCAGACATGGCCTGGCTGGTTCCAACTTTATACTTCTGAAGTACACATGACTTCAGCAGTATAAAATTGGACTTGGCCAGGCTGAGCTTACAAGTCAACATTGGGCTTGGCCTGGACAGATCCAAAAATACTGACAAGGGTTTGTTTTTTTTCTGGATTGGATTTACCATATGCCCATTCCTGATAAGAATTTTTTAAAAAACTGGGTGTTGATGGACACCAAGAAAGTAGTTTTGATTTTTAAATAGGCGACAGAATAATATGGATTCCACTGTTCTGCAAATGGTGCCTTTTCATATCATTCACTGGCCTAGTCTACTATTATTCATTTAATTTTTTCATCCTTGTCCCTCATTATACCTTGTTTGGTTGCCACAGTATCTTGTCAATGATGATACTGTGCTGTAAGCACAGGCAGAATATTAAAACAACAGAATATTCAATGCTGGACCTAAAAACACCCTCATGCAAGGCACTTGCTAGTACTATAGAGTTATGTTCATAAATTAAAGATAATTCACAGGATTGAATGTTGGATGATACATGCCAGTCATCTGATTCCACTATTATGCAGGAAATATCACTATTGGCACATAATGAAGCATGCAGTTTTTTCTCACATGTCTGTTTGCAGGCCAAAAATCAATTTAACCAGATGATGAAGCAATCAAGTGAAGCAGTCAATGAATGGGTGACTCAGCTTGTTGAAAATCATAGCAAAATGAACAAGATGGCAGGATTTTAAGCCCGTTCGAGCACTTATGCCAAGTGAGATTGAGCCATTGATCCCAAATTCACCCTTACTTTAAGAGGTAAGAATGCTGTTGGCCACAACACTCTTGAAAGTGCAAAAAGCATCCTCTCTTCTGGCCATTTGTAAGAGATGTAAGTCCTTTGTTTTCTGCTTTAGAGAATAAAGCTTTTCTTTGCAGTTCTTTTGTGTCTTTGAAGTTTACTGTTCACTGGAATTATTATTGTGCAACCAAATACTTGTATTTTTTTAACTGTTTGGAGTATAGGAAAATGCTTTAAAATATCTTGACTAAATACATCAAAGCTCCACTATTTTTCAAAGCTAATTACAGTTGGCTGCAAATTTTGTTCTGCGTAGAAGTGTTATGAGTGTTTTGCGATAATAATGGATTCACTTATTCTTCAGAATTATCTACAGCAGCATTTGTTGAACTATTTGTAAGTAAAATAACTATTAAGTCTACAACTTCACTTGTGACAAAAACAGCGTTGCTTACTGTGACAACATATGTTTTCATCTTCACTGTTACACTGAGTGGGTGTAACTGTGCATGTCATTGTTAATCAACAACAAATGGGACACAAGATGCTCAGAACTGAAATGTATGAGCATGTAATAAGTCAGTGGGTTATTTTGCTATGTGCACCTGCACCCAGTAATGAAAACCAGAGAGACCAAATGTATAAGTTGAGCTGGGTTTTATTTATGGCTGTTATACATTACCATCTCCCTAATTTTTTAGCTTTGATTGCTGCTAACAGGCAAACTACAATGATGAACTTTCATCTCCAAGCCACATCTTGGAGGGGGCTTTGCTGGCCAGGTGATCAGTATTGGCTTGGCATTGCAAGTGCTTTACACATACATTCAGCCCCAAGCAGAGGCAAATGAAGTCCAGTGCAAAATCTGAGTTTTCTGCCCCCCCCCCCCCCGGTGATATGGGCAGCCACCCTCCCACACCATGATCAAACAAATTTTTTTGCACCAGGTCATCTCAAAGTCGGGCGGACCCGAGGGGGAGAAGGAGAGATGTGGAGGAGATTTCCCATCCCCTATGTAACTGAATGGCCGCGGCCCAGGGACATTTGACCCCATATGTCCCCCTTGGCAGTATGCCCCTGACCCCAAGTCATGTTTAAGTCGCTGCTGGCCAGGGAACACCTACTGCCTTTTTGGACTGGTATATTGCTTGTTGTTTTATTCAAAATACAATAATTGTTCCAGATGTTGTGTTTTTGTTCCCCTCATTTTAAAAATAAAAATCTTATTTTTCTGCAAACTGGGAGGTGAGGGTCGGGGGCAAAGCTCTGGCCTTCAGTTCCTCCTTCTACAAAGACAGATACTGCTTTGCTTCTGTTTGGGACATGGCCTTTCTCCAAATGCTGTCAGCATTCAGGAAGCTTCTACTAAGCTTTTCCTCTGCAGCAGTGATGTAATAGCAGCTGACTGGGGTAAGTGTGCCATAGAACTCCTCCAGATTTGTGAACTTTTGTATGAAATCATATGTGAGGAAATCACTACAAGGGATATATTTAAAACTGAAACATTATTTTAAGACTCTACTTTAATTATTCAGTGACTGGTAGCAAGGTCCTTTCAATTGTGGCATCCCAGCTTTGGAATACTCTCTAGGGAAGAACACTTGTGCGGTTTTCCTTTGGGTGCCAGATCAAAATGATTTTATTTTCCTGTGTTTTGCCCGACTCTTTGTTTTCTTCTTCTGCTGTTTCTGGTAATGATAGTTATTTTTATTATTGATCATTTCACTGATTTTATAGTGGAGTTTTCTAAGGCCCCTTCCGCACATGCAAAATAATGCGTTTTCAAACCACTTTCACAACTGTTTGCAAGTGGATTTTGCTATTCTGCACAGCTTCAAAGAGCACTGAAAGCAGTTTGAAAGTGCATTATTCTGCATGTGCGGAATGAGCCTAAGTTTGGTAGATTGTTTTTGTTTAAAATGTTTTAATGTGTGCTGCCTTAAGGAATTCATTTGGAAAGAAAGGATATGCATAAAGCCCTATCAGTTAAATCCTTCTTCTGAAATCCTGCTCTCTCCAGAGGTGAGGCAGGTCGTGACACTGCTGAATTGTGCTCCAGTGTGCAATTTTTGACTTTTGTAACCATAATGAATTATGACAATTTTTTGTGGAGAGAAGAGCCTTACTAATGTAGAACCTATTTGCCAAGGAATTTATAGATCATATGCATAGCCAGATCCAGAGATGTTATTATAATGGTTGGCTGGAATTACTTTCATGACATGCGAAAACAGGACAGGTTATTCCTGCCAGCATTCAGGCACTTCATTCCTTATAACAAACACTGAACCAGATAGCTGATATGCTAAATGTTATCTTAAAATTCTCTCAAAATGTAGACTGGTTAGTATTTGTACTAATAAACAAATACATAGATAATGCACATCCTAGCAGTTTTTATCAACTTGCAAGGGAAGTCTTTTCTGAGAAAGTGAAAATATTAATAAAAGAGATGCTGAAGTAGAATCAAGCCAACTTTCAGAATTGGATCACAAGGGCTCCCTCCCTTCCATTATCATTTATTCCCTTTAAGAAATGAAAGGAGCAACTTTTCTTTGATACCATAATTCAGTTTTTCATAATTTTTATTGTCATCACAATCTCCCTGTCCCAGGTTTGGCATAAACAAGACTGAAGTCCTAGGCTTACCTTGGGTATGCTTCATTAAATAATGTGGAATTTACTTCAAAGAAAACATGCATAGAATTGCACAGTAAGTCATGCATGAGTTTTTAAACAATAAGTAGAACAAAAACCATGAGGGAGAAGGAAGTAATATTTTTGATTATTTGCAAGGAACTATCCTCTCCTATATTAAGCAATGGTTTATAATAATGTTTGGAGGACATTGCTTCATAAGGTTGTCATGAAGTGATTTGACTTAACACACTTAACACTTAACACACACACAATATTTTACATTTGAACACTTATTCCCAAGTATTCTTATATTCACAAAAGACAGGGAATTCTTGTACTATTGAGGATGGTGATATTGTGTTACAAATAAGAACTACCCTATTTGCATGTGTCCAAAGGTGGAAATGCTTGATAGCAAACAAAAAAAAACCCCAAAACAAAAAAACCCTAGTATTTCAATAAATGAGTTCAAACTTTTTTTAAAAAAAGATCAGACAATGTACTCTCATCTAATTAGCAGAATTCTGAATCAATTACTAACTTATATTTGAACAAATTAATTGATTAATCAAATATATTGTACAGTACTTCAGAGCTGATTATTTATCTGTAATCCATCTACTTAATAAAAGAAATTAATGTCTGAAGAACAGATAAATCATGATAGTTCAGAAATTTAAATGAAATGCAATTCCTCAGTCAAGAAAGCAATAAAATCTGTCTCCATCAACCTAATCAACACCCAGCATCCTTTCCTAGGAAACATCTCAAATTTAATTCCATCATTTTAATCTGCAATTAATCAATTATATTCACTGATTAATGTTCATCCTTAATCAGAAATGTATTGTACGTTAGTTTCAATGAAATATGACTCCCAATGGAGGCAATCATAGCAGCGTTTCAGCATGTGCTCTTTTTTCATTTGTTTTCAGCACTGACACAGCTAAACATGTACCACAAGAAACAAATGGTGTTAACACAGTCCATAAAACGCTTTTGGTCATTAGTCAACACACAGGCATGACTGAAAAAATATGGAAATGCCTTGAAACCATATCAAACAAATGCATTTTAATAAAAAGGGATCAAATACATTGAGAGAATGTGAAGCTGAAACTTTTTTTTTAAAAAAAAAGTTGAACATGAAAAAGGCTGTTTGTCATAATGGTATTTCTGTGGTAAAGTCTAATGCAATCAGTTTACAGTACTATCCTAAAGCAGAATTATACATTTCTAAGCCCACTGTCTTAAAAGTGTATAATTCTGCTTAGGGTGGCAGTGTAATGATGCCATTCTAAACAGAGGCTGCATATACTTTCCTAGGAGTAAACCCCGATTGAATCAAAAGGGACTTATTTCTTAGTACAGCAGTTTAAGCTTGCTCCCACAGTTACTTGGAGTACACTGGAGAAATTAGAAATAGATTAGAGCATTAGTGTCCCAGTACATAATACGCTGGATCCAAATTTTCCAAGAACTGAGCAAAGGATTGTAGTAGAGTGCAAGATTTTTATAAACCCTTCTTTCTTGCTGCAACTCCATGTGGCACATCCTATGAGATTTCTTAACTTTGTGCCATGCAAAAAAATCATAATCCCTCTGCAAAATTCATAATAACAGTCTACTGAAATGGGGTAAAAGATATACAACTAATATTTTGTACCTCTTTGTTGATATGGTGTCATTTGAAGCTTGGACATGCCCATATGTCAGTAGGTTTTTCCATATTTTTCCCCAGCATTTATTGTCACACTTACTTTACTGTAATTGTGTACATTACTAGGTTGTGGAATTGGTTGTTCTCTCCTGGTTCGGGTAGGTTTCTTTCCTCTCCTATTGGGTGTGCAGAGGGGTTGATTCTACATTTACAGGAGGTATGGGGGAAACCATATGAAGTAATGCCAGAAGGATCATGAATTTTATTATGCAGCAAAACAGAAATCTCTTTGTGAAATTATCACACAGGAATGAAATGGATAAACCAACATATAATAAAATCATACAGAAAACTGATTTGGCATTAAATAAAAATTGAGTGAAGCCCTGTGTGCCACAAAATAAAGAGCACAATACCTTTAAGCAGACTAGAATGTGCCATGATGCATTATCAGGCAAACAGATAAGGAAATTGTTGGCGGGGAGTCACTTGCTATTAATTATGTTGAAGGGAAAGTGAGAGTGTCATGATTCTACTTGCCTACTCTAATTGACCAATAAGAGCCCAGAGGTTCTTCACACTTGGTTGCATTGTTTTCAGGTGAATACATATTTCAATCATCTTGAATGGCTAGGTGTTTCCAGATAGAAAATTATACCTGATTCATACAGGAACCATTTCCACTATTACATGTGCTTACTAGTTCTGATAATTCATCAGGTTTTAAAACAAGATAGCTAATATACATGGAATGATGGACTAGACACAATCAAAGAGCCTCTGTAATTTTTTTTCTTCTGAAACTCAGTGATAATACCACTGGAAATGAAACATAGATCTCTGATTTAGACATAATAGCAAACCATAGTTTGCCGCTGGATGAGCGTTCTTATGCACTTCTCATAAGCTATGGAGGACGCTTACCAGACAGCCAGCAAAAGAACAGGATTTCTTATCTTTTTGACTGCCAATTTATGAAGATGATGAAAAAAATGGAATTATTGCTTTTTAATGACCAATTGGAGGGTGGGCTGAATTGACTCATGGATATGGTGCACTGATGTGTTTGCCCCCACTACTGGCATAAGGGGAACCAGTAGAGAGGGCACTCCACAGCAGCAAAACCTGGAAGTGAGCACTACCACAGAGCTATGCGGGTGCCTGAGTGGATGCCTGAGTAGATGGTAGGATGGGCCAGGGCATTCCTGGGGGTGGAGCCAACTTAAGTCAGCTTCCACCCAGCATTTTGGGCAGCATAATTCCACTGAGCCCTTTCTAGGTGACCTTTTTTCTTTTTTCCTTTTTTGCTTCAGTCTCATAACTCCTGGCTGCGGTGGCCTCTGGATAGGGCTGTTAATTTTTAGTAGAGGACTAACCTTGTTTGAGCAGACCCATCTCAGTGCACTTGCAAATGATCTCACAAAATAATTTGGACAACCAAGTATTTAACTACAGAATCATCACATTATAACTATATTATGTGATGATTTCAAATAACTAGCTTAGGATGCTTCAGAAAGCTTAGGAAGCCCAATAGACACAGTCACAGAAACTCACCTACACCCTTCTGAGCATCCTTTCACAGAGGGAAAAAAACATGATCAGTTCTCTGCGTTACACTTTTTATAGGGCTGTCACTATTTTAGCTTTAAGGTGTGATTAGCTTTAAGGGTGATTTGTTGAATTATGTTTGAGAAATGTCAGGAGTGTTTATTTCCCTTGCATTCAGTTTTTCAGTATTCGTAGGTTTAATTTGCAACAGTGCCTATTTTTCATAATCTTGTCTAAAAAAAGTTGAATCTTTTTTCAGTAAAAGATCATTAACTCACTAAAAGTTTCTGTCTCATTTGCTGATATAAGGTTAAAAACAGAGTTAACTGATAAATATTGCACTTTTGCCGATAAAGCTGGCCCCTTACTGTATCTTATCTGTGTAGATTATTTTGAAGTTACTTGGATACTGAGAATGATTCTCACAAAATAAGTGGTTCAGCCCTCAGGGGTGGTTGTAGAAGATTCAGTCAAATTTGGGAATTGGTGGTAGTGATAGTTAGGATGCACCCCTACCTAAGATCCGACTTCTCAATTCAGAAGATCTGTGCTGTAATAATTTGAAGGATAAAAGGGAAAAATCTGTTTGATGGCGGAGGTCTAATGATCTTAGTCATCACAGGCTTATTAAACTAATGCATCCTGTGTCAGAATGGTATACGGGATTAGGAACAAAGGAAAGATTCTTCTACCCTTGGGTAACAAATCCTTGATATAGGAATGAGTCACTAAGGCCGTTTCCGCATGGCAGCGGAAACGGCTGGGTCGGCGCTTCTCGCGCCGACCCGAAGACGCTGGGACCATCCGCACGGACGGTCCCGGGAAGAGGCGGGCAGCCGGCGCCGCGGAGCGCCGGAGCCCGCATGACCCGGCTTGTCCCTGGGCCTCCGGCGCGTCGCGGAGGCCTGGGGACACGCCCCCTGGCCCTGCGCGCCTGCTCGAAATGGGCGCGGGGCATGCGGAGGCCTTTGGCGATACCGAGGCCCAGGGACAAGGTGAGTGCCGGTGGAGTCGAGGAAGCCGCTGCCGTGCTCGCCTCGGCAGCGGCTTCACTCATGGGCGCTTCTTTAAAAAAAAAAGAGCTAGGAAGCGCTGGGGAAATGCCGACTCCAGGCCGGGCGTGGCGGTCGCGAGGGATGCTGCTGCGCTGCAGCTGCTCAGAATGGCGGCCTGGAGACGGTGTTTTTACCGTCTCCAGGCCGTCATTTTCTGCCCGTGCGGAAAGGGCCTAAGCTAAAAAGTATAAGGTAAGTTGCTGCCAGTAAAATCAATGCATATAATTCCCTCCTGCACACTAGTGGAGAATTTCCACTAACTTCTTTCCAAACAAAATCAGAGAAAATAATTCATGATATTCTGGTTCATCAGATTGGTACTGTGAAGAAACTTATAGAACTGGAGCAGGTCTGGGGATGAAGGGAGAATCTGGAAGTGATATTCACAAGTCAGTTCCCTATCTTTCAAAAAGAGAAATATTAATTCGTTATGACAATTTGCATTTCTTGCACTCAAATAAAAATGCAAATATTTTTATGGGCAGGAACCAATTTGATATTTTTATGAAATAGTAAAAAAAAATCAGAAGGTGGCCATGTTGGCCTGTAGTGAAACAGATAGATTCGAGTGTAATAGTAGATTTGAATCTAGCAGTCAGAAACCAACAACATTTACATGCTGTAAGCTTTTGAGAGTCAAAGCTTCCTTAGTCAGATACCTCCATCTGATGAAGAGAACTTTGACTCTCAAAAGCTTATATCCTGAAAATCTTTTTTGCTTTTAAGTTTTATTTGTACTTCAAAATCCAGATAAAAAACATGCACAAAGACAGAAATTCACCAAATAATAAAGTACTTATTTCATATAGACTTCCAGTTTCTTCTACACCAAATATTACCCCTTAAGCCCTACACTTTCAGCACTTGACCATTAAGACTCAAAATGAAATTAAATCTTTAGCATCATTATTAATAAGCAGTCTCACTTTTCTCTATTAGATCTTAATTTAACAATCCTTAACCTTCAAAATCACTAGTCGTCATTTTTTTTATTTAATCTAGATATTCTATCAAGGGTTTCCAATTGTCTATGAATTTAGTTAAGTTATTTTCTTTTGGTAATGAAGTTAACTTGGCCATTTTGGCCAATGCTAGTACCTTCACCTACCGTTCTTCAATTGTAGGAATAGTTGGAGTTTTCCATTTCTGCACATATAATATACTTGATGCTGCTGTCATATAAAAACAAAGTCCCATGTTTTCTTTCCAGAGATCTGTCCATAAATCTCAACAGGTAAGCCTCAGGTTTCATTTGTACAATAGCCTTGAAAATCTTTTGAATTATTGTATGTATTGATCTCCAAAATTCTTTAGCTTTTCCACAGGTTCCAGAATAAATGATAAAAAGTCCCCTCTTGATTTTCACATTTCCAACATTTCTTTGAAACATGTTTATAATTCTTTGCTAGTTTTCCTGATTTATATACCAACGATACATCATTGTATATTTTTTTTCTCTCAAATTAGAACTTAATGTATATTTAAGTCCCTTTGACCACATATTCTCCCATTGTTCAAATGGGGTATTTTACCAAAAATTAGTGGCCCATTTTATCATTCATTCTGTTTTCCTTCTGTTTCCAGTTTTAACAAAAGTGTGTACATTTCAGCAATAACATGTGAATCATTTATATATAATTTCCTTTCAAAATCTGTCGCATCTATACAGTGCTTCTTGTGGAGATAGCCATCCTTGTGTTTGTTTCTTTGTTTGACAAAGTCTAGATTCCAATTTATTCTATACTCTTAATATGGCATGTCTGATAAAGTGATTATTAAAATCTTTAACTTTAACTTCATCACACCATAAATAGGCATATCAACTACATTTCTAGTCATGCCCTTCCAAATCCAATAATCTTCTGTTTCTTAATGTAATCCATTTTTTCATCCAAACTAAACAACCGGAATCAAAATATAATTTCAAATTTGGCAAGGCTAGGCATATCCTGAAAGTCTTGATGGTCTCTAAGGCACCACTGGAATCTAGCAGTTTTAAAAAAAACCCCTTCTTGTGTCCTGGCAAAACAAAGGATCATTTTCTATAAGGACAATGCCATAATTTTCTGAAACAGACACATAAACACATATGCACTTTCTCATGAACATACTGTTCTTGTCTGTATCGTTTCCAATCTGATATGGGACTGAAATAACCTTGGTTACTCTAGTGGATGACCTTGCTGACAGATGGCAGAAACAGTGCTGTAGGTTCTTCTGGACCTCTCAGTGATTTTCAATACCATCATGGTATCTTCTAGATCACCTTTCTGGACTGGGACAGGGAGGGACTGTTTTTAAAAAGATGTGATCCTACCTGGAAGGTAGGTTTGAAACGGTGGTATGGATGGAGTGCTACTGAGTCCCTTGGATGATGGGGCTAATTTTGGGGGTGCCTTGTCACATATACTCTTCAACATCTACGTGAAAGAGCTGGGTGAGGTTATCCAGAGATTTGAGGTGGGCTGTCACCAATAAGCAGATGATACTCAGCTCTATCTTGTGCTTCCAGCTGATTCCAGGGAGGCTGTAATGACCCTGAACGAATGTATGGAAGCAGGCTCAAAGTTGATGTAGACTAATAAACTGAAGCTTAATCCTGGTACAATGGAAGTGCTACTGGTGAGCAGAAGGTCTGACCTGTTTCATCTGTCAGATGTTCTGAATGGGGTTTGTACTGCCCCTGAAGGAACATGTCTGTTGTTTGGGGGTACTCTTGGATGCAAGTCTACTGCTGGATAAGCAGGTGGCAGTGCTGGCCAGGTGTGCCTTTTACCAGTTTCAATTGGTTAGCCAGCTGCAGATTTTCCTGGGCACAAAAGATCTGACCACTGTAATACATGCCCTGGTTATATCTAGATTAGAGAAATGCATGGTATTTTATTTAGGACTGCCCTTCAAAAGTGTTTGGGATCTACAATTAATGCAGAATGTTGTAGCCAAGATGTTGACTAGAGTAGGTTGTAGAGACCATATCATTGCAGTATTGGTCCATCTACACTGGCTCCCAAACTATTTCTGGACACAATTCCAGGTATTCATACTCATCTTTAGAGCCAAATATGGTTTGGGACCAGCATACTTGAAGTACAGCCTACTCCCTGATGAACCCACTCAACCACTATAGTCATTTTCAGAGGCTCTGCTTTGGATGCCTTTCCCTTCTAAGATTAGGTGACTATCAACCTGGGACAGGGTCTTCTTGGTTGCGGCTCAAAAAATCTGGAAATCTCGGTCCTGAGAGACTTGTCTGTTTACTTCTGTTGCTATTTTCTGCCAGTGGGCAAAGATTTGTTGTGCTTTATTCCCTTGTTCCCTTTGGAAGCCCTCCTTTTTGCCTTATATTTGTAAGTATATTTTAGTTTTGGTTTTAATTGTTTAAATGATGTGTGTGTTTTGGTTTTAATTATTTTTAAGATATGAATTTAGTAGTAGTGTAGTGATATAGAGGTAAGAGAGGTAGACTCTAATCTGGAGAACCAGGTTTGATTCCCCACTTATCCATATGAGTGACAAATTCTAATCTGGAGAACCAGGCTTGATTCCCTACTGTTCCCAATGAAGCCTGCTGGGTAACCTTGGGCCAGTCACAGTTCTCTGAAGACTCTCACCCCCACTTACCTCATAAGGTGCCTATTGTGGGGGAGGGAGGCAACTGTATGCCATTTTGAGTCTCCTTAAAGGTAAAGAAAAGCAGACTAAAAACCCAACTCTTCTTAATCTGCTGCCTGTCATGGTGGCACTGATGAGGGCAGAAAGGTAGAATGTTTTGTAAATAAATAAATATATAACATTCTTGCAACATAACATAAAATGTGGACTATTCGCACGCATAATTCATTCAGTGCTTCTCTGTCAAATGGCAAGGGATTGCCTGAACACAGTTTATAAGCATAATGAGGTACTCTATTTACCTGAAAGAGGGAGGCATCTTAAATTCACAATAAGTTGCAGTTTTGTATAGTGATATAGAAAATCTTTGTGTATAGCCATATTTTATGGGGATTGTCTTACATTTAGCATTGTTCACCTTTGGTATAAATGTGGTACATATTATGATGATGCACCATGGTGATCACTAAGCCTGTATAAAAGGAACCTATAAATGTTAAAGGGGGTCGGGGACTAGAGGAGGGGCTTAGAGATAAAGTATATTGCATACAGAAGAGTCTAGGCTCAGTCCCTGGAGTCTCTAGTTGACGGCCCTTTCTGCACGGGCCATTTACGGCGCCCTGGGGACGGCAAAAACGCCGTCCCCAGGGAGCTGTTCGCACAGGCGGCGCTGCGAAAACACAGCAGCGCCGACCTGGCTCCCCTCCCTCCCTCAGGGCGGGTTGAAAACAGCGATTCCCCGGGCGGGCGTGGTGCTTAACGGCACCGCTGGGAACACGCCAGCTGCCCACTGTTTTCCGCCAGCCACGCCATTGCCCTGCTGGCTCTGGGACCCTCCTCGCTGTCCTCCCAACCCTGGAGGTCGGAGGGCAGCGTGGGCGGTCTTAGGAGAATACGCAGGCTGGCGAAGGCGGCAGGTGAGGAGAGGGAGAGGGACGGGAGGGAGAGGTGAGTGGGAGAGGGAAGAGGCGGCTCCGGCGGAGCCACCTCTGGCGCGCCGACTCACCGGGCCGCTTGCACGCCCTGTGCGAACGGCTCCCCACCCTCCACTGCAGAATTCCTGCCGTAGGGGCTCTCTTGGCCCGTATGAGGAAGGGCCAAAGTGTTTCAGGTATCAGATTCTGGGAAAGTCCCTTTTCTGGCTGAAATAGTGGAAAGTCAGAGAGGAAAATACTGAGCAGGATTAGCCAGTGGTCTGACTCAAGATAAGGAAGCTTTCATAAGCAATATCTGAAGTGGTGCTCATCATACCAAAATCCATAAGGCAGGTAAGAAGTTCCATACCTCTTGCACAGGTTTCGGAAAGGTGGAGGAATCCAGCCCTGAACACATGTGAAGGTATTTACACATGGGATACTTATACCTCTGTCACTTTCAATTTCCTTCAATTTATTGATTGAAATAGTGTGTTAACATTTAAGCATGCAAAATATGGGTCTGTGTTATCATGCAGTTAATGCCATCTTGACGTACATTTTTTTAAAAAGGCTCCATTGATTGTATAGATAATTTCAGGTGAGTAGCCATATAAATCTGTAGCAATGGAACAAAATTCAAATCCAGTAGCACCTTAAAGACCAAGATAATTTTCCAGGATATAAGCTTTCATGAGTCAAATCTTACTTTGGGAGCTTTGACTAAGAAAAGCTTTGATGATGGAAAATTTAGGTACATATGAGTGACTGGTGGGTAAAGCATGCACATGTATACCTTTTGAATACCAATACACATAAATTTACCAGGAAAGTGTGCACGTGGCTTATTTTGTGTTTATGTGTTTATTTTGTTTCCAGACATGGAAGTGTCTTAAAACAAGAATTGAAAAAGCAGCCTAGAAAAGTCAACAGAGAAAATACTTCTTCATGCAAAGGTGATATCATAGGGTCTTTAACATACTTAAAGTGTGGACTTCTTGAGAAAATGCCGCTTTGAACAGTTGAGCCTTCAAGAGTTCTCTGTCATACATCACTAAAAGGAGCGATTGCTGGGCAATTGCTGGCATTAATGCAGAGGGTCTGGTCCTAGCCTCTCCAACAACTCTTGGAGGCCTTTAATTTAACAGGTGAACTGGTTTGGATATTTTTTTCTGACCCACTAGCTCTGATACAACCCAGGATCAGCAACGTGTGTGTCAGCTGATTGGCTTTTAGAAGCTCCCCTTCCATTTCTTCACCCCTCCATTCTATAGAGTTTTATTTTCACTTTTTCTGGGTGTTTTCTTTTTTTTGGGGCTCTGTATTTTTCCTTTACCGGATCTGCAGCATGATTTTTTAATACAACGGAGGATTATTAAACTGTTTTCAATTAAAGAACAGGAAAAGAAGACTTAAAAAAAATTCCTTCAGTAGTATTGTTAATTAATGAAGACCCATCACATGAGTATATTATTATTCTCTTACTGGTGTTCATTTTTTTCCTACTCTCTATTGCTATGTTATGTTTTGTAAATAAATAAATAAATAAAGTTTAAAAACATATTAAAATGTACTTATAAGGGGTAAGGCACTAGGGCAGGGGTAGGGAACCTGCGCCTCTCCAGATGTTCAGGAACTACAGTTCCCATCAGCCTCTGTCAGCATGGCCAATTGGCCATGCTGGTAGGGGCTGATGGGAATTGTAGTTCCTGAACACCTGGAGAGCCGCAGGTTCCCTACCCCTGCACTAGGGTAAGCCTCAGCACCTGTTTCCAAATTATGGAACATACTTATGTGCAATAAAGCAGACAGTACCTTTGTGCACATTGGCTCAGCTTGGGTGATGGTATCCAGGTTGACAGGTGTGATTGCTTGCTAAGCCTAGTACATCTTGAGTTTGTAAATTTCACTATATTTTAGCAATTGAAACACAATTTTCAGAGTTCTAAATAATGTTTTCAGACTTTTAAAAGAAGCACTATAGATAATGTCGCTATTCCATTGAGATATTGTGTATTTCAATACTCATTTATCCCTTTCTTTCATGGAGTGACATATTTAGTTCTCTTTTCTAATCTATCTATCTATCTATCTATCTATCTATCTATCTATCTATCTATCTATCTATCTATCTATCTATCTATCTATCTATCTATCTATCTATCTATCTATCTATCTATCTATCTATCTATCTATCTATCTATCTATCTATCTATCTACCTACCTATCTACCTACCTATCTACCTACCTACCTATCTACCTATCTATCTATCTATCTATCTATCTATCTATCTATCTATCTATCTATCTATCTATCTATCTATCTATCTATCTATCTATCTATCTACCTATCTATCTACCTACCTACCTACCTACCTACCTACCTACCTACCTACCTACCTACCTACCTACCTACCTACCTACCTACCTACATCTATCTATCTATCTATCTATCTATCTATCTATCTATCTATCTATCTATCTATCTATCTATCTATCTATCTATCTATCTATCTATCTATCTATCTATCTATCTATCTATCTATCTATTTTATATACCGCCCGATCCCCGAAGGGGATCCTGTGAAGTAGGTTGGGTTAAGAGAGAATGGCTGGCACAAGATCACCCAGTGAACTTGGCTGAATGGGAATTTGAATCCAGGCCACTTAATCCTTCACCCTAAGTAACCACTATGAAACACTAGCTCCTAAATCTGTTTTTTTTTTGCCCTGCACTATTCCGTCCATAGCATCCTGCAAGAGTGATCATGCCCTTTCACATACACTTCAGCTGCCGTAGCATAAGGCAAATTTCTTATCTATCACTGGAATGAACATCTTTAATCTGAGAGAGTTGAGCATCTGAATTCAAGGGAATGAACACCGCAGTGCTTTTAGTGGACAATGTCCTTGTCAATTTTTTTAATGATTTCCACATCCCTGATCATCACTTCTGCATCACTTCTGTCTTTCTGAAACTTTAAAAAAAGAATGCATGTTAAAGTGGGGAGCTAAGACCTTGTGCAAAGATCGTTGTAATCTTGCCAGTCAAAAATACTACTTTTTTTTACAAACTATCTACCACTTTTTTTTAGGTGTGTGGTGATTTCCAGTGAAAAAATACACAAGGCTGCAATAATTTATTGGGCAGTTAAATGAGTCCAGCTGGACAAAATCCTCAAAGATAAATAATATAATTAACATTAATTGAATGGAAGTTATTCTCCTTAAAAAGTAAATATGCCTCATGTTAGCACAGACAGTTCTTCATAGAGGCTCTAGTCCAACAAAGCACTTATGTGCCCAATGTAAAGTCTGGTGTTACTGATCATCTGGATGGCCAATAAGGACAGAGTGGCGGCTGGCCAAGCTTTCATCTGGAGCCTCTTTGTGGCAGGTGTCCAGTGTTGGGAATAGGATGATGAAGTAGGGTTGTGGAATGTACTCAGAGCCAAACATCACTATGGAAACATATTATGAGCTGGAGGGTAACAGCTAGTTTCCATGTATTATTTACTTAACCAGGGACTGTGAAAATGGACATGTTGAGAACTGTGACAAATTCCATCACATTAAATACATTTTTACTCAGTGAATATGATCAACCGCCCTTGCTGCAGTCTGCCCCAACTGCTAAAGATCCTCTAAAGCACTCCAAAACAGCCTTTGAAATTGTGAGATTTTTGGTTCTTGATATGCCTGGGATTCATTTCATGTGCTTTCCAGTTTTTGAGCCTTCAGGCTACATGCTGCTGCCATATTCTGCTGTTTCTTTTTTCATCTTAAAGTGTCAGTGGTAGGCACAGTGGCCACGTTGTTAGGGACTCTGGCGAATTTGGTGGTCAAGTTTTACTTGGCTGCGCATTCTGCAGGCTCAAAATGCAACCAAGTGTAAGAGGTTGACACCAGGGTGGCTGAGAAGATTACATGCAAGCCTGCGAAACAACAGCCACATCAGTGACTTTTGTGTCATCCACATCAAGCAGACAAAAGAGAAACCAGTTTACGATTACCTATACTTTGCGAATAATTTACAAGTAGCTGTGTTTGTCAGTGCAAAAATACTTTTATAATACCTTAAAGACTAAACAATAATGAAATCCAGCATAAGAGTTCATGGACTACAGTCCATTTCTTCAAATGCTATGAAGGCAAAAGTCCAAAAGTATCTTAAATACTTATCATATTTATTCAAGCTTAAATGTTTGCGACTCAGTGTCCAGTTCATGTATAGTGTAGACCCTCACTTTGCATTTATTTAAGTAGGAGGTTAATATAGGATATGTACTGTCAAAGGCTTTCACAGCCGGAGTCAGATAGCTGGTGTGTTTTCTGGGCTGAATGGCTGCAGTTTGGTACCACTACCACGCAGCCCAGAAAACCTGGAACAGCCTGCTAATGTAGGTTAATTTGGCAGTTATCTAAGATAGAAATGTTTCATTTTGCAATTTTTCATAAAATTATTTTAACAAACATGTCTATCCCTCATAATATTTAGATCTAACTAGAATTTCTTATTGGTTGCTGGTAGCATGTATACTTTACAGTATACTTTACTGACAATGCTTCTACGAATCTGAAATATTTCTCAGTACCTGTTATTAACCTGTGGCAGCAAATACTCATGAGTGTAATAACTGTGTGCTGGAACTGCACTTAGAACATGTTGGAGCAGTAGAGTGCTCTCTGCTGTCACTTAAGCAGACGCAAAGCTTTCAAACTGCTCAGGAGTTGTATGGAGTCTGGGTTTCCCTCTGTATTCCTGGTTTTATGCCATTAAAGGTCTTGTATTTGTATTTGTTTGTTGTATTCCTGGCAAAGTGGAAGAAGAAACTGCCTAAAATGCAGTCTCGGAAGGAAGGCCATGAACTCCTAGGGTGGGATCCTATGACTCCCTTCTGCTAAGTCTTCCTTCAACAGAGAAAGACCTTCTCCCATGGTGGTTCTCTCTGAGAAGTCTCCTTCTCCCTCTTCTTCTTCAGTAACTACCTCAGTCTAACGTCTCACCATTACTTGTGTTCTCCAGTGTTTCCTTTCTTCATTTTTGGGTTTCTCTGCATTGTTCTTTTCATAGGCATCTCCGAAGCAGAAGTCATTTCCCTCAATCTGGGTGGTTTACCTCTCATTTCAGAAGAAATGAGAAATGCCTTCTTTAGCCCTTTCTGACAGAACAGGAAAAGGGAGCAGCCCTTGAGCATTTGGGTGCTGAAGCCAGCAACTGTACCATGCTTAAGATGTTGGCTGTCCCTGGTATAAAGGAACAGAGAAGTGACCACTGTTTTAAATTTCTCATTTAAAAACATAATGTTTTTATTTTCATTGTTTAACAAGACAAAGTGAAGGCTATAAGTTATCAAAAAAATGAGTGCTGGCATCCATACGTCGTCGTAACTTGCATACATATAATGTATATGAGGAAGTCAAACATTTTTGTGAAAGACTATGAAGAGACACACATACATATACAGATATATAAACAAACTATACATACATACATACATGAGTGAATAAATATACATATTTATGGGTATACAGTATACAGACAAGATACTATACAGGTGCAGTAAGTGCAATATACTGTAAAGGCTGTACAAACATTTGAGGGGATTTGATGAAATTATGGTCACCATGGCAACAAGGCTAGAGCGGTCTGTGATGTAAAAAAGGGATGGGGTAAAAACAGTTTTCTGTGTGGTGTCTCCCCACTCACACACACAGTTTGAACAGAAAACACATTAAAATCCACTCAGTCAACATATCAAAACAGGCAAAAAAACTGAGTATATGAAGAAAGTAGAAATGCATGAGATGAAACAAACAACATTCTATTTATAGGGTATTACAGGGTATTTTTACTTTTCTTTAACGGAAGGCGGAATGCCTAGCTATACACAATCCCATGCTTTTACTTTTCATCATTATCATTTATCATTTATGAACAATATTTTATAAAAGTTTTGCCCTGAGTCAAACATAAATGTACACCAAAGGAGAAAAGAAAGTGATTCAGTTTTTTTTTCCTTTTCAACAAAGGCACGAAGTCGGCACAGAACAGACACAGGAAAGCAATAATGTATGGGTCACTTATTTATTTTCCTAACCTAATTAAAATTGCTGTTTGCTCTCAGTGTCTAAAAACAGCCAATTGCCTTCCTTTTTTGATTTTTTTTTAAAAAAGTGAGTTATGTAAATGATAAAAAGTAGCCTTGAACTAATATTCCCTGACAGACCAAGCAGTGTTAAAAGACAGAATAAAATTATAGTCAACCTATGGATATATGTAAGATTGTCATGTCCCTTTTAATATCTGTTATTAGCAGGAGTTAATTCCAAGATTTGTTTCATTACATTGTTAAGGTAGTCCCTGTAAGTTCACTTGAAGGTCTGAATAGTACTAAACATGATTTTTCAAAAGCAGTTAAAAAGTAAATGAACTAATTCCAGTTAATATTTCGATTCTTTAAGTAGGCAAGAAAAAGAGATTCTATAAATGTAGATTTGACAAGCCCCATGAGGTTTGACCTTACTGCACTGGACCTATCAAACACTAAGATCGTTTCTTACTAACAGCCATATTTCTTTTAGCATCTGAACACTGACTCAGGAATATTATTATTATTTGGAGGAAGTGGAAATATTCAAGGTATTTTATTGCATATATTTTTGTCTGCATAAATTAGAGTATACTCGCAGGAAAGCAAACACTCTGATGCTAAACACAACTATTTAGAAGCATCTCATTCTAATGGAAGGTACTTCTGTATGTATGAGTTTAAGACTGAAATTAAGGCTACCAAGGTCACTCAATAGCAGTAGGGCAGCCCCATCTACACTGGAGGTTGTGGGGTGCAACGCTGATGTGGTGCCACCCCACCAGTCCCATAGAGGCTTCCCAGTGGCATGGGGGGGGGGGCTCACAAAGTGAAAAAGCCTCCCCACCGCCAAGAAACCTCCATGGACTTCAATTAACTTATGCCACTTTTCCAGAATAGGGAAGTTTGAAGTCTGAAGTGGGCCCTGGGATGAGCCGAGCAGCAGCCACACACTGGTGAAATTGCTCCTTTTCTGTGGCAAGTGCCCTGGGGGAGGGTGAATCTACTGGTATGGTGGTGCACCACTCCCAAGAGTAGATTTGCCCCTCCTTTGAATGCGGCTCTAAATCACCATGGAACAGTAGAAATATGAGGGACATAAAATAAAACATAGAATATTCCACACACCACTAAAGACAGGATAATGTAGAACTAGTGCTCAGTGGTTCTCAACCTGTGGTTCACGACCCCTTTGGGGTCGAATGACCCTTTCACAGGGGTCGCCTAAGATCTCTGCATCAGTGTTCTCCATCTGTAAAATGGATAAATGTTAGGGTTGGGGGTCACCACAACATGAGGAACTGTATTAAAGGGTCGCAGCATTGGGAAGGTTGAGAACCACATCTACAAAATCCCCACCCTGCCCAAGCTTCCAAGAGTCACAGCTCCTGAATTTTAGAGGCCAAAAAATAAAAACAAAAGGAAAATGAGAAAAACTCCCTGAACTGGAAGGCAAACTACCCTTACCTGAAGGGAAGGGTGTATAAAAACTGATAAATAAATAAAAACAAAAAAATTTGAATACTGAATGTGCTGTTAGCTACTAATCAAGGTAATTAAGTGATACAATGTGCTGCCAGAGACTGAACTGGGCATGAATTGATCACTTTAACTCTGTGGGACTGCATACATTTCCTCTGAAGGCTCATGACAAGGGCCAGTGCAAGAGCCAAGGTAACTTTGAACCTACATGGCAATTCACTTGCTCTCAGCAGGAAGACGTTATTATGTTGAATAGAGTTGCCGGTTCTGGATTAGGAAATACCTGGAGATTTTGGAGGGGAGGGACTTCAGTTGGGTGCAGTGCCATACAGCCCTCCTTCCGAAGCGGCTGTTTTCTCATGTGAACTGATACCTGCCAGTTGTAATAGCTCCAGCCCTGACCTGGAAGTGGGCAGCCCTTATGTTGAAACAAACTTGTTGCTGAATAAAACATTAGTACAGTAACACCAAGCATCAAAGAATCACTGGATGCTGCCAAAATGCATGATGTGCAATCCACTGGTTCCAGACTTTTCCTGTACATGTTTGTCCTCTGTGTCTCATCATTGCTCAGGCACAGCTTTGCCTTGTGGTGGCTTACCCTCTGCTTTCTTCACAGGAAAATCTCACACAGTCTCTAGTCTCCCAACTCGTAGACTTTAATGTGGTTTGAATAGAACAATTCCACATAGGAATACACAGTTAACTAAGAGTTTGGTTTTTCAGTTTAATTTCTGAGCTTGGCCTGGCTTGCTTCCAGTCACTTATCTTTGACTTGGTTCTGGTTTCTTGCACTGTTTATGTAAAAGTTACTGAGATTATCTGGCTCCTGTACCATAACTGTATCATAACTGGTTATCCCCCTTATGAATAAACCCAGATTTCAAAACTGAATGGGGTGCCTAACATAAGGCAGTCAGACACTTGCCACTGTAGTCCTACAGACTGTTAACAGCCATTTAAAAACATTATGCTTCCTGGTTCAATAGGATTGCTTCTCAGAATAGGCAAAACATTTGTCTGACAAAAACTAAAAATATTATAAAGTAGATCAATATTGCCCTCTCATGGTCACATAAAGAAATGGCAAGTTCACCTACAATAATAATGTACAGAAATTGGGAGGGGGAGGGGGATCATAGCATAGTTCTGAGTCCACATGAGACAGAAATGGTCACAATTCTGAAGCTAGTATGATAATTAGTTTTTAAAAGTGATGTTTTCAAGGAAATGGGGCAACTGAAAGATACAGGTAGATATTGTTAAGATCCTTGGAGTCTCAGTTCTCCAGATCCTAAAAGAATTTAGAGAATCCCGTGGTTTAGAGCGGAAAGCTTCCACACTGCAGCCAAAGCTCTGCTGACAACCTGAGTTTGATCCTGACAGAAATTGGCTTCTATCCCTGGAAGGATAGAGGGCTGAGTCAACTATGGTTGTTTCTGCATGGTTCAAATATTGAGCAAGAGAAATATCTCAGTTTGGCCAAGAAGTTCGCACTGTTCCTGGTCCTAAAGCAGGTTTGTCCCACGATATTTTCCTCATCATATGATTTTCAAAAATTAGGCGATTCTTTTTAAAAATCCCACATTGAACCCGCTGAATCTGTGGTACTAGCACCACAGGAGAAGAACCAGTTTATTTTTTCCTGCCCAGCCACCTGATCTCCCTGCCCCGCCCTACCACCTGCCCCCCTGATCCCACTACCTGACATCATGTCAGTTTTCAACTTCTGAGCTGCCGACTGTTGCAGCCCACCCTTCCTAAAATGTTCCCCCAAGCACGTTTTCTGCTCTTGGTATCAACCAGGTGCCATTTTGCCTGGGTTAATGAGGAGCGGAGTCCCAAAATGTCCCTCTTTTCTTTTCTTTTCTTTTCTATACATGTACAGATTGCTCTGAGTGCATAGTTAGGGATATGTGCACTTTCGGCTGAATATTAGTGGACACATCATGGTGGGGGGGAGAGAGACTCTCATTTTCCACAAAAATATGGGAATGTGAGTGGGAATGTGACAATGCGATGCTGTGCCCCATCATTTTTTTGCTGCCGCTTACCATGTTAAAGCCTACACCAGGCCCTATCTAGAACTGGGAAAGGGGGAGCCCTTTATTTTTCCACACTTGCTGTGTGTCAACCAATCAGAAGCACAGCCTTTTTGTGGGCCAGCAATTCAAAAGGCAGGGTGCAGATGATCATTCAAGTTGTCGTCCAAAAACAACAGCCAATCAGAATACGGGACATTGGGGATGTTTGAGCATGCTTGTATATGCTTGTGGTGTAAATACAAAAGACCTGGGCTCGTGCAAAACTCGATTCTTTGCAGAAACGGGCAGCCATGCGAAGGGAGAAACCGGAATAAAATAGTCCTGGAGTGTAAGACACTGACTGTAACCCGGTATAATTGTGCCATGTGGAAACAGTCTTTGAATCTGCTACAAGGTTAACTAAGCCTTTTATCCTTCCGAGGTCAATAAAATGAGTACCTAGCTTGCTGGAAGTAAAGTGTAGATGACTGGGCAAGGCAGTGGCAAACCACCCATCAGCATGGACTGTCTAATAAGTGTTTTGATGTGACTTCACCCCATGAGCCGGTAATGACCCACTGCTTGCACAGGGGACTGACTTTCCCTTCACCTGAATTGAGGGTCAAATAGTTTTAGATTCACAATAGTTTTAGATTCACTTAAAGTATCTGACCATGGTTAATACAGCATCCATATCATTTTTGCCTCTTAGCATTGTTCTTACAGCACTGCTGGATCACCTGTTTAGCCTGCAACTTTCTTATAGCCTGAACACTGACATGCCTATTTCTCTTTCTTTCCCTTGTCAACACCTGCTACTACCTTTCCATTCCAGAGACACAGTGCTTCTGCTTGATCCCTACAGAACATCCCACCAAGAACTGGCAATTATGATGGCCATCCCAGTTATGGCTAACTACAGTTTCTACATGAAAAACAGCCCAATCCTGCCAGGGATTGGGGGGTGGGGAAGAAAACAAACTGTTGGAGGTGGCACAGGGCTGTGCTGGTGCATGTGCCCCTTTTGTCAGTGTAAGGGGCAGCCCTGCTGGCAGAGAGGGTAAAGGCACCAGCATCCAGGGACTTCTCACCTTCACAATGGCAAAACCAGGAAGTGGCTGCTGCTGCAGAGCAACACTGACATCCAATCAGATGCTGGTGGGGAGACTGGGGAGGCTGGGGCATCCCTGGAGATATCCGTCAGCTTCCACTCCGGCTTTGAACTTGGTACCCAAGGCCTTGAAGTTACACTATCCAAAAGTGTGGTGTAACTCTGTTTCAGGCAATGGAGGGCTTTCAGGAGGCCAGATAATTTTTCTTTTTCTCTGCCTCCTCGCACTGCTTCAGACTTTGGATTGGGCCGCAAGTCTCTTGACTATCATTGATCTTTCTGAAGAGGAAAATAAGCAGAGAAGCTTCACACTTGACTGAAGTAGCAAGTGGAGGCTGAGCAGCTTTCATCGTGGTGACAATTCATGGGGGAAGAATAAATCATTGGGGAAAAAACTGCACTGTATGTTTACAAACTGCAGTCCCTGAGGAAACACACAGAGTCAGGATTTACTTGATAAGTCTTGAATACCAGTAACCTTAAGTTGATTGAACTTATCTTCCTCCCTTCCTTGTGGTACAGCTGAAATATCTTACGGCACATTTGTTTGTTTCTACCCCAGTTCTTGCCACAGTGGGGACCCAAAGCAGCTTCCAATAGAAAAAAAAGCTACAGAAAACCAACAGGAGAAGGAAAGGAGGGAAGGGGGGGGGAGGCTTCTGAATTCAAAGCAGAGCTTGAACTTCCACTCTGCTAAAAAGATTTTCCTTACAGCTCTAAGCTACAACCCTCCAGGCTAAAAGCTGAAGGACAAGAACCCTTTTGCTCTTGCCCTTTGGCTGACACCTGCGAGCACACCCAGGCCTTAAGAACCTGGGAGCAGAGGAGAGACAAATTCAGCCAGATGTTACTCTGTCACTGTTAAGCTAGCAGGGCCTCCTCCATTTTCTCTCCTGCCAGAGGGAGATTCTTGTAATATTTCCTCTGCTAGCATTCTTTTGATTTGCTCTAATTTACCACTCAGTGAAGCACCTGGCAGTCTTCCCTGGCAGCTCTGCACTATTTACATATCTATCAGTGACTTTTTTTCAAAAAGTGGGAAGTGGGATTTCTCTCTTTATCACCCCTTCTCTGAACAAAATGAAGCAAAATAAAAATGTAAAGATGTGTCTTCTGGCTCCACCTAGTGGTGTGTTGTATGGTACAACAACAACAGTTTAGATCGACTTCCAAAGCGTAAGCTGAAAAAAGTCTCAAAAAACTTTCCATGAGTCAAATGCCACATTCGTTGCATAACTTGGCATTTTGTATTGCCATGGTGAAAATTCCTTTAATTGGCTTGCAGTGCTGACTACTGTGAATTCTGCAGCCACAAATCAATGGATAAACATTCTAAGCTGGATTATTTTCTGCCAACACACTCAGATTTGGACATCAGTCTGCATATGATTGCCATTGCTCTCTACTAAAATGTTTTATACACTTAGCCCATGGCAATAGATATCCCAGTTAATGTGGGGGGGGGGGGTGTGGACGTGGAATTTAGATCATCAGCTATCCACACCTCTGCATGTCTGTCTGACTGTCCATATGGTATAGAAAGAGTTGAAGTATGGACAGTGTGAACAAAGAACTAAAGGAAAACACTTTACAAGCTAACTAATCAATTCTGGTTCTTGAAGAGCAGTGTTTTGGCTTGAATTTATAAAGATCCATTGAAAGTTCAGAGATACAAAAGGATCTATGTAGATAACAGCATGAGAAGAGCCCTGCTGAATCAAACTAGTTATCCATTTCTTATTTTGCAAAGTAGCCAGCCAGTTGCCATGAAGAACAGGGCATCGATCTGAGTCCAGTAGCACCTCTGAGTCCAACAAAATGTTCAAGGTATAAACCTTCAAGAGTCCCTTTGTCATATATAAGGTGGAACTTGGTGCTACGGGGCTTGGATTTGGCTGTTCTTCTGTGGACCAACACAGCTATCCATTGAAACAAACAGTTTTATGAATTCAGAGATTTCTGCCTCTGACTATGGACATTCCCTTTAACCAACATGACTAACAGTCATTAATGGTCCCCACTAATTTGTCTATCCTCCTTTAGAAAGTGTAATTGGTGTTTCTCTGTCAATGAATCCCACAATTTAATTACCTGATGAACAAAGTAAAACTTCCTTTTGTCTACCCTAGGATCTACTGCCTGTCAATTTCATTGGGTGTCCTGGAGTTCTAGTACTATATTGTTCATCCACCACATTTCCTGTCACCAATTTCCCACCCTCAGTAAAGGCTCAGTGTCTAGCAGCTTCATGTCAGGCCTAAATCCAGCAAGAGCAAGATCTGCCATCAGTTTATCCTTGGAACAGAAAAAACAGGAACTGTCACAAGATCTCTGGCTGTCTTTCTGCTGCCCAAAAAGGTAGCTGTTAGGCTTGTTGATTTAGTAAAGCTGAATCAGTAAACAACCCAAAAAAGGTCCATTCAACTTTTGGGTTTTTTTTTATTTGGCACTGAATAGAAGCCTACACAAAAACCCTGAGCCTAATACTTAGAAAACCCGATAAGCCAAATCTCTATTCAGTTTTTTTACCTTTGGATAGAGGAGAGGGGAAGCTAGGGCCTCAGCAGCATAACTGCAAAGTGCAAGCAATAATGTTTGAATAACCAGGGAAGATTTGATTCCCTGGGATATTGAAAGTCTCTGGATAGGTGCCTGAATGGTCCACACAGTATCCAGTGCTGGTTCCTGGCCAACCCATTGTGCTCTATGCTGAGACTGAGAGTTCAAAATTTCCCTTTGGCTCTCTTGAACTTGCTCTCCCTCTGTCTGGTCTTTGGAGAACTTGTCTTCGTGGGATACCACCAGTTCTGCAGAGAAGGCCTGCCTCAAGAAGAAAATGCTGAAAGGTTTGACTGACGTAGTTCAATTTTTTAAAAAATTAACCTTTTTAATTTTAATTGTTGTTTATTTAAGTCGTTTCCAGTTGGGCTTAGAGGTGCATTGGGGTGCGGGTTGCTGAGAGTTTAGACCCAAAGGCCAGGACCTAGAGTCCAAAGCCCAGGCAAACCTGCATACAGACCTTTTGACCTGTTTATGTAAAAGTTACTGAAATTATCTGGCTTCTGTACCATAACTGTACCATAACTGGTTACCTAACTTATGAATAAAATGTTCCTTGCCCTACCTGAGGCAGACAATGTGTTGAATATTTCAAAAGAAAATGATGGAACAGAACAAACCAAACCAGATATATTACAAGTTTGACTATATGAATCTTGATGACTCACATTAGTTTTCTACCAACATTAACATAAAGATCTTATCTAGTAAAATTTCTTCACAAGTTCTAAAGGAAGTTACCAGAATTCTAGCAAGATCAGCAACATTTTACATGTGTCCTGCTCTTCTTAGAAGTTTACTCGTAAAACCATTCTTGCTCTGAAAAAATGTCTCAATGTCAAGGGCAGTTGTTAGAATTTGAAGGCAATAAGAAATTTGAAGGCTAGGAATTTTCTATATCGCTATGGAATCCTAAGATTTTAAAAGAATTCAGAAAAGATTGTAACTTTCGCTTTCCAGGAAATTTTTTTTGCATCCAGCAGACAAACTGAACTGCAGTTAATTCACATAAATCAACCTGCATTTTCTATCTTTGCCATAAGATGGAGGCATTGGTCCCTACTTAAAATCTTTCACAGTTAGCCCATGGCAATGTTTTCTGGGACTGTTGGAAGCTGTAGTCTTTTTCACCCTTGCAAGGTTAACCTTCATTAAACATAATTTTCAAGAGCTGCACAAGTTAGATATAAAGCTTAAAGTTATAAATAATTTCTTGTCTGGTATGTGTATGACATATTTTAAAACAAGATGTCAGTATTGGAGATCTTCAGTCCTCTTTCTGCGCATCTACTCCTTACAGATAAAGTTTGTGATGCTTGACACTTACATGGTAAGAACCAATATGAATAGTGGGCTTGTGCTGGTGCTGGCAGGAAGAAAGAGAAGAAATGTGGAGCAGATCACACTGTACAGAAGGGGCTGTATGCTGTTGGGTGAACAGAAAAAATGGGGACAATAGCGGTGAGGCACCGGGAAAGTTTGCCAGGGCAGCAAAGCAGCAGTGAAGCTGAAAAGGAGGTATGTGCCTGAATTGAAAGTCTCTAATAAATTTAAAATATGGTGGTTGATGGTGCAATCAGATACCTGCTCTGGCCTGTCTGTTCAAGACTGCTTCACATTCTACACTAAATCCAGACATGTGGCCTGAGACATGCCCCTGCTCCAATACCCAGTCTGACAAAGAGTTCTAGAGAACCTGAAAACTTGCACAATATTTTATGTTATTTTGGCTGGTTCAAATCAAAGGACTTGCACACTTCTCAGGAGTGGCATAGTGGTTAAGAGCAGGTATACCCTAATCTGGAGGAACCGGATTTATTCCCCACTCTGCTGCCTGAGCTGTGGAGGCTTATCTGGGGAATTCAGATTAGCCTATGCACTCCCACACATGCCAGCTGGGTGACCTTGGGCTAGTCACAGTTCTTCGGAGCTCTCTCAGCCCCACCTACCTCACAGGGTGTTTGTTGTGAGGGGGGAAGGAAAAGGAGTTTGTAAGTCCCTTTGAGTCTCCTATAGGAGAGAAAGGGGGGATATAAATCCAACTCTTCTTCTTCTTCTTCTTCTTCTTCTTCTTCTTCTTCTTCTTCTTCTTCTTCTTCTTCTTCTTCTTCTTCTTCTTCTTCTTCTTCTTCTTCTTCTTCATTAATACTAATAGAATTGTCCCTTAAAGTATGGATTTTTTTCTTTTAGAAATTATTTAAGGGTTCCTTCCCCTAGATGATAAAACTAGCATATACTCCAAGAGCTGTAAGTACCTTGAACCCTCAGTAGAAAATACCAAACAGGGCATCAAGGAGAGGTTACATAGTAGAGGATGGGACATAGAGCGATTATTGTTATTATTTTCTGTCACAAGGCAAGAAATTGCCCCAGTGTTTCTGTCCTCCATCAGACAAATCACAGTTTCTCAAATCAGTTACAGTGTTATTGTCCTTGGATGTGAACTGAATTTTCCTCTATGATATTTATGTATCCTGAATATAACTTCATTAGTTCTACATGCTATTCAAATGCATAACAAAGTCACTAAGGATAGGAATGGGAAAGGGGGAAATTGCAGTGGCAGAATGGGAAAAAATTCACAGCAAAATGTCTGAAAGTTCAAAAGGTCAGGACTGGGCTTAGCCTGGAATGAGCTCAGGGACCAGAATGTACAAATCCATATTCTGAGCTCATTTCCCAATTCTGACATTATCATTTATAAATAGGAGGATGTGTAATATACCAAACATTCGCTACAAGTTTTATAAATTATGATAGGATAGTAATATGGTGGTAATTCTTCAGGCATCTCATCTTGGGAGCCCACTGGCACACCTTCATAGAATAAAGCTGCAGTCTATAAGTGGGCTGCCTGATTTGCACTATCAATTTGATTACTCAGCATTTAATGACATCTGGCCAAATAGGTGAACTCTGTTCATTTGAGTGTTTGAACTGGCATTAAGCGAGTTGGAATTTCTATCTGTGATCATCTGTGATGGCTGGTTCACATACCAGTGTGGTGTAGGAGTTAAGAGCAGGTGGATTCTAATCTGGAGAACTGGTTTTATTCCCCACTCCTCCACCTGAGTGACTGAGGCTTATCTGGTGAACCAGATGCGTTTCCAGACTCCTACATTCTGGTTGGGTGACTCTCTCAGCCCCACTTACCTCACAAGGTATCTGTTGTGGGGAGAGGAGGGGAAAGGAGCTTGTAAGCTACCTTGGCCCACTCCGCACAGGCCATAAAGACTAGCGTGCTGCCTGTAAAACCGCTGTTGTGGGGGAGGACTCCGCATTGTTGCCACTGCTGGAGCACCGCTGCAGGAGCCTATTCCCCCCACAATGGCATTTTTCTGACTCACTAGTTTAGCAAGTATTTTGGAAAGTGGCGAAGTGCAGCTGGTTTCGAGCAAATGGCACCAGGAGTGTATCACTGCTTTTCAACAAGTCACTTAAAAAAACCCTTACCCCTCTTCCCTGTCCAGCTCCGTCGGGCTGAGGGGATATGCCTCCTGCCCTCCGACCCGTGGGGCATTCGCAGACACACAGCCATAGGCTGTGGCAGCTCCCAGGTTGAGCATACCCAAGTGTGTGAACGGCCCTGGGGCTGCACCGGTGTCATGTACAACAGTGCCCTGCCGCTCCCTGTGCCCATGCTGAGTGGGCCCTTGAATCTCCTTACAGGAGAGAAAGGTGGGGTATAAATCCAAACCTCCTTCTTCTTCTACTACTTAACACTCTTCTATGACAATTAACTTCAATGGACTTAGACCCTGCTTAAGATGGCACCATTAAGCTGAAGTCACCACGCATGTGTGAACCAACCCTTAGAGCTTAAGTTCAAGTTCATGGTTGCACATCTCACAGTACCATGAAGTCAGTGCTCTACATGCATGCTATGCGACATGCATGCAAAACACGGTTTTGCCATGCACACAGCAATATGTAGTCATAAAACCCAAAGATTAGATGGCACTGTGTTCTAATCCTTCCAAGTGACATGAAATATTCAGAGACTCAGAAAAGGGCAGCAAGTTATCATGTAATTACTATAGTTTTGAGTTGAACTCACATCTAGACCATCTTCAATCAGTGTTTGGTTTCTACTAGTTCCTAGTCTTTGCAAATACACTTAATAATTGTATAACAAAAGGGGGGGATGACAATCTGATATTGTCTTTATATTTTTAATATAAGGAAGGACATTAATAACACTTAAGTGAAGTCCCTGTTCCACTATTTTTTGTATCTTAAATTACATGTTTTTGGATCACTGTGTAAGTTATTTTATTTTTAAATCCTTACACCTCTGGATATGATTTCAACATTTACCTAAGAAAGCTAAATATTACTTTTTTCCCCTGTCTCCAAGTTATATACATATACATAGAAGAATTATTCACAGTATAAGATAATTTATATGCAATTTTAAGGAGCCATATTAATGATGGGTAATTTCTAAAAGGTTCTATCTACTTAACTACTTAGTTAGCTTGCTATTTGCCTATCTACCTATCTATCCTATATCCTAACATTGTCCCCCACTCTCCCAATCTTTTGTCACACTCCTGAGTGACTAAGCTGGGTCTATGGGAGCAGCAGTGGTGTAGTGGCTAAGAGCAGGTGCACTCTTATCTGGAGGAACCGGGTTTGATTCCCAGCTCTGCCGCCTGAGCTGGGATAGGCTTATCTGGGTAATTCAGATTAGCCTATGCACTCCAACACATGCCAGCTGGGTGACCTTGGGCTAGTCACAGTTCTTTGGAGCTCTCTCAGCCCCACCCACCTCACAGGGTGTTTGTTGTGAGGGGGGAAGGGCAAGGAGATTGTAAGCCCCTTTGAGTCTCCTATAGGAGAGAAAGGGGGATATAAATCCAAACTCTTCTTCTTCTTCTTTTCTATGCCTATATGACTGAGGTAGTCAAATGCTGAGGTGGGAGGGCAGTTCCACACAGACAACAGAGGGAGCTGAAAATGTGGAGGCTGAGATGGTAGAAAGAACAGAATGTGGATGGGGAACACATTTTTGAATGTTCCATTATGTAATTATATTGCAGGTAGAGAATGAACAGATCAGAAAGCAAGGGTTCAACCTTTACTGCTACTGGGCCAGGGTTTGTTTGTTTGTTTTTAGTTGCAAGAAGTTCTTCCATAATGGAGCATTCAACCTGAATTAATGTCATTAATGCCTGGAGTCTATCACTACTTTCTGTTTTATGTGTAGATCAGGTGATGGACAGGTGGGGGTTATCACATCAGAATGCTCTTTCACATTAAAAAAACAAAAAACCAAAATAAAAACACCTCCATGGGATACAGAAATGTAACACAGTAAGGGCACTTTCACACATGCAGAATAATGCACTTTCAATCCACTTTCAATTCACTTTGCAGATGGATTTTACTGTGCGAAATAGCAAAATCCACTCTCAAACAATTGTGAAAGTGGATTGAAAGTGCATGTGCGAAAGTGCCCTGGGTTCTAAACCTGTCTTTTGCTGGTTCTTGTTTTCTACTTCACGGGGTAGCAGAACATTCCAAAATGTGATTCCTCAGCTGAAGTGTTATAGACCATTTTGCCACCCCAGAATTCCTTCTTCTCATTCTACAGCAGGTGAGGCCAGAAGGAAGCCAGGGTGAGAATCTATGGATATTTTGGGTCCTGAAATGTGATATGGGGAGAGGTACAGCAACCCCACACCACATAAATCAAGTGCAATGCTCGCTTCCAAAGAACACACTGCACTGCTGAATTCCACAGCATATGGGCCTTTCCTTCAAATATACCCTGCTCATAATTATTTTGCTCATTTATAATAAACATACTTGTAGAAGATTATTTAATAGTTCCATTACTGTTACACATAAGTGTGAAATGAAGAAAATTGAGCTGCCTTCTGGAAACATAATATTTTGCTGTATCACTAAAATGTAATTTATGTATAATACATTCATGCATCAGGCTCAAAAATAAATGCGAAACTGGCACATATATTACATTACAATGGGACAAATTTCAAATGGTATATACAAGTCATTGAGACATATAATTGAAACTGTTTTAGTCAAGATGCTTTAAAGAAATCTACATTATAAACAACATAGCTTAAATTTATCAAATGCTGATAAATTTTTAAAAGTTGTTAGAAAAATACACTGAACAGGATCAAATTAAAAAAATATACACACATACACATTCAACTAGTACAAAGATTACGGATCAACACGTTTATCTTACAGAATGACGAAGAGACAAACAAGGATTTAAGAACTGATAGCAAAGAAAATCCTGCCATAGTGCTGGAGGGTAGAATTTCTTTGCTGACAGAAAGAGAGAGGGACAGACACGCGCACACAGGCATCCAAACAGAAATCATAACAAAAATAGAATAACCATTTAGAGTAATAGAAGATAGACACACAAAGAGGTTAGGAAATTTGGCATGTTGCATCACAGGAAGTCATTCACGATTGGCTAACGATGGTACCTGGCTTGGTTGCAGATCGCTGGCTTGCCTGAGAGGAGTAACAGAAGGAGGAGGCACACCTGATGTGGATGCTGATCGTCCCAATCGGCAGCTTGCTTTAGATTCTGGAAAGAAGAAGGGAAACAGTGGAATCAACAAGCAGGGTTTAGGAGTTCCTTGTCCACTTAATAAACCTAAACTTGTACAGTCATAGAATTCTGTTAATTTTCTGTTGGCCCTGACTAAATAATGTCAAACTGTTCTCAACATGATGTTATTTTCAACAACCACTGCATCAGAGGCATAGCTGGGCCATACTGCGCCCGGTGCGCACTCTTCTCCCCCCCCCCCCCCGACTTACCTTAGTTCAGTCTGAAAGAGCAGGCTGGAAAAGCGGCCTGTTTACTTGAGGCTGAAAACAGCCTGGTGGGAATGACACTTCCAAGGAGACCTTGGCGCTCACAAGGTCTCCCGTGAAGTGTAGTTCCCACCAGGCCGTTTTCAGCCTCAAGTGAACAGGCCACTTTTCCAGCCTGCACTTTCAGACTGAACTAAGGTAAGTTGGGGGGGGAGGAACCATGGGGGGCGGGCAATTTTCCACCCCCCCAGGCGTGCACCCAGTGCAATGCGCTAGCACCCCCTTCCCCTGGCAGCTCCACCTCTGCACTGCATAAATCCCTTGATTCCCTATTAGGAATGAATGGAAGTTTGCTTGCTCCTTGCTTCAGTTCTTTCTAAAGTATTCACATATTTTTCAACAGTTTGGGCTTTCTGCTTTTCACTGTTGGTTTTGTAAACTCATTTGTAAGCACATTGTATAGCTAGGTGCAGATAGGGTTGTCTTAAAATGCAGATTTATTGACACATAAATGACTTTGAAAACTACATACATTCTGTGGAAAAATACCGGAGAGAGGGAAACAGAAAACTGCAACAGTAATCACTAGCCGATTACGCACAAGGTATTTGCTGTGTGGTGGAGGCGAATGTCTGCAAGATGTTTTGTATGGACGTTATTTCGTCTAGCCCCACATTCACTTTCCACTCTCTCTGCAGCAAGCAAATCGACTTATAGCACAATTTTAATTTTGCTTTGCTGCCACAGTGGGACAGATTTGCCAGTGGGTACCACTTTGCCCCAGACCTCTTTCCTCCACCTGTAGCCCGCCTGTCTAGTCTTACCCTCCCCCAGTCCCATGGTCTACTTTGAAGATGAAGAAGAAGAAGAAGAAGAAGAAGAGGAGGAGGAGGAGGAGTTTGGATTTATATCCCCCCTTTCTCTCCTGTAGGAGACTCAAAGGGGCTTACAATCTCCTTGCCCTTCCCCCCTCACAACAAACACCCTGTGAGGTAGGTGGGGCTGAGAGAGCTCCGAGAAGCTGTGACTAGCCCAAGGTCACCCAGCTGGCGTGTGTGGGAGTGCACAGGCTAATCTGAATTACCCAGATAAGCCTCCACAGCTCAGGCGGCAGAGCTGGGAATCAAACCCGGTTCCTCCAGATTAGATACACGAGCTCTAAACCTCCTACGCCACTGGGAATCAAACCTGGTTCCCCCTTGCCTTGGTTGTCCTTTTGCAATTTTGCAGTTTGCATGCAGTTTGCATTATTCTCTATCCTCATTTCCCACCATAAAAAACAATCAGTGTTTGTGCAAAATGTACAGATGCTATATTCAAGATTTTTCTATAATAGTTTGCCTTTTTTGTTTTGATATATCTATCAATCTATTGATAAAGTTAAAGATAAAAATTGAAGAGTATATTAAAAATTAAAGCAGGCTTGTACAACAGAGAACCTGCAAAACATCACACACTCCCCAGACACAAGCAAAAAACCAGCTGATGGGTACTGCCTAACCTGCTGCAAACAGGGCAATGGGTAATAATGCCAAACATGCACCAAAACAAAGACTCCTGGGCCAATTCTCGTTGAAGTCGCAGGAACCTCACCATGCATAATCTATCGCTGGATCAGGTCAAACGAGCAAAGTGAAATTAAAATGGGCTTATCTGGATTGAATCAATAGGGATCCAAAATTTGGAGAGATACCTATCTGCATGTAAGAGAGAGGGAAAGGATGAGGATTTAATTCAGTCCATCTGGTTATAAGACTTTTTTAAAAATTGGGTTAGTTGTTGAAGTGAAGTTAACCATTAAGGATATCCAACACTTAGATATCCATAATTTAGAAAACTAACATCACCTGCCCCACATATACATTTTCCATTCATCCTGACTTTCTACTGTCTTAAAATATGCTAAAATAAATTCAGTCAGACAAGGTGAGGTATTTTAACATAACCTCAGTCACATCACATTAGAAGCAAAAGCCTGGGGAATAAATTCTAGCAACACTTACGATCTCAATGATAGATTTAAAGCTTTTTTTCTACTGTATTTTGTAAATGCTAGTCTTAATTGACACACATCTTTCCTCCTGATGGCTACTTCATTCACATTCAGGCACATCTGGGGAGTTAGGGCTTCTTGCTTAAATATACAACCACACAAGTAGCTCTTGTTTCACTGACACTGTTGTGAAAAACTACAAGGCATTGTCTACCGCATCTTCAGAACTGTTTTTCTTTGTTTTGAGAAAAGGAGGAAAATGTCAGCCTTTTTCAATTGGGCATACACACCATGATGAAAGATTATCACATCTCTTTACCAATGAAACCTCTTTTATCTGGCATCAAAGAGAAAGAATCCATCATACTCAGAGGTGATGTTTATTCCTCTTTATCTCACCTGCAGTCTATTTTTCTCTGGTATGATATGCCTACTGAAACTTTCAAAAAGAGAAGTGTTGTAGAAATTTCCTCCTAATGCTCTAGCATCAAGTCATTTCTGTTTCCTCCAGAATTATGAATAAAAAACAACATTGAGTTTTATTTATAGGGCATTGGGGGGGGGGGTACTTCTTTCTCTTGTGAGAAACACTCATTTCAATTGTCAGTCCAAAAGCTGTAAGATGAATTCTTCCCACTTTATATAACAATGGAACCAGGTATGTGTATGGTGAGTGATGGACCCAAAAGTCCTTAGCAAAAAGGATGCACAGTAGGCTGACTGTGCCTGACCCCTTAGTTCCAGCAAGAAACAGAGTACCAGAAAAACTTATGTGGCTATGATGCATAGTGTGATCAATTAGGCTTTTATATGGTTAATTTGAAAAGGTGAAGTTCAGCCAGAGCAGAAGCACCAAGTGTTAACCAGAGCGCCACCTGATTGGCCAGCTGAAATGCAGTAGCCAGGAGCCACAGCTAGTCTCTCATAAAAGCAGGAAAAGCCTGTCAGAAAAACAGATTAGAGAGATTTCAGAGATTTGAAAGCAGCTTGACAGCTTGTGTGACACACAAATCATGTCAGTCCTCAGATTCAGTCAGGGGCAGGGGCGTATTAGGGGAAATGGTGCCTGGGGACAAGACCTTCTTCAGGCACCCCCCTTGCACCCCCCACCCCGCTCAGGGGTGAAGCTTGGGGGCAGGTCCGTCTGTTGCCGATCTCCGCCCCCCACCTCCCTGCAGGCTGGCAGGCTCCTGCCATCCCCAGGGCTTGGGGAGGGCAAAAGCCAGCCTGCGTGGAGGCCGGGGGTGGGCCTCAGGGGTGGGGCTGGCCGCCGCTGAGCCCCATCCCCTGCCTCCCTACAGGCTGTTTTTTGTCCTCCCAAGGCCCTGGAAAGAGCACGAGCCTGCCAGCCTGCGGGGGGGGGAGCGCAAAGCAAGGCACCACAGCAGGTGGCCCAGGAGCTGGCCTACTGCTGAGGGCCTGCTGCCGAGAGCCTGGGGAGGGAAGGAGGTGGCTCAGATAGTGTGTGCAGCCTGGTTGGCACGGTGGAGGAGGGGCAATATTGGGGCCCCTGCCATTGCATCCGGGGTCATTTGACCCCCTGTTCCTATGGGCGGTACACCTATGGTGTGTTGAGGGGAGACAGAGTCTAAAGGCAGAGAGAGCCATAGACAAAGGGAGAATGGCTAAGGGGGGGCTGTGTTCTCAAAGAGATCTCAGACTGAGAGAGCCTTGTTTTCACCAGTGGCTAGGAGGCCTGGTGTGGGTGGAAAACAAGCGGGAAAGATGATCTCACTGGGACACTCCTAAGTTCACACAAAGTGCTTAGTTATTGTCTCATGAGGAGACCACATCTAGATACTGGTGCCTTTGAGCCCATGAGGGTATGTTTAGCTTAACTGGCAGAGTTAAGAGTGGGTTTAGTAAAACCCCAGAGCTCATTCTGTCCGAAGCCAGTGTGAATTTCCTTTGGAGTTAAGGGTGGGAGTTTTAGGAGGGTGTTCAGAACCATGTTGAAAAGGCTTACCCTGAATAAAGACACCTGTGCATGTATGAAACCATATATGAAGTAATTTGGAAACTGAAACAGCCATCTTTAAGTGAAGCTGTATTCTTGTAATTGAAACAGCTATTTAAGTGAACCTGCATTTGTTCTGTAACCTCTAAGAAATCATTTGTTTGGAGGCTATGAAGTCGATGAAGCAGAGTAAACTGAAATTAAATCCAGTAAAGATGGAGGTCCTATGGCTGGACTGGAGAGATTTGGGAATGGGTTGCTCCTGGCTCTTAATGTGCAATTGACACCTAAGCCATTTGTCAAGAGTCTGAGTGTTTTCCTTTCTAAGAAGGCCCAGGTTACAAACGTGGCCTGATTGGCATTTATCCATCTGTGCCAGGTCAGGCAACTGGTGCCCTATGTATCTTACTCTGACCTGGCCATAGTGATCCATGCAACAGTCATCTCCAGATTGGATTACTGCAACTTGCTCTGCACAGGGCTACCCTTGGATCTGATCCAGACACTTCATCTGGTAGAAAATGTAACTTCACAGATCCTTACCAGGATACCATGAAAGCTCACATTCAATCTATGCTCTATCAACTCGACTGGCTCCAGGTAGAATACCAAATCAATTTCAAGGTTCTAGTTTTGACATTTAAAGCCCTAAACAGTCTTGAATCATCCTACCTGTGGGATCAGCTCTCTTAATATATCACCCAAAGGACATTAAGCTCTGCCAACAACAATCTACTGGTGATCCCTGGCCCAAAAAATGTCTGGCTGTCCTCAACTAGAGCCAGAGCCTTCTCAGCCCTCCTGCCACCTTTTGGAACATCCTGTCCAATGAGACCAGGGCCCTGTGAAATTTATCTCAATTCCACAGGGTCTATAAGACAGATATTTCATCAGGCCTACAGTTGAGATAATAAATAAATACTGACTCCAGTTGCGAGGACCAGCAGAACTCGAGTTTTGCCTAGTGCTCTAGAATCTTGCCCAGCCTAGCTTTTCAAAAAGCTACACTACTGTTAACACTTGAATTATTATAGTAATTGATATAAATGTTACAAATAAATAAATACATGTTATTGGAAAAACTGATGCATCTTTCTTTTCATAAATGTTACTCTGGAACACAATCCTTCTATGTTGCTCAGCTTTCAGATAAAATCCATCAAAACTGATACTGTGACATATAATAATTAAGTATAAATATAACAGACATAGAACTTTCAGGAAAAATAAACCAATGTTTTGGAATCAATTTACCAATTCCTGTTCACAGTATGGGTTAAATCCAGGCAGCTTTCCCACACAATCCTGTCCAATCCCCCTTCATATTACAGCCCAATTTCATATGACTTTTGCCTACACAGGTCCCAGAATCTCTAGCATGGCATTTTTTTGTATGGTCAAAGGAAATCCTCCTCCCCTTTTTACCAGCTGGTTGAACCAATCCTATGAAAGGTTAACTGTACCTTTCTTCTTCCTTCACCAGCTACACCATACCACAATCATCAACACAATTAATATTCAGACAAACTATCTCATTACTATAAAAACTGCTCTCGTCAAAAAACGCAGAATTAAGATTAAGCCCCCCAAATCTGGAAGGCTTAAAGAGACTCAGCAACCTCACTCTCCTAATGGTTACCTCTTACCCTCACACTGGAACCTCAACTGAAGATGAACTCAGTCAAAACAAATAATGATCGCAGATGTTTAAACATCAGCTTCAGGCTGTTTTTTCAGGTACAATAGCAGAATCTGCCATCTTGCCAGCTGAGGAAATCAAGAGCCAGGATACTTGCTCACCTATTAATCCGGATACCCCAGACCCTCAATACCAAATCTCTTAAGCCTCCCCACCTCAGTGGACTGTAGAGAGCCAGTTTTGTTGTCAGTAAGTGGGAAAGAATGTAATGAAGAAGGAGGGTTTTCCATACTTATTACAAATGGTACTAAGCACCCCATGACCCTGGACAGTGAAAAAGGGAATGTCTAACTACCTCCTGAGAATCTGGGGTGCTCCATGCCGATGGTGGTGAAAGTTGAACAAGGGATTGAATTGAGTTGTTTATATAGGTAACAGATGGAATTAGAGGATGATTTCATGTTCCATTTTAAAATTCAATGATGGTCATGAGGGGGTAAAGAGATCTATCAGTGCCCAAGGCACCTGCCTATAGACATCCTGTTGCTATTCTAACACATATCTATGCTGCTCAACAGCCCTGTCCCATTCCCTAACAGCTTGCAAAGTCCCTGTAAATCACATGAATGTTGCACATTCAGGTTAGTTGGCATGAGTACATAGAGGAAACATGGATATTGAGAACAGGTGCCAACCAAGCAGTAAATGGAGTAAATGATGAAAATGACTCAATCAAATATGACACTTGTATGCACATTATGCATCTTCCAACAGGATAAATGGCACAGGCAAAATTTGTTGAAAATGACTATGAAAGACTGCATAGCGCTTGAAAGCAGAGACTCTGATTGCTATTCTCCTTGTGTTTGGTCTGCAAAGGTGACGCACACAAAACATCTATTGCATCTTTTTCATGTCAATATTTGTACCAGAACATTGGAGATTAAAAATACATAAGCATCATTCCTCTGTAATCCTAAGTACCTTCATTTTATTTGCAAAGTCCTCTGCCTGACTGCTAAAGGTGTTGACTAAGTATCAAATATTAAAAGAAATAGAAATAAAATCACAAAAGACAATCTCAGACACATCTCACAATGGAGTGCAGTGCCTCTTTCTTGCAGAAGGTGGCAAAATTGCTTTATGCCAGTCGACAGCAATCTTCCAGAAAATGCTCTTTGAAGCAGTTACGGTTAAGATGGTTGAAGCCTCCCATCCTGCACACACCTCCTGTGGTTCTTCACTGAAGCAGCACTGGCATGTTTTTAAGGCTGCTGCATGTAAAAGCCACTGACAGCTATTCCTCTGAAAAGTCCTCTGATGGAAGAAGTCTCAAACCACCAGGGAAGAAACATCTCTGAGAAATTATCTGAAAGATGAGGGGATGCCACAGAGATATGAAATACAATGATGAACGCAACATCCAAGGTGACCTTAATATTTGCCGTCTCAGAGGAGGAATAACCTACTTTCAAAAGCACAGTATCCTGATGAGTAGGGTCTAATGACCTATACTGGGAATAATTTAACCTAATTCAACAGTATTGCACAGTATCAAAAAAAATGGATCCAACAACAGTTCCAAGGCAACAAAAATGTAAAGCTGTGCCTCAGCATGGAGGACTTAGAATGGAGAATGGCTATTCAGCTTCTCCTCTCGTGCTAGAGATAATAAGAGAGTCAGTGTGAACACTCTACGTCCCACTATGGAATACTAGAACCAAGTGCAAAGCCATGTTCTTGACCCACAGGATCCTGATCTACAGTAGGCAAGTGGAACAGAATATAAATGGTAGTGATGGCATACCAAATTCAGTCCACAATAGGAGGCTCATTCTGTACATGCAAAATAATGCACTTTCAAACTGCTTTCAGTGCTCTTTGAAGCTGTGCGGAATGGCAAAATCCACTTGCAAACAGTTGTGAAAGTGGTTTGAAAATGCATTCTTTTGCGTGTGCGGAAGGGGCCGGAGTGTGGAGTGGGGGGAGCTTTAAAAGACACTTTAAAAAAGCCAAAATAAACCAAATCCACATGTGTGCTTTTTTGGCCTTTTCAAAAAAATTATTTTAGTTTTTTAAAGTTAAACAAAAAAAAATCTCACCTGCAGAGCTGAACACAGTAATTCACTGAGCTCACCTTTGCATGGAACCCTGCTGGCTGTCCCAGCATCTCCAAAGCCTGCTTAGGCTGCTGAGGATTTGTGTGAAGGTATCAGCTGAGCTTTTCAGCTTTTTTCGGCTTTTTTGGAACAAAAAAACCAGACACCCAAGCAGAGCTGAATAGCCCAAGCAAAAAACCCACAAAAAGTGTTTTTGGCTTTTTTGGCTTTTAGCAATTCTCCAACAGGGAAGAGCTGTGTGCAGGGACCAGCTCAACAGACCACTAAATGCAGCTCTTCTGGCCACTTGGTGGTAAACAGCTAAAAACAAAACAAAACAAATCCAGCTTTTTTTTTTTTGCTTGAGCTATTTAGATATTCTCAGATAGTCAGGGTTTGTTTGTTTTTTGGTCTAACAGTCCTCCCCCCAAACCCCCATGGTTTTTTTGGTTTGTTTTTTTTCAGTTTGTCTATATCCAGATGCACAGTCATGCTATATCCAGATGCACAGACATGCTATCATTCGTGACCTCTTCCACCTGCTGTTCTTTCAGTTTGTCTCTATTGCTTGGAGACCATACTTTGTAGAATCTTTTATTTACATGAGGAAAACCACAAAAGTTTGATTAGTTTCACCTTATGAGAAAAGGAAGATTAGCCCTTCCAGAACACATTGCGTTGCGTTTTAATGACAAAATGCACATGAATGCATGAAAGATTTAACCAATCACAGAGTCCACACAACACTTAATCACTTCTAGTGACAATTTTGTCAGATTTTGTTTTTTATAGGAATGCTGTTCAGCTCTTGCCGAATGTTTACTAATCCTCTAAGAATAACAAGTCCAACTTGTACTCTGATAAAATTAGGAAAGAGTTATGGATTATTGATTGAGCACATATAGTGATGTGAAAGGCCCCAGTCTGTCAATATAGTATTGTGGTTAGAGTTCTGAGCTAATATCTGGCACTGGTGATGAAATTTCACAACCAAATTCAGATGATTCCATAGGGTTTTCAAGGCAAGAGACAAATAAGTGGTTTTCTGTTGTCTGCCTCTGAGTAACACATAGGCCCTTTTCGCAAACGTGCGGAAATGCACCTCCACTGGCATGAAGTATGCCGGTGGAGGCTCCGAGGCTGTTCGCACGCTAGAGTGCATGCAGCCCTGACGTCCCCTGCAGCTGGAGAGGCAGCTCAGCACAGAGCCACCTTTTGGTGGTCCCCTTCCACACAACTTCTTGTGTAGCGTCCCTCTGGAGGACAGCAGAGACCTGCCCACACTGCCCTGCAACCTCCAGAGGTCGCAAGGCAGTGTGGGCGGGTCTCTGCAGCCCTCCAGAGGGACGCTGCACAAGAAGGTGAGTGGAGCCAATGGGGAAAGCAGTGCCAGGAAGATGCTGTTTCTCAATAACCGTTTTCAGGGGAGGTTTCATGCTGCCCGGGGAAAGCCAGGATGGCGCTGCTGCATAGCAGCAGCACATCCTGTGTGAACGCTCTCCCAGGGACAGCGTTTTTGCCATCCCTGGGACCCTGTATTTGGCCCGTGCGGAAAGGGCTTAACAACCTCAGTGGTTTTCCATTCAAATCAGGGTCAATCTTGCTTAGCGTCCAAGATTTGATGAGATCAGGTTAGCCCAGGCCATCCAAGTCAGGGTGATCTGAGTTCAGAATCCCTACTTGACATAAATGCCTTGGCCCAGTGCCTGTCTTTCAGCTTTGCCTGTGTCTCAGGAAGGGGAAACCATGTTTGCTATCATGACCACCTTGGAGGAAGGGTGGAATAAAAATGTACTGAATAGTTAATTCCTTGTACCTCCCACTTAAAAAAAACTCTTTCAGGTGAGCAGGTCTTGGAAAGGAAATTTCTTTGCCTAGGACCTTAGAGAGCTGCTGCCAGGATTGACAACCAAGAGTAGAGAGACCAATTGTTGTTTATATTCAAGATGCTACCTGTGCTAGTTTATAATTCACAATTCATTTCTTCAAACTATCTTCCAAAGACTATACACTTCACTAAACTTCTCTTAATCATACTGCAATGTTTTTATAATTCCATCATTATCCAGTGGGAACACACTGGTTTAAAGCAGCTGTTCCACTGACCTGCTGTAATTTTCTAGGTATCATTCAAATTGCTGGTTCTGCTTTATCAAGAACATGCATACCTTAGAGGACATCTTTCTTACTAAGCTTCATCGCAGTCTTCAAAGATGGCTATTCTTGACTATAACATTTATGTGCCAAATTTGAACCAAGCGGTTCCAAGGAGAATGGTTCTCTTAGCTGCGCCAAAACTGCATATTCCCAAATCTCAATATTTTGCAAAAGCTTTAGATCATTTGGCTGGCTTGTAAAATCTCAGAGAAACAGGCAGTGGGTCATTTTAATTAGTTTAATGGATATTTTTTAAAAAGGTATCGATAATTTGCAGAATTTTGATTTTAGTGTCAGTTTCAACATTGAATCCTTGTGATGGGAAAATTAGACATTTAAATAAAAGTCTGCTAAGACCAAAATTGCATGCTTCAGAGATACTGCTAATTCAGAATAACCATGAACAAACAACCCCGCCCATCTATATAATTCAAGAATTCCATAGTGTTTTAAAGCTAAGCTAGACAAGATAATGAGATCCATGTGGATCTCCTGAAATCTTTTAAAAGGTAATAAATTGGATTTGGACCATGGTATTGGAAGAGGACGTTTAATCCTTTCTTATCTTGCCATTTTTTCTGTTTTAATTCACCCCGACTCTTCTATTTTCTTCATGTAGTATACATGGACTACCTAGATCCAGTTTTTCTATTCAGGATTAATGTCATTTGGACTGGGGTGCAAGAAAACTGTGAAGGGATCTCAGAACTCAGATATCTCCTGACCATTTTTCATTTTTTTAAAGTAGGAATTCCTATGCCAGGATTCCTAGTATCTTGTCTGGTTTGGCCCTTGGCCATCATTATTATGTTCAATATGTCAGATGATTCACAAGCTGCTGTTTGCTTATACAGGCTTCTGAATTCCAGACATCCTTGATAGTTGGAGATCACGCTACCTTTCTTTTGATCTCTTCTGCCTAGCTAAGAGTGATCTATTGCAAAATGCATTCAATCAGTCCTCCTCAAGCTGGATAATAGTATCCTCACTGGGGTGATATGGTTTCCGGGCTGTATGGCTGAGTTCTAGCAGCATTCTCTCCTGACGTTTCGCCTGCATCTGTGGCTGGCATCTTCAGAGGATCTGATAGTTGGAAAGGAAAGCAAGTGGAGTATATATACCTGTGAGTGTAGGTCAATAGGTGAGGGTATCTGAATAGGAGTGGCCTGGCAACTGAGTAACAATGAAGTGTAGCATGTGAGTAACAATGGAGATAGCAAGGTCAATGAAGTGTAGCATGTGAGTAACAATGGAGTAACAATGGAGATAGCAAGGTCACTAGGTGAGACATCTGAATAGAAGTAGTCTGGCCTTTGTTCCCTTTGATGCAGGCGAAATGTCAGGAGAGAATGCTGCTAGAACACGGCCATACAGCCCGGAAACCACACAGCAACCCAGTGATTCTGGCCGTGAAAGCCTTTGACAATATAGTATCCTCACTGATTGGCCGTTGGACACACAAGATTTGTTCATGGCTGTGGCAATTTGAATCTCTAGATTTTATAACACAGAACTGGGTGCAATGAAACCCATTAAAATCAATGCACTTCATGTTCTTTAACCTGCATCAAATAGTCAGCTTTTTCCTGTGATACAATGCAAATAATGAAAGTATGTTTTATTATCTTCTTGCAACTATCTTGTCCAAGAGGGGACTAATAAGGGAAAAATGCTTATACACACTCAACAACAGAACTGATACATACAATGTAAGAATGTCACTTACCTGTCGCTAGATCAGTTTCCATTGGAGAGTGTGTGTAAGCTTTCACAGTCTTCTAATTTAGGTAGAAATCAATTTAACAAGTTGCATCACCTTACCTATTTTGTCTCTGGTGTTCTGGGACCAGCACAGGAGTAGCACTATATAACAAACAAAAGAAGTTGATTCAATACTGGCTATTTCTTCCTCCCCTAATTTGTTTACCGCTTTCAATGGAACCAATCTGTTGTTCTCATTCTCATGTACAACAGAACTTAGAAAACCTTGAACATTTGCTAGTCTATAAAAGTTCTGTCTTCAGTTCCTTCATTAAGGGTGCTGCCAACAATGCAACAGTACCAGTGTTGTGTGTTATTTGAATGTCCCTTGACCCCTCTATCAATATAGCTAATTTTCAATGTGGCTGGATATATAGATACTTAGATCTAGAGCCTTAAATAGACAAGACAGATGTTCCTAGAAGCCCCAAACTTGAACAAAACATCTAAAATCTAAAAGAAAAGTACATGGGTGATTACAAAAAAACCTCCAAATAATAGAATTAGCACTTGTAGATTTAGCAAACAAATGCCCTCTGTGACCAATGGGCATTCCTAGGCAGCTATAACAGTATTGCCATGTTGGGCCTTAATTTCTGCAAATAGGTCACAGGACCTATTTGCAGGCACTTTTCCAGGCACTTTTCCGAGCTGTTTTGGACTTTGAGGGAAGAGTAACTGGGGCTTGGCCTGGCAACAACAGCTAGTAAGCCCAGTGTCTCAACATTATTCTATAGCAGCCACCACATGAAAGCCAGTGTGTAGAGTGGTTTGAGTTTTAGAATAGGATATGAGAGATCCAGTATGCCGTGGAAGCTTACTGGGTGCCCTTGGGCCAATCACATGCTCTCAGTGTAACGTCCCTCATAGGGTCATAGTGAGGCTAAAATGGAGGGGGGGGGGAAGTAAGGTCCTTTGAGTCCCCAATGAAGTAAATAATAAACATAGCTAAAACATGAGATGGATAAAAGGTAGGTTGGCTGGTGGGATGGGAAGGAAGGAAGGAAGGAAGGAAGGAAGGAAGGAAGGAAGGAAGGAAACAGAGACAGGAAAGAAGATGTAGGGTCTGCCAGGAGGAGTGAAGGAGAAAATAGTGGGGAAGGGGATCAGGGAAATAAGAACCTCCCATAAATCCTTGCACGTCCTGCACTTGTAATATATAACTACAGAAGCTAAACCTTTTCTCACAAACCACCATGTCCTGAATTAATGATGTTACCAAATTTAATGACAACTCCTTTAGTATGAAAGTGAACATTTTCTTTATGGATTCTGTGGTCATCTGTTTCCCTGATAATATGAATTAAATTCAACAGTTATATTTCCTGGAAAATGTGGCATAGGATAAGGCATGCAAATGTGGCATAGGATAGGACATGCAAATGACACACAATAGTAAAGCAGCATAAAGTGGGGTAAAATTGCTGTAAAAGTACATGACATCAGGGAAATAGGTGAAGTCTTCCTGACTATGCACCAAACAAATACACATTCACACATTCCTATAGCAAGTGCCTGGAAAGAGAAGCAATGCTCGGCAGCACATCCTGTCCACCTATATAAATTCAACAGAATGTCTGAACAGAGCATACACATGCACAAATTATCAATGCACAAACATGAAGTCTGCCTTTTGCAAATTTCTAAAATGGAGAGCAACTTACTCAGGTACTGGTCTGCTAGGATCATGCACTGAATGCACAGGAGTTGAGCCCAGGAGCTGATCTTGCAGTCTATTCCCGCTCCATTTATTCATGGTCTGAACAGGGCTTTAGCCACAGTAATAAGACCCAGATTACACATTTATTATTTTTTTACATTTGGTCCTGTTCTTTTTCTAAGGAACTCAGGGCAATGCACATCCTAGCCCTTTCTGTATGCATTATTAGCTCTAGATCACCTAGTAATCTTCCTGGCCAAGCAAGTGTTCACTGCTTACATCTGTCACTCTACCTACCAAACAGAGGCTCATTCCGGACATGCAGAATAATGCACTTTCAAACTGCTTTCAGTGCTATTTGAAGCTGTGCGGAACGGCAAAATCCACTTGCAAACAATTGTGAAAGTGGTTTGAAAACGCATTATTTTGCGTGTGCAGAAGGGGCCTAAGCTTAGCTAACAAGCAGTCTTATTTTCTCCATGTTATCCTATATGTGGGTACTTAGCGTCATGGATTCATGCTAGTATGAACTATGCAGTTAGGGTTTCAACAGCAATTTCTATTATTAAAGTTTTGCTTTTTCCAAATGGCAAAATCACAGGAATAACAAGGCCTGTTTCCACTTATTCCTCAGTTCTCAGTAACATTTCTTCCTGAGGCGATGGGGTTTGAATGTGAATTGATACATCCCAATTTTGTATTATCTTAGCTAATATATTTATTTCTGAAAAGTCTGTTGTCCAGTGTGAATATTATTAAAGAACACACACTGTCTGTGTTGTAGCAAGAACTAATTTAAAAGGCATTTTAAAAAGCTTGGCTGCCACTTATACACACTTTTTACCACCCTGGCCCTAAGAGATGGCAGATTGTTTACAAAATTGTCTTATACCACCAGTGCAAACTGCCTTATAGTAAACAGCATGTTTTTACAATTACAAAAAACCCAGAAAACACATGTTCTTTCAATGAGCATTAAGATCTTTAACAAACTGGTGGGCAAAGGACTAAGAAATGGGGGTTGGTGGCAGAAACCTGCAATAGACTGGTTGAGGGAGAGGAGACAATAGCCTTTTTTTCCCGACCTGGGCTTTTGTACCATAACCCCTTCTTTGCCGTTGCCCAAGGTAGTTAACTATTAGGACTGTGGGCTGCTAGCAGTAGTTTTCTTCTTGTATATTGCCAATTAGTTACTTTCCTTTCTGTATATTGCTAGGGACTGTAGCTAACTTTGTAATAACTTCCTTTTGTAGAGTGTCAGGGAGCGTAGGTAGGATAAATTACTCCTTTTGGAGTAACTGGGCAGTATTGTTAGTTTGTCTTTTTTGCAGCAGTTCTAGTTTAGTGTAGAGTAGTTTTAGTTATATTGTTAATGTTTTAGTTTACTGTTAATGCATTGGTATAGAGTTGATGTATTGATACATTGTGAACTTATGGTTGTAAATGTATTGATATATTGTTAATTGATACTGTCTATCTATTGATATTTGATATGCTGATGGGTTGTTAATGTATTGTTGATGCATTGTTGTTAATATACTGGTTTATTATAATGTATTGACAGTATGAATTTAGTACTGATATGTGTTGATATGTATTGATGTAGTGCTGCTGATACTATGATTAGCAAATTGTTAGGCTTGGGATGTTTATGTCGCCATCATTCTTATTATTTAGTTTTTATGTAGTGTATTAGTATTTACTTTGTTACAATGTTTATTTTATTTATTTATTTATTTTATTAATTAATTAATTAATTAATTGATTGATTGATTGATTTAGTATACCGCCCTATCCCCAAAGGGCTCAGGGCGGTGAACAATATAAAAGCATATATAAACATAAACATATAAAAGTTTAAAATTTTCATTCTAAAACAGTATCCCACGAACCCATATGCAACCCTCCCAAGAAGAATGATGGGTCCCGATGATGTTAGGGACCCTATACAGCAGGGGGGGAGGATGAAAGCAGGGCACCCTCAGCTGCTGGTCTCTCCGAAGGCCTGGTGGAACAATTCGGTCTTGCAGGCCCCTCACCGGAACTTCCTCCAAGTTGTCCCAAGCATGAGGAACCCGGACAGCTGGGTGATAGGGAGTGTTCCCACACCAGGCAGGGGCCAGAGCCGTAAAGGCCCTGGCCCGAGAGGAGGCCAGCCGCATCATTGAGGGGCCAGGGATCTCCAGTAAATTGGCCTCTGCTGAGCGCAGAGGTCGACTCGGGACATATGGGGTAATGCGGTCCCGAAGGTACAAGGTCCCGAAGGTACGAGGGTTGTTAGCCACCCTGAGCCCTTCGGGGATAGGGCAGGGTATAAATTGGAAAAAAAGGACACAATGATGCAGTCTAAAATCCATTGTGGAAATGACTGCATCAGATAAAATATTAAAATAATTATTGTACAAGTTTAATTCAATTTCATCTCTTACAAAAATTATTAAAGTTCTTCAGTATTTATCCTTGCAGAAATATGTGTGATCCTAAAGTCACACCCCTTTAAGTCCAGTGTGTGACTCTGCTTAGGGTAACAATGTAACAGAGAAATCCTCAGCAACGCTTAGAAGTAAGTCCCATTTCATTGAATGGATTTTACTTTCAGAAGTCTTCTTCAGATAGCAACCTAACAAAGCTAAACTCTGTAAATCTCAGAACAGTTTTTCCTGTAAGATGTGACAGATTCAAAGAGAATGGAACTATCAAGTTTAAAAAGAATTTCACATTGCAAACTCATTTAATTTAATTTTTCCTTTTGGGCTGTCCCAAGTTTAGTTGCAGAAGTGGAATGCTCTGTTCTATAACATCTGTGTAGGTTACTGATACAGAGTAGGTAATGTTCTAAATGTTTTATAGAACCTGATCCAATGTTCTGTACCAATGTGTAGTTCCAGTATTCTGATCCCTACATGCTTTTTCTGTGCCTGGATAACTCCCACTTACCCGAGCTGTTATTCCCTGCCAGCATTGTTGGACTGACTGAAGACCTTCCAAGTCTACTGGACACAACTGTTGGTCCTGGTGTCCCGTCCCATTCCTGAGCTTTTATTGGCTCTCTGGAGGAAGATGTCCCATGGTGACCTCCTCTCTCTTTGTTTTCCAGCTTTGGTAGTGGTTCAGTGCTGTGGCTCCGAATCTTCAGCTCATCTAGTGGTTCTGCAAAATATGCAAAGGTCACAACCCCTTATACATTGCCTTTTAATTACATATGCACCCTTTTCAATTTAGTAAGATGCTAACTGAGCCTTTTTGTAAAAACATACAATGATCAGTAGAACAAAATAAGCAATGATTATTTCATGCATTAACACTACAGGAAGTAAAAGTAGTTTTATGACAACTATTTTGTAGAATGTGACAATATTGGAGAGTAATGTCACTGAGGTGTACTTGATATGTATTCTTCAAGACAACTTTCAACGTTTTTAGAGAACATGAAAACTTAACACAGATTTAGATGTGCTTTGCCCCACTCAGAGGCGTAGCTCCAAGGGGACGGGGGTGGGCGCAACGCACCAGGCGTGCACCCCTATGGGGGTGTGGCAAGGGTGTTCTGGGGTGGGGGTGTTCTGGGGCAGGGTGGGGCATTCTGGGGCGGGACAGGAGTGGAGGATGCACCAGTGCACTGGGTGCTTTTCCCCCTTTCTATGCCTCTGACCGCACTGAAATCAGTGGGATCCAAGCCATCTAATTCTGTAGCTAAACTGTAGCCAAGTTTCTAAACATTTTAATTTGACATTTACACTAAAATGTTATCTATGCAGAGTATAATAAAAAATGGACTTTGTAATATCCATCACGTAAATATAACTTAGCCACAGAAGTGGTATCCTTTTCTGCCACTGGAAGACTCCAGTGTTGAAAGAAAAGGTCTTATGAATTTTCTACAGCGCTAGCAAACCACTAGCTTTCCAGATCCCTAATGATTTCTCTATTGACAGCATCCTCTTTCCTCTCTCCCCTGACATGGATATCACCATCATGGGTGGGAAACAGCACTTAGTTCAAATGCAGCTCTGACTGATCGTAAGGCACAGCATAGATTGGAAAACTCAGATGCACCCACATTCAAACTGCAGACTCAATCTAAAGTTCATGGTCTAACAGACTTAAGTGGCTTTCTGCAACTCCAATTCTCTAGTCTGGGACCAAAACAGATACCAAAGGGGTTTTCAAAAGTAACTACAAAGTCTTAATAAGTATTTGTCATCTCATGAATTAATGCCACAAAGTTAAGCTTCAGGATAAAGCTTAAAACCATTTCTAAATATTCCTCCATGGTTTGAAGTATTCAGGCTTACTATGGCTTTTTTGGGTGAGATCTGTAGCCTTTGATTCCTTGATTTTGCCTTTGAATCCCTGGATTGCAAACAACAACAAAAGTTTCGTGTGCGTGGGCGGGGGGGGGGGGGATTGGTCCCTACTTATGCTGCTTAGCATGAAATAACATTTTATAGGACCTTCAGGAAAACCTATTGAGAACAGAAGAGGAACTCTCCCCACAACTTCTACAACCGTTGTCTATTTTGATTTATTTCAGTTTGACATGAATGGGACCAGAAGATTGAATGCTTCAGTGAAGCTGCTTTACAGTAATCCATCACACAAAATCTCCTGAAAAAGTCTGCCTTTGATCTTAATGGTTTTAAATATAGTCTGGTTGCAAAATACTATCTATTTGAGCAAAGTACTACAAGAAGCCATGTTTTCTCAATTCATGGCTTTCTTGCAGGAAACTGATTGTGTCGAGATATTTTAATATGGTTTTAGATTAGCTCTGAAATTGTACCAGACCATTCAGAGACTGTCAATATTGTCTGTCATGGTATTTTTGGACAATTAATATCAGGTCTACCACATTTCTGGTCTTACCTGAGTACCACAATGTGGTGATGGTGGACTGCAGCTGGGGGTCGAAGGGGCACAATGTTATGTAGTACTATTTAGTATATTTATGAAAGCCCTTGTACAAGTCATCTAGAGGTTTGGGTAAAAGTTTGCTCAGCATTCTGATAACAGTCATCAATATTTTTTTTCCTTTTCAGCAGAATGGTGTGAGATACTGCAAGTCCTTAAAAGGTATCTGGAGGCAGTTATGGGCAGAATAAGTGCCAGTTAATTAAAGCACAATACAGACAAGTCTGAGGTTTTGTTGGCTGATAATAGTGCTAATCAGATAATGAAGAGTCAATCTGTTTGGATGGGTTTGCACTTGTAAAAGATAAGGCTGGTAGTTTGGGTAGACTATCAGATCTACTGTTGCTGATGATGACCATTCAAGTCCGTTGCTTATACCATACAGAACATTCAACCAGCTTTGATTGATTCACTAGTGGTTTTCTTCCTTAAGAAGTGAAATCTGTCTAAAACTATCCATGGTCAGATTGTATTCAGACTTGATTACTATAGCGTGCACTACATAGGACTGCAGTTAAAGATTTAGAAATTTCAGTTAGTGCAAAACACAACACCACCACATTTGCAGATGAACCTATATCACCAGTCTTGAATGAGCTGCACTGGCTGCTGATGCATTTCTAACTGAAATCTGCAGTTCTGCATGTTACCCTTAAATGGAAATAGATGTCATAGGAATTTCTTTTTCCTTTGTGAATTTATACAAACTCTGCTTGCCATCGAAGTCCCTATTTAGTATGCTCTTACTATAGCAGACAACCACAGGGGTAGGGCTTTCTCTGCAGTGGCACCAGTTTTTGGAACTTCTCCCTGCTACCAATTGTCTTTGTTGCTCATTTATTCATGTAAAATTTCATTTCAAGCATCTATAAAAAAATAAATATTCTTGTCCTCAGTAACATTTAATTAATCATTACCTTGTATATGTAACTACTTCTTGGTTTATTAGCCATGCATTGATTTTACAGTTTCTGCCTTGTGGGTTTACTACTTGAATTTACTGATTGAATTTTTACTGGTGCCAGATTTGATTCTGTTTATTTATACTCTGCTATTTTTATACGTCGCTATTTAGCAGTTTGTTTTGTTTTTTACATTCTTAGAAAGGGTGTAAGTTTGCCTGGGATAGCATCATTAATCTTTTAATAGTGCCCTTTTTGTGTTTTTCATCAGTTTTTTTTAACTTTTATTAATTGTGATACTTTACAGCACCCGAATAGCTGTAAAATTGGGGAACAGTATATAGACTAACTTAATAAAGAAACAAGTTTTGCTTGAAGCTCAGTGAAAAGAATGAGAATTGGGTAAAAGTTATGCATCTACCACTCATATCAATGGGGCTTGCATAGGAGAAAATACTGGTCAACTGTGACCATAACATATTTCTACTAGGTGGTATGTTGCAAAACCCCTAGAATACTGTAAGTAGTGATGGTAGCTAGAAAGCATTCTATTGAAATTAAGCCATAATGATTTCAGGAAAGTTTCTGCTCTAATGCAAGAGACATCTTCATTGTGTGTGTGTACAATGTGCTTAGTGATGGTATTGACAAAGATAGTTTTTCAAATCCAAGCTTTGGAATTTTCTTCAGTGATTGACATATCAGAATCAGGTCAAAGAAGGGCGGGGAAAACTACATGCCAGGAGGAAATCAATCATAAAACAGAAGAAGGATAATAGCCAACATAGTGAATATCTTGTTCATATTTAATTTACTTCATTTTATTTGTTCCATTTATATGCCACCCTTTCCTTATGGAACAGAAAAAAATATATCCAAGAGCTTAATGTAATGTATTCATGTTGTTTTAAATTTAACAGGAAAAAGTGTATACTACTACAGAGAACATATAGAAACTGGACCAGCTAAAAAACCTGAAGAGAAACATCAACAATCCTCAAAACTTCCAGAGTTTTAGCCCCAATGAGTAGTTCAGCCATGCAAACTTGCTGTTTTCTCATTCTGAATCATCAGTGTCACGCAGCAACTGTGGATATGCAAACTACATACAGTTCAAGTACTGTGCAGTCTGTGTTTAGAACATACTTGTTTTACAATGTTATCTAAACAATAATCAGCTCAATCCTACCAATTTCTCTTTTTTCCTCTTTTTTTCTTATGATCCCTTGTAAATACCTCAGCTTGGCTTTGTACTGCTGAATGAAAGATGGATATTTTTCTCAGGCTGATTCCGCATGGGCCAAAAACAGCGGTGTGAAAATGGTGTAAACCCTTTTACACCATTTTAAATCCTTATACACCGTTTTCACACCATTTTCACACCGCTGTTTTTGGCCCATGCGGAATCTGCCTCAGATTCTGGCCCCTATTGGAGCATCCAACAGTTAGCTTTTAGGTGCCCAAACATCACTCCACCTTCCCTTATTTCCATTCTTCTGGCTGACCATTGTGTAGCAGGAAGAAAGCAGAAAGGACCTGGAGCTGGAACCTACAGCGCACACATCCAATGGCGTACCGACCATGGGGCCAGGTGGGGTCAAATGACTCTGGGTGCAACAGCTGGGGGGCCCCTGCAAAATTGCCCCCACACCTTCCTTGGAAGAGCTGGGTCAGCTCGGGGGGGTGCCTAAAGACAGAGCCGGCCTGCTGCCAGGAACTGGCCTGCTGCTGCGGTGCCCATACAAGCCACCTCCTTTTCCCCTCCTGCACGTCCAAGCTGGACTGCCCCCAACTCCTGAGCACGGGGAGGGGGGCATGCCTGGAGCAGGTGTCCCTGGGCACCATTTCCCCTGATACACCTCTGCACACATCCCATCTATTTCCATGTTCCCAATCCAAGTTTCATATTTTGAAGCACACAAGATTTTTCATATTTTGCAGCTCAAGAGGTTGAGAGTCAGGTTGCACGTTATCCACAGATTGCATAACATGTCTCTCTAAACACTTCCTGGTTAAAGCACTGAAGCAGGTTTAGATGGAAAGGCTGAAGGGAAAGCCCATGGAAAAAGATAGAATGGCTTGGTCCAGAAAGAGCTGCCATGAAAGAGAGGAGAAAAGGGAACACGAATGGAAGTGGCAGAAGGACATAAATCTCTAGAGAAGAAAAGAGCTTGGTACAGTGCAAGTGGCCCTTCCCTAGGTGGAATAACAGAACATTTAGTGACTCCACATGCCATTTTAAGTAAGGAAAACCTGAAATGGGGGAGAAGGCTTAACCACCATTGCCAAACCTAATAACCGTGTTTTTAAGAAGCTGGGCATTTTGATCACAGACTTTCCAGCTCCTTGACCATTTTGCCTGTCCCTCTACTTTCCAGTAATGATAGTTTTAGGCAGTCATAAAACATTCTGCCAACATAACGATGATACTGTGCATGTTACGTGCTGTCAGATCACTTCCGAGTTATGGGACCCTATAAATTAATGATCTCCAGAATGGCCTATCATTAACAGACATGCTCTGGTCTTGCAAATGGAAGGGTATGGCTTCCTTTATCAGTAACTATATTATAGCTGCAATAGTAGAAAAGACATCATTGGCTACCCCATTTTGATAATTAATCCACAAGGCCGTTTCTTAAGACTGCAAAGAAAACCAGTTGCAGGTGACAGTGGAGGGGGGTTAATATATTTACATGTGTAAGCTTCATTTTAGAGATTATCTAAAAACTAATAAAGTTGAAAGAAATGAAACAGTCTAGATCAGTCTGCAATCTCTCACAGACCATTCTCTGTCTGAACTACATTGTTATTGGATGATATTTATCAGGGATAGAAATGCGTAGCCTTAAAAAAAGTTGCTATTTTCCAAATACTATAAGAACTGAAAAAGCATAAAGCATAAAGCAAGGGAAATTACATTTCCAGAAAACTTCATTAAGGTGGCTTTGTATTGTCTGCAGGTATAGTGGGGGAATGGGACTTTTTCCTATTTAATCTTCTTTTGATAGGTATGACAGGATAACCTAGTTTGCCCATGCTTGGAAAGCACCTGCTCTGTACAATCGTATGTTGGTTAATGTCTGGGGCCCAAACGACCTCAGCTCCACAAGAGCCACATGTAAGGTTGACAGTATCCAGGTGGGTCTGGAAACCTCCCAGAATCACTCACAACTGGTCTCGACAGCAAAGATCAGTCCCTATAGAGAAACTGGCTGCTTTGGAGGGTAGACTCCATGGTTTCACATGCCTGATGAGTTTCCTTTGCTCCCCAAACCCACCCTCTTCGGGCTCCACCTCCAAAATTTCTAAAAAATTTCCCAACCCCAAGTAGGCAGCCGTAACCACATGTAGCAGCAGCAGGTAACCATACAGTTTCAGCCTAGATGTAGCAGCTCCAAGATCAACATTTCAACTTCAGATAATCATGAATTTAAAAGTTCAATAGCTGAGAACCTATATTAAGTCAATCCACCCAGTTCAATCCATGTTTGGCATATGAAAGTATAGCTGGGAGACTTCAGCATCTACTGTTCTCTCAAAAACAGGATTTGTGTGTGTACACACACACACACACACACACACACACACACACACACGTGTTTCCTGGTGCAGCTGGCCACATTAATCACATCTCAGAAACCACAAAGAACTATGGGTTTAAATTCCATCAAAGAGATAAGTGCACACAACTGGATGAGATTTTGCCAACTGTCCCTGAATGAGATTTTGCCAACTGTTAGAGTCGCCCTCTAACTTCTCCCACATTAAGGTTCCAAACCTCCAGGTGAGACCAAGAGTCTCCCAGAATCGCAACTGTTCTCCAGACTTCAGACATCATTTCCCCTGGATTAAAGGGCAGCTTCTAAGACTGCCACCAAATCTTCAAGAATTTCCTAAGAAGGTCACCTGTAATGTCTGTTCTTCAAAAATATTTAAATAATTATAAGGTACTTCTAAGCCATAGGTGTCAAACTCAGGCCGTCCAGATGTTCATGGCCTACAATTCCCAGCAGTCCCTGCTAGCATGGCCAATTGGCCCTGATGGCATGGGCTGATGGGAATTGTAGTCCATGAACACCTGGAAGGCCTGAGTTTGACACCTCTGTTCTAAGCAGCACTTCAGTAAAACCAGGTTATAGTAGCTTCGGCAGAAATCAAGTATTTTGAATTTGAGATTCACAAACAGTAGATTGTTTGAACTTTTGGCCCAGAAATGACAAAGCGCAACTCTAGGTATTGCTGGATATTCTAGGGATTATTTTTATTAGAAGTGACATGGGTCTGCATGCAATATTGACAGCTCCTCGTACCCACTCACAACCCTCCTGCTAGTTGCAAGGCACTCTCTGGAAATCATAGGCCAACTTCTAGTGTGGCCTGGTAATTTGCTAGAATTAAAACTGATTTCCAGATGGCAGAGATCAGTTTACCTGAAGAAAATGGCTAGTTTGGAGGACTGACTCTATGGCATTATACCTTGCTGAGGTCCTTCTGCTCCACAAACCCCTGACTCCACAAACCCCTGACTCTAACCCCAATTTTTCAGGAATTTTCCAATCTAGAGTTGGTCATCCTATAACAAGTCCACATTTCAAATGACAACTATGCCAAAATCTGAAGAGATGAATCAGGCTGCAGTGAATCAAGAATTCTTAAGAGATGATATGGAGGAAGCCCAAATGGTTTTTCAAAGGTTCTGAAGGGACAATGACTGGGATTTACCAGGGACTAAGTTCCAAAGGCATATCGTTGCTTGATTATTGCAACAGATGCTATACAGCAATAACAAATTGACTGAAAATTTGTAACTCTAACATTTTACTATATACAAACCTTTATTTATTGTTGTGGGACCTAAGAGGATTCATGGTCAGATCTCCCTAACAGTTTTAAAAGTTAAAGGGCACCCATTTGAGGCCTTGATTTGGATTTAACTATTGAAGGGGAAGAGCTTAACACTACTGACACCATGTTGCGGGAGTTCAAACTACTGACATCATGTTGTGATGGATAACAGGATGCCCTTTGTGGTTTCAACAAGTTTATTTAAAACTAAACGTATGAACTATAGAACAGTTAACAGCTAACCAGAAGCTCTTAATCTTAACTCCCTGCGGTCTCAGTTCCAACTGCTCTTCCCGGATCTCTTAGCTCTGCCCATAAACTTATACCCTTAAAGTATACCATCACATCTATACCATCACATCTTCCCCCCTTTTAAATTATAGAGTTAATCCCTATAAATTAAATTATAGTGTAATCTAAATAATAGCATTAATAATTACTATCCACATATGCTGGTTGCTGGCCCAGCAGGTGGCGGTGCCCGATGTGCCAGGGAAGCCTAGTGTAGGCAGCAGGCCCTGGCAACAGCAGTGCATAGGCCAGAGAGCCCACTGATGATCTCCTGCCTCGGGGGTGGTGAAAAGAGAGATGGGGCCCGCAAAGGGAAGCCTGGCCGCCCAGTCCATGCTCTGCCCCCCCCCCACCTGACCCAGAGGGAGCAGAGCATGGACTGGACGGCCAGGCTGGGATTGGCAAGGAGGGCATGGGGAGGGAATAAAGGGCAGCCAGGGAAGAAACATGGGGAGAGGAATGAAGGTATGGGCTCGGAGGGAGATGTTGGTGTGTTGGGTGTGGAAAATGGAGGAGGGAGAGGAGTGGTGATGGAGGGAGAGCAAGTTTGGAGAGAAAGGATGGGGAGAGGAGAGGAGAGGAGAGGAAAAACAAGGAGCAAGAACTAGAGAGATAGGTGAGGGCAAAGGGGAGACTGGCCCAGAAGGTCTGGCGAGGAGGAGGGTACAGCTTAGCTAGCCCTGAGCCCGAGCAAGCTGTGGGCAAAAAGGCTGCTTAGCAGTAGCTGCCCCCAGGACACCGGGGGCCAGGATGGGCAGACCAATGCCCCGGAAAGGGAAGGAGGGACTGCAGAGGGCCCCAACCCTGGGGCTAGGTTTGCACTTTCAGGCTCCAAGTGAATCTGCCAAAATCCACTTGCAGCATCCAACAATGAAAATACACAGGCATCAATTAATCTTGGAAAGATGTCGTCTATGGTTGGAAGAATAAAGTGTTCATGCTTGATAACTTTGTTCAGTTGTTTTAAGTCTACACAGATATGCACTGAACCACCTTTCCTGAGTACTGGCACAATTGGAACATACCAATCTGTAGGTTCTGTAATTGGTTCAATCACTCTGCAGCAAGCCATTCTGTCCAAGTCAGCTTTCACTTTTGGAAATAGAGGTACTGATATGGACCTAGCGTGCTGATACCATAGAGTATAGTGTTGTCTTCTTAGTCTAATTTTAATAGAAGGTATTTATAAAGTTCCCAATTCCTGTAGAGATTCTAGTGGAAAGTCATCTAGGCAAAGGATCAAACTCATTGTGACAGCTGTATCTCTGCTCAGAAGGTTGTTGGATCAAGTTTTGAATATATAAAACTTGAAGCTGTAGGCTTTCTTATGAAAATAGGTTTGAGCTTGGAAATATCCCATGCAATTTAAGTTGTCTCTCCCTGGGGCTGGAGAATATGCAAAAACATTGGTTAAAGCAAAGATGGTTCTTGAAATGTCTATAAACAGACTCTGAAATCACATTCACGTCAGCTCTAGTATCTATTTTGAGCAGAGGGGGTCACCCAGAGGGGATGCATGTCTTTTGGTCACGTGGGGGGGGGCACCAAGCAGTCCTGCATGGAGGCCAAAGGCAGGGCTTAGGGGCAGCCACATTATATAAGCTTCTACAGATTCACCAGGTTTCTATTTTCTCTGATTAAAACAAGCCTTCCATAAGGTTGCTTTTGGGCACAAAATATTCTTCAAATTTTCCCAGGACTTGGACAATCTGCTCTGCTTGGGGATCCACAGCATAAATTAAGGAGCATACTTGGATCTCTCCTGCCTCCTCATGCAAATCAGTGGCAGTTCTGTACCTGGAGAACTGCTGTTTTCAGGCAGACCATCCAGCAGGCTGATTGAAGTCAAGGCTTCTGATGGAGAAAACTTTGCCATTTTCTGCTGCGTCAGTTCCCTGCTCTCTCTCTGAAACCTCAAAGGAAAAAACTGCAGACCTTTGCAAATAGGAGATGACCTGGAGATGACTTGGAGTTCAAACTACTGACACCATGTTGTGATGGATGACAGGATGACCTCCTGGTTTAAACAAGTTTATCTAAGGCTAACAATAAGAACTATAGAACAGTTAACAGCTATCCAGAAGCTCTCAATCTTAACTCCCCTACTGCTCTTCCCTAGTCTCTTAACTCTGCCTATAAACTCAAACTCTTACTGGTATGTATCACCCCACCTGGTGCCAATCAAAACAAACACATCCACTTTCCTTCAGCTGGTCTTAGCACAGGTAGAAAAAAAGACAGGCATCCCTCTCTTTGCTATTATTTCCCCTTTCCCAGAGATAATAGTGGGGGAGGGGGGCTGGTGAAACTAGGTTGAGTAGAAGGTTAACCCCCTTCTCCCTTCACACTGCTGCTTCAATCTAAACCTCTTTTGAGTTTAAAAAAAATGCTCAGGAGACCCAGTCACAGATTTTCCAGCATCTTGCCTAGTTAAACCCTTATTGTCCATTATAACTTTACAGATGTTCATTTTTTATTATGAAAATATTACTATCACCAGAATTTTAATGGACTTTACGGTAAGGCCCATTAAAATGATTAGTGCGCTGTGTCAGTTCCAGCACAGTCCCTAAGATCCTAATTTGCAATGAGTAATAATTGTAATGCAACTCCCCTTAATTTCCCTGCAGGGGTCTCTCAGAGTCTGCAATTCTTCCCTCTGGAAAAATTCATTTTTCTGTCCTCAGCCTTCGATTGTGCACAGGAGGGAGGATTATTATGCTCTATATTTTCAAAAGGCTTGAAGAGCTGGTTAAGCATCTAAAGATTTAGGTAACTTCAACATTTCTGATTTTGTTTTTTGTAGGGTTTTTTTTTGTTGCCAAGTGAATCTTAAGTCTTATAGAAGTTAATTATCCGTCAGGTGACACATACAGAAGGTTGAAAGTGACTAATCATATTAAAAATGAATGCATTTACATATGAGGCTGCTGACAAGAACTTGGAGACATTTCAGGGAAAAATTAGTTCATGGAGGAGTGGAAAAGCTGAAATGTTAATTCTAAAATTTTCTGAAAAAAATAAATGCAGGAGAGTGACTGCACTTCTCAGAGGAAAGCACCCTATTATATTATGGTAAACCCAAATTGATAGTTGAATCATCAGTTCTGGGCTATGTTTGTATAATGTGGGTCTGTATGTTGTGCTTGAGTAGCACAAGCAGTCACAAATTTCCACAATGTGCATGGTTATCTCTCTGCAAGGATCGGCATAGATCTCTCCACTAGTGACTGAACACTAATGACCTTTACCCCACCTGACTTGGATGGAAACATCTCCCCAAACACTGTTACCTTCATATTGTTTATTGAAATCAGGGACATTAGAGAGGTTCCCAGGCTTCAGGGGGACTTCTGGGACTCCAAATGATCCTGATGTCAATTGTGCCACCTCTGCTGATCTCTTGCCTTGAAAATTCCATGGAGGTGGCCCGAAAGTGGCTACAACTTGATGGCATTTAATTATTATTATTAAACTGTTTAACTGAATAAATGCAAATTAGAATTCTGGAAATCTACCCAACATTACTCATTGCTTACATTGTGTTAACCCACAAAATGGAAAAAAAATGAGGGAGGGCTCATGGAAGAGCCATAATATGCATTTGTAAAGGTGTCAGGGTCTGTTCCCCCGCTGTGTCTGACAGTGAGGATGATGGCCTGGATGGCCTGTGGTGCCGGTCTTTTGACTCCAACAGAGGTGAGTGCCCTGGAGCCAAACCTTCTTTGCCTAACTTGTAACAAGTAAAGCTGTGAGTTTCTTTGCCTATCAAGTAAAGCTGTGAGTGTTCACTACACCATGCCTTGTGCCTCCTTTGTGGCCAGCCCATGCAGTGGCAAAGCCACTAGGGGGCGGGGGTGCGCGTGAGACACCGGGTGCACTATTTCTAATCACGTGGGGGGTGGGAAAATCCCCTCCCCCTCCTTCCTGTGGGTTCTGTATCTTCTAATAACGCCTCTCTGACATTCTCATTCCCACTTACTTTTAGGAATGGAGCAGGCCAGAAGCCTGCCTGTGTTGCCTGGGCCTGGTGGGAACTACATTTCCCAGGGGCTCCTGGGAAATGTAGTTACCACCAGGCTCAGGCAACGCAGGCAGGCTTCCAGCCTTCTTCTCCGGCCTGCTCCTTTCCTAAAAGTAAGTGGGGTGGGGGGCACGGGGGGGCGCCACAGGGGGCAGGTGGGGGGCGCCGTGGGGGGCACCATGGGGGGCATGAAAAGCCAGAGTGTGCACCAGGCGCATTCTGGTCTAGCTACGCTTCTGAGCCCGTGACAAAAGGTTTTCTAAAAGAACAATGGTGACCTTGCAAGGACGTAGGTAAGGGGGGAAGGGCGGGTTCACAGGTTCAAACCCCCCACTACATGTCTGAAACTCCACTCCACCCCCACGCCCCACCAACCGGGCTCCCAGCCAGCAGCTGGCAGTCCCTTCTGCCCTCCCCTCCTGGGAGGCCAGAAGAGACTGCCATCCCTGGCTTTGGAGAGCTGCTTTTATAAGCACTGAGGCCAAGAGTGGGGCTTGGGGAGGTGTGGCCACACCCTGAGGGGCAGGGGTGGGTGGGCCCCCCACCCACCCTATAAAAATCTACAGGTATACAAACCAGCCATCTATATAAGAACAAGCTAGTCGGTAATCTAGACTCAATGCCAACCTTGTAATGAAACTTCAAGGCTCATTCTGTAAAAATAATAACAAAAATGCAAATAAATAGAAAAGTTCACAAGGAAACCCCCAGCCCAAAATATAAAACATTTATACTTACAAACTGAATGGTACTAACACACACAACTTGCTACAATGAAATGGGATAATCTACAAAAAATAAACCGTACATACAAATACAATCAGTGTATAACTCATAATGTAAACAAAAATAATAAATTAAAAAAAATTTAAAATATATAAAGCATGTTCTTGTATAGTTAGCTGGTTTGTTACATACTTGTAAACTTGTGTACATTTCCATTTAAGTTTGTAATGAAATATATAAGTAAAAAAGTCTGTTGTTATTTAACTCCAGTTGGAGGCTTTATTTTGTCAGCATTAAACTGCAGCCTTGTGGTACAATTTTGTCCTTTACTACCTTGTGATTGTGTACCACATCTTTTGCTCATTATGGTTAGCTCTGAAGAATCAATGCACTTGTGCTGTGGCTGGGCCATCCCCAGATGCAGTGCAACTATTCCTCTCATCCCAGGATTGCACTGTGCATTCCATAAATACCAACTTCATTGGCTGCCAATTGAGTACCGGATCATATTCAAAGTGTTGGTGATAACCCTTAAGGCTGTGAGCAGTCTTGGACCTGCATACCTAAGGGACTGCCTCTCCCCGTATTGCCCCATTAGATCCCTCCGCTCATCGGAGGGCATTCTACTGTAGATCCCTGGACTGAAGGAGGCTTGGCTGGCTTCCACAGGGGCCAGGGCCTTTTCAGCCCTGGCCCCCACCTGGTGGAATAAGCTCCTGAGGGACTTGAATGAGTTCTGCAGGGCCTGCAAGATGGAGCTTTTCTACCAGGCATTCCCATTTAGCCAGCTGGCCTGACCATTACTATCACTAGCCTCCCATGGGTGCTGGGGGGCTATGGTTGGTTTTTACTGTTTTAATATTGTTTTGTTGATTATTTTATTTTGTGTTGGTTTCTATGTTGTTGCCACCCAGAGTCCTGTTGGGGAGGGTGGGATATAAGTAAAAGTATAAATAAAAATAAATAAATAAAATAAGTTCTTTTTCTGTCTTCCAAAGAAAATCATACAGCAATCTACCAAAGAGACACAGAACCCACAGAGCCCCATTCAGAGGCCAACATGACCACTGCATGGTTGACTAATTGAACCAGAGTCACATTAAATTTTCATTCACATTATGTGGACTTATTAATAATTTTGAGTCTACCTCACCTAAAACACCAGCATTTCAAAATGCCTTGTGTATTGCCTGACCTGCACATATGTTATTTGTATTGGATTTGTGTTTAGTTATTAGCAAATAATATTTCCAGTAATGTTTCCTGCCATCTGTACTACTTCACCATTCCTTTACCACTTCATATTAATTATTCCTAAGAGTCGTAACATGCTTCACAACTGTCCCTTATTACAACAACCATCTATCATTTTCAGCCCAGATTTTCTTGCATCCCACACAAAAAAGAAATCTGGCATTAATAAGTATTTGTTACTGTAAATTTTTGTGTGTCAAAAAACTCCCACAAATGAACTGTAGGATGGAGCTTTTACAGAATGAGGTGCAAGCTGCCAAGCTCCTGGACCAGAATGAAGCCAATTTTATACTGACTCATTCTTTCTGCTTAATTCTTCTCTCAACAAGAAGAAATCCAGTCATTTCCACAGTATTATTTATTTATAGATTTTTACCCCGCCCTTACTCGAAGGGCTCAGGGCAGCAACAACATCATAAAATAATAACAAAAAACAATAAAAAACAATAAAAATAATAAATACATTAAAACAATTATAGTACAGTTACTAAAACAACCCAACTCAAGATGGTGACTTACCAATCCCAAATATATCCTGCCGGGAGGTAAAAAAAAATTTAACCCGGCTGGCCACCAGAGAAAGCCCAGCGGAATAGCTCCGTCTTACAGGCCCTGCAGAAACTACTCAAGTCCTGAGGGCCCTGATCTCAATCGGGAGCATATTCCACCAGGTAAGGGCCAGGACAAAAAAGGCCCTGGCCCTTGTTGAGGCCATTTGAATAGTTTTTGAGCAAGAACAGAGGGACCTACTTGGGCAGTAAGGAGAGAGGCAGTCCCAAGGTATGTGGGTCCAAGACCGCTCACAGCCTTAAATGTAAAAAGCAATCCCATGAAGATAACCCAGTACTAGATAGGCAGGACAGGTGCCTCGCAGCCGCATGCTGAACAAGTTTCAATTTCCGGATTAGGTTCGAGGGAAGGCCAGAGTAGAGCGAATTACAACAATCCAGTCTGGGGGGGACTGTTGCATGGATCACTGTGGCTAGATCAGAGCGGGAGAGATAAGGGGCCAACTGTCATGCCTGGCAAAGATGGTAAAATGCTGTCTGGGCTATTTTGGCAGCCTGGGCCTCCAGGGAAACTCTGGAGTCCAGGAACACCCCCAGATTGGTAACCAACAAGGCCAGATGGAAGGTCGTGCCGACAAGTAAAGGTAGACTAAAGTTAGCCGGTATTTCCCCCGACCCACCCACAAGACCTCCGTCTTTGCTGGATTCAGTTTCAACCTGCTAGATCTTAACCAACCAGCCACAGCCTCAAAACACCGCTGGAGAGCCTCAGGGATCCACTATGGCCCGCACGCACGCCATTGTAAGGACAAGCTGGGTGTCATCTGCATATTGATGACACTGCATCCCAAAGTTCCAGACCAGCTTGGCCAGGGGGTGCATTTAACATATAGATGGGGAAAGGATTGCCCTCTATTGCACCCCACACTCAATGAGATACCGCCTGGAAATCTCCTTGCTCAACATCACCCACTTTCCCCAGTCCCGGAGAAAAGAGTTCATCCAGTGCAAGGCCTGACATCGGCAAGGCGGTGGACCAAAACATCTATCATGTTGAACACTGTGGTGAGATCTAATAATTACACCTGAGGCTCTCCCATATAAACAAAGTGCATCCCTAGTATAGTTTTGGGATATTAGGACGTAAATGATTAGAATGGTGATTTTGATAGAAGAGGCTGTGGGATCCGCATGGTACAGTGCCAATGAAATCTGGCCCATGCCTTCTGTAGAGGACACCAGAAATGTTCAGTCTTTTATCCGCGGTTTGGCCTACTGAGTCTACATTACTGTTCTGCCCCGACCCCCCTAAACACACACCATAATTTATTGGCACTTGGTACATAAATGATGGGCATAGAAGATAAACCCTTCTCAAATAAAAGTGTTATGGTTCTATGGGTTTCCAGACACCTCAACTTTCCCACCAAGTGATTTTATAGGACCTGCAGGGAAAAGTATATCATGCTCACTTACATTGCTGAACTACTCAAGGCTCAGAATACAATTCCTGCTGGCTGCACAGCACTTCATTCATTTTTCCTATGATGTGAATGCAAAGCTCTTTTTATATGCTGAAGGCAAAGCACAGTTGCCATAATATGGAAGGAAAATGGGCACAGTTTTGCACAGCTTTGCTTCTGCTCATTCCTTGCTTCTTAATAGCGTATGGCACAACACACAGGAGTGTTAAGAAATGTATTTTTCTTTGGAGGTTTGAATGGAGTCAAACCTTCACTTCGAGTTCTAAACAATTCTTCTTTCTCTTGGCAGAGAACAGGCAAGAGGGGGGAAGTCAATTCCATTGCATTCAGCCTCATCTCAGCTACTGTGTTAGAAATGCTAACAGGTCCAGCAAGAAACAATGGGATAGACAAGCTTCCATTCCCCCCTTTCCCCCCACCAGCTAGACAGGGGTTATTTAACAGGGAACAGAAATTTGGAGGAATTAAGTACTAGAAAGACTTCAGGAAAAGTCTCCTGGAGACTTGAGGAAAAATTATTTGATCGGGCCTGACCTGGTTGGTGGGAAGAGAAAGAGAGGATAAAACTCCGGGAAATGAGGAGGAGGAGATGTCTTTTGGAGCCGACTTCATTGAGACAGCCAGAACTTTTAACTGAGATCTGTAGGAGGCAATCATTGTCGTATGCTGGTCAGCACACCTGAAAAGGGCTTCAAGGTAATGGAGACCTGAATACCTGAACTTTTCAAACCTAACTTACATTTAACATCTGCTAGGTATTTACAGAGGGAAAGACAGAGGAATTCCATTTTACCCTTTTCTTTTGCATCCCCTGCTTAATCTGGTGCTGTGCTGAGAGAATGCTAACACTTTTGTTTTAATAAATGCTTTATACTGGTTGTGGTTCTCTGTGCTTTCACATAGACCTCCACCATCTTGGACATCCTATTTTAAAAGGAGCACCAGGAGGAAGGGGAGGGACAGTCATTTCGCATGTGGCTATTCCCTCACTGGTACACAGGGCAGTAAATCTGTCCCTGAGATAGCCAGATGCCAGATAGTGGCAGAGACAGAGGCAAGGGCTCAGAATTGGAAGGGAAAGGGGGGAGGGCTGGCCTTCACAGTGGGGAATTCCTACAAAGGCCTGGTGGTGGCTGCAGTTAAGCAGAAAGAGAGAAAGGCTCTCCAGCTTTTGAGAAAAACTAGGGTTGTCAGCTTCTAACAGGTGGCTGAAGATCTGCTATTACAACTTGTCTCCAGGCTATAGAGATCATCTCACCTGGAGAAAATGATTGCTTTAGCAGGTGGGCCCTATGGCATTATATCCCACTGAAGTCCCTCCCCTCCCCCAACTGTGCCCTTTTCAGGCTTCAAAATGCACTGTGCCAGAGATTTGGTAAAGCTGTTGTTTTGCATAGGAGGCCCAAATTTGCCACATAGCAGCTGGCAACTATCCTCACAGGAACCAACTAACTTAGCTGAAGTTTGAGTGGGTACAGGTCCTATTCTATGGGCACCAAGTTTTCCTTTGCTTGGTTCAAAATACCGTGGGACCCCCTCCCACAACCGCACTTCAACAAACTGTTGTGGTTCCTTTGAGGAGAGTCACCAGCAGCTTTGTGTCAAATTTAGTGCCCCCATGCAAGTCTCACCAGAGCTGCCCCCAATTAAATCTCCAGCACAGTGCCAGCTGAGCATAACAGTGAGCCCAACACCTCCTTTCACTGTTTCAAATGGAGGGTAAAAATGGCATTTTTCCCTTCTTGAGAACAGCAGAGGCATGCCCTCCCTTCCCAATGCCTTCCCAGAAACAACTTTATACCTTACATCAACCAAACCATTTTACAAAAAACTGTTTGCAAACCCAGAACTTTCACTCTTATTTGACCTGCTAATATCCTATTAAGCAGGAGACTGATACCCTGCAGTGCTGAATTAAATGAAAAACTCGAATGAACCCTATCAAGTTCTTCTCAAGTAGCCTCTAATTAAATCTAATATTTGGGAAAACTGTGGCTCAAGTATAGAGAATCCAGAAATATCACCACAACAATCCTCAGCAACCCCCCTCCCCCGGCAACCCCCCCTATAAACTAACGTGGAAAGACCCACAGGCCCACCCAGACCACAACAACACCAGCCAGAAAACCAAACAAACCCCTGCAGACACAGGAGAAGCAGGAAGGAAAAACCAGAGTTTGGGAAACGAAATCTGAATATTAGAAGTGCACTATCTGGCAATTAAAAATCTGTAAGAAAACACCCACAAAACAGTAAACACATAAACACCAGGAAAAAGAGCAAATGCAGGAATTCAGCTGTGGGAAACGTTAATTAAAAAATCTTCAAACAGCAGCAAACCCAAGCACAACAAGAACAGAAGCAGAAGAAAATGCAAAAACACCCAAATTGGGAGTGGGGTGGGGGGAGATTTAACTTGAAACTTGAAAGTTCTCTCCACAAACCTTAACACCACATTACAGCAACCTTAAATCAGCAATGCAGAACATTTAAAAAACACAATAACAGTTGATTACATAACTTTAAGAGAAGGGGAAGAGCTAGTAAAAAGAAGGTTTTTTTTCCATTAAGGAAATTTTCACATAAACAGGTTAAAAAATTAGGTTTATATGTGATTTAGCCTGTGCTTTGGACCCTGGGTCCTAGGCCTTTGTGGCAGAGGCCCCTTCCGCACACGCAAAATAATGCGTTTTCAAACCACTTTCACAACTGTTTGCAAGTGGATTTTGCCATTCCGCCCAGCTTCAAAGAGCACTGAAAGCAGTTTGAAAGTGCATTATTCTGCCTGTGCGGAATGAGCCTAAGCTTTCAGCCTCCTTACCCCAACTCACTTCCGAGCTCAAACAGAAACAAGTCAAACAAACCACAATTAAAATTTAAAAAGTAAAACATTTCTTTAAAATTAAACTGGGTCAGTTAGTCAAACCCTTTGGTGTCTTCTCCACGCAGGCCCCTGGTGGTATCCTATTAAGACAGGATATCCAAAGACCAGAGAGAGGGAGGACAAGTTCAAGAGAGCCAAATGGAAATCTTGAACAATGACTCAACTTCAGTCTGGTGAAACAGAATGGGCTGGCCAGGACCAGCACTCTGTAATTTAGACTGTTTAACTCAGGCACTGAAACTCCAGAAGTTTGAAAATATCTCAGGGAATAAAAAGTTTTAAGAATCTTGTATGATTACCCCCCCCCCCCAACCCACAGTTTGTATACTGAGGCCCCAGGGGCCAGTGGTAGCTTTCTTTTCCCTTCCCCCCACCCACCTCTGCAAAGGTGCAGAAACTCTCCCTGCAGAATTTCATGCCAGCCATTGGCTGGGCGAGAATCTCCAGAGAGCTCTCCCACTTGTTGCCCTGGAAACCAACCCACAGGGCATCCAGAGAAGACTGCCAGGGTAAAAAGGAGACTTACAGCCAGCCCTCCTTCAGTAATGCAGGAGGGGTGGACTTTAAGCAGCTCCCAAGCTCCCACCAAAATGCCTAGAAGAGATAACCAGAAAAATAAATAGGGAGGGGGGATTCTCTGGCCTGAATTTTTTTTCAAGCTGGTTTAAAAGGACTCCAAGCAGCTAGTTGCTCTGGAAGAGTCCCTTTAAATTTTAAATGGACAAAACACAATAACCCAGTTAGTGGTTCAAGTTATCATGGTTTTACAGTATTTGGCTTGAGATTTTTTTGCCCGGTTTGATATTCGGTGCCCAATCAGACCCAACAATGGCAAACAAAGTTTTTTGTAGAGTTTTTAGAGTCGACTTTACCAAATCACCAAGTCTAATACAGTTTAATCAATGTTTGAAATTGAAGAGCTACTGATTTTTTTAAAATGCAAAATACAAACCCTGTCTGTTGCCTTCTAGCTTCAGGATTAATGCAATCATAATTTGTGGTGTGGAGTGATCTGGTTATTTTCATTGGCTTGATTTGATAACTTATGACACTAATTTCAGTGTTGATAAAAAAATGGGAAAACATGATCTGAAACACTTACTCTCTGCAGGCTCTTTAGATCTTCTTCCACTCGAGGATTTCCTCAGTAAGCTTCGTCCTGAGGTAAAAAGGCTAGTTAATTCCTCTAGAGGACTGGTAGGCGTTCTAGAACGTGAACCACTCTGCGATGATGACCCATAGGTATTGATTGAGGCATTTACCATTTTCCCCCCATCTTGCAATATGTTTCTGGCTGTAGAATGAGGCACTGATGGAGAACTTCTTGAGAGACTTCCTGAATGTACAGAGTCATAAGGAGGAGGTCTTTTGAGACTTAAGGGGGTAAGTGACCGACCCATACTCACAGGAGAGGGAGAGGCAGAGTGGCTTTTGGGATAGCCATGTGGAGACTGTGTTCTGTATAAGGTAGAAGGATGCGGAGGTGAAGAGGAGTGCCCTGGAGTACTAGTTCCATGAGATATTGACTGGTCTTTCTCCAGTTTTTGATGACTTGGAGTGTGAGGTGGCAGTGAAGATGGAGAAGCTCCAGCTTGCTGTTTGATATAAGACACATTTTCTAACACAGGAAGCTTGGTGACTTCCAGAGGTGTTAGAGGAGATTCATCAGAATTTGGGGAGCATTGCACTGGTGCAGGTGGAAAAACCAGGAGTGGAGGTCTATGAGAAAGCAAATTTGGAAATGGTGGGGGAATATCACAAAGCACACCCTTGGGAGTAGATGGCACTGAGGACTTGGAGAATTCAAGGTCAGGCACTGTGGGAGTAGCACACTGAGAAGAACAGCTGTGATGGTCATACTCACATGGACATTTTGAATCTTGGCCTCCATCATCAAAGATGGGGTACTTCATTTCCTCATATACTGCCTCAATTTGGTCCTCCTCATCTTTTTTGAAATCTCTTAATATATTCCCAACCATTTCGATATAAACAGGTTCTTCTTCCTCTGTGTCTGGAGCAGGACTGCTGACCTGTGACAAGGAGGCATCTCGACTTAGAGATGATTTTGTGGGGGCATGCTTTTTGATGTATGTCTCATCAAAAGATGCACTTAGCTGAGTGTTTGGATTCCGTTTTGGCTTAGGGGGTGGAATCTTCTTAGTATATTCATCACTGTGAGGCCTTGGTTTTGATGACGCTGTGAAGAAAGCAAAACACATATTCAAGAAACATGTTTATGAAAATACTGTATAGTTATAAAAATGTTATCTGTTATTTAGATAACATATTTAGAGTGAATTAACCTCAGTATTTCTTCACATCCTTTAACAGAAACTGTCCATCTAGCAATATAGTATTTAGACAAAATCAATCAAGTTTGCTGGCACATCAGAAAATATATTTGGATTACTGTGGAGAAATGGCTTCTCCCCCCCCCCCCTTCCGTTTCCTTTTTCTTTCATCCTCTCCTTCTCCAACCAGGTACCAGAGATTTGGAGGACTTAGAAATCCCAGAGAAACATCAGGAAATGCTACCTGACCTAGGGGGAAATGATATCTTGACCCAGCCTGACCTGGTCAAAGGAGGGTGGGGTCTGGGATCTGATAAATTGAGGGGAAGAGAGGGGCGAGGTCTCTTGGCTCAGGTCTCTCTGGAGGGGAGCAGAGCTCTTGCCTGAACTGGGAAGGCAGCAGCCATTTTCTGGACCATGTGCTCAGCCAGGTAATGTGAGCTCTTTGCCAATGGCAACATTTTAAGCTTTGGGACCTACCCTGCTTTCCTACCATCTTTAGTAGGGTATGTATTAGTGATAGGAAAAGAGGATTTAGATTTTATCTCCTTTTATTTTAGCTTATTACTAAATCTGAGATTATTATTGCTGGAAACATACGGTAATCATTTTCTTTTTAATAAATACTTTTTAAAACCTTAGCTGTGGAGGGAAGTTCTCTGTACCACTTATGCCCTACTGTCTTGGACCTGCTATTTAAACAGGAGGTAGAAGAAGGCTGAGCAGCTTTTCCTCCAGGATCTTCAGTCTACCCTGTGGAACCCAGGAAAGGGGAACCAAGGGGAAACTGAGGCAGGGGCCTCATGCAGTTGGAAAGGAAGCTGGGAAATCCTGATCTTCCCCAGCAGGCAATCCTCAAATGATCAGGTGGTGGCAGCATACCCAAAGAGAAAGTTAGCCCTCCCCAGGAAAAGTCGGTAACTCCTGGGGGTGTGCAGAGTGCGAAATAGGGCCTGCTAGCCAAAAGCAAGCCCGTTCCGCCACAATTACAATAAGTGAAAATTGCATTATGGTTCAATGACAGACCACATACTTTGTATACACACAGACCCAGGTTTGATAGTTAAAGGATATCAAGTGCTAGCTGGTGTTGGCAAAGACTTTCTCTGCCTCAGATTCTAGAGAGTTACAACAATCTGACAATATAAGATAGCATCATAACATCTTGAATTTTTAACTTAGGTGTTTTGCCACCTATACATCAGTATCACACTATCTGTTCATATGATGTGTGAACAGCATACATGTACCAATCATGTGTCTCCGGTATGCATCCCAAATATATTCCACTGGACACCTTTATGATTACTACAATGAGCTAGCCACATCGACTGCAGGGCTTCTGTTGTTCATCTGGCAATCCTTGTTAGCTTCTTGAGGGAGATCAGAGTGGGGTGAGGAACCTACAGATCTGAACTGCAGGGATTGCAAACAGTGCATTCAATTACATAAATTGGAGTCATCCAGATGCATCTTGACAGGTGCCTGGTGTGCTTCATACCCATGCCACTTTCTGCTACAAACTGGATAACGTGGACTAAGAAGACTGCTTTGTTTAGATTGGGAGATCAGATGAAGTGCAGGGGATTGTATGAGATGACCTTCAGGTCCTGTCCGGGTCTACTTTCCTCTTGTTCAGTGAAAAGGTCTTTCCCCTCTTCTCCCCCTTCTAATTCTGTGATTCATCTGTTTTCATTTATGCATTATGCTATATAATAAGAAAAGAGAAGATAACATGCTTTGATATGCACTATAGCAGTGCTTGCCATTTCCTTATTAGGTATCTGATGCTCATACAAAGACCACTAAATGCAATTAGTGGCTCAAAGGACAGCTGACCTTGCCTTAGTATACTATATGGAAAATGTCTTTCTCTCCCCATATCTCCCCACCTAACTCAGCCCTTTACAGGATATTCATGCTCCTTCTTTTGCTGGTGTTTACCTTTAGCAACACAACACACACATATATATAATTCTTCCCACCCCCCCATCACCCCAGAAGTATGGGTTATAAATATTTTACAAAGGTAATTTCATTATTTAAATGAACCTGCTATGTACTTTGCTGTTATTCAGGACCAACCTGAATAATTACTTTCTTCTGCAGAATATTAAGAACAGTACTGGAATATTGCAAAACAGAATTTAGTTCATATTAATCACGGAACAAAAGCTCTGAAAAGTTAATGAAAGATGTAGGCAATTTTTCTGCACATTTACTTGTCACCAGTTCATGTGTGCATGGGTTGGATGCCTTGCAATGTCCCACAGGCAATGAAAAGATTTTTTTTTTGCAATCTCTATTAAAGTAGAAAGCACAACACTGCATTAGTACTTTGACATTTAGCAAGCAAGAAAAACATTCCATGCATGCTGGGAACTCCAGCTCTCATGAATAGCTTGCTCAGGAAATCACACTTGATATTACACATTGCACTTGTGCCTTTTTATTGATAGGGACACCTATGCAATACTGGATCAGAACAAAGGTCTGCCTAGCTCTGAGTAAAAATGTGCATATTCTACTGTATTATCTCTACTGTATTTATGATTTTATAAGTATCTAATAGTTATGCATGATGCAGTGCTTAGGATGTTGGATGTAGGATTTGGGATAGATTCAAATTTCTACTTGGCCAGGGAAGCTTACTGGGCAACCGTGGGTCAGTCACACACACTCCTCACAGTTATTCTGATGATAGAATACAAAAGGGCAGAGTGTTGTAAGCCCAAAAGGGCTCCACTGGGAAGAAAAAATGGGATACAAATGAAGTGAATAAAATAAATACGTAAAATATCCTCCTTGTCTATTTTCCAATGTAAAGATATAGCTATCCTTAAGCATGCCCACATATGCACATGTGCACTCTTGTGCTCTCAGTCTCACACACACACAAATGTGGCTGAAGCGACTGTGTCACCCCCAAGTTCCCTGTGAGGGACAGGAGGCTGTCTGGGTCCCAGTCAAACAGCCAATCCCTTGCAATGGCCTAAGCAGATCTGAAATCTGCACCAACAGCTAGTCAGCTTTCAGGGAACTGACAAAGTTGAGTGAGCAGACAACTGAGGCCTATCTCTTCATAATAGCAGAGTACTTTCCATAATAATATACAAAATATCCAATAATTTTATAAGGCTGTCACATACTCTCTTTCCTGTTGCCTGGATGAGTTCCAAAGAAAAGTACAGAGGAAGCGCTTTGTCTTCCTCCAGTGTAAGGAAACTTCCTCTGACATCATTATCCCTGTTCTGTGCATGTCAGAATTAAGACCCCTTACACTGGAGGAAAGCACCATCACTGGCAGAACAAAACTGTGAGATCCAACCCAATATATGGAATCAGAAAGAACTGAAAATATAAATTTATCCATAGGTCAAGAGCACAATTATGCAGATGGTTTCTTGGGAGCCAACTCTAGTTTCCAACATGGTTTCATGTAAATGTGACATAGAATGGATGAAAAAACACAGGCCACCTTTATGAAAAAACACAGGCCGCCTTTATGAAAAAACACAGGCCACCTTTATGGGTTATAAAAGTCTACATGTGATAACAAAGACTACATGGACAGGTATAATATAACCTGAAAGCAACTTATCTCATGATAAATGCATGGTGGTAATCAAAATAGAAAATCGATCTTCTCAATTAAAAAAGGAAATGTTTTGTGATCCATCCAGGATTCTTCTTGTGAATGGCAGGATTCTCAAAAGCTAATACCCATGATAAAGCAGAACGCCTAGGAACAAATACAGTGTACTACTGAATATCACTTGAATGAAGAGGGGAGGGCAACAGGATGCTGGACTAGACCTAGTGGAATTTATGTAATCCCCCCCCTTTTTGCAAACTTTGCAAACTTTTTCCCATTGCCCAGATGAGTGGAAGGAGGAAAGACCAGCAGGGGGAGAGGAGGTCTTTCACCAAAAGGCCTTTGTGACGTAACCTCATTTCAGAGCCAACATTGGTTCATTCCGCACAGCAGAAATAAGACACCCTGAGGATGAAAAAAAAGGTGTCTTGGGGAGGAGCTCCACACAGCTTTTCCCCCAACACAACCTCAAGACTCCGTATTTCTGCTCAAGGTGCCTTTTTTGTAGAACACTTTAAAAGGTACCTTTTTTCTGTAAGCCACCTGCAAGATGTCTTCTGCCTGGCTGTGTGGAAAGCAGAGCCCTGGAGGCATCTTATGTTTTTCACCCGATTATTTTGCTCTCTGGTCAGTTTCACCCTCAGCTAGTGCCTGACATTTTATGCCCTGCTGAGGGGATTTTCCATGCCACCATTTGCTGAAGGTTGCCCCAGGACATTTTCTGGGAAAAAACAAAAATCTGTCGGTCCTCAGAGGGCAGATCTACCCAATACTTTTCAATGGGAAGTACACAAGTCTCTTGAGAGGCTAAGATTCTCAAATTTGTGTCTGCAAATCTTCTCAGACAACATACCAAAAGTAAAAAAAAATAGCAAAAAAACTATATATTGCCAGAATTGGCAGGATGGGCTGTGTACTGTTCAGGATGAAAAGGCACCCAGGATCGGAGCCTGCAGAGCAAATGTCCTGGGGCAACCTTCAGCAAATGGCAGCAGGGAGAATCTTTTCAGCAGCACAAAAAATGTCAAATGCAAGCTGAGGGTGAAACTGACCAGAGAGCAAAACAGCTGAGCAGGAAACGGCCTCTTTCCCCCTCTGATGCCTTTGTTGTCTGGAAAGCATATCAACAGCTGCCTCTTTTTAAGATGTTCACCAGACAACTTCTTTTGAGTGTGCAGAATGAAAAGAAGCAGCCACCTCTTTTGAGATGTCTTACCAATATCTAATTTGGGCAGTGAAGAACAGATGAAGGTAAGCAGATCTAAATGTACATATCTAGTAGTGGCAGCAAATGGCCTGTTTAGTATTAACTCCTCTGCTGGGAGGATTAGTGGCTGGAATGTGAATCTTTTTGCTGGAACTGCTTGACACTGTCTCTCTCAATGAGGCCACATCTGCTGGATACTTAAATCTAGAAGTCATGAATAGATCTTTCCATAAACCTAAGAAAAGTCCCAGGTATATAGAAAAATATGGAATAACCAATGCATTGGAGGTCTAAAACCCTCTGAAATTATATAAGCAGCACATGTTTATTAAAAGAGATGAATGCTGTCAATCAGTAGTTATTGCTAGACAACCACAACACTATTGCCAGCTTTCAAGCCTTGGTTTCTGTCAGTAAAAAGTTGGGGCAGGGCCTTTTCCAGGGATGTTTTGATCTTTGAGGGAAGATTAATCAGTGTCAAGCCCATTAGTAATCACCAGGAAACTTGCTACAATGTTACTTGAATGGCTGCTTGTTGCGTGCGGAGGTGCGGAGACTCGTTGCATTAATAAGATAACAATATATTTGTTGGAAATTAAATGGGCCGCAGCCCTATTTATTTAACAGTATAACAACCTTGAAGCTGGGCGAGCATAACAGAGCACATCCTGGCCCCCAGGCAGTGAACCGCTGAACCTCGTTATAGGGCAGCCCCAGCTGATCCCTTAGGCCCTTCGGACAGAACCCCTGTCCGGCACGTCCCCCAAGGGACTGGAACAGGAAGTTACTAGGTGCCACATGGATGAAAACCCAATTTGTGACACCCCTTCCTGTCGGGCAGCGAGCTCTCGGCGTGACCCCAAGGCTTGCCCTCACGAGCTCTATCACCACCTCAGACCTCATATGGAGGCCCCCGATGTGGGAAGGTCTGGCATGCAAGCTACTGCCTTCCCAAATAGGATGTGCTCTTATGCCCAAACCACCCAGTGAACTGTGACAAAAGTATAATACCATTGAACATAACCAAAACCGTTCTAGAGGGAGGGAAGGGAGGGGCTTCGGAGTTCCTGGGCCTTGAAAGAGGCTGATCCCGGCTGGCTCAGCCCCCTTTACGGACTGCCTGGCCCCTGTCATGTGCCGGTACCCGGCCATGTGACAGATATTGGGCCAGCCGGCAGGGAGGAGGCATTCCACTCCTTCCTCCCCCGCTGCAACAGCGCTGCCAGGGCTGAAGCCCGGGGCGCATTTTACTATTCAACAGCAACCACTCCATGAAAGCAAATGTGGTGTAGAGGTTAGCATTTCACACTGGGGTCTGAAAATACCAGGTTTGAATTCCCACTATACTTTTGAAGCTGACTGGGTCAGCTTGAGCCAATGAACACATTCTTAACTCACAGAGAATTTAACACATTCTATCTCACAGAGTTGTTGTGAGTGGGGAAAAAAGAGGTGAGGACAACGATGTGAGCTGATTTGTGCTTGCATATTGCTGAACCCGACCCGTTCTTAGAACAAAGCTAACATAATCCAGTTTCTATCATTTGACTATTTGTGCTCACAGCCAACTGCTTATAAGAAAGAATAGCTGTTTTCCAAACTAAGTTAGGCATTTAAAAAACAGCAGCAATCAGTTTCCAGAAAGCAGTCTGTGAGACTATCATATTATGCTCTCAGGGTCCTGGATAAGACACACATGCAGCAACCTTACTGAAGCCCCATAGTTCATAGTCTGGTCACCCATGCATTCATCTTTGAATTCCCTGAGGGGGGGGGGAAAAGTCAGCTTAATAAACTGTCCATCTCAAATGTTTTCAAGGATTGGCCGCATTCATTTGGAGAAAGGAAGCCCTCCATTTTTTTTAAACAAGCAAACAATGGGTGATTATTTCCAGGTGGTAAAATGACCTTGAGTAATTTCTAGCTAACAGTTTTAACAGAGTTCTACAACCATATGATTATTAATACTTTTAAATGAGGTAATGTGGAAAATAATGGCAGTTATTTCACCGCACTGCCCCCAAACTAAGAGGTTCAATTCTTAAAATAGTTTGATGGCACCCTAACTGAATAAACAGACTGAGATTAGAAGGCACTTATGAAATGCAGAATTTGTGAAGCACAAAAGCTCAGCATAGCTTTCAGACGTACACAAACGATGCATGGCAGTCTTTTCCAGAATTTCAGCATGCTCCTTGTCATCCACTATTGTATGAAATCGTTTTCTCCTTCCTTTGTAAGGATAAGTTGAGATATGAAATTATGTTGTGGCATTTCTTTTCATTATTTGCTCAGAGTATGAGGGGAAAGGCCAATTTAAAAAAATAACACTTTCCATTCTGCCTCAGATGTTTACCAGCTTTTGAGGCCTCCACACAGAGTTAATTTACTATGCAATTTAACCTCCTAGGATGAAGAGAATTATGTGTAAGGGACAATTAAACTCCTACCTTTTAATTTATAAAGGTAAAATGTCAATAGAAAGTTTAAATATAAACCACCTTTTTTCTGTTTCCCCTAAAAAATGAAAGTATTGATAATCATGGATAGAAATTAAAAAAAAAATTCTCAGAAGACCTTATCTGCGTATACACCAAAACTAATGAGGGTATCTGTTGAAGCCATTAAAGTGTGCTTATAGGAGTCAATGAGTAGCTTGCCCTGTATTAAACCCTTGAATATACTGTACATAAATTTTATGTTGATTGTAGTAATGCACTGCTGACCCAGCAGCACCGTGGTAGAACGTTGGGACGCCAACGGACCTACGGCCTTCTGGTCGCACCGCACCCCCACTCCTCATCCCCCTATGAGTCACGGGTCATGAACTATCTGGCTCAATCACCGGGCGCAGGGACAATGGTCTTGCCCCCAGGTGAGGATTAGGCTCAGACGCTTACGCTCCTCTCCGCACGTAGCCAGGTGAGATCATGCATCACATGATGATCTCCCGACCTCCCGCCTCCCGCTCTCCCGGAACTCCCCCCGGTCCTCCCTCCTACACGCCCCCGATAGAATAACAATAAAAGGTGCCAGGAACCAGCACGCGGGAGACTCGCTAGGAACACGGACCTCCGGGCTCCCGCTGCTGGCGATCTCCACCAGATGTTATCTCCGCGTCTCGTCTCGTTCTTACGCTGACCACGTGGGTCGACTACAGTTGATTCCTACCATTTTGGAGCCAGTTTTGTTTAAAGATTACCCAAAATTATATTTTCTGTTTAAAAACTGTGACAAGCCTTTTTTTTTCGACTGAGGGGACACACACAAGTTCCTGTGATTTTGGGGATCTAGGTTTGTTTTGAACTATAAACGTCTTCCTCAGTTATAAAATGTTCTACAGGTGGTAAGTGTATAGGCTTTGGGTTGGCTGCTGTGAGGTAAGTTTTGTGGTGCTCAAGAAGATTACTAAGATCACAGAGGCATGATTAGTATATGAACAACTAAGAAAATTTATTTATTTACAGGTTGGTTCAAAGGAACACAACACAGGGCTCGAGGTAGACAAAGGTGAAACCTAGCTGAGGCCCATAAATTTAAACTACTATGGCTTTACAGAGTAGATAACATTTTCTTTGATGCTTTCAGGCACTAACAGGCTTTTGTTGACTAGCCACTAGGCTGGATCCACTCTTCACTGTGCATTGGGCATCTAGTGGGCATCCTCATATTTCTCTGCTTACTCATGAGGAGACAGCCCCACAGTACAATTTGTCTGCTGAACTCTGCCAGCTCTCAGCTTCTGTTTCTCTTAACTTTGCCCATCAAATCAGCATTAAAGGCACAGATCTCTCCCCCTACCCTTTCCACCCACCCACCAACCCACACAAACACACTTTTCCTGCCACTGCTACTGCAGCAGGAAAAAAGAGAAGCTTGTTTTAAAAGAAAAGCTGGTTTAAAATAAAGTTTTTAAAAGCCCTTGCAATCACCAGGGAGGGTGAAAGCAAAGTGGGAGAAGCGGGGTGGAGCCAAGAAAGACCCTGCTTGTATTATTCTTGGAAAAGCCCTCTCTGTTATTATTATATCGAGATATCAACATATTGATATAAACATTTAAAGGTGCCGGATAAAAGAGGGGGAAAGCATGAATGGAAGATAAAACTAGTTAGGCTGGCTATGGGAAACTTTCATCAGATGGCTAGCTGCATGGAGGATCTCTGCAGCAACACAAAATGGTGGACGGAAGAAGCAAAAACAAAAGTGAGAGCACTTTAAATGTTGAATGGGAAAAATAAAAGATTCCCCACTTTCTGCACAGTAAGCAGGGACCATTTTGACAACAACTTGGGGAAAAAGAAATACAACACTTTTTTCCCCAACGTTTGTGGGGAAACACTGTGTGGAATTCCAATCCAAAGCACTTTTAAAAAAATGTCCTGAAGATATTTTATTTGTGTTGTGCAGAATGAACCCATGTCTCTCCATGAGTAGTATACCTACACAATACATTTAAAATCACTGATACCATACAAAAGAGATCAATATGGTCACTGTTATCAATAAATTGATATTTTAAAATGTCAACCATAGAAAGTTTATCATTTTGCTGCAATGTAGCAAATATAATGAATACATTTCTTATTTTTTTACTTGAAAAGTATAATTACTTTCACCAATTAAACGGCATAAAGAATAAGTTCTGAAACCAATTCTCCCTTAAACAAATCTGCAGTGGCAGCATTCAGAAAGGCATCAACTATGTAAAGAAGAGCACCACAACATGTCCCATCCATCTCCTTGGAGATTAATCTGAGCATCACAGATCTACTGTAATTAAACCGATATCACTGTGTTCTTTCACTGTTACCAAGCAAATCACAGCATTTCAAACTGAGAATTTTGGTAGCTGTAAAAGATTTTTTAAAGCAGGCTTTTTTGTGCAGACAGCATATCAATATTCTTATGATAACCATTTCTAATAAAATGTGCTCCTGCTGCGATCTGCCTAATCTGCTCATCAGTATCTTATCATATCATCACCTTACACAGCATTAGTATCAGAATCTGTAGTAGGAAATGAGTTTGTTGGGGAATGATTAGCAAAACATACATATTAGCTCAAAAAGCAAATTATGTGCATGTGGTCACTGAGATGTGCCTAAGGCATTCACAGATGTGATTTTGGCTGCACGTGAAGTGGAGTTGACCGGAGTCTTTGGAAACTTGACAAATCAGTAGTAACACTTCCAAGATCTGCTAAGCAATGTCCTATTGGAACACTTAACAGCACAGTCCTAAAGGGAGGGCGAAGGTGCTCTGGGAGTAGATTGAGTCTTATGCAGGCATATCTCTGGGCCAAACCAGACAGGAAAGGTGCCTTTGAGTCCCCACCCCGGGAATGTACCACAGTTTCAGAGCGTGAATTCTCTCTTGGGAACTCCTTTAAACACTGTTGCAGAGGTCCAGTTCTAACTGGGACCACAGCAGCATGCGGGGAGGAGGAGAGCCTTCCTCTCCACTGCACTAGTTGTCAACCCAGAATAGCACTGGGGGTTTCAGCAAATAAGTTCCTCATTTTTGGAAAGAAAATTTTGGAACATCATTTTTGGAAAGAAAAAAATTGCACAGCCATTAGGCAGGATATTCTCTTTCCCCATGCCGTCGTAGTCCAGGCTGCAATCAGGTCCCCACAACACAGTTTAAATTAATTCCTGGATGGGAACTCACTCTATAAAATGGACTTGTATTCTTGGGACAAACTAAAGAATGTCCATCTTGTCTAGTTGGACCTCTGCTTCAAAGGAAGTTTGGGGGATTTAGTTTTGAGTAAGATATATTTCTTTATATGTGCATAGTGAGTCAAAAAAGAAGGGTACTCATTACACTATTGTCCATCTTGTCTCTGAACAGTTAATGCTTGAGCAGAAAAGGCATGTAGGCTATTGGATCCAAAAAATTGCAAACATTTCTCCTCTAATGGAAAAACCAGAAAAACCACATGTTTGGATTCAATCCTACAAAGGTATTAAAGCTCAAGCCAATTGCAACCCATTATGTTTTAATTGTTATAACAGCCAGTTATGTCATAGGAAAATAGATTTATAGCAATAAAATACATTGGAATAGTGGGGAGATCACCCTGTGCTAAATGTTTGAAATGGTAGGATCCTATACAATGGGATTTAAATAAAGAATTAAAACCATGTAACCTGTTACTATTATAGGAAACTGAAATCCAAATGTTGGGGGTGAGCTCTCTTCTTTGGATTATAGTCAGTAGCTTCAATTCCCACGTTCTAAGTTCAGTGGCCTAAATACAGTTTCTAATTCAGCACCCAGTCATTATCCTATTCCCCATAGTTGTGGATTTCACACAAAGCACCAAGAATATATCACTGCAAAAAAAGTGACATCATATAGTTTAGCCTGTGTCTGAAAGGAAGGCTTAGACTGCACTACTGGTGTAGGGGGGATACACTGGGAAATCCTAAGAAGAGTTACACCCTTATAAACCCACTGACTTCAATGGACTTAGAAGGGTATAACTGTACTTAGGATTTCACTGACACTCATATTTTTGTGCATTTTGTTATAATCTAAGACTCTAGATGATTCCACCCAATCTGGGATCAGAAGGTAATGTGATAACTCAACAGATAAAAACCTTGGAAACACAAAAGCCATTGAAAACATCTTTGGTGATACAGGTTGCAGAAGTAGAAATGAAAAGGAAAACAACTGAGAAATTTTTGAAAAGTATTATTTTTAATGTGTCGTTGTGGACTCTAGTTTCCATAGTAATTGCATGTCTCACAGGCTTCCCCACAGTTCATTATATATCCAACAGTGAAGTACTCAAAAATTGAGCAATCCCAGCAGTTTTGCACTGAGCTACATTTCCTTTCCTAGTGTATTATCCTCAGAATATAAGGAGTGTTGCCAGAGGAAACCAGCACTATCGTTTGTTATCTCCATACCTTTTCCTTTTATGATATGGATTGCCCATAAAACAAGGGCATGACAGGGCAAGGTTATGTAAAAAAAAGTCACCTATGTTTCTAGTACAGCCTTTGTCCATAATTTTGTATCTCACCCTAATAGAGTTCCTCAGACAACAAGAATATGGAACCCCTACAGAATCATTTTGAAGTGGGAGGGGATTATTATTTATTTCCAAGAAGAAAGGGCTACAATTTCCAGATGCACTGGCCAGGGGGAGTAAAAACCATCACCTCCAGGCTCCTTTTACTACTTTTGCGGAAAATGTACACAAAGGCACAAAACCTTTTTTTTTCATGGAAATCATTTTTAGGTAGCCAGCTCAAGGTTGACCCTCCATGATCACCTTCTATCCCAGCTGCAGCCAGATGGGCCTGCCAATGGCTTCTGAGTGCCACCACCCAAGCAGATAGGTCTGCCAGTGTCATCTGGGCTCTGCCACCACCGAGTCAACTGACAACAGTAAGTATATCCTCTGTGCGTGCCCAGAAAATGCTTTTTTTTAATTGGCAGATTTAACCCCTCCCTGTTTTCATTTTATACTTTCTTTCAGATCCAGGGTGCCCCCCACCCAAGTCTGCAGATAAACCTGTTGGGGGAAAATGGGCTCACTACCTGTGGATTTAAGTATCTAAAGGCAGGGGGACAGTTGGGAATTAGATATATATATATATGATAAGTGATTGAATATCTATGGCAAACTGGCAAGGAAATGGTCCTCTTGAAATGGATTCAAATATTTTTTACTGGTGAGCACAGGAAGTGACCAGTAATAGTACTGCCACCAAATTCTATCCAACATAAGATGGCAAGGTGAATCTGGTTCTCTTCACAAACATGAAGGAATTCTGGGGAAAAAGAAAACAACGTTTGGATAAGACAAATGATGTTCTGAGTGGGTTTTGCAGACTCCTGACTTGCCAGTGACTTTTGCAAATCCAACCAATTTTGATGGAAATAAACCATGTTTTGTTAAGCAAGAGTTTGCATATTCTTAAGCATTTTCATTTTGCCTGATCTTGGAATTCCTGCAGCCCTGCAGCATTTCACAAGAAGAATTCGAACCACTGTGATAAACTTACTATGCCTACTGACTGAAATGTTTTCTGAAACACACAAGGAATGCAGGAATAGTACAAGAATGATTTTTTCAGGTTGAATTGAGCTTCCAATCTAGAGGTATCCATTGCTAGAATGATAGCAGAGAGGAGTATCACAGGGCAAGAAACAAAATGCTTTGTGGGATTCCTGCTGTGAATGAAGACTTGGATGCAGGGTCTCATTGGTTAACTTCTATCACTACTATTCTATGATTTTATAAAGAGCCAGATAATAGAGAGAATTACACTTAAATATTGGTCACTGGAAAAGAATGGTCTCATATGCAGTTGTTCTCTGTTCATTCACTCCCATTTCTATATCACTTGGAAACGTCTGTCACTTAGTATGGAATATCAATATTGGAGAGCTCAAAATTGTAAAGCTGTAATTTTCATGTGTAAAAACCATGTCCAATTGCCTGGATTTTTTTGTCTATTAATGGAATTTGTGTTCTTCCTCTTCATTCCTGCCGTGCGATCCATTCACTGTATATTTAGTACAAAAATGAACAGTGAAAGCCATGAAGAAGCAAATACTACTGCCACAATCAGACACATATTGCTAGATGTCACCCATCATTAATTTGTGAGGATGAACTGAAATTGAAAAAAGTACAGTAGCTAGAGAAATGATTAGAAATAAATTTACAGCATGATGAAGAGAAAGGCTGGTCAAAGTAGGCTGAGTCCAGAGGTAACTTTGACGTTCACAATATATTGGCTGCTCACAGAAGGCCTATTTCATACCTTATCCTAAAAAGGTGTGCTTTAAAAGTGAAACTAAGTCCAGAGGACTACTTTAGTTACTAAAGTGGTACTGAAAAAGCTGGAAGTCTCTTTCACAAGCAGAAACTTGAGAATTTCTTGAAACCTGTCACATATCCAGAGGCATAGCACCAAGGGGGCGGTGGAGGTGGGGGAAGGGGTGCATGACACACCGGGCACGCGCCCCTGTGGATGTGTTCTTGGGGATGGTGGGGGCATTCCGGGGGCGTTCTGGGAGCGGATGGGGGCTTGGAGGGGCGCAGGGCGCACGCGCGCACCAAGCACAGTTCCCCCATGCGCCATCCCTGCACATATCTATTAGATCATTCCCCAAACCTTACTCCAAAGAATTCCGAGAGTCATGTTTGATTCTTTCTAAAAGTTTCACCAAATTTTTATCGTTTGCCCACTTATTGAATATAAATCTCAGAATAGTCACTAGAGTTCCAAACCTTGAGATGAGATTTCTTCTGGAATTATAACTGATCTCCAGACTACAGAAAGCAGTTCCCCTGCAGAAAATGCAACATCTCTGCTGTGATCAATCCCCTCCCCAAACTCTGTTTTCCTCAGGCATAAACCCTAATCTCTTGGAATTTCCCGAGATATAACTGGCAACCCTAATAGTCACCAATAAATTCACAGACGAGAATTTTGAAGAAAATTTTGGGAGCATTTGCTGTACAGAGCAATCCTGCCATTCTAAAAGGCAAAAACTATGTACGGTGGATAAGATGTCTAACTACTATTCAATATAAACAACTAGAAAGCACTGTAGTCAGATATTTGTTCTTTCCTCTAGGATGCTATTTTATTTTAGCATTAGTGCTTCTCAGAGACAAAGAAAACTACTGCATAAATAATGTATAGTTGCCCTCCCCAACCTTTGTTTCTGTATTCAGGATTTGGTCACCTTGCTTGGACCACAACAATTGGCTCCTCATTCCTTTTAGTCTGACTAATAACAATAACCCAGGACCACAATTCTCATCACTTGGATTCATGCCAAGCATTTTTTACCTCACAACATACATGAAAATGATATCAACTAATGTACTACAAGGCTGTTTTATATTTTCCTCCAGTAACAATAATGCTTAAATATATGTTTGGCTCACTATGATAAATTAATTCACAGATACTGGGGTGATTCAGAATACAGGAATATGTCTCATATGCTTTATCTATTTTAAAGAGCCATTAAACACATAACTCCTCAGGCAAGTCAGTGCATCCAGGCTACAAGTACTACCAGTCCATTTTTTATCAGAACATAATTCTTGAGCTAATAACTGAACATTCATGCATTACATTTTGTATTGAATGGATAAATTCATTGTACAGTGTTTTCACATCCCATTCATGTTAATTAGTATACACATGGATCTTAGGGGGATGAATGTATTCTTTTGGGGGTTTTTTAAGTTGAAAATATAGACAGAAACTGTACATGCACTAATACACTGTATATTCACGTGTAAACATATTACACAACCCACAAAAGCTACTGTAATGTGAAGTATCAATATATCAGACTCTTGACATGGCCAAATCCAGTGATACCTAAATCCAGATATAAGAGCAACAAATAGAAAAGAAAAATCCTTCCACAAATCTAAAGAACACCCCAGGTTGCAGAGTTTTATAGGTTTTAAACTATTACATTTTATTGTGTAAGGGGAAAGGCAGCATACTAATATAATGCAACACAACACAATAACAAAGCAAAACAAAAATACATGTGGGAGTTAAAAACCCCAAACAATAGAAGCAATGCATACAGCTTTAAGATGCTCTCTCAGTGGCCACTGCTAGGCAGTCACAGCATTATTACCAGAATTCAAGCCTGTCAGTAAAAGACAGCAAAATGGCCAGAGGCAGATCCTTTCCACTGCTTTTTTGGCCATTGAGGGAGGACACATTAGAGGCAGCCCTGACATAAGAACATAAGAACTAGCCTGCTGGATCAGACCAGAGTCCATCTAGTCCAGCATTCTGCTACTCGCAGTGGCCCACCAGGTGCCTTTGGGAGCTCACATGCCGGATGTGAAAGCAATGGCCTTCTGCTGCTGCTGCTCCTGAGCACCTGGTCAAGGCATTTGCAATCTGAGATCAAGGAGGATCAAGATTGGTAGCCATAGATCGACTTCTCCTCCATAAATCTGTCCAAGCCCTTTTTAAAGCTATCCAGGTTAGTGGCCATAACCACCTCCTGTGGCAGCATATTCCAAACACGAATCACACGTTGCGTGAAGAAGTGTTTCCTTGTTTTAGTCCTTATTCTTCCCCCCAGCATTTTCAATGAATGCCCCCTGGTTCTAGTATTGTGAGAAAGAGAGAAAAATTTCTCTCTGTCAACATTTTCTACCCCATGCATAATTTTATAGACTTCAATCATATCCCCCCTCAGCCGTCTCCTCTCCAAACTAAAGAGTCCCAAACGCTGCAGCCTCTCCTCATAAGGAAGGTGCTCCAATCCTTCAATCATCCTCGTTGCCCTTCTCTGCACTTTTTCTATCTCTTCGACATCCTTTTTGAGATGTGGCGACCAGAACTGAACACAGTACTCCAAGTGCGGTCGCACCACGGCTTTATATAAGGACCACGATTTTATATCAACCACCAGATGATTTTCTACCATGTAACCGGCATGTTTTACCCAGGACTGGCTGCTTGCCATTGTTTACCAATAGCAAGCACCCCATGCAAGTCAGTGTTGTGTAGTGGTTAGTTTCAGATTAGAGTAGACCCCAGCCCAGGTTCAAATCACCACTTTGCCGTGGAAGCTCATTGGGTAACCTCGGGCTAGTTACAAATGCTCTGCTTAATCTACCAGAGGGTTGATGTGAATATACAATGGTGAACAGGAGAATGATGTAAACTGCTTTGGATCCCCATTGAATAGAAAGGCAAAGTATAAATAAAGTGGGTAAAGAAGTCACATTCCACTGACAGAAATGCCTTCTGTTAGTGGTGGTTTACTGCAGAATCTATGCCACAAGCTGTATCCATATTTCATTGCACATTGCACTATCATTGCATTATAACGATAATTCACAACTGGATCTCCCTGGATGAGCAAGACTGTTAAAGCATCATGATAGCTCCTGAACACTGTTTGTGTCGGGTGAGGGAGGCCAGAGAGGTTCCTCTTGCCTAGCCAGGCTCAGTAGGCAGCTTCAGGAGAACAGCAGCACTCCCTTCCTCTCTTCCTCATACCTACACCCAGTGGTGGAGGGCCAAGGGGACGGGGTGTGTGTGCGCCGTGCACCGGGCACATGCCTGGGGGGTGCAAAATCGCCCCCTGCCCCCTCCCCCTTTCCCCCACGACCTCCCGCGACCCCCCCCCATGGCACACAAACACACACCTGAGGCTGAAAAAAGCGGCCTAGTTACAGTTTAGGGGAAAAACTGCCTGAGGAACTACAGTTCCCAGAAGACCTTGGGGCTCACAAGGTCTCCTGGGAAGTATAGTTCGTCAGGCAGCTTTCTCCCTGAACTGTAAATAGGCTGCGTTTTTCAGCCTCAAAAAGTACTACAAAAAGAAAAGGAACGTAGGGAAGGTGGGGAAGGGGGGCGGGAAAAAACACTCTACGCACCGGGCGCAGTTTGGCCCAGCTACGCCTCTGCCTACACCAACCTTGCTGGGCTCACAGCTTTAGGTGTCAACTTGGCAGTGTAAAGGTGAGGGTGGCTGATGATGGAAGAAAGGAGGACTTCATTGGGGGAAGCTTTTTGGTGCCCATCAAAGTCTGGCACTCTAAAAAATCATCTATCTATTTATTTATTTATTATTTCAATTTTTATACCGCCCTATCCCCGAGGGGCTCCGGGCGGTGCTATGTTTTCCTAGTAGTTGGGTCAGTCCTGAGGGCTGGTAATTGGCTGGGGAAAACATTGAATTAGTGTGTACATTTATCCAAAGGGATACATTATGTGACTGTATTAAACATTAGAAGAATGAGACAATTGCTCCCAGACTACTCTAAATCTTTTCCAGTCTAACTTGCGTTCCACTGCTGTAGAAAACGTGCAAACACTCAATGGGCATTTCGCGTCCTGGGTGGGTTTGCAGCAGTGATTTGATAGAAAAAGGTGTCACTTCTGTAAAACAGCAATTACTGTTATAAGTAATTGCCTCTCCTAAACAGTAAATGTCCTCAATAAGTCAACCACTCTGAGAGATTACAGAGCAAGGCTAATGCTTTTTGTCTGAGAGAGAATTATAGAGCAGTAAGAGGTGCTTCTTTCCCACAGAACAGTTACTAGAGAATATGCCAAGTATAAAATATACTAAGGGACTCTCCTGTGCAAGCACCACGGAAATAAATGAGATTGGAGCAAGAATTATGCTTTTGTTAAGCACCCAGCCATGTCAGTGAACCTTGTGGAAAAAATATTACTGACAGATTGCACCAATACAATATAATTAAATGTGAATTCCATGTTTAACATGGAATTTAAAAAAATATTAAAAGTAAACAACATACCTTTCTAAAAACCACATCACTCCATAATTAATACGAAAGAGAGGCATAAAAATTCACTAATACACTCTTTAACCCAAGTGTCACAGATACAAGATTTTGTTACAAGTTTAAATTGACCTAATTCTACCTTCAGAGGAGAACACGGTGCCATCTCTGTTTATATCAGTAGGCTGAGAGCACAGCTAACTTCAAGCATGATTAACGTACAAGAGATCTTTAAAACGTTTATTATTTTTTGCCATATTATTATTGTATTACACTATTTGCAGATACCAAAGATTCACGAGACATATTTCTAACAAAGTATACTGAATGGTCTGGTCATCAGCACTGTGGAATTTACATCATAGGAAACTCAGGAGATAGTTTAACTTGCCTTTTTTGGTGTCAGTTTAAGGGTAAAACTTAAACACAGTAAATTCAACTCTGCTATTTTTGGGGGAAAAATGCCTTTAAAAAAAATCAACATAACACAATATCTGAACATATGCTATTAATCAACATGTTCCAGTTATCTGAATTTCCTCTGCAGTCCCCTGTCCTGCAGGAACGCATACACATACACACATATTACCCATATAAAATATGAATTGTGGCAACTTTATAAAAATCTATATGGAGGCCTCATAGGGGTTCTATTTGCCCAATTGCTTCTGCTGTCTGCCAGTTCTCAAGTAGGCTGGAAGTAGGCTGGAGGAAGGGAAGTGGAGCAATCAGCATCAACTATGTGATGACATCACTTTCGGTTTATCTGGAAGTTCCAGCATTACACTGGGGGAACACTTCAGCATTTGCAAGAAAAACTCTATAGAAACCATAGAGTCTTTTCTCAAGTATTAGAGTATCCCCCCAGTGCAATATTGGAACTTCCACATAAACCAGCATTACATCATTGCATGGATGATTCCAATTGCTGCTCCCAACTATGACTCCCTAAACCTCCGGCTGGTTACAAGGCAGGACCTGGTAATCCCCATAACCTCACTGACTCTCTTCTTCAAAACTCACCAAGGTCTTGTACAAAACCCAGATTTCTTAAGCAAATCTTTTTGTCAGCCTGTATGAAGACTCATCTTCAACACACAAGTTTTCTTAAGATATTTCTTCTGAGTCTTCCAGTCTACTCCTGACCCTCAATAAAGGTGCTATGAATTTATCAGTGAACTTGTTCTACGGAAGAGTTTGCCTTGTTTGAAACTCATGATCAGGCTGTGAGCTGATAAGGGGCACATTAAGAGTGAATTGAGCAACTTGCACCAATTGTGGAATTGCCTGTCAGTCAGAAGCAGACTCAGAACTGATCTGGGGATCCAGCTGGGAGTCTAATTCTCATCCAACTCACCCCCTTAGTAATATAGCTATGAAGTTATAAAAGGGAAATCCAAGCTACGTAGGGACAGAAGCAGTGCTTCGGACCTATGCATTGCAATAGGGAGGGTGGAAAGAGCTTGGTTCTCTTCCCTCCATCCCAGTGGCATAGCTGCCACAGGAACATCCACGGACAAATGCCCTGGGTGCCCCCATGGGAGTCAAGTGGGAGGGTGGAAAAATCAACCCCACACTTCCAGGAAGGTGGAGGGGTGTGGCTAGGCTTCAATGTGACATGCGCACTCCACCCTGACCAAGGCCTGCCTGGGTGGCGTACACACATCACGCCTAGGCCCAGCCATGTTCCTCCTCCTTCCCAGAAGTGGCTGGGCCTCAGCCCCCCCTTCATGTCCCCCCACTTACTTGTGTTCTGCCAGCTACAAAAAGCAGCCAACTGAAAAACTAACCTGGTGGGAACCTCATTTTCCAGGAGACCATGCAAGCAGGCTGAACTCAGGTGAGAAGGTGTGTGTGTGTGTTGGGGTTGGTGGGGGGCAGGGCCCAGGCATCATTTTGCTTTGGGTGCCATTTTACACACACACATACCCCCACACACCACTGCTCCCTCCAAGCTGGTCCAAGAAAGATACACTTATTTTAATCTCTGCATTTCAGAAGGAAGATAAAGAGCTCATTTCTTTCCTTTTCTCAGCAGCTTGGGGTGGGGAGCTTGGGGTGGGGAGAAGAGAAGGGAAATCAGCTGGACCCCTGATTTCCCTTGCTCCCCAACACACACTAAATTTCCTGTATCTCAGCAAGTCTAGGAGACAGTAAACAGCAGGATTTTAGAAGAACCCAGCTTGCTAATGATCTAGTGGGAGATGGCAACCCACACACACTTTTCTTTATAAAGAGATAAATTTCTCTAGGAGATCAGAAACTGCTTCTCATCTGATCCTTTATCAGCTGGGATTTGGCTTCTGATGACTGCAAGTAGCCTGTTGCTTTGAGTACACCAAAACAGGTCATGAACAGTTGAATAGCCCATAGTTTAGTTGGGTCCCTGATCATCCCTGGTGAATAGGAAGTGACTTCAACCAGCAGGTGTTCTAGCATCCCTTATCTCTTAAGCAACTCGTACTTTTGGTGTATCTTCTGTCTGAAACTCCCTACCACAACATCTGTAAGATGCCACCTCCCTTGCTTTTCTCAAATGCCTCTTCAAAATTCATATTTTCTATAAAACCTACAGTTTAATTCTTCATTCTCCACTGAAATGAACCTAACCTAGGCCCCTTCCGCACACACAAAATAATGCATTTTCAAACCACTTTCACAACTGTTTGCAAGTGGATTTTGCCATTCCACACAGCTTCAAAGAGCACTGAAAGCAGTTTGAAAGTGCATTATTCTGCATGTGCGGAATGAGCCATAGGTACAGATACATTTGCTTTCATTCATCCTTAGTTATCCTGGTTAATGCTAACTTGTTACCATTGAAATTTAGATGATAAACCTGCTGGGGCAGGGAAGAACTTGCCCTTTGTTTACAAAATTCTATAAAACACCATAGATATGGATGATGCAGAGTAAATAATCATTACAATAATCACAACTGTTAATTAAAATAAACAACTATTTTTAAACCCAAACCAGTTGTCTGAATATTTTCTGGTGCTCAGCTGTTTTCACCATAGACCACATAGGAGATATTTTGGTCACGAAAATAAATTTATAGCATGGAATACTTATTTGCTTCCAACATAGCAGCTACCCTACTTGCAATATGAGGACATCCATAATCAAACCTTAAATTTGATCTTCCAAAGTAAATACAAGTTTACATTTTACCTTCAGTCCTGTCTGGTAACTTTCCGCTCTTATTCGTTGTTCCAGCATTTACAGTTTCAGAGGATATGCTTAGCTTGGTGTTGGGGTCGCGTTTGGGTTTTGGCGGTGGTTGCTTGCGAGAACAGCTGCTGCTTTCGTCGTCTGTGCCTCCAACCGAATGAAGTGACTGGGATCTCACAGTGAAGCCACTAGAACAAGGGTGTGGTAGCCTGTCCTGAGGAGCGGGCATCGTCATAAAGCCCATGCGGAAATGTTTGCCCACATAGCCTCCTTCATGTCCTCTCACCACTTCGCCACCTAAGCTGTAAATAAAATAAATACACATGTTTATATATGCATACGTCTCTGACACTGATAGAGTCAAGTGGATGCAAGCAAACCAATTCTGTTGTTAAGTGACTTGCTGCTTAATTATGGAATCACTCTTGACAGCTTTAATATGGTCTTGCATTCAGGGATGCCATAGTGTTTACAAAAAGTACCTTTCAACCATTCATAATATTTGTTTTTCTGCTTCAGGGAAGAAATAATTAGTCTCAGTTTAAGGCATCTTCCACCTGAAAAGCTGTACATTAAAGAACTCCATATGACAAACAAATGATAGTTTCAGTTAAATACTCACACAGTAGCAGCATTCTCCGAGGTTCTGGGAGATCTAGGTTCAAATCCCCATTCTGCCACAGAAGTTGCTGAGTAACCTTAAGACAATCACATACTCTAATCCTAACCTACTTTACAGGAATGTTGTGAGGATACAATAGAGGACGGGAGAAGCAATTTTGAATTCCACTGGAAACAAAGTTGGGGTATAAATAGGATTGCCTGCCTCCTGCAGGGATCAGGGAATTCACATCTCTGTGGCCCCTCTCCCATGCCAATTTGCTAGCTGGTAAGGAACATATTAGCAGCAAAATGAGGCCTAGGCCTTTGTTGTTAGCAGCTCAGCAACATAACTTCCAGAACACAATGGAAGTGATGTTATCACATCACTACTGGGAAGCTCTGATGTTTGGGCAATGTTAGTTGTCTACAGCAATTGTCTGTGAGGGCAACAGCATGGTGGAAGACAGATTGGACTGAGGTATTCTCCAGGAAAACCTGGAGCAGTTCCTCAGTTGCTCTTTCAACCCAGGAATGAAAGATTTGATACTGGATAGTAGTTGGATGGATCACAAGGATCCAGAGAACATAAGAACAAGCCTGCTGGATCAGACCAGAGTTCATCTAGTCCAGCACTCTGCTACTCGCAGTGGCCCACCAGGTGCCTTTGGGAGCTCACATGCAGGATGTGAAAGCAGTGGCCTGCTGCTGCTGCTGCTGCTGCTCCCGAGCACCTGGACTGCTAAGGCATTTGCAATCTCAGATCTGTCCAAGCCCTTTTTAAAGCTGCCCAGGTTAGTGGCCATCACCACCTCCTGTGGCAGCATATTCCAAACACCAATCACACGTTACAGAGATGATCTTTTAAACAGCGCTCTCTCTACTTCTTCCTTCAACCTCGATGGGAAGGCCCTTGAGCTCTGAGACAGACTGATAATGTCTACCAGGGATATACGTTTTAAGGAGGAAATTTTTGAAAAAAGGTTTAGCCTTGTTAGATCCAAATTAAAATTTCTATCAGTTGAATGGAACTTTTCTGCCACTGTTGCCTACTGAGCTCTATGAAATGTTGTTCCTGTTGGATAGAGAACCCTGACAAACGAAGTGAGTGGGGTCTGCTGAAAAGGAGAATTAGTGGAAATTGCCACTTTAATATGGATCCATCCAACCCCTTTCCTCAGTCTTCCCATTCAGCAGTTTGAGATGACGACTGTCAGTGCAGAACCTGTAAATTTTGTGATGTATAGGCCGTGTTCTGCAGACAGATATATTGACAATTATTGATGAAATCATGTTCCTGAAAGAAATGTTATTGTGTTGCAGTAGAAACAAAAGGTTCCTTGTGAAGAGATTTAAAGGATAGGGGGAAAGACACAAAAACACTGGGATTATCCCCTTTAACGTCTTTTTCCAATGTAAAAAATTAGAAATTTGGGGGAGAAATGAAAAAGAAACCATGAAATGCTTTCTCTTTGGAGATTTTATTTAAATGTAGTTATGAAAACATTTAATAGCTACAGGAACTCAAGGTAGATTTAACAACAAGGTTTTACTCAAGCTGAATGTGTGGCATGAAGATTTCTACATAAAATCTTCTGCTTAGGTAATGATAATCCCTGTATTTGGTTGTAGACAACCAATCTTCACAAATATGCTTATTGTTTAATGTGACTTATTTTGTCCACAATTGATCTGCTATCATTTGTAGGACAACAATACATTCTTGAAGGTTTACAATATGTTCAGCATTCAGATTTGCTGCTGGCTCTATTACCGTAATATAAGACTGTTTCTATCCAAATAACAAACTTGCTTTTCTTTCTACAAAATTTTGTTTTTGGATTTTAGCTTTTATTTTCCCTACCACTCTGGTGACAAAACATAAGATACATGTGCTAAGGTACCAGCAGAGTACCGCAGTTTGCAGTACACACACTCTCTCTCTGGCTTTCAAGTATACTTTGCACTTTGCTTGCAGAAAGCTAAGGCATTTATTCCTTTAAAATGCCTTAGTGTTAAGAATGTTCTTCATGCTTAGTTTCAAGATGAAGATATGAAAACACTGCAAATTATGCTCCTGTATTTTAGATCTCGATGTCAAGTATAATTAAGCCTCAGACGAAATTCTTATCATGTTAAGAGTTTGCCCTCTTAGCATTATTGTTTTTTCCCCTACAACTTCAAGATAATACAGATCTTAGACTAATAAACCTGACATATTGCAATCACTAGAGGGCAGTGGTGTCCAGATGCACCAAACCATTATTGAGTCATAGTTGGTGTCAGTTTCTCAAGAATGCTAATTTAAAAAGATCAAAAGTAGAACTCATTAATCGTTCCTCTACAGTCTGACACTTTATACTAAAAAAATCTGTGTCTAATTCAAATGATGAAAGATGCCTCAGTTAATCCTTTAAAATTATTCTGCAAATTAAGTATAATCCTCCACTTTTGCATTGCAAAGAACCGTTATGTCAAATTTTAAAAGAGGATTACCACTGAAATATGGCAAGAATGTTATACAGAGAACAATATTTACTTGTACAGCATTTTGTCCATGAGTATGGCAAACTTTATAAAAAATCGTAAGTATTGTACTTGCAGGGGAGCAATATGGTATAGACACATCTTGTCAAACGTTGGAAGGGAGACCATCCAAAGAAGACTCTTCTTCTGTAGAGGAAGGCCCAGTACAGCTAACCAGTCCAGACTGTGCACAACAAAGCAATTTTTTCACTACCTTATTCAGGAAAGTCAGCTTTGGGTCACTAAAAACCATTACTGTCAGAAGCTGAAGAAGGCAAATACATAGTTATAAAAGATATCTTATGGCTTCTACTCAGACACCGCAGTGTAGTTCGTTTGTTTTAATCACATGTGCTCCATCTCTCAAAATCATCAAACTATTCACTATTATCAAAACGTAACAAAAATGCCACAGGCTGTTTTGGGTCTATCATACATCAAGGATCACCTTTCTCTGTGTGAATTTTGCCAACACTCAGGCACACTCCGCACAGGCCAATAAACACGGGTTTAGAATGAGAAAAAACGGTTTTTGGGGGAGCACTTCACACAGATCCCACCCCTAAAGCGAGTCTGCCCCGTGTTATTTCCCCCCAAAGTGTTTTTTTTAGAATCGCGCTATTCGTAACTCTTTTGAAAAATCCCGTGTTGCAGCCACTTGCAAGTGAATGGCTGGGCAGGAGGTGCTTTATTTGGCTGCACTTTCCTTTTTTAAAAATTCGCTGCTTACATCTGCATAGCCACACAGGTGCAAACAATATTGTGATATTGTGAGACATCAGCATGGCTGTGGGGAGTTCATTTGTCCATGTCTACATAGCTATGCATTGGCAGGAGGTAATTTTAAAAAAATCCACGCGCCTCCATGCAAAGGCACGACAGCAACCCGTATCGTTTCCATGGGCTCCAATTGCTGCCTGCACGGATGCATGCGAACACGAAAACAGGAAAACGGGTTACTTTATCCTGACTGCAACCTGCTATACATTTGCTGTGCAGAAGGGGCCTCAGATCATCTTCTGAGTACAATTTCTGTGCATCCCTTGTATTAAAGGTGTAGTCCCTTGTATTAAAGGTGATATGAGACAACTATAACACCAAAGCTATAGAAGGCCAAGGAGTACCCAACTGGTATCTTCCCTGATAATTTTCTTTCCAACTAACTTTTAATTTGGCTAAATGGGGTGGTAAAAGAGGCAAGGTGGTTTGATCTCATTGGATCTCAGAAGCTAAGCAGGACTGGTGAGGGGATACCATCAAGAAAGATTCTGCAGAGGAAGGTAATGACAAAGCACCTCTCCTTGTTTGCCTAGAAAGTCCCTTGCTAGGGTTGCCATAAGTCAGTTATGTCTTGATAGCACATATATACATATAAATGAGGTGGTTGGTCAGTTGTTCCAGATTGTAATGTATCATACTGACTAGCTGCCAAGTTGCTTCCAGGTTTTGGCAATCCTATGAATGAATGTTCTCCAAAGCATTCTATTGGAGCAAACTTACATAAGACACTGAATAAATAATTGAAACCATTATTTTCTAGATTTTGGTACTTACCATTTATAGTTTTTTAAATCAGAAATCTATGAATTTTACACAATTTTCAATGTTCTGCGCTTTCTATGGCATTAAGTTTTCATGGCGTGACATAAAGACTTGGAACTGACCTTTCTGACTTTAAAAAGTTGATCTTGCCTGATTTGTAGCAGACCACAATTTATGTGTACTTTCTTATAATGGCAAATGAAGACAGCTAGTCAAAGTGATTGTGCAGTTGATCCTAGTCCATTATTTTTGACAGAAAGTAGTCTGAGCTCTTCAGATGATAAGCTCCAGCTCATTTTGAAATTCTATTATCCAAGTTGCAAAAAATGCTGCACAGCTTATTAATATATATGGAAATGCCCATTTGGATTATTTCCCTGTGAGGTTTTCCTTCGGGCATGATCAAGTGCAAACTGCCTACAGGGCAAGGAAAACTACTGGCCAAAGTTGAACACTGAAAAGGATCCTTTTTAAAGATACATTTGTCAAATAGAAAATTGTCCAATTATTTTCCCCAGAAAAATCTTGGTCACTATTCTTGACTACATGCTTTCTTATGTCCTGTTATTCAATATTACTACAAACAATTTCCATAGGTTTCAATCTGGACTGCAGTTAAAAACAGTGTACAAGTTTAGAAACCAATTTTACAGTTTTGGGTAAAATGATGGCTTCTGGATCTATTTATTTTATTCAGTTTGTACTCCACCCTCCCCCAGCTATGCTGAGCTCATAGCAGCTTCCAACCACATGCATTACAGTATAAAATATATAATATATAAACTAAACAATCATTTAAAACCACAAATCCTAATTTCACTTCAACTGATGGCATTTGGATTGCACACCTACTACATGATACTCTCAGGGGTGAGTTGTTTTGCAGCAATGGTAAAGAATGGCCAATAGAAACTCAGAGCAACAAGGTCCTGCAAAGGGTAGAGACAGGGAGGAAAGAGAAGAGGGAAAGGATAAGAAAACAGAGGGAAAAGGAAAGGAGGGAGGAAAGGAAGTGAGGGCAACTGACCTACTTAACCACTGTTGCTTCAACCATATGCCTAGTGGAATATCTCCATTTTGCAGACCCTGTAGAACTTAAGACCCTGTAAATCCCAAAGGCCACAGGTCTCATTAGACAAACAGTTCCAGGCCCTGGTTGAGGGCAATTGGATGGTTTTGGTGCCAGGGACTGTTGCCAGGCTGACCTTTGGAGGCCTGAGGGACCCCTGTTGGAAGACCCCTTTACCCGTCTCTGCTAACCCTTGGGGTGCCTAGCGATGCAATGCCAAAACAGGAAGCCCATTCTTTGTGTTAGATCAGTGTACCCACAAGGGAAAAGGACTATGTCTGGACTTGTTCCTCTCCAAATCAGCCTTTCATAATACCTCTCTCACATCCTTCCTGACCGGATTAAGTGAATACAATGCCCTTATCCTGGAAAGAGTTTCCCATCTCCAGCCCTGGACCACACACCCCTGTGAAGACAATGGATGCATTAATGTGCTTGCCTGCCCAGTATTATCCAGTATTATCCTAACCCAATACTTCTTCCTCTAATGCCTTTAATGACTGCCTCATTTGCATTGCCATTATTCTTTAGCTGTAATTTCATCAGCTACCTTCCCCTTGCATGCACTTCCAAGCTTGGAACCTCAAGCTGATGCCTCAACCTATTAAATCAACAACTCAACCATTATGGTTGATATCTGTCTCTTGTCTTTCCCCAGAAAGGCAGAACTATTTGTCCTGGGAGATTAATGGTCACTCTGCATAACCCTGAGGATCCCTTTTTCCCTGTAAGAAGCTCCCTCACACAACGGCCTGTGTTCAATATCTCTGTACGCCTCTCTGTCTGTCATATTGCTCTACAATTTGTTGTTCTTCCACTCAGTTCTGTTCATTGGACCATTTTGCTCCAAGATTAGGTGACTATAACCCTTACTTTTCCAATTCCCTCTATTCCAGGTCTATCCCCTCACAACTGCTTATATCTTAGAACTGTCTATGTGTTCTGCTGCTTTGATTATTATTTCTGAGGTAATTGTTCATGGGTGACACCATTGTGCACATCAGAAAATCCACAAACTTCTGGGAGGGGTATTCAAGGCTATAATCATATATTTCTGTGAAGTGATTTCCAGATTTTGTGTGTATATATACAAAAACCCAGATGTCTTCAGTTGCTAGGCAACCCAAAACACTACATGAAAATGTTTTTTTAAAAAAGATTAGTAATCAGCTGGGGGAAGAAAAGGAAAAGGGAATGAGCAAGGAGAAGGATTGTTGATTGGGGCAAAGGAGGAGGGAAACCAGGTAACAGGCAGCTTGGAAAAGGTCTGCTGGCAGGAGAGCCAAAAGGGGAGAAGGCAGGGGCAGTTGACAAGCAAGCAATTGGAAAATATGCAAATAGCACTAAAATATGTAATTTTACAGGAAAATGTGGTGCTGGAAAACAAAATGTTGGAGGGGGGGATCAAAATTTTGATTCTGATAAGCACAACTAAAATGGAGAAATTCAGGCCAAAGTAACAGAGAGGAGAAATTCAAACTCATCCTTGTTTCCATTGCCATATTCTATTAACATACCACCATACCCATAAGTTACCCAGCTTAACAGTGTACAAATTTATTTTTATAGAGCAATGGGGAATTACTCAGCTTGGCAAAGTGAAAGGCAGGCTGGGAGGGGATCTTTTTAGACTATGTATACCAGAAATGGCTTGAAGCGTAGCTGCAGAGAATTTACAAAAGAGACGAAATTGTAGTTTAAATATTTTTATATAGGTTTTGGTTGCAAACAATCACACAGTAAGACGTCTAGGCACATACACATAGTTCCTAAGAATATAGATAGGGAGGAAAAGATAGGTGGGATGACAGAATGGGAGTTTGGGGAAGCAGGGGACTTATACGTTACCTAAATCAGCTGATGAAGATCTAGAAGAAGGCAAGGATTTCTATGCCAGTATAGGAACCCAAGCGAAGGACGATATATTGCGTCTCACACCAAATTAACCAAGGGAGGTTCAGGCTAGTAATGAGCCCTTTGGGGGAGGGCGGTTTAGAAATATAACAATAAATAAATAAATAAATAAATTTTTCTGAAACTGCTTGGGATTTCCATGCTGGACTTGTGGGGCTTGAACTAATTAACAGCTCTATCTATTGTTCTACTTCCCGGGACAATGGGGTCAATTGGTCCTAGATTATATCAGTGATACCATGAATGGTTTATGCAGAGATGCCTCCTAAAGTCTCTGCCTTAAGTATTCAGATTTAGCAGAGGCTTGAGTGATTTAGGAAGGGATTTTGTTGTTAGGGAGATCATATCTGAAAGGTGGGAGAAATGCAAGAAAGAAGCAATTGTTTAGGAAATGTTTTCTCAAGAGCATAGTGGCTTCCAAGAGCAGCTTAGCGAGGTGTGGTGTTCAGGAGATGTGCAGATTCCATTATGCCAATGAAGTACTCTGGTAGGGTGAGATAATCCAAGATGCATGTCCTTGTTATGAGACGTCCAGATAGTATTGCCTGGAGTAACTCATAGATTAAATCTCTGCAAACAGACTGTTTTGCCTTAGGCTTGTTTTTGGCTGGGACAGTCTGCTATCCACCCATACAAACATGGAAACTGGAATTTTGCAGCACACAGTATGAGAAATAATATGAACTTCAATATTTTATAAGGCAGGGGATGAAGGCCAGGGTTACACATAGCTGAAGATTGTTTATTTATTTATTTATTACTTAAACTTTTAAACCGCCCCATCCCCGAAAGGCTCTGGGCGGTGTACAACACAAAAATATAAATACAGTTAAATAAATTACTAAAACCATTTAAAACAGCGATAACAGTGAAAGAGGCGTCCGCCAACCCCAATTTTAAAATTCTCCCCAGGAAAAGAGAGGGGGAGGTGGCGAGCCATGCTGGATGGAAGGCCCAGGTGTAAAATCAGCTAGGGGCCAAACTGGGGGGGGGCACCATTCAGTGGCTGGACCCTCCAAAGGCCCGGCGGAACAACTCCGTTTTACAGGCCCTGCGGAATTCGTTAAGGTCCCGCAGGGCCCGAACAGCCGGAGGAAGGCTGTTCCACCAGGCCGGGGCCAGAGCCGTAAAGGCCCTGGCCCGTGTGGAGGCCAGCCGCATCATTGAGGGGCCAGGGACCACCAATAGATTGGCCTCCGCAGAACGAAGAGGCTGTGCGGGACATGCTGAAGGGTGATGCGGTCCCGAAGGTACGAGGGTCCCAGGCCGCGTAAGGCCTTGAAGGTCAACACCAATACCTTGAAGATGATCCGGAACTCCACCGGGAGCCAATGCAGCTGGCGCAATACAGGCTGAATATGATCGTAAATGGCGCTGCCTGTAAGTAAGCGCGCTGCTGCATGTTGAACCAGCTTTAGTCTCCGGAGCAAACGCAAGGGAAGGCCCGCGTAGAGCGAGTTACAATAGTCTAACCTGGAGGTGACCGTTGCATGGATCACAGTGGCTAGGTCCGCTTGGGAGAGAAAAGGAGCCAGCCGGCGGGCCTGGCGGAGGTCGAAAAAAAGCAACCCGGGTTATATGGGCCACCTGGGCCTCCATTGAAAGAGACGAATCCAGGTGGACCCCCGGGTTGCGCCGCGAGGGGGTCGGTGCCAATATGAGCCCCCCCTCCCACACCGGCGGCTGGAAAGACCCGCTCTCTCCCTCGCGGCCAAGCCAGAGTATCTCCGTCTTAGATGGATTCAGTTTTAACCTGCTCTGCCATAACCAACCAGCAACCGCCTCCAAACAGTGCTGGAGAGCCGCAGGGGCGACAACCGCTCCCCCCCTCCATCAACAGAATGAGCTGCGTGTCATCAGCGTACTGGTGACAAGTCAGCCCAAAACTCCGTACCAGTTGAGCAAGGGGTCGCATGTAGATATTAAATAGCAGCGGGGTTAGTAAAGCCCCCTGGGGTACCCCGCAGTCAAGCGGGCACTTCCGGGAGGCCAAATCCCCGCACCTCACTTGCTGACTTTGACCCCGGAGAAACGAGGCAATCCACTGAAGGACAGTGCCCCGCACCCCGGAGGCGGCCAGGCGGTGGGTCAAAAGGTCGTGATCGACCACATCAAACGCTGCGGTAAGATCTAACAATACCAGCAGCGCCGATCCGCCTCGGTCAAGCTGAATATGGAGTGTATCTGTGACGGCGACGAGAACAGTCTCCATCCCATGCCCAGCACGGAAGCCGGACTGGAAGGGGTCGAAAGCCGATGTGTCATCCAGAAAACCTTGAAGCTGCTCCAACACCACTCTCTCAATTACCTTCCCCAGAAACGAAAGATTCGAAACGGGGCGGTAATTGGCCAGATCCCTAGGATCTAACGATGGTCTTTTTAAGAGTGGGTGGACCACTGCCTCCTTCAACCCATCCGGGAAGACTCCTTGCTCGAGGGAGCCATTGATGATACTCAACAGATGGGGTCGTAGCTCCACCCTGCAAGTTTTTACAAGCCAGGAGGGGCACGGATCCAGAGGACAGGTAGTTGGTCTAACAGCAGCTAAGGTCCTGTCAACAGCAGCTTCAGAGAGCAGGGAAAACTGGGCCAAACAAGGGCCTGAAGATGGCAAGGGAGCCTCCAGTTCACTAATTGTAGCTAACGTGGGGGAAAGATCATGGCGGAGCGACGCGACCTTATCCGCAAAAAAGCTCATAAAAGCCTCACAGCTAATACTCAATTGTGAATTTGAAGACCTCTCTGATAGGGAGGTTAGAGTCCGAATTATACGAAATAATTGTGCCGGGCGAGAGCTAGTGGATGCGAGGGAGGAGGAGAAGAAAGTCCTCTTCGCTTCCTTCGTCGCCATCTCATAGGCTTTCATAAACGTCCTATAAGATGTTCGCGCAGCCTCATCACGAGATTTCCTCCACACTCGCTCTAGGCGTCTAAGCACCCGTTTCATATGGCGCAACTCCTCTGTATACCACGGAGCGCGCCGAGAACGAGGGCGTAGAGGACGCCGGGGGGCAACAGCATCGATGGCATCGGAGAGCCGGAAGTTCAATGTTCAAGAGTAAACATGATTGGTTGTGGCTTTCCCCTTTTACCCCCTTTAAATTCTGCCTTTGCTGCAAGGATTGTATTACTTTTGGAGAGTGATGTTGCTAAATATTGACAGAAACTAAATTAGATCACTTCAAAGCAAGGTGTCGTAATTATGCAAGATATCTTTTTCAAAATCCAAGAAATTTCTCTGAATTAAGATAAACACTGCTGCAGGTTTTAAAAATGCCACGAAACTAGAACATTGCTTAATCAACTTGTTCTAAGAATTTACCTCTACTTACTACTTTTCTCCTCTTTTCTGAGTTTTTCATAGTAATTCACATCTATAACACAATTGCCGTATTAAGGTTTCTTGCCTCCAGTGGTACCATTATTTCAGAAAGTTCATACCCTTTGTGAAAAATTTATTTTCTTATCCTACGTGCCTGTATCTGATATATAAGCAACACTAACATTTTATTTCCCTCCAATTACATCAGTTCCCTCACTACCAACATTCTAGATTTCATTCCAGGTATCATAATGCATAGAGGCATATTTCACTGTTCAGTAACAAATCATACATACATACTAGAACCTTCAAATTGCTTTTTGTTTCAAAACGGAGTTTCACCATTTATGGTTGTTTTCCCAAGACTTTTTAAAGACACAAAACAAGTCGAGTCACACTAGTGTGGGATCCCCAGCCTGGTGCACCATGGAGCCCACAAATATTTTTCTTGGTATTTGGAGAAAGTGAGTCTGACCAGATGGGACTTTTTCCCCAGTAGAAAGATGTGGCTGGCTACACAATGAAGATTTGATTGGTTATGCAGAATAAAATAACATAGTTTCAGTGGAAGCTGGCACCACAGTGTTGTTTTATTACCTCTCTTTCCCGGTGTATTTTATAATTATCCCTCTTCTCCCCTGCGCTTCGGCTTCTTGTGTGCAATTGGCTCCACCTCCATCATTTTTGAGTTGTGTCCACCACCCTGTGCCAGAATTCCAAATATTCCAAATTCCAAATCCTCAGGCTCAAAAAAGCTGGGGAAACCTACTCAATGCCTACACAAATCATCAGATACACTGTCTGAGTACTGCATGTACAGCATGATAAAACACACACACATACAACTTAGGAAAAAGGGCCAGCCATGTCTTTCAAGCTGTGATCTTAGCTAGTGCTCAGATAGTCAACTAAAAAAACTTATTAACAAATTTGTATGGTCTGCAGTCATATTCCAAGGTCTAACATACCATTGTGGATGTGTACGGATAAAAGTTACAATCAGTGGATATTCCATGGTGTAAAGTTTTGTCTAAGAAAAGTGAAGGATGTCTGAGATAGTGAACCATAATATTCTATCACATGGGCTCAACCCCATCATATGGACCCAACTCTTGTGCTGCTGGCAGTCTCATCCCTGCACTCCCCTAGCATCTCCTGTGAGTGTCTTCACCTGCCCCAATAAGTCTTATCTGTCTGTGGCCCCAATCTCTGTATTTATATATCTGCAGAAGAGGTTATGTTGAGAATTAGATATGCTGATTTTAAAAATATGGAGGTATGCTTAACTAGTGCACCTTCCTTTTCTCTGTAGCCCCTCTCCTAGTAGGCCAGAGACTAGATATAAATGGTGGTTTTAATCTACACTAGTTAGCATTCACACTTGCAAAAACAGATGTCACAATCCACTCTGTAAAACCAACTGGCAACTTTGCAACAATCTGGAACTTGCTAGTGGATTTTATCCCATGTTTAGAACAGTTTAACCACTTGTGAATGCTTATGCCTTAATTACTGCATTCTTTCTCTACCCCCCACCCTTTATCTAATCTTCTGAGGATAAAGGACTGAAGTGCCTTTGAAATTTCTATTTCCCTGAAGAATAAATAGAATAAATTATGGAGAACACACACACAATATTTTTTATTCTATATCTAAGATTAGCATAAATTGTATTAGTAAATGGTAACTTGCCTAAAAATCAAGGCTGCACTATTTTTATCCACTCAAACAAGATTTCCTCAGCCCATGAAGAAATCTAATAATGGAAGAAGGAAGGAAAAATAAAGAAGCTTCATCCCTTCCTGACAGTTGTGCTTATACTAATATCACAAAATAGAATGACCTATATCTTTTATCGACATAGGCACATGTGCAGACCATGAAACTGTCCTTGAAGACAATTCCAAAGCTATGGTTAGTACAAAAGGGAGATGATCACCTGCTTGCAGGCATTGCCTGCATTTTCATCCTGTTCTGAATCTGATCATTGGCTTCTTACCTGTTCTATTGTTGATTTAAGGGGCTGATTCTTACTTTTACAGTCCTTCAGGGCCTGGAACAAGGGTTCCCATTTTCCCACTGGGGGCAGGGGATATCCCTTCCCTACCTGCTGTTGCCCACTGTTGCTCAGCTGGACAGAGGGAACAAATGCTGGCAGTAGGAAGAAATGCCTAGGGAAATGGGGTGGGGGACATGATTGGCATGGCTGGCATGAAGACATTGCTTCCAACACATTCCGGAAGTGAAGTAATCATGCCAGATAATGTTATGCCCCGGTGTCTGGAATCTCTACCGGGGACCAATATGTATTGCCAAGGAGCATGGTTCTTTTCCCTAAGAGATGCAAAAACAATGAACATGCAAATGGTGAAGGAATTTTTTTAATTAATGGCCCAATTCATGGGGCGGGGGCCCGAATTGACTTGTGGAGGCAGTGTGGGTCTACACTGATGGATTTGCCCTCCTGGGGCACTTACCCCAGCACAGAGGCAAACATGCTGGAGAGTGGATGCCATAGCCCTCTGGGACTCTCCTGTGCCACAGCTGGCCCTGTGGTGCAGCAGGGGTGTGCCAGAGGCATTCCCAGGGATGCAGACAACATTAGTTGGCTTCCACCTGGGCTTTGCTGCTGAGGACACAATGCCTGGGCTGGACCCTTGGACTTACGGACCAAAAGGATAGTGTAAGTCCATTTAGCTCTATAAAGGACTTTCTGGTGGGTGGGGTTTCTTTTCATTTTAGCTGCTTCCCTGTGCCGCCTCAAAGCCCTCTGGAGGTGGTGGGGTGACATGGAAGTGATGCCATCCCTGGCCACCATGGGCTGTGGATTGGGCTGTAAGTATCTCAAGTAAACTACAGACGAAAACCAGATCTACGAAATAATTAATTGAAGAATGTAATGGGCTTCAGCTGTTGGGAATCTCTGAAGAATGATAGCAGATGGATCCCTGCCGACAGTGGTGGGATTCAAAAATTTTAGTAACAAGTTCCGATGGTGGTGGGATTCAAACAGTGGTGTAGCGCCAATGGGGCTGGGCGGGGCATGATGGGGGCATGGCCAGGCATTCTGGGGGTGGAGCATTCCTGGGTGGGGCTGTGGCAAGGACGCAGGGTGCAAGCGCCCCAGGTGCAGTTCCCCTTCACCCCACCTCTAGATTAAAATAATGACTGTTTAAAGTGTGGTATCGTATGGTAGTGTATTATTTCTTTTTTATATAATTATATTGATTGATTTTAAATAATAACATAAGTAAGGAGAGAAACCAAAAACGGCTTACAATTGTTAACATATTACAAACATATCTAATTGCCTATCTCTCTCAACCCACCCCCAACTAAAACATCCTATATTCAGAGGTGGGATCCAACCAGTTCTCACCACTTCTCTAGAAGCGGTTACTAATTTTTTCTGAGTGACAAGAAGGGGTTACTAAAGCAACCTCCCTGCCCAATAGGGACTGGAGGTGCGTGTGTGCGGCAGCGCCACTGTTTGAATCCCACCATCATTGGAACCTGTTATTAAAAATTTTGGATCCCACCACTGCATATATTGCCTCCCTCCATACCATATTTCCCTCCCTCCCTACTTTCTACTTCCCCTTCAGATTCCTATAACTACTTTATCTATTCCACTTGAAAGAAAACTAACAGAGGGAGAGATCCAAAATCCTTAATCTAAAAGAGTAGTCTAAACTCCTCTCTTTCCAATAAAAATTTCAAGGGAAAAAATGAAAATGAAAAATCTTTACCTATAATACTTTCTCAACCTTTATACCAATGAACAAAAAAATAGAATTACTAAATATTGTATTATTTCATACAGTTCATGCACACATGGGGGGGTGCCATGGGGGGCGATTTTGCATCCCGCACTTGACGAGATTTGTTGTACCCAGGGACAGAGATTACCCCCTTGTCCCTAGTGGAATTAATCATTAATAACCGGTTCTCCGAACTGAGAAAATTTTAGTAACTGGTTCTACTAAATAGATGTGAATAGGCTGCAGCCCACCTCTGCCTATGGAACCAGCCAACTGCACAGCAATAATCTGCAGTTTCCAACTGAGCTGAGGTTCCAATCTCAGGGCTATTCCCAAGGCTTTATATACTGTCCGCAGATTCATGATTTCACTTGTTCTTATAATAATGCATAACTGATGTTCATTAACTCTGGCCCTCTAGTGTTAATGTATTGACACATTGCTAATATAATGTTACTGTGCTGATATGTTGATTTATTGTTGCTGTATTGTTAATGTATTGATATATTGCTAATGTATTGAATTGTTAATGTATTGATATATTGCTGCTGTTATTGTACTGGCTAACGCTAGGTTTGATGTGTTAAGTCGCCATCTGAAACTGTTTTATTTTACAGTTTTATGTATGTTATTTTACTAGTTTGTATTCTATTTAATGTATACTGTTATATTATGTTGTTCACCGCTCTGAGCCCTATGGGGATGGGCGGACTATAAATATAAAAATAATGATGGCAATGATGATGATGATGATGATGATGATGATGATGATGATGATGATGATGATCTTGATATGAGTGTTCCATCCTTCACTCTCCCAAGATCAACTGATTACACTGGTATGTAGCAAATGTCTTATATAGATAATTGTACTATCTTCCCATAACCCCGTTCATCATGAGCATAAATTTAAAAATATAAACAGAAGAGGGGGAATCACAGAAAATTGCAGGAAGATCTCATTTTACCTTCTCCCCTATTTCCTCTTCCTCTCCTGAAGCTTCCACAGCTTCTCTTTTTCTACTTTCTCCTCTCCTTCTTCCTCACTAGCCAACCAGCGTTTATTTACATACATCTTCAGCTCTCCCCCTTGGAGCCTCTCTTTGGGAAACCTGCAGCCCAGTTACATGATGCCAGTCCCCAGGCTGGGCCCAGTTGCTCAGTACAGCTTCACTGGGTCTAATTGTGTGGCGCTTGCCAAGCTGGGCTCTGTTGCATGGTAGGGACTTCTGTGAGATACCTCAGTTTCACCAATATCCCTCTCCCCATACTATTTCCTCTTTCCTTCCTCCTGGAAGGTAAATATTCTCATCTTTCCTCAATTCTCTCTCTCTTTCCCACCATCAAGCAATCTATCTTTTATATGCCAAATTTAGCTAAATTTATATACTTTGTTTATACCATGAGTTTCCCTGCAATTTTAATCTAGAAAAGCTTACATAATTTTATTCTCCATGTTATGCTCACAATAACACTGTGAAATAGTTTAGGTTGGGAGTCACTTACCCAAATTCACCTAGTGGGCTTTCATGAAAGAATATGAAAGATTCACACCTGAGTCTCTTGACCCGATATGAGCCCACTTGAATACACTCTCCATCTTAAACAAGACCACATGATTTTTCAGTTGTCATAGCACAAGTTCCTTGGAGCAAGTTGCCAGAGCAAGAAAGTCCAGAAGGAATTTTCCTTATCAGAATTCCTGAAGACTTAAAAATAGTCCTGTTTATGCAGGACTCTATCTGATATTATGTGATTTATGGTATCTTACTAAAAGTACTTGAATGTTTAGAATTGTTTAATAGGTTATCAATATATTTATGATTGTATTGTCAAAGGCTTTCACGGCTGGAATCAACTGGCTGTTACGGGTTTTCCAAGCTGTTGGTCATGATCTGGTGGTTTAAGTTCCTAATATTTCACCTGCCTCTATGGCCAACCAACAAACTTCAGCCACATAGCCCAAAAAACTCACAACAACCATACTTATAACTGTTTTGTAGCAGGGTAAGAAGATTGTGTGCCATTAGAGTGGAATCTTGGCTGAGCTTTCATTCTTCTGTTATACGTGGGAAGAGCATTATGTAAATAGATAAATACTGTTACACCATCTCAGAAATGTTTCTGAGGTCCCAGGTTTACATTTATCATGCTCAGAATTTACTCAGGAGCTAATTCAACACATAGAACATAAATGTGATGTCTATTTTTTTTAAATCTCCAAATTTGCAAAGTACACATTTTCATATAAGCCCCATAATAAGTCTGTGTGGCTCCAGCACATGATTTAACATCTACAACATAATAATTCAAGTCTGAAAATACAAATAGGTTGTTCCACCTAATATTTCTGGACTGGCAAAAACTCAACTTGACAACGCTGGAAATTATTCATTTCCCCTCTTCTCCCCGACTCCAGAAGCAATGATACGTTTTAATCTCGCACCCAGTGGGATACCGACAGTCTATAATCTAGCATTTCCAATACACATTGGCCCAGAATACCACAATATTTCTCACATAACAGCCAGGTTTCCAGTTTCTACAAAATCAGTGCAACTTCTGGAAGCGGGTCATATTTTTCACTGGTCCACATAGTCTGATTCATGCATAATACGAAGCACCAAGAAATCTTCCATAAGGGGGTTGAGAATGTAGTCTCTAATATCTACTGCCTACTCACTCTCTGTGGCTGATTTCAATGGGGTAAAGTAACTCCATCAAATATTGTACATCAGTACTGGCAGCTTTTAGCCTTGCTATTCATCCAAGCTGAAAAGGCTGCAGGGGCTTGTTCACCAACATTCAAATTTTCTTTTGAACAGCTCACTGGAGTTCTATTTATGGAACATCTTTATTCATAACAAAAATGATAGTAATTGCTACAATGGAATATTAAATACTTTATGCGTGAACCTGAAACCAGAGAATATCTTTCTTGATGGATGGAAGTAATTCAACCAGGGCTGTTAGACAGCTGCAATGAACTAATAGTCTATTTTGAAAGTAACAAATAGAAATAAAGAGGTAGTTTTAAAATGAAATGGAAATGAGGGAAAAGATTGAACTGGTAGATGGCCAGACGAAGGCAGTGATCAGAATTCAAGACTCTCACTCTGCCTTGAAATTGATTCAGTGGCCTTGGGCCACTCACTTTTTCCCAACCTAACTTACTTTGCAGGACTGTTGTTGGGATAAAGGGGGAATAACATCAGATATTGTCTGAGCTCCTTAGAGAAACAGTGGAATAAAAATGTAATACAGTGGTAGAATTTTCTATGTGACATGAATCAGGCCATGCCCATGACACGCAACTTCTTTCTACGATGCAGAAGGGCAATCTTTTAAAATGCTATTGAAATTAATTTGCCATTGAGCTTGTATAATTATCTCTGGATTATACTATGCCCAAATAGAGTATAGTCAGATTTAATACAACACAGCTCTAATCTACAGGATCCAGGCAGGTCTTGCCATTTAACTTACAGGGACATTTCCATGTGGGAGGGGGCCAGGCAACTGTGCTTTGGCTCAGATTTGCCTTCATCAGTGATAACTGACATTGGCCCACTATGCATGGAGCACTTTCTTTGGGCCTCTTTGCTCCACAGTGGGGTCATGGGGGGGGGGTCTCCTCACATTTTTCTGTTTACATGTGAGGAAGCAGCCCACAGCCTGCATCACAGTTTGTCTGTCTGCCTCTCCTTCTCCCAGTTCTCTTAACTTAGCCCATCAACAGCCTTAAAGGCACAGAGCTCATCACACCAGGAAGTCCAAGTACTAAAGTTGATATTCGCTCCTCCTCCCTTCCCTTCCCCTGCCACACTCTCTGGCTTGTTTTAAAATAAAGGCTTGTCTGCTAGCATGTGGGGTTGGATTTCACCCCCTTCCTTTTATTTTTGTAATTTTCAGAAACCCTGATTGTGGGGGGGGGGGGTGCTCTGGCCATCATCCCTTTTCCCTGGGCATCTCTGCCACTCCACAGAGTGCTGCCCATCCTGCTGGGGAAGAAGAAGCCCACCTGTCCAGAGAGGGCTATCAGCTGGTGCAGGAGAATGGAGCATAGGGGCTGATGTCCAATGCACTGTCCATCAAGCTGGCCACTGGAACACAGGCTCTCAGGCTACTGTGGGAAGGGAGAGAAAAGGAATGAGGGGAAGGAAGCAGTTGCCAATGGGTAGGTGTATGCACGGGAAGCTGGGGAAGGGGTGAGTGTGCATAGGATACCAGTTCTCTGCTTCTATAATATCAATAGGGAGCCTTTAGAGAAGCAGGAAGGAGCCAGTAACATGGGAAATGAGGGGGAAGGCATGCAAAACAGGGCGAGGAAGTGGGAAGGCTGGCTGTGGACAGAGGGAAGAGGTTCAGGGTAAAGCTGTGTTCACTGTGCAAATATGTCCCACTCTGAAAGTGAAGCAAAATTAAAATTGTTCTACAAGTGGTTTTGCTTGCCATGAAGGGAGGGCAAAGTGAAAGCAGGGCTAGAGAAAATATGTCTGCACAAGAAATTTTGCAGAAGTGGACATTCGCCTCCATCTCACAGCAAACATAATGTGTGTAATTGGCCAAAAGCTCACCTCACACACCTCTGCTAGTTTGCATGCAAAAGCAATGGATTAAGAAATGATTATTTCTCATTCTAGGTGTTGCTGAGCTGTGAGGAACTGCACATCTTGGCTTGTTTCAGAGCCATTTCATTGCTGCATCCATTCCTGGGAGGCCTTTAAAGGAAATGTTCAAAATGCAAAAATAAAATAATAGTGACTAATAAAGATTCTGAATGACTGTAGATGATTTTTGTGTCACTGTGATGCATTTTGTGAAGGGAGACTTCATTAAGACAGTCAAGCAGAATTTTTGTCCAGTATTCAGTCACTGCTGTCAGGTGGAGACTAGCACCCAGCATCCACTGATACGGTTCATGAAACACTTCTTCTGTCACTCAGAGAAGTCAGATAGGGGTGGTCTGAGTTTTCCAAGTAAGGCAGTCAAAAATGAAAATGCCCCTTTTCCCAATGGTCATTTTCTCTCACGTCAATCACCATACAAATTAATCTCACTGATGATCAGAATATTTGCAATCCAAAAGGAGCAGTATTTTGAGTAGTTTTGCATCTGTTCAGAACAGTATCGAGCATGGAGGCTGGCCAGGCAGCTGCTGCTGGCACACGCTCACAACTGGCTTGCTTGAGCTTCCGTGTACCCTGGAGACATTATGCATAGGTCATACACCATTTTTAACTAGCTGCATTTCAAATGCAAGTGCAGCTTTTGTGCATGTCAATGGTGATAAATAGCTGGCTACATCATAATGTCAGCATAGGTTCAAAATCTACTAGATAAAAGTAGGTTGTGAACAGTGGCATAAGAATGGGCCAGCTATTTGTGATCATTCAGTTTGAAGCACTCAGCATGTGCAACCTTAGGATTGTGAATTAGGAAGGCAAAAGGGACAAAGCTTGGATATTAATCAAACAAGCCACCCAGCTTCTTCCCATCATTACCCTAACAGGCACTAGACCAGGGCTTCACAGCCTTTTTGAATCAATAGGTACCTCTGGAATTCTGAAACAGGGCAATTGGTTCAATGACAAAATGGCGGTCAAAGGATGTGGAGCCATATATTTATTTTATTTTGTTGGATTTACTATGCCGCCCCTCCTCTTTTCAGGCTTGGAGCAGCTTACAACATTCACAGCACAATTTAAAACATTTAAAAGATGACAAAATAATTTACATCTACATTCAACATTCATTACTATCTTCAAGATGGCAAAAATGATAATAGATTCATTGAGAGAGTAATGGTGGACTTGATGGAAAAGGGGGAGGCCAAATGATACTTTAGCCACCTCAATCAAATGCCTGGTGGAACAACTCTGTCATACAGGCCCTGCAAAATTACATAAGATTTTACGGGACCCTGGTATTATTGAACAGAGGGTTCTACCAGGCTGGGGACAGGTCAAAAAAGCCCTGGTCCTGGTTGAGGCTAGCTGGACTTCCTTTGGGCCAGGGACCACCAGCAGATTACTGTTAGCTGAATGAAGCATTCTTTGGGGAATGTCCCAAGAGAGATGGTCCCAGAGGTGCATGGCCCTCAGTCTGTTTAGAGCTTTGTATGTTAGTACCAGAATCTTGAACTTGATCTGGTACTCCACCCAGAGCCAGTGCAGCTGGCGGAGCACTGGTTGGATGTGCCCACCATGGGATCCCTGTAAGAACCCTTGCTGCCATGTTCTGGACCAGCTGGAGCTTTTGGAGCAAGTCCAAGGATAGCTCTGCATAGAGCAAATTGCAGTTGTCTAACCTGGAGGTGACTGTTACATGGATCACTGTCGTCAGATCGGGCTGGGAATGATAAGGTGCCAGCTGATCCACCTGCTGTAGATGGACACTGTCTAGGGCATCAGTCAGCGCTACCCATCCAACCCAGGTCAGTCCAGTGACATGACCTCCATCTTCATTGGATTTAATTTCAGTCAGCTCTCTTTCATCCATCCCACAACAGCCTCCAAACAACTGGCCAGAACTACTGGGGCCGCTCTCGGATAACCCTCCATCAACAAATACAACTGGATATCATCAGGGTACTGATGATAATCCAATCCAAACCTCTGGATCAACCCAGTGAGGGGTCACATTTTTACTCCCAAATAATGCTAAAAAACTATCAGCTAGAAGTGAAATTAGCCCTTTCTTAAGAAGAGGCCTTCCTATATTAAGAAGCCACACAGACAGCTTTGTAAGCCTTTAATTTCTGTACTATATATTCTTGCTTTGATTAGAAGTTTTTAAAAGCACAGAAATTTCTTTCTTGTTTTTGACTTTGCTGCAAATCATTGCTTTTGGCACTCCATACAATTTCTTATTATATATCTGTCACCTCCCATATGTTTCACAAAGTAAAGTTTGAGCTGTCACTTAATGATATTTGCCTCCTATAAGCAGGAATTTCTAATAACAGGCTCCAGCATCTGCATCTCTCTTTTTCCTCCTATTGTGCACTGCTTGACTCTATTGATGTGGCTTATTTTTATTCCCCCACCCCACCCTGGAATAATAGTTAAAGCTCATTCTCTTTGGCTTTGTGCATTTAAATTTGTCTGTGATGCTCATGAATATCAGGTTGCCTGAAATTCCTAATATATGAAGAGCACGCCCTGTTCAGGTCTGAAAAAAAATTATAGCCCAAACAGCTTTCCTAAGTCTTTTTCTCTTGATATGGGTTTTCGTTGACATACGTTGATTGCCTGTCATATTCTGTAAATCAAAGTTTTATATGTGCATACTCTGAAGCTCTGCTTCTATAAAGAAAATCTAATTGTACTTGTAGGCATCTTCTGGAGAAGGATGCATGTTGATAAGCATATGCTACATGAAATTGCCAATTTTACAAATCATAACTCATCTTAATATTTTTTTTCAACACATAAAGCTTTGTAGATACAAGTGGGTGAGAAGAGCCCATTAGGCCTCACACCCCCTCTTTCTAACTGGAGAGAGAAGCAGCATTTTGTTCCTTCCCAAATGTGTTTTCTATGCCACATTTCATTAAACATTGGCCCAAATGTTTCAGCAGGTTTAAGACAAGACTGTCTGGAACCGAAAGTAATAAATTACCTGTCATCATCCTTTTCCAATAGCTCAAGAAAGAGCCTGGACAACATGTCATGAAAAAATCATTACATTTGCTTCTTTGTAATTATTTGTTTTGTGCATTAAAATACAGCCGGGAAGACATTTATGGGCAAAACTGTACAGAATGTGGGGTCATGTGACCAAACTGATTTTTTATTCTAAAAATTAGCTGCTGAGGAGGGTTGATACAGATTGTAACTGTGGCACTGAGGAAAGAAGAGAGAGGGTTGATTCTTCCACTGCCGCCTAGGTGCTATTTTCTTGCCTGGAAGTACTACACACAAGCCATAGGATGTTTTTAGCTCTGATAGGAAAAAGTATGGGCAGATAATTTGGGGATCTATTTTCTGTTCTCTAAATTGCGGCCAGATGTGCAGAGGTTACATGAATAACCACAGACTCAGCTTGGATTGAAATAGGGCCGTAGCCCTTTTTATTTACGTAAACTTGAACTGAAGCTGGGCAATCAAGAGGAGCGCATCTCCTCAGCCAGACAGCTGATCCCGGCTTCACCCCATTCTATTAGGGAGGACAGAGGTCCTGGGCCACTGGGCATCCGCCCCATTCTTCATGGCTTACCTAGCTGGGGTGTTGGGCTCACCTGCAGAGGCCCTATAGAGGCCTTCACCTGCAGAGGCCCTCGCCAAGCCTGCCCCACTTCATGCCTCTTAAGGAGGCCCTCATAGGTGGGGAAGTCCAGCATGCAAGCTCAGTCCTCCACCAAAATGATGTGCTCCTCTGCCAAAACTGCCCCCAAAGGACTGTGACAAAAACTGAAATCCCCATCCCTTCCAGGAGGGCGGGTGGGTCAGTTTGCTTCAAGGCATTGAAAGAGGCCGAAGTCACCGTGTGTTCCCTTATATAGGGAGCTTGCTCCACCCTAATGCCTGCGTGCGTCAGCAAGCCTATTGCAGAGTGGTAAGGTGCTGCTGTTTGGCTACCCAGGAACACGCATGCTCCTCCTCCGGAGCTCTTACCATGTGCCCTGCCCTCTGTTGCAATTATGGGCCTAATTGACTCTAGTGCCGTTATTTACTGTAAGTAGATTTGAACACATGAAGCTGCCACTGAATCAGACGATTGGTCTATCAAAAACAGTATCATCTACTCTGACTGGCAGTGGCTCTCCAGATCTCAGCCAGAGGTCTTTCTCAATACCTATTATCTGAAATCCTTCTTACTGGAGGCAGGCTAAACACATTCTGATTGAGCAGGTCAGATTTCCCTCCTTTTCTCAGTGACTGAGTTGCTTGGTATGGCATGAAGTGATTTGAAACCCTATTGCTCAGCCCTTTGATTCCATAGGAAGTGAAAGAAGCCTGTTATTAAACCTATGGCAAATACCCTTATCAAGGCACCAAAGAATAATGAAGCAAGTTCAATGAACAGCAGTAACATTTCTTTAAAAGATAAGATAGGATAGGCTAACCAGACATCCTGCTTTTGGTGGGACCATCACGCCTTTAAAAAATTTGTCCCGCGTCCCGCGGGTTCTGCAAATTGTCCCGATTTTTGGGAGGCTACCACACTGCCTTCTGGGGCGCAAGGCAGTGTGGCAGCCTCCCGCGCACTTAGCCGCAGGAGCGCCCGGCCTTCTGGGGCTTGCCTTTTGCCGTTCTGTGACAGGCCGCTTCCCCGTCCCCTTCAGGCCGCTTCTCCATCCCGGATCACAAAGGTGACCATCTGGTCACCTTAAGATAGGATAGGAGAAAACTTAAGGGGATGGAAAGTAGGGAAGAGATAAATATATACAACTTCAGTTTAGATTTCAGATTTCAATTAGGTTTTCTAAGGTTCAATTGCTCAGATGGTTTAGAGATATTTACTTCAGATGGTACAGTTTGATGTCCCTGATTTTACTGGCTAATGATCAACACAGACCTTGGGTCCTAACAGGCTGGTACCCTTACACAGGACACACACAGAGAGAGATAGCCTTGACTTTGTTAGCTATCTAACTCAAATGTTTATAATCCCACTATAACTGGTTCAGGAATTATTCTTCTACCTGAGAAATCACTGCTCTTTCCCCTCAACTCTCCTGCTGCACCCAGAAAAAGCCAGCCTTTTCTCCCACCCATTTTACCCCACACTCACCACCAAAGCTGGCCCCAGCACCAGAGCAACAATGCCCTGTGCTCTGCTGCTGCACCCAGCAACCAAAGCTGGCCCCAGCACTAGAGCCTGTGCTCTCCTGCTGTGCCCAGCAACAGCTGGCCCTTTCCCCCACTCACTCTTCCCTGCACCCAACACTGAATCTGGCACCAGCACTAGAGTGGTGGTGACCTGTGCTATCCCGCTGCACCCAGTAGAAGCCAGCCCTTTCCCCGCAATGCTGCTGACCTACTATCTTCCACTGGCACCATCAAATGCTGCCCCCTTTCCCCAATCACCCTTCCCTTCACCCAGAAAAGAAGCCGTTCCCAGTGGCAGACCAACAGCAACCTGGCCCCTCGCTCTGGGCCTGTCAAGAGCTGCCCCTTTCAATCCCTCCATGAACCCCAACACCTGCCTCCCCAGTCTCCCCCCCCCACCATTCCCAGCTCCACAAACCAACCCAGGCCCTTCTGCCTGCCTCCCTGGTCTCTGCACTCTCACCCTGTCCCCACCAACACATCTGTGATACCCGAAGGAACCTCTTGGCCTTAGTGAGTTGCGGGGAGGCAGAAGAACCACCAGGAGAGTGGCACAAGAAGTCAACCAGTTGTTAAAAGATCACACACACACACACGACCCCATTTCATTTTCTCTTTTACTCCTAGTATTCAATAATTGACTTTGATTTTAATATCCCTTACAATGATTTCACACTGGAACCATGTAACCATTCACTACAATGAAGTTGTCACCATTCTGGCGTTAGCAACTATGACAGAGAAACTTATTTGGAATAATAAGCTGGTAAGGAATATTTGGCACTGAATAGTTTTATCTATCTCTTTGTGGGATTTAAAAGTCAGTTTAGAAATTCTTTGTAACAGGAAAAGTAGATTGTAACAGCATACAGAACTGAGAAGTTAAGTTCAAGTGACATATTCCACTTTCAAGGTGGTTCACACAAAACTGTTTAAATCTTTATTTTTCACTGAAAGTGTTCTTCTTGGCAGTCTGTGGTTTGTTTCTTAAATTTGAGGTTCTTTTATACTTTATTAAGCCAACACTTCTTTTATTTTACAGTGGTTTTTTAGTTGTAGGAGTTGGGAACATTAGCACACTTTCCCAGTTTCTCTCTCAAACTGGCCCGGGATAAATCAATTTACAAAAAATATTCCCCATTAAACTCGTAGAAATCACTCTACAATCTTTAGAGCTATATAACTGGTTATAGATCTTGTCCTGATCCAAAACCCAAAATTCCTTTTCAATCCTGAGGAGAATTCTCCACCAGACAATTTCTAACTCACACAGTTGCTTCTAAACTCTGCCTATTAACTTCTCTTTCAGTCAACTGACTGTTCTCAACTGTCAGAGTTCTAAGTTCCACTCTTATAACTATATTCAAACTCCCTGTCAATCAAGGGGTCTGTGACTGGGGCAACTCTTTAGAATGTAGCTATTCATCATAGCAACACAAGAAATTATAGCAGAGAATCCACTTGTTGGTAGACAGTGCTGCTCCTAGGTTTTCTCATTGACACATAGTTGATCATGAATCCATTCCCTCTGTTACTGACACTGACAGAAATATATCATCTATTTCTTTTTTCAATTTGAGCCATTTAGTGCTATTATATCATTACACTAGAAATATCATCTAATGATAGAAATAGAAATGACATCAATATTGCACTAGTATAATAGTGCTAGTTTCCAAAATAAAAAGGTGACTGAAATCAGCAGTTTGGGAATTGTCAATTGGTACTATGCTCTCCAGTACACACTAAAATATATGTTACTTGAGTACATGGCAAAAGAATAACATAAAGACTATCTACACACCACAGAAATGCTACGTCTCTTCTGGACTCCCCTCCTAAAAATCATAACAAATGAATGTCTAGCAAAAAAAACAGAACCACAAAAAAGAAGAGACCAATTAATTGAAGATGAGTTCTGCAACCACCGTTACAGCTGTATGTACAAATTATGATAATCAGATTACATTTTACTAGTGTGGAAGTTCCACAGTGGAACCACTCCAAAATGATCTCAAGACATTCTGTATCCTACACAATGGCACATGATTATGGTGATCTAAATGGTAACACTTACAAACATCCCAGAAACTGAGCAAAGTGACCCAATAGCTTTCATGTTGTATTTGTATTTCTGTGCAAGAAACCATCGTGTGAGATATTATGTGTTAACCTGAGGTCAAATCAAGCAAACTTTCTTTTTATAAATGTGAATTAGCTGGGATGTACCATGTCAAAATACAATTATATGATTCATATGCCAATGTATGATTAATGTTTAATAGGGTAGATTTTTAAGGTGGAAAGGGGATAAGTCCTATTGACTTGGTACTATTCAGTATTGCCTAATTGTGCCTCTCAATATAAATGTCATAAGTACATATTATGCTGAATGAGAAAACAAAGCAGTTGAAGTGAGACAAGATACATGAAGACTGGCAAACAATGGAAGCTCATATGTTGGCAGCTGAACAAAACATCTTTTGAAACACAGGCACCTGTGAAGAGCCAAATATAATATACCAACAAAAAGACTTGTTCAAGTTTTCCTCAATCATAGGTTCTGGGGCTGTAACTTATTGCAAGGGTTTTCTAAGACTCAGGCCTGAATCCTACCACTTCAAAGCCTTCCCCCAGTCTAAAGAGTGTCTCCTCCAGCATAACAGGCTCTTCTACCATTAGCTTTGCTAAACAGAATGGTAGGATGTAGACCACTCTTCTTCTAGATTCTGATCCTGGCTTTTATCCATAGGACTAATTTGCCCTATCTCTAAATTCCAGAAACACTGAAGAGTAACCCAATTTGTTTCCAGAAGTCTTCTGGCTTGCTATTCTGGGAACCTAGACTTCCAGACGTATCTGGAAATTACTTCACTTGACTATCACACACCACCCAGCTGGTATAGCAATAGACCTTAGCAATGAAGAAAAAATACCCATCATCCTTATCTACTTAGAAATTAATTAATTACTGCCAGCAGAAGTCCTCAACAGCAGAAAAATGGTCCGGTGGCAGTCTGAAAGACATGTCTGGCAAAGCTTTTGGAAGTTGGTTAGCCATTCATTTAGCTACCCATTGATTTGACCATCTGGCTATCAGTTGTTTGGCCATCACTATTTTCTTGCCACTCTATGAATACTGAAGTAACGTATTTGAGAAAAGAAAAGTAGGAGGCAATCCAAAGCAGGGAGTTGAACCATAAAAAATGTTTCATGCAGCTCAACAGTATTTTCAGTTCAGTGCTGGTTCAGACATAAACAGTTCTGACATTTTGAACCAATTTAGATAAAATTAATAAATAAAAAAGGATAGTGTCTACTTGTAACATAACTCAAAACAGGCAGGAAAGGGAGTTCAATTTGAAGTGGGAATGGAGAAATAGATTATGACTAGCAGTTTTAACCTGATTATTTTATGAATTGCTTTGTTAGTACTCCATGAGAGATTAAACCTAATTTTTCCACTCTGGCCCTATAAGAGAAGACCTTCCTCTCAAGTGGGGAAGCTTCATCTCCAGTTACAGTGGTATTCCTTCTTATCTTATCTTATCTTATCTTATCTTATCTTATCTTATCTTATCTTATCTTATCTTATCTTATCTTTTTATTTGTTTGTTTGTTTAGACTATTTTTAGCCCACCTTTCTCACTGGGACTCAATGTGAATTACACAGAGTGAGTCAATACAATTGGCAGATGGGACATTCAGTGAACAATGTAACAAGATTAGTGTATTGCCGAAGGCTTTCATGGCTGGATTCAACCGGTTGTGGTGGGTTTTCCAGGCTGTGTGGCTGTGGTCACAAGATCTACCAGATCACAGCCACACAGCCCGGAAAACCCACCACAACCAGTAACAAGACTAGGGTTGTAGAACCTACCAGAAGTTGAAAAACAGAATGGAAGCAAAGCAGAAGTATTAACATAGAACATTAAATGGTGCAAAATTCCATAGTAGGATCCCACTTTCAACAAGCTATATACAGTTGTACAGGCCACAATTCATAATAATTTACCCAAACAACTTTGTGAAATGTTTAGTACAGTGCAATTCTATTGCCTATGTAGTTCCCTCCTTGATCACACAGTATATTTATTGAGCCTGACTTATATTTTGACATGGCAATGTCCGCTTAAGTGACTTTTTCCAAGTCAGTGTTGTTGCCTCACTTGATGAGAGCAAAACTTATACAAGAGCACTACACCAGTCATGCTGACTACCTCATGAAAAAGCCATGTTCTAATTGGGGCTCTGAAAACGTACAAACATACTATTAATTTTTGTCAGAAGTTGCCAGAGCCAAGAGATGTATTGGGTGTACAAGCAGAGTGTAACCAGTATTCTTTCCTCTTTGCAAGTAGAGTCCCATGTGGGGAAACACAGGGATAAATGAATATTAAAGCACCAAATGCCAGGAGTAAAGAGAGGATAAAAACTGTAACACACTTCACAGACAGAAGATGATTTGCAGCACTATGGAAAAACAGAAACAGCAGCCATTTGGTAGACTAATGATGCTAAATATTGACACTGTGCACTAACTGATCCAGAAAGCTACTACAATATTTTTCATTGTTTGAAATTGCAAAGCCATTAAAACCTGCATCCTTGACCCGAAACATTTTTTAATGTACTCCAAGGATAATCACTGGTATGCTGAATTTTATGAGAAGCATCCTCAATTATAATTTTTATTATCAAAATGCGATGTTTCCATACTAAAACAATGCTTTATAACTAAACTAAAACACAGTGCTTTAGAATTAGACTTTGCTGTTGTATGTCTTCATGCTTCCTTTGATGAAGTAAACCTGCATTTTAAGTCATCAGTATTATTTCTGTTTATTACTATTCAGAGCTATTCATTGTTAATAGGAGATCTAGGAACAAAAGAGATTTCAGCATCCTGGTTACCATGATGCTGGGGGAATGATTTACTAGAGACATAAGATTCTGTGCGAGATTTATGGTTAGAGCAGTTTGATTCTTGTAAAGTGGGCCTACATAAGACCTAGGATCTCATGAAAAAGCCTGAGATTTTTCAGGATCTCATAAGGAGGCCTTAGATTTGAGCATGGAGTTTCAAGATCACTGGGACATCACGAAGAGAGAAATATAAATTCAGCAGATGCTATCACAGTTTGAGAGAAATGGGTTGCATATACTTTTGGAAAATGGCATAAGAGTAACAGTGCAAGCCTACTCAATTATGTCTTCCTAACTCCACTGAAGTCAATGGATGTTTTTCTTGGAGTGGTGTGTGAAACACTGATTCATTTTACATCAGGCTTTTGGGACTGCACAGGCTGAGCTGGGATAGACATTCATTTATTTATTTAAAAATCAAGACAGTCTTTCCTCACACTTAGTAATATATTGTAGTGGTTTGTAGGCTTTATATTACAGCCATTTGTATAAAACTTCTCAATAAAATCAGTGTCCACATTTACTTTAGCAGAAAAATAGTTTGGATTTATACCCTGCTTTTTTCAACCATCAAGTGTCTCAAAGTGGCTTACAAACTCCTTCCCTTGTCCCCACAATAGACACCTTCTGAAGCAGGTGGGACTGAGAGAGTCCTGGGAGAACTGTAACTAGCCCAAGATCACCTAGCAGGCTTCATGTGGATGGGTGGAGAAACAAATGGGGTTTGATTCCCCACTCCTCCACATGAGCTCATGTGGAGGAGTGGGGCATCCAACCCAGTTTTCCAGATTAGAGTCCATCTGCTCTTAACCACTACTCCACACTGGTTCTTTATAAACATGGTAACTCTTTACAACAAAACATCAGAAGAGAGGTCTAATGTTTCTAAACATACATAAAATATCTAAACTAAATCATTTTGCACATTTCATGAAAAACAGGGTGGATTAGAAACAGACCATATTTCCCATGGTAGTCCTTTTCAGTGCATCAGGGCAATCACTGCAATGGGCCACCACTACTCCTGTTCTAGATTTCTTGTTCATTCTTGAGGCACCGAGAATTTGTGGCCATGCTCTGGTCAAATCATGTGTTGTTATTTTCAGCATCTGTAAACTTTAAATGCCATTGTACATAAAACTGTATGCAATTTGTGTTTACTCTGCCCAATTCCAGTGCTCTAGGATATTTACAACATAGGCTAAGTCTGAAATATTACTATGAAATGTGTGAAGGGAATGGAAATAAATGGATTTAGAATATATTGTTTTCCCCTGTATTAATTCATAGTGGGGAATTGTCTTAATGGTCAGGATTAAGGTATACAGATGGATATAGGAGTCTTAACAATCCAAAGCCAAATGAAAATTTATGTGAGGCATCAAACAGAAGACATCAGTGAGGTACAATTGCTTCTGATATTTATGGATGCTTTTTTGCCTTGAACTTTTTCTAACTCTAAAGCATGGTTTTAACGACTATGCTGTCAATATAAGATAACAACATGCCCCACCTTTGCAAAGAACTGTGTAGTAAGAAAAGTCTTTCTCTGATTCCATTGTAGTAAGAATGATCAAATGAAAAATGACCTATTTTCAAAAGCTGTATTCTTTAGAAACATTCTGCATTAAATCTGATAATGTTCAAGAATATTTTGCCTGCTCATCCTGGTGGATAAAGTTATGATTGAACTTCCAAGGGATAGGGCAAGGTTCCAGCCATAGGTTGGAGGGGCTGTTTGTGCCTGGGTGGAAGGGGAGAGAAGCAAGGCTGATTTGGGGGCAATTGAGTCCAGCACTGGCTGTTAGCCAGTGAGCTCTCAAGCAGTTTCTTGCGGCCTACCTATGGTTACCACGTCCATCCTGATTAATGGCAATGGGGGGTGGGGGGTGGGAAATTGGACTGTCAGCTCCAGTTTGGGACATTCCTGGCAATTTGGTTTTGGAGACTGGACTTCAATGAGGTACACTGTGTTAGAGTCCACCCTCCCAAGCAGGGGAACTAATTTCTGAAGAGAATGAGAGGTATTTCTGCTGGATCCCTAGGTTTCACTTGGAGGTCGGCATCTTTTGATCCATCCCAAAGCTGACCTTGTCCTCTGGGGTATTAGCTACCTCTCCTCATTTGGTGTCATCTGTTTCCCTAAAAGCAGGATGATCTGACCATAATGGGTGGGGGTGAGCATACCCAGAAATGGGCTTGCAAAGATGTGGAAAATTCAGTTGAACAGGACTCTCACATCCCTTTGTAACATTTCCTTTCAATATTGATGGGAAATGCAAGAGATTTCCTCCTCCATGGCCAATGGAGTTGTAAACAATGGGTGGATGTATTGTCACCTCTTCCCTGGATATCTGTCTGCACTGTGAAGGGCAATTTCCAAAACATTTTGATTGGTAGCTTTCTAGTTTCCACTTCCGGGAAGGCAGGCCAACATCAAGGCCAACATCAAGGAATGCAGCAGAACCAGCAGGACAAGATTTTATATCTCTGGCACAACAAAGAAATTCAGCAGCCATTAGCTGCAGGCATGGCTTGAGATTCTTAAGAAGGCTCCCCTCTCCCATGCCCCATTGTCACTTAGGGAAGGTTTACTGTGGCAAGTTTAGAGAAAAGGATCCAGCTGATGTGAACAGAACCTCACTAGAAGTATACCATTCATAAAGGAGAATTAATGTAACTTGGTCATTCTCCTCATAGGTTACATCAGGAGAGCCCTAAGGGCTACACTAACATATAGCCTGCCTCTCAGTACAGTGTACTTAGTTCTAGAGAACTATGAATGGATACCCCAATGTTTTCATTTTTAACTTAAATCAGGAATTTATTTGATCCAAGTAACATTTCTGGGCAATGATGAGTTGATGTGCAGTTCATCTCTTTTCTGCCCACCAATCCTCACCCACAAATGGTTACAATACAGCCCTTCTTCCTGCCAGCAGTATTTATTTCCCATTTCACAGCAGCAACAACAGCTGAGAACAGCTAGGGATGGTACTTGCAGAGGGGGTACTTGCAGGACATAATCATGCATGAGGTTAGGATTAAGTTGCATCTCCCCAACTGCTGGTTCTCTCTTGCAGATGATTCGTAACCTCTGCATAAATCTACATGGGAACCTGAAGGATAGGAAACTCATTTTCAACATATCTCATGATTTCCACTTCTGCCTCAAGTGAACTCAGTCCAGTCTCTCAACTAGTTAATACTGATATACATTTGTAATTTTCCAGGAAACATGTCATGTTAAAAGTAGAGAATGGGTTGCGTTGAATTTTTTATTACTAAATATGGCTGAAACTTCAAGCTGCTAAAACTGTAAAACTGATGCTGGCACTTGTTCCAAAACACGTACCATTACGTTCTCTTGAATCATACCTTCTGTTTTTAACACTCTTGAGTTAAGAAAAGAACCTCGGCTTTCACAGTTTCCCCCACTCATGCCTTCTCCTTTGCATATCGTAACAGATCTTCTTGCTATCTGTTGTTCCATTTTGAACAACAGAATGGCAAAAGAACCTGACAGAAGAAGCTGGGGATATGCTGGAGACTGAAACTTAACTTGACCCACATATTTAAATCCCAGCACACTCCATTAAGGCACATGCCTTCAAGTATTGTAGAGTAATTTTAAAGTTTAATTACTTGTCCCAAGCATGAATATTAAAGTATTCTTAGAACAGCTTTTTCTTCATGTATTTATCTACCTATGAAAGATCAAAAAGAAGATGAGGGAGGAACGGAGCTGTTCTTTCCCATTCCTTTTTGTATTGTGAGCCCTTGCAGTTCGACCATCTTATATAGCAAATATACATTGCCTGCGACTTCTCCAATGTTTTTACTGCCCCCCCCCCAAAAAAAAACCAGACAAATGTTTACAGCAATAGGTCTACTGAATTTTGTCAGTATGGTTAGAGAAAAAGATGACTGCAATTTTGTTCTGGGACAGAGAGAAGCCATTTTGGAGCCAAGTATTTTTGATTCAGTGCAGATAATTTGGTAGTAAGAATAACCACAGTAGCACGTATCGCAAGGTATGCGCATGATGACTGTATATGAGATAAACATTGTGGCAACATTATACAGACAAGAGTACTAGTTTTGCCTAATACCTCTCTTGGCTCAAATATTCCACTTTGAAAGGGGGTCGGTGCATAGCTCATTGGGACATTACACACAAACTGGCCCCCCTTTATCGAGATGACGGGGTTCACTTATCGTCATGGGGCATGGACTGTTGGCTGCATAGCATCACGGTGGGCCCGGTGTGTGTGATTGGCTCAAAGGTATAATTGGCGTGGCGGGGCTGGAGGCCAGCTCTCTGGCCGAGATTGCGCATGGGGGGACTGATCTTTAGATTTAGGGTCATGGTGAAATACCCGCTTTATGGGAATTATCCATATGAGGTTTGGGGTAGAGGAAACTAAGCCAAGGGGTAACCTGCCCAGGCGGTACGTGGGCTTCTGCCATGGCTTTGCGCGCCCCTGGCAACAGATGGAGTCTTCGGGGAAGTGGCAAAGCCGCAGCCATCTGGAATCTCACAGCTGCTCAAGCGTTGCATGGTAATTTTTTTCATCAACGAAGCAGTGCTGTAGAAAAATTTAGGTGTCTGGGGGGACAGCTTTTCGGTGCTGCCCAGCACACAGATCAGACCCCCCATGCTGCGCCACAGAAGCTTTGTTTGCCTTGATCCGAATTTCTGTTAATAAAAGAATGGCTATGGCCAGCTTTTTTACCACCTACAAGAAACATGTTGCACTCATTTGTGTAAGTTTGGGAGGGTTCTTAGCTACTTCCCTCAGACAGCAAATAAGCCGCCGCGAATTACCGCGGTCGCCATTGCTGCTGGGGAAGGGACAGCCTCCCATGGAAGTGACCCTTCCCGGCTGCCTCGCGGAGTTCCCTCTGCTGGCGAGGCTTTACAGTGTCTTCCTAGGAAGCCCAGCAGTGGCGGAGCGCCCTGGCGTCATCTGGGGGGAGGAGCCGGGCAGCCTATTTGGAGGCTGAGTCCGGCTTAGCCTCCCATTTGCGGGAACACGCGGCGTTTCCCACCCTTCCCTCCCTGTATTGTTTGTTATTTGTTAATGCATAGTTCGTTTTTTGTTAAGGGTTGTAGCAGATTCTGCGCATGGGGGGACTGATCTTTAGTTTAGGGTCAGCCGGGTGAAATACCCGCTTTATGGGAACCTCCATATGAGGTTTGGGGTAGAGCAAGCCAAAGGGTAACCTGCCCGGGCGGTGGGCTTCTATAGCCTTGCGCCCCTGGCAACAGATGGAGTCCTTCAGGAAGTGGCAACTTATGCCCATGCTTGGAATCTCACAGCTGCTCCAGCGTGCGCATTAATTTTTCATCAGCAGGCGTGCTGTAGAAAAATTTAGGTGTCTGGGGGACAGCACTCGGGCTGCCCAGCACACAGATCAGACCCCCATGCTGCGCCACAAGCTTTGTTTGCCTTGATTAATTCTGTTAAATAAAATGAAAAGCTGCATGGCCAACTTTTTACCACACAAGAAACATGTTGCACTCATTTTATTGTAAGTTTAGGAGGGTTCTTAGCTACTTCCCTCAGACAGCAATCCACTTTGTGAGCCACTTGCATTGTTCTCTTCCCAACCTTTCTGTCTACTTTTCACAGCAGCTTTAGCACTGGGAAAGTAAACTTCCACAACTGGCCCACAACTGGCCCAACCAATTATATTGGGCCACCATTTTGATTGCTGGAAGCAAAATCAATCAGTCAAAGTAGGTCAGAGCCTGATGGATTTCCCAAATCAAACTGAAAACCAAGTGGCATAATCTACTGCAATACTGATTTCTCTTTGCCTGTTCCCATGTTCAGTACCCAAATCCTGCCCGAGACCTCAAAATCATTTCTCGTTAGTGCCAACCTTAAGCCAAGTCAGTAAACATGGGTATCTCCACCTAAGGAATCACATGTCTTTTTTGTTATTTTAGCTCACAATGCAACAGAAAGTTTTTTGGTATACTACCGACTGAAGCATTCTCCTAGCACTCAAGAGTTGCAGGTTGAAAGGCTACTTCTGCATTCCACACCTTGCCTGACTGTTAGTGTAATGACAGGCAACATTCAGACTGGTTGTGCATATTGTATTTCTAATTTGAATACAGCATGGAGAACTCACTTCTAAAGTGACATTATTAGGCATTTGCAGTGGTTTGTTTGCAAAAACAGAAGTTCCAGGATGTTGTAGTGTTGGTGGTAGTTAAAGTTGCCTATGGTCACTTGCAGGGGTTTGGGAGATAGCATTGCCAGATTCAAATTGGGAAACTCCTGACGATTTGAGGCTGGAGGCTGGGAACTCAGTGGGGTATAATCCATTTTCTCCAGGGAAACTGATCTCTGTAGTCTGGGATTAACTGTAATTCTGGGAGATTCCTGGGTCCCACCTAGAGGCTGGCATCCCTAGTAGTAGTTCACTCTGCACAAGATACTTTTTATCATTATTCCATAATCTAAGGACAAAGCCCAACAAAGCCCAAAGTTATTGCACTTAGATCCTAGGCTCCTTCCGCACATGCAGAATAATGCACTTTCAAACTGCTTTCAATGCTCTTTGAAGCTGTGCGGAATAGCAAAATACACTTGCAAACAATTGTGAAAGTGGTTTGAAAACACATTATTCTGCGTGTGCGGAAGGGGCCCTAGATTTGGTATTTTTCAGATGATCTCTCAGCAGCAGCTCAAGGCATACGAGTATTGAGAAATCCCTTAGACATCCTTTGTATACTTGGAGGGAACAGCAATCCTCATCAGCCTCTCAAGTCTTTTCCTGATCTCCTAATTATATCTGCCTATTACATTTTTATTTGGCCCTTCATTCAAAGAGTTCACAGAGCCATCCTCAGTTTCCTCTCCTCCACTTGATCCTTCCAGCATCCCTGTAGCTCAAGATGACGCGGTGAGCTGATATGACAAAGTGTGGACTTCAACCCAGCTGTTCACAGTGATAACATGGTACAGTGGTTAGTATTTAGACTGGATGCCTTTATATACACACACCTCCTGTCTTCCAACTCTTTCTTGTTGTTAAAACTCTTGTTCGCCGATAAAAAAGCAATTTTTCTCACTGTATGGTAATAACTTGCTATATTAAAGTAAGCTAAATATAGCCATTTAGAGAGTAGTAAAGGTACAGGGGTAAGTGATGATACCTGGGAGGAACGGAGAAGAAACAGCTATAGCAGCATCTTCTCATAATGCATTTATATCCACAAAGGTAAAATTACAACCTCTATGTTGCAGCCTGGCAACCTTATCTGTGACCAGATTCTCTGAAGCTTTCAACAGGATGGAAATCTGAATACAAGCTCATGAGTATCATCAAAGAAGGGATAATTATCAGCAAAATAACTGATATTTGTTCATATTTCAAGGTGATACAGTTCAGCAAAACATATTATTCCACAATGAAGTATTTTTATGCTCTTATGATTCATTTATAAACCGCATTCAGTGCATTACTGACTTGAATTCTACTGTATTCAGCTTTTCGTGTTGTCATATTGCCAGAGTCTACCTTGCTATGAAAATGTGAGCAATTAAGGTTTTTTTTATAAATTTGAAATGGAAAAAGTGTTACCTAATTAAAAATGAAATATTTTGAAGGCAAATATTCTCTTTGGAGAAAATCCATCTGAAATTATTAGCTGGGACAGGTTCTTTTTAGTTAAGATAAAGCTGCTTCTTCCTACAGCTCAGAAAGATAGCCAAAATATCAAAGGTAAAATGCAAGATTTATTTTAGAAAAAAAGATTTATATCCATGTACATCACTCTGATGCACATATCTAACCAATCTTCGAGAATGATCTATGGGTGCTTCCTGGCTTATACTATATTCCAGTCCCATTTTAAAATCTCAGCTATTTATCAACACAGTAATAAACATGCTGTGTTGCCTAAACCACCGGTGAAATTGTGACCTCTACCTGACAACCAGGAGAGCATGTGTCAGTCAGAGCAGACAATACTGATGACTGATGGTCTCATTCAGTACAAGACAGCTTCAGGTATTCATTTCAGTGTTCTATTATACTGATCTCATATCATGAAGCTCTTAGACATTGGGCCAAATGCTTCTTAAGGCTTGAGCCCATTTATTTTAAACATTTCTGGGCTCCTTTTCTGCCCTACGGTATGTCCTAAGACTTGTGACATTAAGGCCCAGCAGTTATTGACCAAACAGCCTTCCCATCTGTTCCTGTGCCATCCAGAGGATAATGAACGTCTGCACTTCCTGCTTCAGCCTACATATCATCTGCATCCTCCAATATGAAGACAAGTTCCTGCCTATTGCTGCCTGCTGTCAAAACAGTTGTCATAAGGACATAAGAAAAGCCTAGTTGCTAGATCAGACCAGTGTTTCATCTAGTGCAGTAGCTTGTTTCACACAGTAGCCAACTAGTTGCCTTGGAGGGCATCCATCCTATTTCACGGCAAGGAGACAAGACCTACAGGTCTGCCCTGTCAGCCTTCCTTGACTAGCCTTCAACACCCTGTGCAACAGCATTATTTTCTTGTCATACACATTGTAGCTATAGAGGTAAGAGGCATTTACAGAACCATACCTAAAATTTTGCCTTTTCACAATTGCTAAGCAATAAGCCTTCCGTACCCCACTAGAGGAGGTAGGTAAGGTATAAGTCCAGAAAGAGAAGATACAAAATCTTTTCCAATATAATATTGGGGATCTACTATTACTGTTCAGACTGTATCCAAATTTTACTATGGCTGCATGCAACTTCTTCATGCTCTTTCTGCAGTTCCCAAACATATGTGGTTGAAAGCCTCAAGATGAAAAAATTGCACTATTTTTTTTTTTTTACAAAGATCTGAATACACTGTTTGCTTGCCTTTGTTTTCTATACTTGAAGAGAGTCAAGGATAAACCGCCTAGTCAAAATCCATTCACTTTCTTTGTTTCTAATTCTCACATTAGCTTCCATGAGAGGATGTGACTCAGACTCTTTGAAGTGCCTCAGTATCTGTGCTACTTTCCTGAGTAAAAATGCTCATCACTTTGAATGTTACTAGCTTAGATCTGTAACTAATAAGGGCTGCTGTATTTTACTGGATATATTTTCAAACCTGTTCATATAATGTAAACACATATTTGAATTAAATAGCAAGTTAGTTGCTTGAAAAAATGTCAAGAATTAGTTATACCTTGTTCTCTTTTCAGTGGCACTAGTATACCTCATGAGAAATTTCACACTGTTATTGAAATTGACAGCAGCTACTACATGGCTATACTACATCATCTTGGGTGTTATGGTAGATGTTCATTTTTGCATATAAATTACTTAAAAGAGATATACGGTACCAATATGAGTACCCTGTACTAAAGATGTATAAATATGCCCTTTTCTCTTTGCTTTCATATGTAGTCCTTTTACCCATTTTCGTTACTGATATTCCCAGTTTATTTATTTCTTTCACACTATTTGAATATGATTTATATATAACTGACACAACATTACTTCAAAATATGTGTCATTTCTAATAGGGAAAAATCAGTGGAAGGAAACAGAAAAAATCACTAAAATAAAGAATGATGGATTCAAGAGACGTGGAATCAAAATGGAGAATTTCAACTTGAATCAGTAAGAATGAGACATTCAATAGCACTCCCAACCCTCACTTGCATTTATTATTAGAGTTTCATTGAAGATCATTTTAACCACATACACTCCAACTTAAGAGCTTTGTGAATCACACTACTAATCCCATTGATTAACATTGGCTTAGGGGCAAATAGACTCTATTTAAGTGATTTGTAGGTTTCAGTCAAGCGTAAATATTGGATGATTACTTCCATTTATGCTGTGTGTGCTGTGGTGAACCCGACCCATGCTGGCTTTCACCATCTAAAGGATAGTAGTCTTCATTTTAAAAAGACAGCACAACACTGTTTTTAGGAATATGCAAAACCTTAATTGGTTCATGTGTATTAACTGAGTTCTTTTCTTTATAGTGCCATCCTAAGTAAGTCCAATTGCTTAGGCTTCGGTAGGATTCAGAGCAGAATTTCTTAAGATTGAGTGCAAGTTTCACATGTCACCCAGACAATTCTTAGCAGGAACTAGTCAGGCTTTTACAGGGTAGTGTTATGTAGCAATACAATTATTGTTAGAACTTCTGATTGAAATGCTAATATACTTGTCATTCAACAGAAATACTGTCTCCCAACAGCATTATTTAGCACAAGGAATGAAAACTATAAAAATTACTTAAACAAGCATAAACTTTTTTTTTTAATGAGCAATGTCTTTAAAGACTTTTAGAATTGATGTCCCAAGGTAGGAGTGGAAACTCTTTTTTGATGTCCCAAGGTAGGAGTGGAAACTCTTTTTTTCAGAACTGAAGGTAAAGAACTGCAGTTCCTAGGAGAAATAGATCCAGTTTGGTTTAGCCTCCCTGTGGAGTCTATTGCTATGGGTAAAGGGTTAATTTCTGGTTTCATTGAGCTCCATACAGTATGTGCCTAGGGTTTCAGTAGCCAATTGCCCATCTCTGAGAGCCTGAATATATCTTGAGGATCAAGAGAAGTGATCCACTCAAAATAAATTTATGTTTTGATTAAATGCATAAATGTGGTAGTGGTTTCGAAGCTTTGTATTTACATAGTTTGAATACTTCTGACCACTTGGATTTTAAATAGTGTTGGTGACCTCCAGCTGAGATCTGGAAATGTTCGGGAATTACAGATGCTTTGAATGGAAGACTCTATGGCATTAAATCCCATTGAGGTCCTTCTCCTTCTCAGACTCCATCCACAAATCTTCAGGAACCAACAGCAAGAAATTCTCCAAAGTTTTCCAAGTTGGAGTACTGGTAGTTCCAGCCAATAACAATAGACAGCAAATGCCCTTTTTAGGCTCTTTATCCCTCACACTGTATTAACAATTTTATTTATATATTTATTCAATGATTGATACAAATAAGGGTATTTAGAATAAGGACTACATGTCAGAAAGTTATTCAAATTTAGTCACACCATTTGCTTTTTGATAATTTACAAAATAAAGGGTGACCCATGATAGAGGGGGATATTAGCCTTCCTCTCCACCATCACAGGCCCTGGACTTGCTGTGACTCAGCTTTTGTGTCTGGCACAGCACCATGGATCACACACCATCATTGCCCCCGAGGCCTGCCAAAGTTTCCAGCCTCCACCACTAGGCTCAGTGTAGCTTTCTGCCCCCACAGTCACTTCCACTGGGTTCAGTGCAGCTCCCAGCCTCCACCTGTTATACCTGGTATGGCAACTTTTCCTCCACACATGCTTCCCCTCCCCCGCACACACTATCACATGGCCTGGTGGGGCTCCTGGCCGCCTCCACTATTCAGTATTAGAAAAGAGAAATACTGTTTGGAAACACAGCTATTGAGAGAGCAGATGATGAAACAAGTACAAAAATATGATTCCAGATACAAATCTGGGTGTCCAGTAGGGTTGTCATCTCTGGTTTGTGATAGTCAGGGAGATCTGAGGGAGTGTTTTTGGAGCATGGATTTTGGACAGGAGAGGGAGCTCAGTGGGATATGGTGCCATACGTATCTGTCCTCTGAAGCTACCTCTGAAGCTTCAGCTGTCCTCTGAAGCTTCAGCTGTCCTCTGAAGCTACCTCTGAAGCTACCTCTGAAGCTACATGCTGTGTTGCCTAAACCACTGGTAAAATTGTGACCTCTACCTGACAACCAGGAGATCATGTGTCAGTCAGAGCAGACAATACTCCATGGGAACCAATCTTGGCAGCTGGAAGTCAGTTTTAATTCCCTGAGAACTCTATACACGACCTAGAAGCTGGGGTTTTTGGTAAAGGTAACTTTCTGCTGATTTTAGTAACCATCTGTTTCATTCCACATACAACCATGCTTCCTGTCCCACTGCTTAATGCTTCTTTGCAGGAGGCCATTATCATAGTATAATTTGGGCCTCTCTATATTGCAGCTTTTGAGATGACTCTATAGAGGCAGCTGGGGCTAGTGCAAAGGGCCAAATCTGAGCTATAAAAGCAGGCATGAGCTTTATTTTTAAAAAATATTTGTTTATATTTTATGACAACAGATTCAGTTCATGCTGTTAGTTTTATAAATGTACATTATTTATACTTGCAATAAATGAACAATAAAGAATGCTGATTTATTGATGCATGAATAAGTGTATAAATTTTACAGTAAATTTTGATGCAAGGAAACAGGAAATAATCAAGAATCATGCATTCGAGTCACACAAGGGAGAAGGAAAAAAGTTTGAAAAGCAGGGATGAGAAATTCAGAATAACTTCTGCATCAACACTGAAGCCTTCCCAGAAATCTGTGGATTCCAGGATGTGCCAGCTATACTACCAGTACTCCAAAGACCTAAATGTTGGAAAGAAATCCAAAAAGTAAGTGTGTATTCAGCAGTTCATTCAAAGTCTAGAGAAATATGTAAATGTCATTTTTACTTGCAGAGCTTCAGACAGGATTCCTTGACACACACACACCCCCCCCCGGCATGGGTCAGGAACCCCTATGGTTCTTCCTTGGCCCCTATTCCCAGCACAATTTTCTTGCAGGTACACCCCTTGCTCCCTTATGCCCCAGGAGCAAGTAACTGAAGGGGTGATTGCTTTTCACCCCTCCTTGTCTTTCCCTTCCCTTCTCTTCCTTTGCCCTGGGCCTTGAGGTTCTTGTCCTGACAGCTTGCATCACTCCCCATCTGCTGCCTTCACTTGGAATGGCTTTTTCCAGCCTCCAGCCTTTCCCTGCACCCATCTTGCCTGTACAACCCACCTTTTAGCACTGCCTGCCCACTAGCGGTGCACCATCACTTCTCTCCCAGCTGTGTCTACTTCCATTCTGACTAATCAAAATACCACAGCACCACTTAGAACCTGTAGGGCCATCTGCTGGCTCACAGTTGGTTTTATCCCACTTTTTTTTCAATAAAATGACCAGAGGGGGAAAAAACCAAAAAATTTAAAACCTGCGTTTCTCAGACTTTTTGAGGCACCCACTTACTTTACTTTTGGGGGACCCATTTGCAAAGTAATGATACTTCCCCCATCCACAACATCAAACATAGGAATGATACATCAATCAACAGGGGTTTTTATTTTTAGTACTTCAAAATATATAGCTTTCTGTTTCCTGGTAATTTTGCACATTACACAGAGGCAAAGTCCAATTTACCAAGCCCCCGCCCCCACCCCCGCCCCCACCCTCGAGCCAATACTTCTAGGTCACTATTCCACCTCCTCACTTCTGGCTTCACAGTCCATTTTCAAGAGTGATATGCCTCACTTTAGGGTCTCAGGCAACAGTCTGAGACCATGAACACAAGCAATTATCTGGTTACTCCAGCTGGACCTGATATTAACTGAGCTATCTCTTTTCTTATGACCTCGATCTACGGCCTTCCCTATCCCCAGTCTGTAAATTATCTCTCATTAAGAGTTCAGAATTTGCTAAAAGAAACCAAGTGATCATTTTATCAATGAACATTTTCCAGTTCAGTTACACAGCTGATTAATAATCAGTAAAGCAGAAGGAAAGGAGAAGAGACGGTAAATTAAAGGAGTATGTCAAAGGGCACAAAACACAATATTTGGTTTGCACTTACAATGAAAGGATTTCAAGCAGTTACGAGTAGATTCTGTCTCTTGTTTTCTTTAGATTTAATTTCTAAACACTGATATTACATCAGCAACTGCAAACTCTTTCCCCTGTCTAATGATCATGATTCTGCTTCATAACCAAGGGAAATGTACTATTGAATAGTGTGTTGTTTATATCAGACATGTGGTGTGCAAGGCGTGGTTAAGATGAAATGACACTTATCATTGCATACTTAGGAAATCTCCCTGGAGACCAATAAAGGAGCATATGGCATCAGGAAGTCATCAGCTGAATTGCAGTCATTATTAACAGGGGACATTAAACGTACTGAAGGTGAAAGGCAACTCACTGAACTATGGAGCCTTGATAGGCTAGGTGTGTCTGAGAAAATTGTGCTTTGCTCTGGTTTAAGTGTGTTTTCTGAATCAAATGTTTAAAAGGGAAGCTAGCATTAAGCCTTCCATCTCCAGAAGAAAACCCTGAAAATTTCTGTTCTGTTCTTACATAAGAACAAAGCATCATTCCCTTTACATTAGTACAAGTTGTTCATTATGACAACTGATTCAAAGTTGAGAGATCAGTAGTAAAATCTATCATATGATTTGGTACTATGTTTTGAAAGATGCTATGCAGATATGAGTTAAACTGTCATGCCCATGTTTTAGGCTCCAGCCTGAAGGAACCACAAACTACTGTCTCGAAGGCCAGCCAGTGTTAAAAGATGGCAGGAAGGTGTTGCAACCTCTGGGGACCTTTGAAGCAGGCAGTTTTGAGGGCCTCAGGATAAGTTATTTCCATGGAAATGGGTGACTTTCCAATGAGGACACCAACATAAAGAAACATTAGGAAACCCTATTGTCCTTTGCTAGAGTTCACCACAGTTCTCTGCAACCTGCAATGGATTGACAACAAGGTTCTCTGCAACCTGCAAGGTGTTGTTGCATTAAGGACAACTCCAAGAGGCTCTCTAGAATAGAGATGCTCAGCTCTTGTGACCATAACTGGAGGAGTCACAGTTACTGAGGCCTAGCTGTGGACTGGTTTGTTAACTGTTGTGTTCCAGTAAACACAGTTCTTAACCACTGCTGCCTCCAGAACTAATCCTTTCCCTCCATACAGGCATAACAAGGACACCCAATGGGGCTGAAATTGAATTAGGCTTCTGGGGTATCCTAGCAACATGGCATCCAGCAGACATTAGCCCAGGGCTGGAGGTAGACTTTCTGGGGCAAAAGTTGAAGAAAATTTTCACCTGAGTATCTGGGAAGAGCTGCAGTGGAAAGAGAATTCACAGCCCATTAATTTCTACAGCTCTCAAAAGAATTTTCTAACCCAGACTCCAGCTATTTTCCTTTTCTTTCAAGTCCTATATCTACCACATATTTGCTGATTTCTTCAATTACTATGTCTTGGAACTCTTCTAGAACCTCTTTTGAAACTAGAAAGAATGAAACATCCATGTTCAAATTCTTTTCATTTTAATATTTTTGTCAGTAGTACAAATTCTTTAAATTTAAATATTTTGTTTGAGTTCTACATATTAGCCATTGTTTTGATTGTTTTTTCATACTATATACTAATGTTATATAATTTACATGCAATTTATTCAGAATTTATATACGCAGGTTTATTGCTATATAGAATTAGCAATACAACCAAACCTGTGGAGATTTAAATCTAGAGATTGGAGCATGAACAGTTTGCACAGGACTGTTGTGGCCTTTGAGGGAGAACTCAGAGAGGTCAGGAAAAGCTGAAGATAGGGGCAGATAAAGGTATGTTGGCTGATGGGTGGATAGTAGAATGGGTGAGGTCCCACTATGAACAGGAAAGAAGTCCTATTTATAGGGAGTAGACTGATCACCAGCAAAAGACTGAACTGTTGTAGATGCAAAAAAAATGAGGACAATAATGACCAACATTCTGACCATTAAAGAAACTTCAGATCTATTTCAACACCCTCCCCCCCCCCACACACACACCAAAAGCATGACAGTAGTCCTAAAAACTGAAACCAGCACTATGAGGCCCAAAGTGCTGTGATTCCTTTTATGCTATGGCCCACTTCTATACGTACAAGTGTTGCCATAGACTGGGATTTCTGTCACATGGCAAGCTATGCACAGTGCTTTAATTTGATGTTCCCTATTTCCTGACTCAACACAACAATGCATAAATCATGCTGGCCATTGCACACAGTGTCAACAGTTCCTGTGGTTGTTCCTTTCTAGGCTGTCACATGTAGATGGAGATGAAATGCAAAGCAGCTGGTGCCTGCATCAGATCAGGCAGGGGGTATTCTCCAGGTATAATTTCACCTTGACTCTTCACTGTGCAAAAGCCATTAGTAATTCTACTGTGCTGCAGGGAATGTGAGGAGAAAGGAGGGGGGCTGCACTTTTACTGTATGTGGTATGTGCTAATGAAGTCTTGAGGAAGTTTAAGAACCTTTTGGAAACTAAGACATTTGTGACACTTTAGTTTTGCTTCCCATCATCTTAGCAAAGCGGACTGCACATTTTTTTTAAAAAAACTATAATGCTTAAAAATAAGAAGCACAAATAAATAAAAACAGGACCCAAAAATTAAGTCGCTAAGAAAGTTCAACTTAAAAACCACAATGTCAAGAATATTAACCACTGAAATTACAGACAATTGAAAATAATGCACAAAGGCGCAGTTCGGACAGGCTGGAGAGGTCAGCGGCACGAATTTCCAGGCGGTGCCACAGTAGGGTTTGAAGTTAGTTTCCAGAGAAATGGCTGGCAGAAGCTCCCAAGCAGATTCGCTGCCTCCGCTGAACCTGAGGTGACGGTCTCAGCCAGGGCCGAAAGAGGAGATGCAGAAGTCAGTGCAGGAGGATAAATTAAGTTTGATAGCTGAACTACAGAAAGAAAAAAATGGACCTTTATAAAGAAAAAGAAAAAATAGGAAAAAAAATTATTTGACATTGAACAACAACAAAAAAAGAACTGCAGGAACTCGGGAGCATCCAGTTCCTCATAACAAAAATTGAAAAGAAAATCAAAGAAACAGCAGAGGAGTTAACTCAAATGGTGCCCGCACAAAAATTGGTCCTGCCACCACTGTCAAGCAGTATTACAAGGAAAAGTGCACTGAAGGATTCCAAATTGCTTCCTACAAAGGGAAAGGGACGAAGAATTACAACGAAATCGTGAAATAAGAACAGTTTTCCATCCGCTGTGGAATGAGCGCTTCAAGGTCTTTTCCAACGGCCAGCCACTCTTCAACTACGAGCACCATTTCTGCAACTTCCCGCAAATCGACACTCTGGAAATTGATGGGGACGTGGTTCTGTCTTATGTCCAGTTCTGAGCTGAGAAGCGAGGGGCCGGGAGAGCTGAGACTGGCTTGAATGCCAGAGTTCAAAGTTCAGAGTTCAGAGTTCAGTGTCAGTAAAGCATTTTGTTTTGAAAAAAAGAAAAGAAAATAATGCACAAATTGGCCTGCAAAAATCAGCACTGGAAGAACTGGAAATAAAAAGGAACAAAGAACAGATGAAATCACTGGGCCACAAAACCTGCCCACCCGAAAGGACAGCCTCAATGATTTTATTTCTTGAAAAATATCTATTCAATTTGACCCAAAATGTTCAAGGAAGTCCAGAATATAATTATATATTATATAATTTGTACCCCGTTTTTCTCCACAAAGGTAACCAAAATGGATTACAACAGGAAAAAACAACTATATTGAATATCTGAACTATTAAACAGAGGAATACAAAACTGCATTGTGGATCATCAGTCCAGATTCATGTGTTGGCTCGTTTGAAGACACAGACTTAGCTATGCCTAAGAGGCAAAGGGGCACAGGCTCATGCCTCTGGCTACGCCCAAACTATCTAGGTACCACCTGGCACCTGCACATGAAAGGGCAGACACACCCTCAGCAAGATGGTGCATCTGGTAAAGATGCTCCTCCTATTTTTTCCTCCCAGTAAAACATTACTATTTCAAAAAATGGTATCAGATTAATCGTTACAATGAAAATTGTGCCTAGCTGATCAGAAATCAGATCATTGTCCACAAACTGGACTATATGGCTGCTTCAGTTCTAAAGAACACAAAATGCATGCATATTCACAAGAAGAAGAAGAAGAAGAAGAGTTTGGATTTATATCCCCCCTTTCTCTCCTGTAGGAGACTCAAAGGGGCTTACATTCTCCTTGCCCTTCCCCCCTCACAACAAACACCCTGTGAGGTGGGTGGGGCTGAGAGAGCTCCGAGAAGCTGTGACTAGCCCAAGGTCACCCAGCTGGCGTGTGTGGGAGTGTACAGGCTAATCTGAATTCCCCAGATAAGCCTCCACAGCTCAGGCGGCAGAGCTGGGAATCAAACCCGGTTCCTCCAGATTAGATACACAAGCTCTTAACCTCCTACACCACTGCTGCTCCAAGAAAAAGGATATTATGTGTTTTTGGAGAAACATATATATTTACAGAACTGCTTTGGGAGGCATTGTTAACCACATATAGTCCACTCCTACATGGGCCCTCAGTGAGCCTGCTTACAAGAAACAACACACAAATCTCATGAACCATACTGAACAGCAGAGTGCTCATATAAGCGGAAATTAGATGAACTTTCTTTACATGATTAGAAACACTCAATCCAAGCCATATCAACTGTACATCATACATCTGCTATCGAATGGGGCCTTTTCATAACAATCTGTTAGCAATTGACCTCTAAGCAGGTAGTCATATTTTTTATTTGAAAGTCACCATGTCAGCTTGCCTGGTGGATTAATTTAGTAACCTGTTTGATTGCTGGTTTCCTAATCATGAACGCTATCCGTGCAGCACACAAAGATAGAACAGATGACTGACCTAAATCAGACTGTTCTGATGGTGTTAATTTGCCAGAAGCAAAATCTTCAAATATAGGTAATATATATTTGACACAGGTTGATAACTGGGTTCATTAGAAGGAATAAAAGATTTTTTAATAAATTCCAGATATCTTCTGACACAGTCTAGTATTTGTAAGCTGCAACAAAGGAAATTCAGGGTTGCTACCCAAAAGCAGGCAATGGCAAGCCACCTATAATCATCTCTTGTTTTGAAAACCCTGCATGGTGTCACCCTATGCTGACTGTGACTTGATGACACCTTTAACCACCAGCATGCTTTGAATAATGACGTGACCATGTGGTTGAAAGTGAAACCATGATCTTCTGTATCCTTTTATGCTGCTGGTGTTTATAATTTGGGTGAAAGTCCTATTTAGCCCTGTTCCCAGAGTTTTTATTCGCATCCAGCAGCAAGACACTGAGAAGCAACTCCCATCCCACTATGTGAAGAATTGCCACACAAGAAATGGAGCGAAATTCATTTTACTGCTTGTCTACATGGTACAGATGACTGAATAGCTTGTCCTGTGTATTACTTGTTCTGTGTAGATTTTCCAGTCCTCCAGCTCTTTGGGATGCTGCTCACTGTTTTGTCACTGGCAAATGTGATTTTTGTGTTGAATTACCAGAGTTGCCAACCTCCAGGTAGAGGCTGGAGTTTCCCTGGAATTAAAGCTGACATACAGACAGTTCTTCGGGAGATCAGTTTCCCTTAACAGCTCAATCTGGGCGGGGGGGATCCTCTTGAGGAGGCGGCACAGAGCTGGACTGATGCGTTTGCCCCTTTCATTGTACTGGCAGAGGGGGCAAAGGTGCTGGTGGCAAGCCACCACCACCCCCAGCTCCACAGCGGTGAATGCCAGAAGTCCAGGCTGCTGTACAGTTACACTGGCATCCCAATTGGGATGTGGGGAGGGTGGTGGCAGGCCTGGCAGCAGTTTGCACCTATTTGCAAACTCCAGGTTTACGGCTATTTGCAAACTCCAGGTTTGTGTACACTTGCTCTGCTGTCTGGGTCCTGGACTCATGCCACCCTTGGGGTGGCATAAGTACATTGAGCCCTATGGAGGGCTTCCTGATGGTTTTTTTTAAAAAAAACCTTTTCCTCTCTCCTCACACTGCCGGGAAGCCCTCTGGAGGCAGCAGGGCAGTACTGCAGAGGAAGCATCCCCAGCTGCTGGGAGCTCTGGATTGGGCTATCATCTGAAGGTAAACTTCAGCATACCTCCATTCAGCGCCTCCCCTCCCCCAACTCTTCCTTGTATTGGCTCCACTCCAGATCTCCAGGAATTTCCCAAACTGAAGTTATCAGCCGTATGAATGATTAGCACTGCCATCTTCTAAACCTACTATCTGTGCTTTGGGTTGCAATGTAAGGTTCATAAATTAGAGTTCTAAATAGTTTGAAAGATAAAACTTATAAAACCTAAAGGTTCTTCGCAGTAAAGTTAGCATTCTGGTGCTCACTGATGCTGAATGGTATTTATTTTTAAAAATATTTTATTTTTTATAAATATAAATGGAACAGAAAAAAGAAAACAATATCACAACCACAATTACAGTGACATCAAAAGAAAAAATATACATATAATAAACAACAAATGATGTAGCAACAATTTTGAGCTGTTATAGAGATATAATAATGAGCATTAAATGGTGATTTATTGTAATAAATCTTAGCATAAATCATGTTCCCTTCTACAATATTTGATAGACATGATAATAATTTTATACAATATGTGATAAATTGTAATGAAATAGATTTAAAATTTTGCAACAATGGTTATGATTGTATATTTTGAAAAATTCTTCCCAAATATTGAAAGTCAAATTAACATATTATAATCATTTATTCATTATATTGGAATGTTCCCCCCTTTTAACACGTTTCAATACAACATATCAATAGGATTATTAATAATTCACATTTATAATTTCAACAACCTCTTTCTCTGCTCTTCATTTTTAAAGTATACTATAAGTAGCATTTTAAGTATAAGTAGCATTTTTTTTCAATTTATCCTGAAATTCTTCAATTGGTCTTTTGTTCACATAGCTCATTAATTTTGCTATTACTGCATATTCTGCTAATTTACGTTCCCTGTCCTCCCGACATGGACACACTCTTCTGCTTTCCATTGTGTTGCAAATCTAACTCTGGCTGCTATCATATATCCAAACAATTCTTTCAAAGTTTTGGGAATATTTTGGCAGAATGTTCAATAACATACACTTGACCTCCATAGTAAATTTAATTTTTAGGATTTTCTGGATTTTAGCATATATTTCTTTTCATTTTTTTTGGTCTTTTTGCGTGTCCACTACATATGATAAAGAGTGTCATTCACTTATTTACATTTCCAGCATTTCCATTTATAGTTCCTGTCCATCTTCTCAATGCTGAGTTTTGTTTATATTCAAGGGTAAAGTGTACTCAATGAACTTTTGTGCAGGGAGGCTGCAAAGATGTTTGAAATCCATCCAGGCAGTGGCTGTGTATTAAGGTTAATGCCTTTCCACGATGACAGTCAGCAGCAAGAATTGGATTAGGGATTCTCACTTAAAATCAGCAGACTCTGCTCAAATCCCAGCTGGACACATATAAAAGATAATACAAATTGTGTTTCAGATACTCTGCCTCTATACAGAATGTGGCTATTTAATCCTCAAGATTCTAACTTTGGGGGCATTCCTGCCACACATGAGAAAAAGTGTCTATTATAAAATGCCCTCTCAATTTGATAGAATGAAATGGAAAATTTGCTGTCCCTTCAGGGTTTTGTATGTTCTACACAAACAAAAAAATAGGATGTGTTTTTGCTCCAGCGCCAGACAACGGAGCTGTTGTTTTGGATTGTGCTTGACACAACTCCTCTTACTATTTGCTACATTGAACAAATAGCATAACTGGGCATCTCTAATGGGTAGATCCATTAGCTGTCATCTTAGTGCTTAAGGAAACAATATTTAATAGGTCTACTTGGAAGTAATTTCCATTTTATGCAATGCATCTTTTCCCAGAAAAAGTGTTTTTTAGGATTATATTGTTAATCATTGAAGGAAAATTTTAGTCTGAAAACTAAGGACAATTTTTGAACATATCTTGAAACTGTTAGCTCTAATATAGCACTGTAATACTGAAACATTAGAAAATATTACGAGTGATCATTCTAGCAATTACTGATGATAAATCATCATTCACACATTTTCTCCAGTATTTCAAAAAGGCATATGTTCTTCAAGTTCTGGTAATACACAAAATGATTTGAACTGAGACAAGTTAACTAACAATTGGTTGACTGACAGTTCATAACAATTAAATCTGTAATAACACAGGAACTTGTCTTTTTTCCCCTCTTACTTCTGTTACCATGTGAAGTGGCATGAATATTGTTTAAAATGAATATTGACAAATTGATGAACAGATAAAGATCATGATAAACAAAGTTGTCCTCCCCCCACCATGTTGTTATACAGTTATGCTTTCCATTGACATACTCTGCATACTACCAAAGTGCCTTTTGCCTTCAGGTTCTATTCGTGTACATTTTGTGATCTCACTGGCCCTTTCTGAACAGCACAAATAAAACATCTTGCAGACATTAAAAAAAACTATTTTGGCTTTTTTTGTCTGTACGTGCAGGGGAAATATGCCCTGTTAAGTCCTGGGGTGGGTCTGCCAGTTGCAGAGTGTCCTGCAGTCCCTGTAAAAGGGAGAGCTGCTGGGTGCTGGAAGGCATTCCCATCCCCAGAAACAAAGTTACATACTATTAAAAGACTGTGAAAATTGTGAAATGCAAATCAAAGTGATTCTGACTCACTCATGTGTGGGACCTTGAATACTTCGCCCACTCCTGTGAGTAAGCAACGTAGGTGGCTGGTTCAAGATACCATCTCATCTCCCCTCCCCTCCCCTCCCCTCCCCTCCCCATACACATACCTACACCATTCTCTCTTTTCCACTGATTCCTACAATTATTTTAAGAAGCAGGACCCAGGAAGGCATGCCAAATGAGATACAAGGTAGTTGGCACAGGCTGGCAATGATGCATGATGCTGTATGCCTTCCACTTGTCCTTTCACAAGGCACCAACCAGGGAGAAAGGGTGGGGGCTCGCTGGCAATGTCACTTCTAAGGGTTGCTTCCTCAGTGCTGCACATCAATGCTTAAACCTTTACACTGCCCAGTGCAGGGGATAAAGTTGATAGAAAACACCTCTCTGCATAAGTTTGGTGCTGGTTATGAAAAGCAGACAAGGTCTGTACCTCTACTCAGCTTGAGGTCAAAGTAGGTTGCCCAAATGCTGGCAAACCCAATTGGTAGCCTCTTGGGAAGCCACACAATGGGAGTCATTAATTTAATGCAGAGTTCCTATTGTCATTAACCCTAGTTTGACCCATGCATTTTGTCGAACATCTTTTTTTTGGGGGGGACAGTAGCTGCCAATCAGGTTTGCTGCTGCATAGGTACCACATTGTTGGAATTAAATTTTGCATCTGCACAGTAGGTAAAAACCAGGATGATAGGCAGTTGGGTCAAAGGGGAGGACACTGGAACTATCACAAGGCTGTGCAAAAATCTGCATGCATGAAGTAACATTGATAAGCAGAAGTTGCACAAAACACTTAAAGGACAAACTGTTGTTTTTTTAAAAAAAAACCATTGGTTAGCTGACTGGTTTCTTCACTATTTGTGGTGCTGCCCCTGTTCCTGGGCAGCTCCCTTTTCCTCTGCTGTGATGGGACATCATCACCTGGTCTCGGAATGGGACTGCCTCCTCAAAGGAAGGATCTGATTCCTTTGGCTATAGGCTCCAGCACCATTCATTCATTCATTCATTCATTCATTCATTCATTCATTCATTCATTCATTCATTCATTCATTCATTCATTCATTCATTCATTCATTCATTCATTCATTCATTCATTCATTCATTCATTCATTCATTCATTCATTCATTCATTCATTCATTTCATTACATTTTTATACTGCCCTCCCCCAAGGGGCTCATTCTTCAGACCCTGCTAGTTGTCATCCTCCCCTTTATATCCTTCCTTTCTTTCCTCTGCTGATCTAAATGCTACCTTACTCTGAACTGTCTCAGCTGGATGCAGGGGCGTACCACCCAGGAGAAAACTGTCCCCGGGCTGTGGCCATTTAGTCACACGGGGGCAGAAATCACCCCACACTCCTCCTTCTTCCCCCCGAGACCAGATGACTTGGTGCAAAAAACCCATTGTTTGGTCGTGGTGGGGTAGGGCAGCCACCCATATTGGGAGGGGGCAGAAAACTCAAATTTTGCACCAGGTTACATTTTCCCTAGATATGCCTTTGGCTGGATGGAGTCCCCACCTCCCTCTTTCCTGCTTGCTTGCTCTTCCCACCTTCCCTGGGTCTGGAAGAGTAGGGCCCCTGTCTACCTGAGTGTGTGGCAGCAGGTCCCTGCCTCACCATGGTGACCTGGCACACACACACATACACACACACACAAAGTCTCCTGACTGATGCCTTCCTCCGCTATGAGTGTGGGGGTTGCCTTACGAAGGTCTGCGGAGGCTGGGAGGGCTGGTACTGGACACTATTTATTAAATTAGAGGTTGCCAAGTGGCATATAGAGTTGACTGTTCTGTGTGGTGGGGGAAGGGAAGTAGGATTCCCATTGGTCTATACCAAAATGCACATGTGGGAAATGCTGCCAAGTTCTATCATGCTATGCTGTTTTAATGCACAGAAAGTAACCAAGACAGGTTCAAACTGCTTATGAGCAATCAAAATGTTCAACAAAAGTTAGCTCCCTACACACAACTGGTGAGAAAAACATGCACTGAACAAGTAGATGTTTGAACATTTCTAGTTTGAACATCCCTAGCAAAATGTTTGAACATCCTAGTAAAATGTAGACTTCCTTATTGCATATGTTTAGTACCAACGATGTGTGATTAGAAGTGTTAGGATTATGCAAGTCCTACATTCATGCGGGATACTGTTGTGTTATCAGATTATAAGCTTGTCATTATACTTAATTTAAATGTACTGCAAGTTGTGTGTTAGGCTACACAATGAAACAATGCTGCAGTAAAATTAGCATGTTTCAATATGTAGTAGCAATTACAGATTTCTAGCTATATCATGGATTTGTTTTCATAGGAAATGTCAATACATTTAATAAGGAACATAAATATCCAAGAGAATGTGAAATGGCATGCATAGATATAACAAACTCTATTGCCTTATAAGCTATAGGAACATATTCAATTACATTATCTCTTTTAATAACTCTAAGTGCTTTTGCTCCTTCAGATGACACAGTGCATTCCAGTAAAAACAAAGCATTTTATTCTTCCTATTACAGGCACAAGGGGACAATGTTCCCAAAGACCTCTGATTTACAGACAAGAAAGATTTTATATAGATATGCTGATATTTCTTGTTTCTGTTTTTTCTAGATTATTGACCACTGAAGAAGGATGTTAATAAAGTATTTCTTACAATAGCAGACTCTGTATAAAACATGAAGTTACAGTTATTGCTGGCATTAGCATAATTTATTGAGACAGTGGGGGGGGGGGGTGTTTCTACATTGCATTCGTACATGACATGTGTATTGATCACCTGATGATACCCAGCTCAAGTGATAAACTGCACTGTGAATGAATGACCACAGATACACCTATACAGTCTTCCTGTGAGAAGCTCAGGAAATACATATCTGCCCCATTTTGAATGCACAACCACAAATATGTCTCTCTAGTACATTTTTGTCCAGCTTTTCCTACAAGAGGTTCAGGCCATACACACCTGTCCCATTCTATCCTCACAACAACATTGTGAGGTAATTTAGGTTGAGAGTACATAATTGGAACAAGGTCAACCAGAAAGTTTCATGGCAGAGTAGGGATTGGAATTTGGGTCTCCCATATTCAGGCTTGCCAGTTTCCTGTTGGATGCGAAAAATCCCTACCCACAACTCCTGTTTCCTGTTTCTTACTGCTGCTGCCACACCAGGAGAAAAAAAGTTTAAAAAATCACCATCAGGCAATAATGTGATCATTTCTGGATAAACCCAAAAAGTTACATCAACCAGCTCATTGAATCACTGGAAACTCTTTGGTTTTACTATAGCGTTTCCAGCAATTCCTAGACAGGCACATCCAGTTTTTCTCTGGAAGTGATGGTATGCTACTGCCTAATAGCACCCGTGACCCCCCCCCCCATATCCCACCTCTCAGACACCCACTGGTTGCCAGGAACCCTACTGACTGTGAACCCTATCAAGAATCTAGTCTGCTAACTATGACACCATACTGGAGCTTTCATATCACCTCACATCATCTCAAGTACTGATGTCTATTGAATCCTCCTGCAGTCCTTAAAAACTGCACCACAAGATTGGAGGACTTTCAGAAAGATAATATGACGCTGAGTGGAGGTTGCAGAAAGAAGGAGAATCAACAGAAGAATGCCCTTCTTTCCCTTGTACAAACATTTGCTCTGTTTTGGAAAAGATCGAACAGAGGGTACAGAGATTTATTTCTGTCAGTTTCTCTTCGCAGTCCCCTACTTCACATCATACTATGTTCTCAAGAGTTCCCTAATCCACTGGAACAGGCTGTGGTGTTAAGGATGCTGCAGAGGAAAGGAAGAATGGGGAGAAATTCATTCTATGAAATATTCTCATTTACAATATAGAGGCTTCAACCCACTACATTTCAAGGGAGTCAGTTAATATATTCAGTTGCTAGTTGAGTAATCAAGTGAATAATTATATTGTTCCACAAATGCTTTTTTGATCTCCTCTGAAATAAAATTGGAATGATGTCTTCATGGTGAACAACCCAATAAAATGGTAAAAAAGAATCGTACCCAAAGGTAGAAGATCTGTGCCAAATATCCTAGAGCTACCAAGATGATCCATAGTTTATACATCTAGATATCTGTGACTAATGTGGGGTTTGTAGAAGCAGCAGAATACCTCAGAAAAGGGAATATGTTGCCCAGGGCTATTCCCACCCGCTCCATTTAACACAGATTATGTGTTTCCTTCAGAACACTGCTGTTCCACTGGGGCTAAATCTATTATGAAATAGTGGCTTGAAATGAAACATTTACTGAATCGTTATCATGAAGTCTGAAATTTTTATTGTTGTTTATTAAATATATTTATAAACTTTCTCCCTACACATTCTGGGTATTAGTTTGAATTTTCCTTTGGTGATTTCCTCCTTTTTCCATTTCTTGTACATGTCCCTTTTGAATCTCAGCTCAGCTGAAAGTTCTTTAGACATCCTGATTTCCCACCCCCACCCCCACCCCATTTTTCCTCCTCATTGGATCTAGTTGAAATTGTGCCTTCATTATCTCCCTTTTAAGAAACTTCAGTACTCCCATCTCTTCTAGCATTCTTAACCACAGGATCACATCCAATAGTTTCCTAAGTGTACTGAAATAAGCTTTCTTAATGTCTAGAATGCATGTTTGATTATGCCTGGCATCCCCTTTCCACTGTATAACAAACTCCAGGAGAACATGATCACTCCCACCTAATGATCCTACTTCCACTTCCACCCCATTAACCAGGTAATCACAGTTAATCAGTAGCAGAGCTAAAATAGCCAATCCCCCTGCTGCCTCTTTCATCTTCTGGGCCATGAAATTGTCTGCAAGGCAACTGAGGAATTTGTTGGACCTTATAGTCTTGACAGAGTTTGACTCCCAACAAATATCAGGATAATTGAAATCTCCCATTACTACTACTTGTCTCCTTTCTAAAAAAATTGGTCATATGTTCCAGAAAGGCATCATCCAGTCTGGCTTTGGGGTCTATAATAGACCTCCACCATGAGATCACTGTTGTTTCTCTCCCCCTTAATTTTTATGCAGATGCTCTCAACCTGGCTTCCAGGATTTAAGTCATGCACCTGCTCACAGGTGTAATGCTCCCTGATGCGTTATACAACTCCTTCTCTTTTCCTAGTTGGTCTAATTCTTTGAAATAGGTTATACCCCTCAATTGTTACATTCCAATCATGAGACTCATCCCACCAGGTTTCAAGTTTCAGTTATATCGTATTTGCTATGTCGCGTTAAGTGTTCAAGTTTGTCTTTTTTTATTTCCCATGCTCTGTGCATTCATATAGAGACACCTAAGGCCATGGTTCATTCTTACTGGCTGCTTATTTAAGGCCCCCAACCACTGTTGGGTTTTTGAACTATTTGCTCTATAACCTTTGGACTGTTATCTCTAGTACTTGATGAACTCCCATCCACTTGAATACTGTCTCCCTCCTTATCAGGTTTGTGAGCCTCCTAGCAAAAATGTTCCAACCAATGTAAGGAATTCCATAGACGCAGAAATAAAAGGCTTTGAGAGTAAAAGTCCATTTATTAAGACATCTTAGAAAGCTCAAGTACACGCAGTGGCAGGAATGACACTTCCCGCCAGAAGCACAGGTTATAATACCAGTCACCCCATCCCCTTCCTGCTTCCCATGAGACAGAGGCTTCATCTCAGTTGAGATAAAGTCTCATGATGCATCTGGCCCATCGCCGGGCTGTGGAATGCACTCAAGGTTACTTCACCATCAACACTATTGAATCCTTTACACTCTGCCTCCCCTAAAGAAGACCCTTCCCCCCCAGGTTTGTGTGCGGAAGGTGCGGTGGAAAGCAGCAATAAGGGTAGGGGGCTTCAATGTTTGAATAGACCCATTGATTATGCAGAGGAATATCCACCCAAGAAACTAAATAATACCAGCGTTCTTGATGATTAAAGCGAAGTCAGGATAGCATCAATTTCGTAGTGCTTGTGGCCATCAATAATAGTCGGTGGGGAGCCTCTCTCCCAGTGAGTAGTGCCAGGCTGCTCAGGCGGGAGCCTCCTTGAGCAAGCTGGAATGGAAGACAGGATGGATGTTACTAAAGAGTTAGGCAAATCCCTAGCTGAACAGTGACATCATTAATCACTTTAGCAAGTAATTTGAAAGGTCCCACAAATCTGTGGTTTTAGAAAATTTATGCGCGTCTCTGAGATTTTTGTGAATAAATACGCAGGAGCCCTGCGCGGAAATCCGGCGGTGTTTATCCATGCAGTTTTGGGGAGTCCTTTGCTTGTTGTAAAGGCGGTCTGGACGACTTCCATCCCTCGGCTAGGGATGAAATCCATTGTTGAAATTCACGGGGTCAAGGCGGCTAGGGTAGTTGTGCTTGGCCGGGGAAGGAGGCGACCAGACACAATTTCCAAAGGGGTTTTCTTGTACTACTATGAACCGCATTGTTGTGGTACTCCATAAGCGGAATAAGCTACACCAATTGTCTTAGTGGTAGTTGGTGTAATAGCGTAAATGCTGCTCTAAGGTTCTGTTAGTTCTCTCCGTCTAGCGTCACTTTGAGCGTGGTAGAGTGGCCGGCCGGCGGCCCGAAGCCCCAACAACCCCAAAAAAGCGCTTTTCCAGGAACTTGGAGATGGGTGGGGGGGGCCTTGGTCCCACTAGAAGACCACCTTAGCGGAATGGAGGCAGTAAACATGTTGAATAAACAGCGATTGCCAGCAGGAGCAGAGGGATGGAAGCACATGGAATAAAAGTAGAGCTGCTTAAGAGAATAAGTCTACCACCACCCTTAAAACCGTGTTGCCGACTTTCGGGCAAATCTGTAATGAAAATCCATGGAGATGACTTCCCAAGGCGGGGAAGCTGCCGGGAGAGGTTGCAATAGTCATGGGGCTTTCGGGATAGTTTTGGCTTCTGCACAAACCGAGCAACCTTTAATGTATGCCTCAATGTCTTTGCGTGCAGCGCCACCAGAACTGCGGCGGGCCAAGTGTAGAGTTTTCAAAGCCAAAATGCCCAGCCAGGGCGGGCATGCATTGTAGCTTCAAGAACCTGCTAGCGGTACGTGCCAGCATTCCCCCTCCGTAGGCTCCCATTCTCCAAGCGCGGTGGGGTCCCCTTGGGCGCTGGAGCTCGTGCAGCCCATGCCTCCTCCAATTCCGCGGAAAGGAGAGGCGAGACTGGGAATGATAGAGGAGAAGTGGATGTTTGAGATCAGTGACAGCCAACCCCAACTGGGAGGAAAGAACGGTCGTGGAATGTCACCGTGGGCAGCTCCACCCCTCCCAGTGTGGCAGGCTGGCGTCAACCAGTTTGTTAGTTTTCCCAGGAAAAAATGGACTGTAAAGAGAAAGCGAGAGAAAGAAACCGGCCCATGAAGTTGTTTTCTGAGACATCTTGAGGGGTGGAAAGAGCTGCCAGGTTTTATGATCCGACCAAACTTGAAAGGATGTTTAGCCCCCCCTCAGCCAGTGGTAAGTGGAAGTGCTGCTTTGATGGCGCGATCTCTTGCAATACCCACAGTCCAGTTGAGCTCGGCGCAAATTTTTTGATAAATAAGCACAGACCAGTCTACCATCTTTATTTTTCACCCTTAGGGCTGCCCCCCAAGTGCTTTGTCGAAGCGTCCACGTGAACCACAAGCGGGAGATCGAGGTCAGGTGCTGGATGGAATTGATGAAATGCTTATGAATTTTTAGTAGTTCAAAGGCTGTTTGACATTTTTCAGACCAGAAAAGGGGGGCCCGGGCTTCGGACAGTGGATCGCCTGTAGATGCGTATTAAAGAGAGGTCTGTGAGGAGAGTCCAGTTCAGCAAATTGGGGTATAAAATCCGCGATAGAAATTAGCAAAACCAAGAAGCGACTGGAGTTCTTTGCGGTTGGTGGGGCGAGCCATTGGAGGACTGCGTCAATTTTAGCAGGATCCATTTTAAGCCCTCGGGCGAGATCCGGTAACCAAATAGTCAATGGAGGTCTGATGAAAACAGCATTTGGAGAGTTTGGCAAAGAGAGTTGTCAACAAAGCGTTTCAAGCACCTCGAACCAATAGTTCATGCTCTTCTATTGTTTTGCGAGTAAATTAAAAAGCGTCATCTAAGTATACAACAACTCCCTTGTACAGTAAATCATGGAAACTTCATTGATAAGGGCCGCAGAAGCCCGGGGCCCCACTTAACCCGAATGGCATTATTAAGTGTTCAAACTGTCGAAACTTTGTGTTAAACCCAGTCGGGTGTTCATATCCTTCTGCAATTCTGACTCTGTAGTAAGGTTCTCTGAAGTCCAATTTAGTAAAAATGCGTCCTTTGCCGAGTGCATCTAAAAGGTCCTTGATCAATGGCAAAGGATATTTATTGGACAGAACGCATTGAGACCTCGATAATCTGCAAAGCCTTAAAGACCCATCTTTCTTTTTTGACAAACCAAAGAGCAGAGACGAAGCGTGTGTGTGTGTTTGGTAGCCCGCCGTATGAACGAGCAAGGTTCTTGTCTAGAAGGCACGAAGTTCCTTCTCTCATTAGGACTCATCACGGTAGATTCTACCCTTAGGTAGTTCGCCCCTGGTTGTATGACAATTTTACAGGCGTCCAGTCCATGGGGTGACTGATGCATTCCTATGCAACTCTGTGGATCGCGTGGTGGGATGCCAATAGAGATAAAGGAGCAATCACTGAGGAAGCCAGAGAGGGTGTGTCAGGAGGCGTTGGGTTTTCTTCCCAATTCATGTTCACCGCTTGAGGGAGGGTCAGTGAATTCTAGGATCTCTGTCTTTCCAAATGAATTTTGGTTCATGCCAACAACAACAAGGGCATGCCCAAAACTATGGAGTGTTTGGCCACTGGTATGAAATGAGCAATTTTCTCCCAGTAGTGGTATAGCGGAGGAGAACCGGCTGTGTTTTGAACTAGGCCGGTCCCTTACGTTTCCGAGGGGCTGCCGTCCATTTGGGTGGCTCAGATAGGCTTAGCCAGTGGGTCGGTCCAGACCCAGCTCCTCTCTGCCACCTGGGGCGCACATTAAGCAGTGGGGAGCAGCGAATCCACAAGGGTTGAGGCTATAATCGCGAGAGTGTGTTGCAGCGGGGTTGGCCAGAAATGCTTGAACAGTAATGGGGCGCTGCCTTCACTCACAGCGTCGGGAGTCGGAGCCCATGTCCATAGAGGCTGAAGAAAGACAGCAGCTGCTTCCCCTCCTCTGGAGTAAGCCGGTCACCGCTTTGGAGCCGAGCCAGTGGGAAGCGGCCCTGACCTCGCGTGGTGGTTTGGCAGGTAGTCGCAGCGGAGCTGGGGTCGTTGGTTTTGCTTCTTGGGACGGTTGGCGGCTAGATGACCTGGCCCTCCGCGGTAAAGACCTGGCAAGTGGCGGTGGGAGGTTTACGGTAGGGGCTGGCTGGAGCTTGACTTGGTGGACACAGTAGTGGTTTTAGAGTGGCGGCCTCGCCCGAAACATATTCCAAGCGAGGCGCCACTTGGGGCCCCAACTGGATCAATCCGCAGTAGTGCGAGCTTCGAATTAGAAACCGTTCCGTAGCTTACTGTCCACAGCATCGAAGTATTAAGCATTTCATGCGTTCAGGCCACTCAGGAGGAAGTCGGAAAAAAGGCAGCCGCCCCGCCCGCGAAATTCCGCGGACAAATTCTGCAAGCGGGCGGTTGCCTTGCTGGATGGTTTTGATGATGCCGGATAGCTTCATTCGGCGCCTGGATCTTAGCGGCTTAAAGCGGAGGAATCACGGGCACAATGCGAGGAGAGTCTCATCCTGTAAATCCAAAACAGTCCACCGAACCAGTCGGCTGCTGCCCCATCAGGACAGAGCGATGTCCACATTATTTTAAGCGTTCAGACCGGTATAGATCATCATAGTCTTCCAAGTGGGTTCGGGTTGCCGGGTAGTAGGAAGTTTAGGCGGTCCCATCAAAGCGGGCTGGTATCGGGCGATAGTAGCCCGTTCGGCGACTCTTAGTGCCGCCTGCTGGCAGGGAGGTGGTCAGGTTGGCGGGTTGGGCGAGCAGCGCTGTTGTGCGGGGGGGGCGAATCGGGGCACTGGCGGTGCCTTCAAAGTACGTTTGGAGTGGCAGGACCCAGATGCGATGGCCCCCTAGGCGCCCGGCATGATCAGTAACAGCATAGACTCCAACTTGGGGCTTCCCGGTCTGCTGCCTCCTTAGCTCCTTTCCAGCGCCAGATCCTCCTTAGAGCCAATGCATCTGAATTAGCATGCAAAGCAGCCTTTCTACCGTTCAATTTAGCCAGTTAGGTCACGTTTAAGGGCTTCAGTGAGCTCACTGCGTCGCAAACCTGGCGACGCTTTTCGCGTTACCGTTATAAAGTCCAGTCTGGACTGTTCCAGGACTTTATCATGGACTGATGATTCTGGGCATATTAGCCGTTGGAAGCGTCTTTGGCACTGGTCAACTTCGAGCTGAACTTCTTTTCGCGTTGCTGTTCCCGGTCCCTCTGCGGGTTTTGGCTCTTGCTGCAACTGTGCCGCTCCTCCTCTCCATAACTGGCGTTCCGCGGTTCCATGCAGCTTGGGCTTCACCGCGAGTCGTCCACTTCCTCATCCCAGTCCTCCTCGATGGGAGAGGAAGCGGTCTGGCTGGGAGCAGCAGGCTTTCTTGACTCCTGCAAATTAGTCTGGAAGGGCATCGGAGAACACCGTAGCCCATAGCCACGGTGGCTCCAGGCACCTCAGGTGCGGTGGCTGGCCAGGATCAGGGGTCGATTGGGGCGATGCGGATACCCCTCCCAATTCAGGTTTAGTCCAGTGTCCTTTGGACGGGCCCCAGTGCTGTGCCGCGGTGGTTCTTTAGAACATCGCAAAATACGAGTCCAGGAATGGATTCAATGGACTCCTGGGTTGCCGCTGGTGGTCAAGCCGTCTCCTCCATGACAGGTTACGCATCCGCAGGGTTTGTAATCCACATGGCGGGTAGAGATCCGATCCACAGGCTCGATCCCGCGAACCTTAGCGCCCAAAGCGACTCAAAATTAAATGCGTCCCGTCCCTCGTTCAGCGAGGAGTAAAAAAAAAGGAAGACTTCGTGCTGATACGAGGGGGCGGGGAAAGAACCACCAGCAGCGAGGCCAGTTCTCCTGCGGAACCGCCAATCCAAGAAGGAAAGGTCGGGCCCTCTTTAGAGCTACGCATCTTGTCAACATTCAACTACTCTCCATCGCCAAGACAAAGGAGGTCCACTACACCAGGAGTATAGATGAATTAAGATTCCTGCCACAATATGGAATTCCATGGCGTAGAAATAAGGCTTTGAGAGTAAAAGTCCATTTATTAAGACATCTTAGAAAGCTCAAGTACACGCAGTGGCAGGAATGACACTTCCATGAAGCACAGGTTATAGCCAGGTCACTTTATTCACCTTCCCCTGCTTCCCATGGGAACAGAGGCTTCATCTCCCGCGCAGAGATAAAGTCTCCGCCGATGCATCTGGCCCATCGCCCGGGCTGTGGAATGCACTCAAGGTTACTTCACCATCAACACTATTGAACCCTTTACATCTATGAAGTGCTACCCATCCCTTGCCAGTGGTCCATCTTCATGAAACCACACACTGTGATCCAAGAAGCCAAAACATTTCTGGTGGCACCACTTGTGAAGCCAGATGTTCACCTCCACTATTCTTCTTCCCCTCCCTGAGCCATGTCATTCAATTGGGAGTAGAGTTGAAATGACAACTTGTGCATCCAGATCTTTCAGCTTCCTTCCCAGAGCCTCAAAATCCCTTGTGATGTCCTGAAAGCTATCTCTTGCAGTGTCATTTGTTCCCACATGGATCAAAAGGAAGAGATAATGGCCAGTGGGCTTGACAAGTCTTGTCAGCCTCCCTGTGACATCACAGATTTTTGCCTCTGGGAGACAGCACACTTCTTGAGTCATCTTGTCAGGCAAATCACTGCTTTTGTTCCCCTCAGCAGGGAGTTCCCTACCACTGCCACTCATCTTCTCTGGGGATTTTCAGGGCTATTCCATGGGCTGAACTTTCTGTCACTTGAACATTCTCCAAGAACTGACTCTGTTGTTTTTATGATTGTTCCTTATTCTCACTGACAAGGGAGAGAACTTCAAATTGATTCTGTATCTTCAAATTCACAGAATTCATAAACTAAAAGTGAATAACTTACTGTAATGCTTTGAAGGGTAGACTGTATCCTACTGAAGTCCTGTCCTCCCAGAGCTTCATCCCCAAATCTCCAGGAGTTTCCCAACCTAGATCTGGCAACCCTACCTTCCCATCCCCTGCCGCTGGCCAGGGAGCAATTGGCAACCTTAATTATAAGTCGTTTCATTCACATAGATAGGTGGGATAGAAAATATTCAAAATTATACATGCATTTAATGTAAGGTGACCAGCCGTCCCGATTTTCGCGGGGCACTCACGCTTTTGCGCGGTGTGTCCCGCGTCCCACCAGGCTTTGACATTGTCCCGATTAGGCAATGTGCTCCTGCAGCAGTGCGCACGCGGCTGCAGAAGCACACTGCCTTTTGCGGCAGCGCTCCCCGTCAGGAAACAGGGAAGTGCCCCAGAAGGCACTGCGGCAGCGCAGGAGGGAGCGCCTCCCGCACTGCCGCAGTGCCTTCTGGGCAACTACCAAACTGTTTCCTGACCAGGGGCGCCCGCCCGCCAAAAAGCAGTGTGCTCATCTGCAGGTGCGATGCTTGCAACGGCCCGCTTTTCAATAGTAAAAATCTGGTCACCTTAATTTAATGTGGCCATCACCAACTACTGCTTGTTCGCCTCCCCGAGCCCTGTTGGGGAGGGCGGGGTATAAATATAAATATAAATATAAATATAAATAAATAAATAAAATGACAATTCACTTCATTTTAAAGAAACGAAAAAAAATTCACACTTGCGGAATACAGAACAATTTCAATAGAGTCAAGATTAAGCGTTCAGGTAAATTTCTATTTCCTCTGACCTAGTTGTACATCTTCAGTATGAAAGCAGCAAGAAGGATACGATTTGCCTGAAGCTTTTTTTCATGACAGAGAAGAAATAACAAAGGGAAATAATTTTCAGCTCAGGTGGGGATGCCACAGTAATCCACCAGGTTTGATCTCTAATACAAACATTAACGGTCAGCTTATATGAATAATTATCCTGAACCATCGTATATCTGTCTGACTTAACTTTCCATCATGCTGTGCAAAATTTGTACAGACTAGGTGCAGAGGAACTAAGACAAACAAAGGCATTAGGGAAGTAGGTGATTTAATTCTTCCCCTCCACTCTGTTTACTTATTCCAAAATGGCCCCAGACTCTGTAAGCATGGCGAGTGGAATAAATACAGGCATCTATCTTTTTTTAGATCTCTTGATCTTTTTTTGTCATTCTCTTCTGTTTCTTTACAATGGTTAGTATAATAGTCTTCTCTGCAGGGGCGGAGAAAGGGTAAACTGCGTGCACCCTGCAGCTCTGCCACACTCCCACCTGCCCAGTTACACCCCAAAACGCCCCAGAATGCCCCCTCCAAGCTCCGGCCATGCCCCTGGATCAGCACATGCCCAGGGCATCATGCACCCCCACCCCGTTGGCTCTATGCCACTGCTTCTCTGTCCCTCTGTGCGAGTGGACGGAATGCTGCATTTAGACTTTAATTCTGTTTCTGTTGCCTTTTTAGTTTTGCTTCTCACATATCTTTAGCAATTTTAGGAGTTTCCTCAGTCATTCGTTGAGGGTTTTTATCTGTTTTGGCTACAGGAACAGTCTTTTCAGCATTCTTCTTTGATAATATCTCTAGTTTCAACCCATAGTTCTTCTGGTTTACATTCATCTGAACTTAATAATTCAAATCTTTTCTCTACATGGTATTTAAACTATTCAGGAATGTTTCATAGTTTGTATTTTGGCACTGTGAATATTTTGGTGTTTTCTTTCAACTTTATTATAATTATCGATAGTAACAATTCATGGTCAGTAGTGTCACATTTTGCTCCTGGTTTTGTGATGGTCATAATCTTACATCAAAGACTGTTACCATATATGGAATAAGAAATGCTTGATGTTCAAACTGGATTCAGAAAGGAAGAGCCACTAGAAATCATATTGCAAATTTGTGTGGATTACTGGAGGATTGAGGGAATTTCAGAAGACAATCAGCCTTCGATGATACAAAATCAGCTTATGTTTCACAGATTACAGCAAAGCTGTTGACTGTGTGGATCATGAAAAACTATGGCTGGTTTAAAGGAAATCGGTGTACCACAGCATGTGACTGTTTTGGTGTACAACCTGGAGGCTACTGTTAGGGTAAACTATGGAGAAACAGAATGGTTTCCAGCTGGCATTGGTGTTTTATCTCTTTGCCTCTTCAATCTGAATGCAGAACATATAACAAGGAAAACTGGATATGATTAAGAGGAAGGTGGAATAAAAATTGGGGGAAGGAACATTAACAAGTTGGGATGAAGAACATTAGCAATTGTTACAGTAACAATACTGTTCTCTTCAAATTCTTTTCACTGAATTCTTGTTTCCTTTCCCTCTGAACTTGCCACAGTGGGCAATTTTATCTGTGTGCCTGTTCAAGCAAATGAGCAAGTGAGAGAAGATGACTTGGTCCCAGGGAGGGAAAGTATAACCAGCCTCTAGAAAATCCCTTCTGAGCACTTGTGGTCTAGGAGACAATTTCCTACCACACAGTTAGTTGGTGGGCATCAGCTGTAATAGTTCAACTGGGAACAAATCCTTCAGCAATTTAGGTTTAAATCTACCCTGGGGCTTCTATCAGAGTAAGTTGGAAACATGATTGTACACAAACTGGGCCAGTGTGGTTGCAGCTTTGTCGCTTGTGATGGAGCCATCAAAATGATGGGCTTAATTAGAATTTCAGCTACCTTCCTTCTGCAGCAAAGAATAAAAAAACAAATTCATCTCAAGAAGGAATATGAGGACATATCCTTTTTTACACTCTACATTAATGTTAACTTCAAACTAAGGCGGCAGGTTTGCTTTGATCACAGGAATAATATTATAATATGAAAAGAACTTTCCACTGGCTGTACAGGTTCAAGTCTGCTTCCATGGTGTTTGTTGAAGTACAAAAAGCATAAGACTGATAAAATATTCCCTTCCTAAACTCTCTTCCTTGATATTTGTTGGAAATTAAAATGTTTTTCATCTAACCTGACAATGATAGCACATTATAGTCAGGTGGAAAGGAGAATGCATGAAGAAACAGACTGTTATGAGGTAAGAGGAGTGGCTTTTGCTGTTCTCACCCACAATTTGTTCGTGTGTGTGTGTGTGTGTGTGTGTGTGTGTGTGTGTGTGTGTGTGTGTGTGTGTGTGTGTGTGTGTGTGTGTGTGTGTGTGTAAGAGATGACATGATAGCCATGTTTAGATATTTGAAGGAATGTCATGTTGATGAGGGAGGAAGCTTGTTTATTGCTGCTCCAGAGACTAGGACCAGGGGTAATGGGTTCAAGGTGAAGGAAAAGAGATTCCACCTAAACATCAGGGAAAAACTTCCTGACACTAAGGGCTGTTCGACAGTGGAATGCACTACCTCAGAGTGTGGTGGAGTCTCCTTCTTTGGAGGTTTTAAAAGATAAACCCGTCTGTCAGGAGTACTTTGATTGTGGGTTCCTCCATTGCAAGGTGTTGGACCTGATGGCGCTTGGGGTCTCTTCCAACTCCATGATTCTATGATTCTATATGATCCAGGGTAGTACAGTGGTTAAGAATGACAGACTCTAATTTGGAGAACCAGGTTTGTCCCCCCCCCCCCCGAAAGCCTACTGGATGACCTTGGGCCAGTTCTCTCAGAACTCTTTCAGCCCTATCTGCCTCACAAGGTGCCCATTGGGAGGTGGGAAGGAAAAGCAATTTAAGTTGCTTTTAGACTACTTATGGTAGAGAAAAGTAGGATATAAAAACCAACTATTTTTCTTTATACAATTGGAAGGCTGGTTATGGCAACATCCTTGATCCAATGAGTTAGGTCAGGTGAGACATTTTGCTTTAATAAATGGGTTCAGGTTCGTAATCACTGGCCTGAGCCATTATGAGATATGCAGTAGTTTAACTATTCCATTAAACTTAAAGAACTTGAGTGTGGTGCTTCACAACTGCTCTTTGTATGTCAACTCCTTGGATTCTACTCACACTTTGCTCCTCCCCTTAGACTCAACTTCCTATGAAGGGTTCTATGCATTGCCTAGCAGAATTCTGTCATTACCTAAATGTTTTATGATGCAGTATTTATCATTGTTCAAGCATGAATTCCACCATTATTTGGGAGAATATCCTCATAACTGTATAATGTGGCTCTATACTATACTACACAGTACAGAGTGTTTATCACTCTAAGCTGAAATTAGTACTATAATAGGAGCTTTTACCAGTTGAAAAGTCAACTGGAACCAAGACAGCCAAAGGAAGGTGAGATAATATTTTATTATAGGCAGAATGAGCTTGAGGCAATCTGATACAAACTCTATTCACGCTCTGCACAAACACTACTTAAGTCTGCTTTCCCCACTTCCTCTATTCAGATCAAAAGCAGATACGTAGATGGCATGGATATTTGTGGCATGGGAATGCTGTGCTGGTACCCCAGAGTGGTCAAGCAACTCTGGGGGCCTGGACCAGCTTAACTGGTGCTTATACTTGCATAATTTGGACATACATTGGCATAAGGTCAGTCAGTTTCCCCCCTTCTGATTATACCATCACTCGCTAACCCAACACCACTTTACTTTCCTTCTCAAAAATCAAATTAAAAATTCATGTACATTGTATGCTTTCTTCAAACAATACACTTTGGAACCTCCGTATAATCTTCATGAGGATTAAAATAAACCTTTGTTGCATAAAAATAATCTGCTTTTTTGCAGACCACTTAAAACAACCAGGCAAACTGGAGTTTGCTTTATTGTCACAAACACTTTTATATTGGTTTGAAATTAGGTATTTTATTGCAACACCATCTTATTCATCAACTAAAAGTGAATAACTTACTGCAATGCTTAGAGATTATAGAAGATCCCCTATCTCAAGAGACTGATTCCTGAATTCATTTTAATTTTAAAGTTGTTTAACAAAGGAATAGGAAGGTGTGAAGGTGTGAAAATAAAAGTGAGGAATGAGAATTTGGATAATAAACTTTTTTCCCCCTTTTCTTTCTTTCGGTAATTTAACTTGCCTGCCTTTAGCCAAAACTGAACTCAAGATGGGTTAAAATGATAATAAAAATTTGCAATTAAAATCTCCCCTCCAAATGCCCTAGATTAGTACTTTCCAAGTGCAAAACCCTAATGAACAGAGTTCAGGTTTGTTATTACCATGCATATAAGTATTAGCTGTCCATCGTAGAGATGTCTGAAATAAAGAGTACTTCCATATGTGTAATTCCTTATGCATCCAAAGGTAGTAATGAAAGGATAGTATTGACATTGGCGACTGAATGCTTAAATGTCATGGTAGCTTGGATTGGGGTGCTTTCATTGCAATCAATAAGATGTTTTTGTAAGATTAATGTACTCCTGCTATTTTTTGGATTGTGCTAATTTCTTTTTGTAAAATGCTGGGCAGTGGAGACTTATCTTTTAAAAAGGTAGGGAATTATAGAGTTTTCCAAAGACGTTACCATTGCAACAGCCTATACTAAAGTATTGTCAGTGGTCTGATGGTTTACAATATCCCTTAAAACAACACCTTGACACATCACTGCTTTTCTTTGCTGAGCCCAGGCTTTCTCCCATGAACAGTGATACTTGGGTTCTGTTGTGAGATACAGCAGAATGACAAAGATTTCTCTTCAGATGACCTTACCAGCACAGAAGCTCATTTGCAAACTAATTCAAGGAACATGCTGGCACCATTTTTCCCCATTAGAACAATTTCCCAAAAAAGAGAAAAAAGAGTGGCGTAAAATAAACATGTTAAAAATAGGGAACATTATTTTCCATGACATTTGCAAGTAAATGTGATTGCCAGTGAAACAGAGATGAAAGTCTCATTGATTTGAATTGGAAATCGAAAGGAGGCTTTCCTGAAGTTCAAATGGTACATTACAAATCACTGGAACCATTAATTCAAGCAAACAGGCACTTTTCAAAATGGGTTCTCTTGATGTAACAGAGTAGCTAAGCTGTGGCAAGGCAGCTAATAGGAAAGGCCAAATATGCTTTATTAATTAAGCCAACATGGGCTTTGCACCCTTTTGGTACTGTGCCAAGTCTTCCTCATTTTGTTGACACAGCACAATGTTCTACATAATTTCTTTCTTGTAACTGGGAGGTCAAGTACAGTAGCTGCAAATCGAGAATGTAAGATCCCAGTCTTATTTATGTAATACAATACATCACAAATAGAACTAAAGCATTTTCCCCCACCATTTTTCACCCTTCAGATGTTTAGGAACAATTCCTTTTTTGTGTGTTGGCCTTTTGGGGGTCTTGCATCTCTATTCTTGTCCCACAAGCACAGATTCATAAATAAGTCTTGTCAGGATAGGTACTGTTGATTGATCTTGTGGCCATCAAGGTTTGAGGATTTAACCTATTGTGGAAGGGGTTGCATCACTCTCTGATTCTTTTTGATTTCGTTACGGCAGAACCAGCGACGGAATGTTGCTGGTTTCCATGTTTTCTTGTCAGTTTTATCATTGCTTATTCATGGGTGTTTTGTGTTTGTGAACTTTTTATTGACTGAATTAGTATTTTAATTATTCTTTGTGGAAGCTGCCTTGGAAGCAAATATGTTAATAGTATGAAGTATAACTATTTTGAATAAATAACAGTGGTGGACCCAGCATTAGTGCCAGCCTTAGCCTGCACAGTGCAAAGTAGGGAGAACACCACAACATCTCAATCAGGTACTCGTATAATGGAGAGATGCAAATATTAAGATGGTGAAGAAGATTTGCTTGAGATACCCTGCTTTCCTCTATTATAAGGAGTACCAAACCAAGTTATAATCTCCTTCTCCCTCCCCCCTCCACACACACACACATAACAGGTATCTTGGAAAGTAGGTGGGGCTAAGAGAGCTCTGAGAGAACGGTGACTAGTTCAAGGTCACCCAGAAAGCTTCATGTGGAGGAACACAGAATCAAACTTGCCTATCTGAATTAGAGTTCTCTGCTCTTAACCATCACACAACATTTAACTGATAGAACTGTCACTTAAAATTCAGGGTTTTTTTTAAAAAATAACAACAATAACAACCTTATTGGCCAAAAATGAGAGGTTGGTTCATTTCATCATCAATATTCAAATGCTCATTTTTAACACAAGACAAACGCATTCACACATTTACAAAAAACTGCTAGATTCTAGTCCACTTGCCATAATGCTAGATACTGATCTACTTGCCATAATGCCTCATCTGATTAATTTCATTACAGACATAGCAGAATTGATTTCACTAACATTGAACGCTTGTGCATTCATCCATATATTCTTTGCAGAAATTAACTGATTTGAAAGATGATAACTTTTCAAAACTTAGGGATGCTACAAACATCACAGCAAGCAGATTTTGCAAGGAGAGCTTCCCATGCTTGACCATCACAACCACACATGGGCTGAAACTCCCATGTGTGTGCCTCACCACTGTCCGCCACAAGCGGCTACTGATTGGTGAGCTGCAATGGTGGTGCCCATGAGAGGCATGCAGGACAGTTTGCAGAACAACAGTGAGAAGGGACCTGCTGTTGGACTACAGTGAGGGAGAGGCAAGGTCATCAACTACTGGCCTTCTTCAGAACCATGCCTTTCACAGTTCACTGTTGGCTAAGCAGACTTTCTTATACCCTCACCATATGAGTGATAAGCTGCCATACCTACCCTATACCCCACCATAATGTCAGGTCTGTTGAGGAAGAGGAGGCAAGAGGCTGCTGAGGGGCCTGCACATGGTTGTTTGGGCAACCTGTCCAGGGGTTGGCTCGCTGATCATGGCTGGCTTGCAGGCTTGAGTCAAAAGAGCAGGTGCTAGAGCATGCCTCATTGTAAGCGCTGCATTGTTTCACCATTATTTATCTTCTATTTTTCTAAGACCCTCCCTGAACACAAATGAGAGTAATTTAATTAATGATAGCAAACATCAGCAGAGTTCCTAACATTTATTTGTTTGCTTAATGGCACACCTGTTGAAATACCCACTTTTATATAGCCCTTAATGTACAGGAGTATCCGGTCTCCAGAATGATGCTTGCTTTTTATCAGCCAGCTCTGTCTCTCTTAGAGAGACCTGGGTTTAACCCAAAGGAGCGCTCTTGCAGCTCTCTTGAAAAATCAATCCACATTCAAATGAATGAATTGCTATTATAAGAGAGAAACAAAGGAATGCTGTTTGACACTGTCTTTATGTTTGTCATCCTCATACAAAATGAGTCCAGATTCCCAGAAAGTTATTTGCTGATTGATCTCCACCGCGCCAGGAGCTCTGACATATCAATTTTGCCATTGATGTTACAATTCCATGCTATTCAGCGTACCTCGTCAGTTTAAATATGCTCTGAATGAATCACTGAGACTTGCTGCTATATAGTGAACTCAACAAAAGAAAAGCCTGTAATCCTCAAAGTTTAAGGCACTCTATACCTAAAATAAAAACATAAACCAAGAGAGATCTTTTTCAGATCCCTTCAGTGGCATCTTGTAAATGCTTTTGGACTCCAGCAGCAAGTCACTTCCAACAGTTGTATATAATAGTTGACTTCACTGGACCCAGAAAAGGAGACATGAAAAACAGATAATTACTTTCTTCAACCCACTCTTTTTCCAAAGGAAGGTTTCACCCAGTGATATTATGATCATGTTAATCTCAAGTACCCCACAAAAGAGGCTTGCTTATAAAATCACTGCTCGCAGTGGTACCCCAGGGTCGAACACGACTAAAGGGGAAACGTTACATTTACATCATTGGTGACTACTTATTATTCATGTATATGTATGTATGTATGTATGTATGCATGCATGCATGCATGCATGTATGTATGTATACATACATACATACATACATACATACATACATACTTACATACTTACATACATACATACATACATACATACATACCCCTGCCCCCAAAGGGCTCAGGGCAGCTTACAATGGCATAAAGCCTGAAATCATACATAAAATTCCTATAAATAACAATCAATGAAAAAAAAATCATAAAACCATTTAAAACAATCCAACTAAAAACCCCAGAGACAATGCAGAGAAGAAAGCAGAAGACAATCAATATAAACAATGAATTCCAGCAAACATTCACATTTCAGGTGGGACACATACGCAACCACAACAAAATATCACACCAGAACAGGCTGGCAATTTCTGACAGTTCTACCCTTGCACATCCTCTTGGGCTAAATCTCACTGCTGTCTGGAGGATCTCCCAACTTGAAGCAGATCTGTTGGGAGCGCCAGTGGCCTTGGCTTTCTGAATGATCTAAATTATTGAAATCTGGTTTTAGTATCATTTATGAAAACTAATGAGAAATAAGAGCTTTTAAGCTTAGAAATCTCCTTCAGCAAAAAAATAATCAGAAAGTTAGCTTATGTGTGAACTTTATACCAATTTAACCATTTGACATAAATATTTAACACTTTTTTCCTTGATGTATCTATCACCACACTAAATACTGTGCCTGATTAGATTTCTCAGGCATTCAGCTCTGAATCCTGATAAAACTGGTTAATTTTTTTCGGTCTTTTTAATAGTAAAGCTCTCATTCTACAGGGAAACATTAGCAACACCACCAAGAGACATCAGCAAAAATTGCATTCCACTATTTCTGCACACACATTTTCTCCCGTCATGGTGACAGGGAGAGATGCTGCCACTATTTATCTTTGTATTTTACAGAAGACAGTTCCAACTGCCTCTTTTGAAGCCTGTGGTAAAACATCCATTAGGTTCGAAGGGCTTAGGTTTTGCCTTGGGAATCATAGTCCCACCCCCAATTTCTTTTGTTCATAAATGCATTATTCTTAACAATGCACCACTATTCTCTCTCTTTCATTACACAGTCTACCTTTTAACATCTAACAGTAATTTGAAAGAGAAAGCAGTTACTGTGTGTCCAAGGCAGAGGTTTTTAGCTGCAAAAATCCAAGCCTACAGCCACACCTAATCCTAATACAATACAAATCAATGCTAGAGTTAAATGACAAGGATTTGGCTTATATTAATGGAAGATAAATGGAAGTCTTTCACCAAATAAATTATCTTGCTGTGCAAAACACTTTTACCCACTTTCGGTCTGCTTTGGACCTAGTGTGCATTTGCTCCAGGTTTGAATTTTGGCACTCTTTCCCATCTTGAGCACTTACTCTGCCTCCGATTACAGAAGCCCTGCCACTTCTGAAAGCTCCTTAATGACAACCTTTCCTTTTCATTCAGGTTTTCTTGCTTCCTACCCCTGCCACCGTTCCGCACCCACACCACAATAGTTCTTCACAGTAGTTCCCCAGAGGTTGCTGCCACCTGAGGGGTGAAGAGGGGTAGCGGGAGGAAGGGGAAGAGAAGAACCAAGTGCACAAAAATTACTGGGGAAACCCCACCATAAAGAAACAGCTGTGGGGTAAGTAGGGTGTGCCTAAAAAACCATAGACACTGGATATACTGAAAATGGGGGGAGACCCTCAAAAACCTTCCAACTCATGAATTGGGGTTTGCTCTGTGGAGGTCCAGATGAGCCTAACAGTGCAATCCTAAAGACAGTTACTCCAGTCTAAGCTCTAGCATTGCACTGTAAGTCTCATAATGAACTTCCCATTAATACTGTGCCATGACATGTTGATTTTATTGAAGTCACAGCCCTGACTTGGATAGCCCAGACTAGCATGATCTCATCAGAACTCAGAAGGGTAAGAAGCGAGCTGTAGTGAGGGGGAAATGTACCTGGGGCACGTGTGCGCCCTGTGCCCCTGCCACGCCCCAGCCACGGCACCCCACAGAACGCCTGTGCACTGGCACATGCCCGGTGCAAGAAGCTTCCCCTCGTCCCCTGGGAGCTACGCCACTGGTAAGAAGAATCATCCCTGGTTAATTCTTGGATGGGAGACCACCACAGAAGTCCAGGATTGCTACTCAGAAGCAGAATAACAAACCACCTCTGTTTATCTCCTAACTTGAAAATCCTATGAAAAGGCCATAAGTGAGCTGTGATTTGACAATACTTTTCACCAACACTAGTACAAAAAGTACTCCAATGTCTTTATATCTGGATCCTGTGCAACTGAATAGTATCATCAAGGTGCCATATCAAAATACTTATTCTCCTCTTTACTTCATCATCATCTGAAAAAACAAACCATTTCTTTGAGCAGTGGCGTAGTGGTTAAGAGCAGGTGCACTCTAATCTGGAGAACTGGGTTTGATACCCCACTCTACCACTTGAGCTGTGGAGGCTTGTCCTGGGTACTAGATTAACCTGTGCACTCCAACACACGCCAGCTGGGTGACCTTTCAGCTTTGCCTACCTCACAGGGTGTTTGTTGTGAGGGGGGAAGGGAAAGGAGATTGTAAGCCCCTTGGAGTCTCCTTACAGGAGAGAAGAGGGGTATAAATCCAAAACTCTTCTTCTTTTATTCTGAATTCCACCCTTATATCTCATAATTTGGCATCTGTGTTATGAAATGGAGAAAAAAAGAGAACTGTATAATTTGGGTTTAAATCAGATCCACACCTCCCACTCCCATTCAAACTAAACTGCAGTACAGAAACAAGCATAATGTTTTCTGTATCAGCTTTCTAGATGCTGAATCAGCTCAATAAACAAAGCTAAATCATTTTCCCCAGAACTCCAGTTTTAGCTCTGAGCATTTCCATACAGTCTTATTTAATATCCTAAAACAGTATGTGAATGATGGAAACAAAATTGGTTTTTTTAAAGTTCCATGTTTGAACAATGTTGCTGCAGAACACACACATTCCTTGATATTCTCATGGTCTGTACAGATTCAATTAAAAGTATGTTTCAGAAATTAAATTATGGTGTGGAATTAACTGAACATATGAAATACTGCATTTGTCCTGATGTTCAAGAAAAAATAGTACCTAGCAATTTGCTTAATGGCTCCAAACATGTGATCTCAACTTAATAAATGCAAGTGCCCTCAGCTAGCAGAGAATCTACTGGGGAAAGATGTCCTATATAATCAACTAGTAGAAGAAAAAGATTAATTGATATTAATTTGCTGCACACCATGTAACTGTCAATATTTTAAAACAGAAATCTGGCATAAACTCATTTATTCCAGCTGTATCCTTCAGCTGCACAAAGGCCACTCTAGCCAGAGCAAAGTCTAAGATGTCAGGCAGCCACACTATCCAGCACCAGAAGTACACTAGTCAAGATCTAAAATAGTGAATCCAGGAACCCATAGTAAGGTACCGCTATTTTATAACAGATCTGGAGTAGTCGGGGCCAACTGACCAATCACATCAATGATTGGTCAAGACCTGAGTTGAAGACATTTTTAATGGGCTATGACGTTATTCTGCTGCAGAAGACTTGGTCCTTGAATCAGATTTTACTTCCTGTTTTTTTAAAATCATATTGTATTCCAGCCTTCAAAGTAAACTCAAAAGGAAGAGCCCAAGCAAATTTATCAATATTAATTAAATCTAATCTTGATGTTCATGTGAAGGTCCTTCCTGCAGCCTCAAAAATTGCACAATCTATCCTGCTGACTAATTATTATATTAACATGATCTTAACAAATGTACATTTACTGCCCCTTACAGATAGATTGGAGCTACTTTGCCAATGGCGTGATTTTGGTAATTATTTTGAAGAGCTATTGGCTAAATATCCCTCAGCGGACTTTGTAGTAGCTGGTGATTTTAATGCCAGTGCTTTGTGATCTAAGACAATTACACACCCTTTTTCTGACCAGGTGACTTTAAGAGTCAGAGTGAGATGACAAGGCTGCATTTATTTTGCAGTCACAAACCCTCCCTTAGCAACATGACACTGCAATAATTTCATCAGCTTAATTGCTTGGAACACCAAGATTCTATGACCTTGAAGACCTAAGGAGTTGAGAATGGGACCATATTTTAACTCCCAGCACCTGGCTCCTCATCAGTTCATAAAGGTCAGAGCACTGCTACATTGCTAGCACACAGCATACTACTTGAATTCCTTTCTAATATTTTATAGCAGGCCTCAGCCTGAACCAGAATTTGTTAGAACAAGGAACTGCAAATCAAACTCAGTTTCTTGACAGAGTCTAGAATCACTCACTGGATCCTTCTAGTCAGAATCTGTGTGCTCTTCTATCCATATTTAAAAGAACATTGTGATTCAGAGGAGTTTGAACCAGAGCCTGTCTCTAAAGCTAGGCAAGTCTGGTGGAACACAGTGCAGCTGCTAGATCCCAGTTCTGCTAGATCCCAGGTCCCAGCAGCTGCTAGATCCCAGGTCCAACAATGCCTAACAATTAAGGAGACATATTTAAGGACTTTAGGCTGTTTTTCATATCCACCCTCCACCCCCCACCACCAGCAGAACTAGACTTGAATTTAGCTGTTCACTAATATATCATGTATAATTTTTCCTTCATGTATGCTAAACTGTGGGTTCACCAAAGGCATGTACTACTGCTACTAAATTCTACGTGAAATTATTTTTACTTTGATGGTTTCATTCCTTCAGGGTATTGTGTTGGGACTTTGAATTACTTCACATGGCATATCAAGTCAAATCAGCATGGAAGAGCTTTTGTGGAAAAGACCACATCATTAACAGAGGTTTTTGGTTTCTATTTCTATTTTTTTAAACCTACAAATTGTCAACTTTAATCCAATCATACTAAAATGTAATCTGTATAGCCCCTCCCCCTCAGACATATTTTCATAACCACCCATGAGTAAATTGTCAGAATCCCAAAAACTGAAATTCTCTGGTCATGCCAGAACTGAGGTTTGCCCACACAAAACCCAGTAGTTAAAGCAGGCTGCATCCCCCAACCTGGGAAAGTGTGCCCAAAAGGAACTGTGAAAGAGATAACAGTAGAGATGGCCAGGCATTGACCTTGAGCAGTACATGGTACAGTATAACATCATACAGAAGACAGTTGAAAGTCACTTAGAAATGCAGTTAACCCATTCCTCCACCTGCAGCATACAGAAAGCAGCAATAGCAAAATCCCCATAACAACAGGCCTCCTGACATAAATATCCCCCACAGATGATAAATTTCAACAAAATAGTGAAGTTCAGAATTAAAATGTTCACCCAAAAAGAAACATGTATCCATTATTTGATGGTATTAACAGAATATTGTCATGTTTTCGCAAAATAAGATCCTATGAAGGTACTCATATCTTACATCTGTCTATCTCACCATCCCGCATAGGAGCTCAGGGTAATATACATAGCTCTACCCACTTCAAGTTTATCTCCACAAACACCTTCTCAGATAGGCTAAACTGACCAACTTGACCCACGGTCACCTTCTGTGATCTGCTGATAACCTGAAATGGATCAGTTTTATTATTAGCAAAGTTCCTAGTACAGTGGTGGCGAACCTATGGCACGGGTGCCAGAGGTGGCACTCAGAGCCCTCTCTGTGGGCACACGCAAACAGAGTGCCCCCCGCAACATATCTAGGCTGGCCTGGGCCACTGGGCTCAATTATTAGCATTACACTTCAGACCTAGTTTTGGGGAAGCAGTGTAGGTAACCCTGTTAAGCGCTGTTAAACCCCACTGATTTTCATGTGAAGAACTAAAGTGTGAGTCTTTACCTGGGAGTAAGCTTGGTTGCTGGCAACGAGGCTTGCTTCTAAGTAAACCCTCCTAGGGTCATGATTCACCCATTGGAAGAGTTGCACGGTTGCTTCAAAGCAAAGCCACCAATGTATTGTCGAAGAGCTTTCATCATTATGTTGTAGAGCTGGAGCAAGGAGCCAGAAATTAGTAACATTTCATCCGGCCGAGATCTGCTTGGGTGCTGTGTGGTTTCGGGCTGTATGGCGTGTTCTAGCAACATTCTCTCCTGGCGTTTTGTACCATCTGTGGCTGGCATCTTCAGAGGATCATCTGAAGATGCCAGCCACAGATGCAGGCGAAACGTCAGGAGAGAATGTTGCTAGAACACGGCCATACAGCCCGGAAACCACACAGCACCCAAAGCCACCAATACCACCAAGCTTACTCCCGAGTAACGCACGCCTTGGAGCCAAACGTTTTTTCTAAACTAAAACCTCAGTATGCAGGTTAAATTGCCGTGTTGGCACTCTGCGATAAATAAGTGGGTTTTGGGTTGCCATTTGGGCACTCGGTCTCAAAAAGGTTCGCCATCACTGTCCTAGTAGAAAGCTTTTTTGGTTGGGTGGAAAAGAAATAATGTTCTTTGTAATAAAGGAAAGGGTATAACAACTGAAAATGCCACTGTTCCCCTCAAAGGGGGAACAAAAAGAAAGCTGTTTTTGTTAGTTTACCTAGTGCTGTTATTTTATCTCTGTAAATAAATAGAACTGATATCAAACATTGTATAATTCAGTCCTCATATATCACCCCTCCATAAACAGAACACCATCCCAGATGAGGTGTATCCAGTCACATCCTTCATATAAGCTTGTGTAGCCTGACTGAATAAGCTACTTCATCTACAGATGAATACTGGGGGTGGAGGGAAGCAGCATCTCTGTACCTGACAATATGAGGCTTTCTTTAACTCACATAGCTCTTATCTTTCAGCAGACTTCTCTCCATATAATTATTCGAGCCTTTTTTTTAAAAAAAACCCCTATTTAATCTAGTAATCATCACCACATCTTGTGGTTGAGAGTTCCTCAGTTTAATTATAGATATAAATGTTTAAAAGATGGATTTTTTCATAAGGCCCAACACAACATCAAGTGTCTCTATACAGCCCTATCTTCTCTTCATCCGTATGTTGAAAAGCACTCTGCTAGTGATATAAAATATTAACAGCAGATGTGGCAGTGGTTGTAAAAGCTGTTTTCACACTGTTGTCACTGTAGACTGATTCTTAGGATTGTCGTCATAGATCTTTGCACCTGTCCTTTGCATTAATACCAGTCCCTTGGGCGATGTCACCCTTTCCCCTGACCTTTACTGTACAAGTCACAAGTAATGAAAGGGTTTGTCATGAACCACTCTGGCATTTATGAAGGAAGCAGATCAACATTCAGCAACAAAACTAACCAGAGCAGGCTTTGCTAATGTGCGCAACAAATGGATGGTGCCATTTGGCTAAGAGTATTCCCTTATTAATGAGATCCAGCTTTTTAGTGAACTTGGAATGTAATTGGTCAGCCAGCAAGATTCTGTTTTTCAATTTTCTCATCTGTCAATAAAATTTCATTCCTTCTGGTAATGTACTTAATTTAATAGACAATAAAGCTTCTCTGATGCATGTCTGAAGGAGTCTTTCTGCTTCAAAAAAACATCTAGACATTACACATTATAACAGGCCATTAAAGCAGAGGTGTAATTTCTACTTATAAACGCTATATGATTTCAAGCATATTCTCTGGAATCTTATTGACCATTACATTTTACCCAACTGTTTCAGAAAGGGAAAAGATTAGATTCTTAAGATACTTCTTTAGGAGTTAGTATTTTGGCTATTCCAAAAATGTAAAAATAATCTTCAGTTTTTATTTTACTTTCTCCTTGAACTTTTCTATTTTACTACACTCAAAGTCTTTCTGATCCTATTTTGAAGCAGACTCTTTAGTTCTTCTCCCTTCTTTCTATGCACAACTGAAGGCCAGTTTTGCACAAGGAGTTCAAAAGACTGACCGCATATGGACTTTTAGACACAGTAATTGTCTAATTGCTGGTCTATCACAATAAACTGTGTGAAACTGTCCATGTAATGGAGCAAACAGATGACCATTTTGTTATATGGCCAGCTGAAACTATCTGCCTGCCATCTTTCATTCCTTTTCTTTTCCTTTCCAGCAGGCACACATGATATCTGTCCTTTCTGAAGATGCTCCAAACCCATTACTGATTTATGTCCTTGTTGCCAACAGATTCACTGGTGTCATAGAGGAGGCAATATCCTATCACCCCAATAGACAGATTGGCCCTGTTGATTCCAGACAGCCATACTGCACTGGTGGCTTGAAAGAAGACTTGGCATTAACTGGCTTCTAGAATTTCCATATCTGTTGACTGGTCTTCTGTAACTGCCATGGTGGAACATGGAAGGTGTGACAAACAGCTGCATTAGGATGAGTTGCTCCAGTCATAGAACTTTGAGTGAGGAGAGATTTGAAAAGAAAAAAAACACTGAGAATACTGTAAGAGACTGTTGAAACAAACTGTTAGAACCTTTCAGTTGATAACTGATGGTTGAAACTGGCAGTTGAGGCTGGCAGTTGGAGTGTGAAGGACATGTTTGTTTAGGATCAAGAAGTATCCTCTGTGTGTAAGGGAAATGATTTGAGTGTCCTCCCCAAGGAAAATAGCTCTTTAGTAAGAAAAGTGATCCCTTGCCAATTCTAAGAGAAATAACTGAAAGAGGGGATCTCTAAATAGTTTTAAAGAACAAAAATGGGGTAAATTGTGTGTTTATTCCTAACTCCTCCAACTTAAGAACTATTATTTCAAGAACCTTATATTTATTCAAATAATCAGTGATTACTGAGTGAGTTATATCTATACCTGTCAGTGAAATACATCAAATACATCCTGATTACAAAATACGTATTGTTGGAAAGTTTCTTCATGTCTTTGGTATATTGTCTCACTTTTTGCCTTGTTCTACACAAAGTTCTATCCACAATACTTAAGCAGCAAGGTAAGTATTATTCTACCAGGAACTGGAGAAAATCAAGAAAATTATTCATAAGCAATAATATCTATTCATGGCTTGCCCATGGTGAGTTTTTTTTTTTTTTTGCCAAAGACTGAAAGTTGAAAATATCCCTCAGGGCTACTTGGTGGTTATATTGTATTCTAGATAAAGGTATGGAAAAAACTGACACAGTTCTTATCAGTTCATATGTACCTTAGAAACAAAATAACTCAGTCACGCTGCATGTGTAAACGAGTGTGGATGGCTTCATTTATACCATCAGATGATATATTTATTACCGATGCGTCATGTACTACTTTTTGAATTACAAAGATGGGGTGGGACAGAATATCTGTATATTTCCTCACATAACAAACACTCTGCACATATTAAGTTAGTGAACCAGGGGGAGCATTTTATTTATTTTATTTATTTTATTTATTTATTTATTAAACTTTTATACCGCCCCATCCTCTAGGGGCTCTAGAGGATCCTCTAGGGGCTCTATTGGTTGTCCTGGAGGTCTGACCTAAGACATGATTTTGACCTCAGAGGCTATGCTACCCCACAGAATTCACCAATAAGGTCACACTTTCAGTGCGTAATTTGGAATTACATTACCAGTTGACTTTATTTTAAGTACTATGGATAACCAATATTGTTAGGATTCCTTGTGTTGCCTCCAAATTTCAGATTTATTTTCCTAGGCTCAAAGATAATAGTCATAGTGAAATTATTATCATTGCAGCTATTCACTGTTCACTACATATGGGTAGCCATATGGATGCAAGCATTTGGGCAGAGGATTTGTCATCTAGAGCATCTCAATTATTTATAAATGCACTGTAATACATTTGGAGGGCATCTGTATTGCAACTATTTTGTTGCCAATTGATGGAAAAGCTGTAAATGGCATTCTGTCTGAGTTAACCTGTCTGTACAAGGTCATGAGATAATGGAATGTGCATCACAGTATTAACTTTATGTACAATGGACGCACTATGTTATACATCAGAAGAGAAAGTAGCCTTTCAATTTGCGTCATGATTGCATTCCTCCATAGGCACAAATTCTTTGATTAAGGCCAGCTATAAGTTCTGTCCTGTAAAATCGTCACATTCCAGGAAAAGGCTAGAGTTCTTAAAGCAACAAGCTAAAGAAAATACACATCGCAATCCCTATCTGCGTTTTCCAGTATTCCTCCCTGCTCCTTACTGTCTGAAAAAATATTGACGTGATAATTACCTCAGGACGTATTCTCAGACTTGCACTCATAGGAGACATAAAATGAGTTTGTCCTACTATGAAGCAGTCCCTTTAATAAAGACCGATATCCAATATTATAATGATGAAATAATCTAAAAATACATTGGACTGGTTCCAAGTCCCAAACCTCCTGTCTTTCTATTATATTCCTTGTCTCTGTTTTTGACTTGGTCAAGGTGACCATTGCATTGTCAGTTCTGTGTCCTGGTTTGGCTTGACATACCACTGCAAAGTCACAAACTATGGCAATAAATAGATCTTAAGATTGGTTGTCCTGGAGGTCTGACCTAAGACATGATCTAATTAACAAAGCTTGAATTCTATAGCATATGGAAAATGTGAAGTTCACTGGACACGGTCTTAACCAGGGCTGATTTTTGTTTAAAATATGTAACAATATTTTAGGAAGCATTTTTGCTTGTTTCTAACATCTTCTCGATATTTGTCCCCATCTCCTAAATAAAGACAACAGGTACCAAAGCATAGATTAACAAAGGCATGTTGATTCTGGTGGGTTTTCTGGGCTGTGTGGCCGTGGTCTGGTGGATTTTGTTCCTAATGTTTCACCTGCATCTGTGGCTGGCATCTTCAGATGTGTATCACAGGGAAAAGTCTGTTTCACACTGTGTCTAAATGAGAAGGGAAAGTTTAGTGTGGTATATTGCATAGCAAGTTCTACCCAAACACTTAATGATTGGTTCCCCACCCTGGGACATGGACAATATACCACACTAAACTTTCCCTTCTCACTTAGACACAGTGTGAAACAGACTTTTCTCTGTGATACACCTCTGAAGATGCCAGCCACAGATGCAGGTGAAACATTAGGAACAAAATCCACCAGACCACGGCCACACAGCCCGGAAAACCCAAGAGAACCAGCTGAATCCAGCCGTTAAAGCCTTCAACAATACATTTAACAAGGGCATGTTAAAACTTTTGAACTTCACATTATGAAAATTCAACCAGTTCATGCAGAATTCCTGAGAGGCCTCCCAACTGGTTTTGCCATCAATTGGATAACCCATCCTTGCTCAAACCTTCATGCAGTCAAAAGCCATACCTTTCCTTTCATTGCCTGCAGAAACCTGTGCAGAGAAATACTGCCCATCAACACCCTCAGTCCTACACAGTGCAATATATGAGAGCAACAGATAATGTGCATCATCAAGAACTTTACATCTCCAAGACCCTAGCACCATTCAGCCCAAGGGGCTGATTTGGATGCTTCTCCCTATCCATATATGCTTGCCAATCTAAACAACAAGAATCATCCTGCATTAATCCTGCCAACTGCAGTAGGACCTAACCACGTTCTAATGGACAAGGCTTATTTAAACTATGCTGAACAAAAACTGAGACAAAACCAAGAGAAGGACGGACGGACGGACGGACAGATGGACAGATGAATATTCCATCCCACCATCTTACCTAATGACCAGGCAATTAATGGGCTGTTACCCTCCAGAACCCACATGTGTCTGTTTGTCTTTAAATTCTCAAAGGGAGCAAATTCACTCCCTGTGCCTAACCAAGGAGGAAAATGTGCTTATTGAAATATTTTTACACTGCATACATCACCATCATCAATATGCTATATCCGAAGTGTGGCCAAAATCTGGGAGGGGGCATGGGACAGATTAAGGAAGGTTGGCTGTTGGGTGGGCAGAAGGAAGGATTTCCAATTTTAAAAAATTCAGGAAATTTGGGGAGAGAGGGTGGGGTTTGAAGAGGGAGTGACCTGAGAAAACGATAATGCCATGGTCTCCACTCTCCAAAGAAGTCATGCAAACCAGGATTGCCAACCTCCAGCGGCTGGAGATCTCCCGGAATTACAACTGACTTCCAGACCACAGAGATCGGTTCCCCTGGAGAAAATGGCTGCTTTGGAAAGTTGGTTCTGTGGCATTAGACACTTCTGAGGTCACTTCCCTCCCCAAACCTGAGCCTTAAAAGGCTCCACCATGCAAATCTTCAGGAATTTTCTGACCTGGAGCTAGCAACCCTGAGGAGAACTAATCTCTGTACTTGTGAGATCTGTTGTGATTCCAGAAGATATTCATGGTTCACCTTAATGCTAGCAACCCTAGTTGAAAAGAAGAAAACAGGAAAGGGGGAGAGACTATGGGGGCTTTCAAAAAAGGGAAAGAGAAAATTGCGAGGGAGGAGGTAATGAGGTGCTTCCCATAAGTACTTGTTGGTTTCTCCTTGTATCATATACTACTGAAATCAAAGGGCATTGTGCTCTGTAAGATTTTAAAGATAGCAAAATGAATTCAAATATATTTTTAATTCAGACTCATGATTGTTGAAGCTCTTTAATAAGTCAACATATAACACCTTAGAGCCAAACTTCATGTTACATTTCTCCCTTAGTTCTCCCAGAAACATCTAGACCTCTTTTGGACCAGGCATGGTTCTAGTGGATGTGGATAGGGGCTGCAACCCTCCATGTTATTCTCCTGATCCAAAATGGCTCCATGGTGTAGGTACTCTTTGCCCCACTGAGAAAGCATAGGTATCTCCCATTAGCCCATATGGAGACCCACCCAGTGAGGCACAGAGTAGCTCCCTGAGGCTATTTCAGAATGGGAAAACAGAGCAAGGGAAGATTACAGCCTCCTCTCCTAAGGAATCTGACCCAGAGGTATAGATGGACCATTCTGCGCCTGGTGCGCACTCTTTGTTTTCTGCCCTCCCCCCAGGCATCCCATCCCCAACACACACACTTACCTTAGTTCAGCCTGAAAGTGCAGGCTGGGAAAAGCAGCCTGTTCACTTGAAAGCAGACTGGTTGGGGCTCACAAGGTCTCCTGGGAAGTGTAGTTCCCACCAGCCGTTTTCAGCCTCAAGTGAACAGGCCGCTTTTCCAGCCTCCACTTTCAGGCTGAACTAAAGTAAGTGTGGGGGATGGGGCGACACAGGGGACGATTTTCTGACAATGCACACACCCTTGTCTTCTGGTAGCTCTGCCTCTGGTCTGACCCACAATAGGGCCTATTCATACCTTCAATTAAGTTCCTAGCATAAATACACATTTGATTGTGAAGATTCTAGGGAAACATAACATGCACTACTATTCTCTGTGCATGGTTTTTTGAAGTCAGTGGAATTTATTTCCAAATAAAATATATTTGTGGATGTATTGTTAGTCCAGGTGTTGTTTGGGTTTTTCACCCAGCTAAGGCAGGATCTTAAGTAACAGTACATTAAAAGAAAGTCAGTTTCCTCTAAATTTATTTAGCCCTTCTAAATGTTTACAACTCTCTTCTCTCTCTCTCTGTCTCTCTCTTTGTTGTTTCCTATTTTTCTATCTATACACAATATTAATGTAAAATGGAATGAAAGAAGCTCCCCCCACCTCACAGAAGTAAGACATGCTCTTACACTTGCCGATGGGTTGGTCTTCGATGTTTAGCTTGCCATGGATAATGAGAGGTTGAGATGACAGCTGTTCATTACAATTACTTCTGTATAGGAGCTTAACTCTTCTAGTGTCTGACTGGCCCATTTCTGTTAGCTCTAGCACAGGATGAAAACCACCACCAAGCTCCTATTCCTTTAAAACATCTGTCTATGTATTCTCAGGAATGGGGGGGGGAAGCTGCACATGATGCCATTTCAATGCTACAAACAGGGCTCATCCTTAGCAACAATATTCAGGAGCTCTCTAAACAGTAATGCATAAAAAATCACTACTGAGCATTTGGTGTATTTCTCTCTCTCTCTGTGTGTGTGTGTATTGGGATTCAACTGCATTCAGGTGAACCAGAAAGTAAGGAAAAGTCATGCAAAGGGCAGGACTGCTGCTATATAATATGGGTGACCAACCTGTGACATGGCAGCTGCATGGGCTGTGAGGATTGATCCCTTTCTGGCTTAGTTGCAGGGCTGGGAAATTCAGTCAGGTCTGTTCTCCTGCCTGAACATCCACTGCTGCTGTGTTCTTGGCTGATCTTCAGCTCAGCAAAGTCAAAACTACAGAAAGGCATGAGTTCCATGGTACAACAGTGTGTATTAAAACAGGATTAATCAATAGTACATCTGCCTAAAATGTTGGCATCTGGCTATTAGGGATGAGCACCATGAAAAGAATTGTATTTTTCAGATCCAGTTTGGAGAGAAAAATATCAGTATTCTTGATCATCTGGGTTTGAAATACTAGTAGTTTCTTTTGGAGCGGGTGGGGAGAGAGAGATCCCAGTATTATTTGGATCCATTATTCCCTATGAGGAAGGGCTAGAGGAACTTTTTTTAAAAAAGGAATTTGCACAAAATAGCAGCAGAGTTTCTGGTGTGTGCATATTAAATAACGCCCAATTCAAGGGAACTGGACCAAGAAGTCCAATTCTACAGGTTCCTAAACAAGGTGCCCCCATCCATACCTCATAGCTTCATACTGGGGGTGGGGGGGGGCGCAGGTTCTTTATTTTCTGCAAGACAAAAAATAGCCAAAGAAACAAGAGCAAGCAAAGCAACCACAGGGCAAAAGCTTCTCAAAGCAGGCAGAATCAACAAGTCAAAAGAACAGTGCAGAACCAGGGAGTCCCAGCAGAAGCATGGGACAATGTGACCAGCTTCACACAACAAATCAGCAACCTGAGAAACTAACTCTATGTCAAACCAGAGAACCAACCAAGCAAAATATAGGAACTTTATTGCAAGCCAATCCAAGTCAATATACAATCCAAAAATCTAAGGAAAGTCAAACCAAAGAATGTACTGCAAAACACAAAGCAACTGCAGCGAAGAACACAATGTTTCAACACCAACAAAACCAATTGCAATGGCCAGAAACAAAGCCTTTCCAATATGGCAAGTTTATTGCAAACTCTGGGAAGACACAGGCACCCACACAGTGAAATCAAATAAAAAACAAACCAGGGAAACTTAAAATGCTGGCTCCCAATATTCACAGTTATTCCTTAATATTTCTAGGATTTTTTTGGAATCCATCTCCCAGTATCTAGAAACTAAAATGATCAAACTGAGGCTATCGTACTTTGGTCACATTATGGGAAGACATGACTCATTGGAAAAGATTGAAGGCATAAGAAGAAGAAGTCTCAGCATGAGATGGCTTGACTTAATCAAAGAAGCCACAACCTTCAGTTTGCAAGATCTGAGCAAGGCTGTTAATGATATGACATTATGGAAATCATTAATTCATAGGGTTTCCATAAGTTGGAAGTGACCTGATGGCACACGCGCGAATGCTCACACACATGAAAATGCGAGATACCATCCAAAGGCTTGAATATGGCCAAAAAAATACCAATAAGGGTTTTTTTGGGATACATATTCAGACATATATCCAAACACACATCTGTACTGGCTATATAATAACACATTCCCACCATAATGAGTTCATTTACATTTTTGTTGTTGCTGATGTCTGAATTGAATTATCCCAGTAAGTAGGCCACACAGCTGGCTACTGTAAAGGGAAGGATTTGGGTTGGGGTTTTTTTTTGCAGTCAGGCATTTTTACAGTTGTGCATTTTAAAATGTTATTACTAGATGTTTTAAAAATAGGACAATGTACAGGATGAACATGACCAACTTGAATGACATATGAAGTTCACTGTCTGAATGTCTGTTTCAGCTACAAATATTCTGGTAGGCAAAACTCTGTCACCATGAGCGCCTGCAGGTAAGCCAGAAATACCCAATGTCCTTATTGCATTATGGACTGATGCAGCTTTTCTGACATTAATAGCCAGAAGTTCAGCCCCCAGCAGTTGTTGTACTATGATCTGTTAATAGTGGACAGTCTACATAGCTGAAAACTAGCAGTGAACTGATTTCCAGTAATAATTGAAACAGTTTCTTGTTCCGTAGAAAATTTGGTACTGAGAATGATGCTGAAATCAAAACAGCTAATGTTTTTTTAATAAAAAGAAATTGTTAATGTTTTGTTTTTTTAAAAAGAAACAGTGAAATGTTTGAACACTTGCAAGCTTTAAAAAGAACGTTATTTTATTGTGTTTTCTCTTAATCACCATATGAATCTGATATTCTTTGCATGATTGCTAAGTGCTAGACTAAAATTAGGTCAGCAAGAAACAAAGACTTAACTGCATGCAGAGGACAGATATCTTAATACTAGCTTACTGAGAAAGATCTCTTCTCAGGTGTGTTTCCCCCCTTACAATTAGTCTCTTGTGTTGAAATAAACTGCATCCTACCAGAAGTCTTAATTCTTAATACCATTGTCTTAATACCATTAATGCATTACTATTCCTACCATCTCTGACATGTTTTAGGGCACATTGTGCATTGCAAGGATGAGCTGTATGCCCTTCTTCTTGTATGCTTACAGTAAGTGGCATCACCATTTCCTTAACAATTAAGAAATAATAACTGCATGATTTTGAAAAGCAGTACCTTTCTGAAAGCAGATTTATGCTGCAGTCTTACACATAAACATATATAATGATGAAATAATATTATGAAACAGCCACCTTGAGATTTTTTTTAGCAAAAATGCTGTCTAACTGTTCCAAATAAATAGAAGAAATAAATGGATAAAATAAGCTTTCTGGGCAAGATAGCAGCTGAGTCTGCTGAAAGCATAGCAACTGTATGGAATAGTGCCAGGTCCTATACTCAGGTCAGCATCAGCATCTTGTAGTATCAACACTTCCATGTTGAAATTCCAAAGATCTACAGTCAACTACAGCCAAAAATATAATCTCAGTAGGGAAAGCAAATCAGCATTCATCTAGCAAATTCAAATCAGCATTCAGTATCACTTGGAACTTCATAATGCATGGAACTTTTAAGGTCACAATCTATTTCTTGCAGAGGGCCAGCTTTATTAGTGTTTCGCAACAAAAATAAACAGGAGTCTTGTGGCACCTTCAGGACCACCAGCATCAGCTTTTGTATCTATGATGGCATTTGTAAAAACTTGTTAAGAATTCAAGAAGGGCCTTACTGAATGACACCAGAGGTTGATTCAGGCCAGCATCCTTTTTCACAGTGCCCCAACAAGTTCCCCTGGGGTGCCAACAAGCAGGGTATGGAGGACAAGGTCTTCCTAACATTGATGCTGAGAGTTTACTGTTTCTGAATGTGGAGGTTAGTTTTTAAAATGCACCAACTTAATTTCTCCTAGATGCCCTTCATCAGAGCAAATAGGTATGGATCCTACCAGAATATACAAACCTCATTGAATTTACTTACCAGTTGTGAAAATGGGGAGAAGCAAGCCACTCACCCTCCTAACTGAAAGGTTATTCATACCTGCTTGACCCTCACTCAATATCACTTACAATATATAAATGTCAACTGTCTACATGTACATTGTTTGTACATTGTACATTGATAAATTGTACATTGTATATTGATATGTACATTGTTTGAAGCAATGGAACATGAGGTGATGTGAAATGTCTATAATATCAAAGTTTGATTATTCTCCCAGCTTCAGCTCAACAAGGATGTTTCAGTCACTGAGCCACACGTGTGACATGTAAATTTTGCCATTCAACAAATACTTTTGCTTCTTCTAAACAGAAAAGGGAGAGAAGTGCCAGAAAACCTACTGTAAATTCTACATTCTTCCTCTCCTGGGCTGCCAAAGCCCCCCCCCCCCCTACAAATACACACGCACAAAGCTGCTGCATAAGGAGCAATGATGCTTGTGTACCAGACAGGACCGTCTGGAGATTAATAGATAGTCTGTTCACTGTTTTGTTCCTAATCTATCAAGAGCTCAAAATGATGTCCTGTGTATAATTAAAACAGGACTCTCCAATAAGCTTGGAAAGAATAGGCTTCTTCCCAGACCAGTCCAAATAAATGTCATACCTGGCATTATTAAAAACATTCCAGATCAGAGACATTTTTTTCAGCACTGAAGACCATGTTGGAGCTATGTTACAGGCATGATTGCTGTGCCTATTTTGCATGTAAAATAAGCACAATCTGTATATCATTCACAGATACTTCAGAGAATGAGCCACAGCTGGGGAGCATAATTGGACCTATTATTCAATATTCTTATTCTGAATACTATTTAGCTCCAATATGAAAGAAATGAGTTGATTCTTGGCATGTGGTGGGGAGGAAGTGTTCTGATACATAGACAGTGTTCACATCCTTAATGCTCTCCATCATTGGCATTTATGTCAAATGACGACTATATTTATGTATGGTGCTCATTGTTTATTGCGTGTTTGAATCATTAGAGGGTTACTGAAACTGGATCGCAGAAGCTAAGCAGTGTCAGCCCTGATTAGTACTTGGATGGGATGACCGCCAAGGAAGTCCAGGGTTGCTAAGCAGTGGCAGGCAATGGTAAGCCACCTCTGTTCATCTCTCACCTTGAAAAGCTTATGGGTTTACCAGGAATTGCCTTTAACTTGACAGTACTTTTCATCCAGATTAAATGAACACAATCCCAGCCATCTCATCACTCCCCAATAGAAACATAAATAGAAAAATATAATTCTGAATTACTTTTTTGTTATAAAAAGTCTTTAGTTATAAACACTTTTCATTTAAAATACTAATGATTAATTTATATAGCACACACATGTTCTGCCCTCTCATTCAAAAAAATACACTTTCTACGCAATCCCACACAGTGACGAAGGGAGGGGGAACTGCGCCCAGGGCATGAACTGCCCATGCGCTCCCTCCTGCCCCTGACATGCCATGCCCCTGACATGCCCCCGGGCTCCCAACCCCCCCCCCCCGCGTGACTGCAATGGCGGGGTCCGGGGTGAGCTGCCCTGGATATCCCCATTGCAGCTATGCCTCTGATCCCACATTCATTTGAACAAAACAAACCAAAAACCCAAGTCTAAATATGTCATTTGCATGGAAGTCTTCACTGTAATGTTCACCAGTGCAAATTATGGCACTAGTGAAGCAAACCACTGACAGTTCACTTTCCAAAGTAACTTACATTTTCCAGTAGTGGGGAACCATAGTACTGAAAGCTACCAAGAAACCACTTATGTATGTTTACTTGCTTCACTTTTTTCAGTCATGACTGAACCCTTCAAGCTTTAATGGAGACCAGCACTTGAAAACCAAGCTCCTCTGATGTTGTCTATGACAGATGTAATTGGACAAGTAAATACCAACAAAACTCCAAGCCAGCAATAAAAACACCTTTCTGTCTACATGTGAGACAGCTAAATCTTTGTCAGTACACTAGCAGGTGGAGCAAGCAGGGGACCTGTGTTTATGCTATGGCATTGATTTATTAACTTCCTTTAAACCCCACCTCTCCCTCCAGTGGGGACCCAACTCTGATTGTATCATTCTTTTCCCCTCCATTTTGGCCTGTTCTTTCATGGGGTCAGGAAGCGAGAAGCCAAAGTTCTACCTGCCTTTTTTCCATGGTGACTGATGGGCTGGCCAAATCTGCCTGTTTACCAGGAATAGGTTTTGTTGCTATCCACAACAGCACAGGTAACTATTTGCACTTCTGAGGTCAAGCCAGTCTATTAGATCATCTGTCACACTGGCCTACTTGTTCTCTTGGAAGTCAGTCAATTGAAACAGCCATATCAAAGTACAGGCACACTTAGCCTTTTTATCATTAACCAACACAGCAAATTCTTAACAGGCCTATTTCCTTAGACCAATCATTCCTACTGATTAAATATTGTTACCGTTTTATTGCTTCTTCTTGTTTCCGGCGCTTTTCGTTCTTTTCTTTCAAGTATGCCAGGTTTGTTTCATTCCTCATGCGATCGTTCTCTCGAGCAATGTCAGACGCATTTTGTATCACCAAGCCATCATAGGCCTTCATGCCCATATCTTCAATATATTGGAGAAAAGTGCCCAAAGTAACCTCCTCCTGATTCGAACTCATCATCTTGTGGAAAATAATAAACAGAGGCAAACACTTCCTGTGAGATGACAAAGGAGGGGGGAAAACAAGCCCAGAAAAATAAATCATTTTCAGTTTGTTAGTGTTAAGAAAGAGTACATTGACTATTTGCAAGCGTGCCTGAATTTATAGCAAGGGGAGTTATTTTGTTACCTTTAGCACGTTAAGTTTTGTAAGACAGACTTTTTACGGTTTTATAGAAACATCAGTGTATGGAACTTGGCCACTGTCTAGTGATGTGGTGCACGTCAAATCCATACATACATTCAAGTTTATTGGATTATCCTTATTCCAACAGTTTCCCAAGCAAAATTCACCAGCCCCTGAGTGCTAATCCATATTTTTAACTGGTGCAATTTTCTACCAGCAGACAGTTTAGGGCCAAACTGTACCTTCAAGTTTTTAACAAGTTCCGTCCAGGTTTCATGGACCTAAATTAGGTTCCATGCCCCCACCTAGCAGTTGCAGGGAATGACTTTTGTAAAATAAAGGGGAACCCAAATGGGCTCAGAATCCCACCACCAGGAGAGAATGGGATCTTGCCTTCCACCCCAATCCATTTTCATGTGGAAATAGTGTAGGGGAGGAGTCATTCCTCAGTTGTGTTGTCCCACAAGCACAGAATATTCCACATAGTGCAGAAAAACAAGAAAATAACTCCCCTAACACTTTCTATGCAGCAAAAACAGTGGGAGGGAAGGCAGAAGCCCTTTCCTTTTCCATAACAATTTCCAAGAACCATTTGGATTCTTCTTTATTTTTCAAAAGCCATTTCCTGTAGCACTCTGTATGATTAAGGAAACTTGGCAGCCCAAGTCAAAGGGGGGAGCTGTGTGTTACACAGCCATGCTGCCTCCCAAACAGTATTTGGTGGTACAGCCACCAGGAAAACAAAGGAAAACCCCTGCTGGCCATGAGAAACCCTAATCAAGGCAACAGCTGATGCCACTTTTTGGTGACATAAGTCTGTCCCCAAAAAGGGAGGTTTTCCTGGCCAAAAGGGCTCTTGAAGCTGACTAAAGTCGCCCCCACTCCTGGGTATGCCAGAAGCACAGGGCAAACTTTCCCATTGGTCCCCTGCATCAGTGTCTGTCCCAGTTTGAGCAGTGCCAATGGCAATGATGCTGGCCCACGGGTCATACCACTTCTGATGTGGCATCTGCCCCCCCCTTTTGAATTGGACAATATTCAAAATTCAAACACGTAGAATGGTCCTTGAAGGGCTAAGGTGGATGCATTAATACAATCCATAGCAATTGAAATATTTACTAAATTGAAATGGATCATTGATTGGTCTTGGCTATCTGTGGGCAAATGGGACAGTGAGTCAAGTGCCTAGTTAAAATCCATAGCTGTGTATTGCAATGAGAGCTGATAGAAGGTGTATGAATCAATTTTTAAGAAATTAATATGTATACAAATGGTTTCTGGTAGGTCTGGGGTTTTTTCTCCAAACTGCAAATAAATATTCCACCTAATGAGGAATATTTACAGATTTCTCCATAAAGTTAATATTTTTCAAAGGATTTTCCTTGAGTCTTACAACCTTACACAATTCAATTAAATGAAAGTACCTGGATTCAAATCAATTGGGATTAAATCAGTTAGCAGTATAAGTGGGCTGTTTGGTCTCTTGGAACCAGTTTGAGGAATTGCACTTTTGGTGAACATCAGCAAGCCTGATGGCAAATAAATAAATAATGTGCTGTTGACAGAGGCCAAAAGCAAATACAATAAACCTTTTGTATCCACAAGGGTTCCTTGGAGCCACTTTGATTATTGAACATCTAAAATGACAAAATATCCCCACCTCTAATAAAACATATTATTATTACATGTTGCATTTATATCACACACAGTATTCACTATGCTTCTCAGTCATCCCTGAAAATTGGGTTGGTATTATCACCCCCATATTATTGACTGACACTGAAAAAATAACAATTTGCTAAAAGCAACATTCATGACAGAGGTGAGCTCTGAAGCAGAGGTTCCTGGTTCATTACTTACAGCACAATCTTAAGCAGAGTTACACCTTTCTAAGGCCATTGAAGTCATTGTGTTAATGCTTAGGATCTGCTTAAGCTGTTAGCTTCTGCACTACGCTAGCTTCCTCCAGTATAATGGATGAGACACAGTCTGTAATTATTTGATCATCAATTTGGTCATTTGAGGTTCAGTTATGGTGGTTTTATAATTACTGAATATATTAGATTTCTTAAAAGTTCAGTCCCCAGTATCTCTGGTTAAAAGGAAAGGTAGCAGGTGATGTGGAAGGCCCTATCTGAGACCCAGGAGAGCCAGTCAGAGAAGACATTAATGACCTTGATAGGCCAAGGGGCTTTCTCACTGTATGGCAGTTTTATGTGTACACATGCAGAACAGCTAGCATGGTTAAGAGTGACTGACTCGAATCTGGAGAACTGGTTTGATTCCCCACTCTTCCACCTTCCTCACAAGGTGCCTGTTGTGTGTGGGGGGGGGGGGAAGAGAAGTAAGCTACTTTGAGATTCCTTCAGGTAGACAAAAGCAGGGTATAAAAACCAACTCTTCTTCTTCAGTAACCTGAATAAAAAGATGGAATACTGCATGACTCAATTACATTCTCTTTACAGTTTAACTGATAATTTGGGGGAGGGCCCAACCATTTCTGTACTCGCTGAAAGTTATTATTTTTTTAAGTATAACATGGTGTAAAATGCTCACACTTTCTTTTCATCTCCAAGTCAGAATTTAAATGCAGCTGCAGGACAGCACAAAGCAATTTACAGTGCAATCCTATGCAGAGCTACTCCAATCTAAAGCCTTTCAAAATCAAAGGACTTAACCTGGAGTAACTCTGCATAGGATTGCAGTGATACAATCAGCTAGTTCAATCATTTGTCAGCAGGGAAGAAATGAAGCTCGCCGAAGAATATTTTATTTTTAACATTTGCTGATCCTGCCAGTTTATTGTGAGGTCAAGCAGTTCAGTGAATAATGTTTTTCCCTATGAGTGTTTCCATGACTAACTCCAATATCATTATAACAATTCATGTGCAATTTCTGTAAACGTGAATAAATAATTGAGTGAGTTTGCAACCTGGCAATGAGGCAATCAAGCTTCTCTGCCTTTTGAAACTGTGCTCCTGATATGATGAACAACTTGCAGGATTCAAATGGAAAGACTATCTAAGTCAAAATGAATATTAAGGAGCATCAGCTAAACTCTTGGGCTATAATCCAGCTAGGCCTGTCCCCAGCTAGAGGAAAAATTAAACACATACATGTGAATAGGTCCTAGATGTCCGTTTTCTGACCTAATCCAGCAATGTGCTCCTCTGAACTCTGTAGTTTTAATCTCTACATGATGTGGAAGCGGGGGGGGGGGGGTCATTTAGTGCCCTTCTCCCACTTGCCCTTCCACCAAGCGTGAGTTTTGTTGACATATGATGCTGGCTTATACTGAGTCAGACGCTGGTCTGTTTTTGCAGCATTGTCTGCTGTGCGTGCAACAGCTCTCCATGGTTTCTGGCAGAGTAAGACCTTTCCTAGCAGGCACCACCTAAGCTGCTAGGCTTTGACATTCAGATGTTCCTGTGGAAAGCCAGTGTTCTAGCGCTGAGCTATGGTTCACCTGCAGTGATCCCACCAGGGTTATGACCTGCTAGTTCACATGTTTACAAATACATTGGGGTGTCCAAGCCTGATCCAGCATGTGTATAATGTTCCTGTATTTAAACACCCATTTATTACAATGGTTGGGGAAATGCTCCACTTGTGGAGGGATATTATCCTTTTAGTCCTCCACTGAAATAGGTGGAATAGACTGTTAGTGTACAAGAGTAGTATGCATCAGAGCTCATGAGAATACAAAGAACCTCTGGGACTGGGCTGAACTCTGTGAAGTGGTTACTGTCCTAAGGATTTTCCTGCAGGCTTTGCTGAATGGATAGACTGAGCTAAGAGCCAATGTACATGTACAAATTGCAATTAGCTGCTCCCAGCAAATTTCCTGTTGATTTTTTCAAATGCAAAAGAAGGCTTCCTCTTTATTATTCCAGTTTGCACTTTAAAGTAATCCCCCAAACAACACAGAAAGCTTCTTCACACGAACTGCTCGCCATATGCATTTGTTAAACTGCAAGAGCTTACTATCCTGCAATTTCCTTGTCTTAATCCCATTCATATTAAAGGTTGAAAATAGGACAGTTGTTATAACTGAGACCTTTCCTCTGTGATATGAATGGCACATTTCCAATTGGCTTTCATGGGTATACATCATATTCAAAAACACTGGTTGCTCTTTTCTCAGAGAGATGTAAAGTGAAAGAATGTAAAGTGGGGAGCCATACAGTCTTTGCAATGCAATTCTAGCCTTCCAAGGACTGGAGAGCCATTTCTGTTGTGCTTCTCACCTCTGCATGTTCACTGGCACGTATATTTCCAAGTATGACAATTAGAGTAGCAAAGTACAATACCTTAACTATAGATGTCAACTATCATTCCAATATGAGTGTTCAAACTCCCCTTTTAATATTGTATTGTGCTGCTGGAAATGTTTACAAGACAGTAAGTGCAAAGAGACCAGGCCACATTCCATTTCCAACAGACTGCTGACCACAGCACTGTTGTTAAAGACCCAATGGCATTGGTGTATTTATAATGTGGGAGGGGGTTCCTCTTCTGGAAAGTTTCTGCCTTTTATGACTTTCAGAAGATAAATTATTTTTCTGATAGCCATTTTGTCTGTGATGCTCTCATAATATGTCTGGCTCCTGCCTTGTTAATTTTTAACCTTATTTTTTTAAAAGGACATGTCTTCCAATTCCACATGTTTGTTTCTCCTGGGAGTCAGGAATTAGACTTCTGCAATTGGCTGCCCTTGTTGCAAATGACAATTATGTGTGCCAACTTAAACAAGATACATCTTGAAAGCACTGAAAGCATTAAAATAACTCCTTCTGAGGAATGAAAAAAATCCTGCATAACTCAAAGGAAAAAAGTTACCCTACATTTATCAAGGTGTACTTTTCTAAAATCTTTCTTTCTGAATGCAATAGCTTCAAAACCCCTGTGAATCTGAGATGGCCTGACAAGAGATAGATTCCCCCTTTCTGGCAACTCCTCAGTGTTAATAGAATTCATAGTACTGTTAGTTGTTTACTTCGGAATAAGAAGTCACTTTTGTTGTGGAGATCTTTAACTATATGATTTTCTCCCAAATATGCAATTTCCTAACATGCAAGTAACATGTAACTGAATGCCTCTTCTATGTCTTAGGACATTACAATTAACCCTACCCTACTGAAGCAGCCTACATTTTAACTTGAAACTATGTTTCCCCTGTTCTTAAAGGTATTGGGTGGGGGTATAAAATAGAGATTTTTAAAACTAAGATAAACATATTTAAATTTTGGTGAAATATAGATGAGGTGGCATATCCGATAAGTGACTAACACAGCTGTTAGGTTTATATCAATTAATACGTCAGAAAAATAGTAAGGAGTCTTTTAATAATTTAGTGTTGCTTTTACAAATGAAACTCCTGGCACCCGATGTTCTTATTATCAGTCAACCTCATGTGTAGAAGAGCATAAAATAATTCCAAACACATTACAGTATTATTTGGTTTAGCTATAGTTTGATTAATGTTTCCAAAACCAGATAAAGTTCTTAGTTAGGTATTTCTCGGTTGTAAATCATTCCAATTTCTTGCACACATCCTTTTTGATAAACAATATATTGCATTAGCACGCTTAGATATTTTTTTAAAAATAACTTGTACGTACCAAAATTAAAGTCCTCAGGGACCACTAAGTGCAACAATTAAAGGTGACTTTTGTCTGTAAAAGCCCTTTCCTGTAGGTTATCTCAGTGCAGTCTGAAGGAATATTTCAGCACCATACAAAACAGATTTTGTAGATTGGCTCAGTTTTTTCTTCTATTAAAGTGCTTGAGATCTTCTTGGCAAAGATGTCCAGATTGTAGAATTCTACATCTCTAGTAGTTAGTAGTGTTTGTTGTATTTAAAAGAGAGATCTTCTCGGTATAGGATTAAAATTGCCTTTTAAAGTTTGACTTTCAAAAATGCAGCGGGGCAAAGGATGGGACCAGGCATCTTAAATCCACATGCAGAGAAAGGAGAGCTAAGGTATCAGGGGGGCACCAACAGTACCATGCTTTGAAGTCCAACCGAAAAGAAATGGGAGGAATTTTTTTGTATCCACTTCACCACACGGAAGATTACAGCACCAACATATGCGATGATACAAAGGTGGCTAAGGTGCCTCATTGGAGTGGACGCTGTGAAGACCAAAAGAAAGCAAAAGAAGGGATAGAACGCATCCTATTCAAATGGCTTCTTGCGGCAGAAAAAGGATGCTCTCTGTCTCTCTCGTTGCCACCTAAGCACTGAAGATCTGAAACAGTCTCTCTCTGTCTCTGTGTCTCTCCCTGTGACTACGGGCAGTCTCTCTCTCTCTCTTTCTCTCTCCCTCTCCCTCTCTGTTGATGCTGTTGTTGATTAATCAGGGATTCTCAAACAAAGAGCAAGCCTACCTTCGGCTATAAGCAGTAATCTGGTGCTCCTCTTTTTCTGCAATCCTCTTGCATTCAGCAGCCGAGCGGCCAGCATTCTAGCACCTTGGACAGTTCCCGCTCGCTTAGGCCCATGGGGGGGCGGGTGAAGAGAAAGGAGGCGAAGGAACAAGTGAAGAAATGACAAGAGACCGGAAAGCAGCAGCCTTCGACTTCAGCTTGCAGTCCCCAGGGGCGCAGCTGCTCATTAAAGCCTCCTATCTAGGCAACAGATTCTCTCTCTTTTATCTTCCACGCACTGGAGTCTGATTAGCAAAATAATCCAGTTTGGGGGTGGATCTGAACAAAAATCACGGTACAACTCTACGGCATTCGGTCTAGGTAGGGCAGAATATGAAACAATTCTCTCCAATTCTTCTTCTCCCACCCCTAAATATTTTTTTTCCTCCACGGAGAAACGGGCAAGTTAACCTTTAGCCCATATTATGACTTCAGGAAACGAGCAGCCACTTAGAGGGAGCATCTAAGTCTCAGTTTGATGTCTCGTATTGATGTATCATTTGCACTCACCTTCACTGTAAAAGCGGTGCAAGGCTCACAATTACTGCTGACGCAGATTAGGCTCTGCTGCTCGGGGGACGGTGGGAGGAGCTTTTTAACCTCATCAAAACAACCTCCCACCACCTGCTCCCACTGCATGAGAACAGACCTCCCCTGCTTGGCATGAATAACTATCTAATGTGTGATTTGTAAGGCAGAGATGTGTCAACCAGAGCATCAATCCACAGCAGAAATCTGGATTGCATCAGTGCAGTTCTGTCCTTAGAACTGCAAAGTTCATCTCTTTGTAGTAATATTCAGTTAGTGTTTACTAATTTATTGACTGGGAGTGACTGACATGTTATCCAATCCAAATCCCTGCTGCAACCAAGTAATTTGCATCTACTACAGAGCTTCTGCAATTCAGATTATGCCATCCACAAGACAATGTAGTAGTCTGAGAGAGTGAGGGCTTGGTGGGAAATGCCTACAACTTCAGAAATGCAAGCAAGCAAGCGTCATATTGCAGGGAAAGGCAAAACAAAAACAAACCTCCATACCCAATAACTTTAGTTCAATATGGCACTATAGAGGGAGCTTGGGTAAGATGCTTCTGTTCCCTTTCACAGCAATTTAATGTAGGGTTTTTTTTCTACTTACCAACCAAATTGGAAATTTTGATACCTCTCGTTACCTGTATTGCTGGGTTGGTTCTTGTTTCAATCTCAAGATTTGAACTGTTTCCTAGTATACAGAGCTGTGGAACTAAAGACACTATGGAGTAAAGGACACTGATTTAGAATGCAGTAAATAGCCTTGTCCTTGCTTGCTCCCACTGTCTCTCTGCTGGTATGGAAACACTGCAGTTTTCCAACCTATCTATTGTGAGTATTGCCAGCGTTGGTGTTTCCGACTTGGGGAGAGAGTAAGGATTTGAGGCCAACTATGGAGACTGTCTGCTCCTTGCTACAGGGCTCTGTTTCTGGCTCTGGATGCCTTGGGTGATCCCATTGCTTGCTGGGTCTTTTGGGTCCTCTCCAGAGGTCCCCGGTGTAGTTCATCTGTTTTCAGAGTCATTTCACTGCCTTTGGACCACACTTTAAATTAATTTCTGTACTTTAATTGATGGTGTATCTTTGTATAGTTGGAAAGGGGTGGATCAGGATATAAATCTAAACAAGCAAACAAAATAATTCTGCTCTAATCTACAGGAAAATTCCTAACCAAGTTGCTAATGCTACTACTAGTATAACGACACACATTTATCTCTCTCCCTCTTTCCAAAGAGCTGTAGATGGATGGGATCCTATTTAATCCTTACAACAACTTCCTGAGAAAGTGTCACTGGTCCAAAGTTGCACAGCAAACTACATGAACCCAGGCCAAATCAACCGTCCAAGCCTTATGCTAATATTACTCTCAATATATGGTGGTTAGTGAGCCCCAGGAGTTTTACTGAGCATTCCCAAAGGAGTTTTCTTAAGTGGGCCAGACAACCCATCTCTGCTTAGCCAATATCCAATGATTCAGGAGGGAGGGCTATCTCATTGATAATTAGTCCAACTCAGCTAGGGACCACTTATATACACAAAGCAGTCACACATCCCAGATTGGAAAAAAGAATTACAAGAGCAAAATTTTATCTGTGTGTGCTTGAATTCTTCACAGGTAGGTGTTGAATTTTTGTTTTGATTTTGAGCCACAGAGGTTGCCTACTTGTGCTAGACCACTACTTTAAGTTGTCTTAAAGACACAGTGTAAAAGTGTACCTTAAAAATGGAACATTTAAAATGTTATGTTCATAGATATACTGTGTTATGCTACATTTAAAAAAAATCTCCCCAAACCTAATCTAGATAATGTGAAACTTACTGCTCTCTGGTGTGAGTTCATATCATTTGTATACATTCCCACTTCATTCAATCATGGGACAGAAAGAAGGCACATAACATATAAAGCACACTCTCCTGTATTTTTATTTATAGCTTTCTTCCCCCATGGAACTCAATAAATCATACTTCCTGTTCCCAAGGTATTTCTCATTTAGACGAGCAGTCTTATAACAGCTTAGATTCAGCATGAATGCTGTTGTATGCCTCTCCCAACCATAAACTGGCACCGAGTTTATTGTTCACCAGCAGAAGTCAGAAGGTTGATGTATACCTGAGGAATGCCCAAGGAACACAACTGCAATTATCGTTGCCACTGCCAGAGCCTGTGAAAGAACAGAACATATAAACTAGATTCCAATAGTCCACCATTCAAGTTGATCCATTAAGGTATAACTTGACTGCCGAATTCCCACTGAAAATTTAATGTAGATACAATTAAGTTTTTCATCCAGGTTCCAACATCCTCACTGCAGCATGTTTCTAGTGAAGACATCTAGCCCTGCCCCTTGGGGGGGGGGGGGCTGCTGTCAGGGGTGCAATTGTTAAGCTAGCAGCACCAAAATTTCAGAGTATCTTTAGGAGACCATCCTGATGATACCACCCAGGTTTGGTGATGTTTGGTTCATGGGGGCCAAGATTATGGACCCACAAATGTGTAGTCCCATCTCCTACTAGCTCCCATTGGAAACGATGGGGGATGGGGGCACCCCCTTTGGGAGTTCATAGCTTTGGACTCTCTGGACCAAACTTCACAAACCTGGGTGGTGTTAGTAGGAGACTCTCCTGATGATACCACCCAGGTTTGGTGAAGTTTGGTTCATGAGGGCCAAAGTTATGGACCCTAAAATGTGTAGCCCCATCTCCTATTAGCTCCCATTGGAGTGTTTTTTCAAAAAGGTGCATATACAAGCAGGTCCAGGAAAATCCCATGATTAGGGGGGCGTGGAGGAGTGCCAGAAACAGGACTGACCTGTGTTCCATGATTTGGCTGTGAGGAGATCTCGAGGGAATCTGGATATTTTGGGTAATTATCCCAGGATTAATCGCCAGGGAGGAAATCACCAAAGACTCAGCACGATGATGCTCTACTATCAACGGTAACAAGGCTGTTGATTCAGCCCACATGGAATAACCATTGAGGATCATTAAGGTGTCCAAGATTTGGGTGACTGTGACCACATCAAACATATTTCATATTGGAAATGGGGGGCAGGGTCTTAACCCATCCTACCATTCCACTGGATCAGATCTATCCCAAACCACAAACATATTCCTTCAACTTAAGTAACTCTGCATGGTTTAGCCACCATAGTTAAGAGTGGTGGAGTCGATTCTATAGAAGTGGGTCCCACTCTTCCACCCAGTTGCCTACTGGGCAACTTTGTCCAGTTACTGTTCTCTCTGAATTCTCTCAGCCCCATTTACCTCATAAAGTGCCTGTTGTGGGAAGGGATTGTGAGCTGCTTTGAGACTCCTCAAGGCAGAGAAAAGGAGGGTATAAAACTGACTGTTCTGTTTCTCTCTCTTTCAGGCTACTTTTATCCTGCCTTTCTTCTTTGCTCAAGGCACCTTACAAGAAATAATTAAAATATTTTTCCACCAATGGAAGAGCCAGAAGTTGAAGGAGGTCTTCTTAGATTGAAGGGAATCTTTTTTTAGGAAGATGGGATCCACACCAAAATTTCCTGATAAACAGCCAGGTTTTTGGATTGTCTTTCTGCATTATAAAATGTTGTATGTTATTTCTAAGGATGGCAAACATTTAATTTAATTTATATTATTTTGATCAACAGTTTTGATTCTCATGTTTTTGCTGTTTTGTACATATGTTTATATTTTAGATTCTGGTTATGTGGTTGGTATGCATAATTTGGCATTTACGACTATGTTGCAAACAAAGTAGCAAATTGTACAATATTAAGAATCACAGGCTTGATTTGCAAACTTTGTTTGGGGTTGAAATTCAAAACCCTCCTCAATTATTTCTGAAGATAGAAGTTCTCTATAGGAGTTGTGGTATGTAAAGGGAAGGGCACAAAAGGTTTCATGTATCTATGTCTCGTAGGCTGAAATTTTAAGAACATTGTCCTGGGAGTGAGACCCACTGAGTAAAGTGGGACTTACTTCTAGGTAGACCTGCTTAGAATTGCTCCCCTACTCCTCTCCTGCTACCCCCACCCCCACTTTTTACCAAATAATAAAATACTCTTTCTATCTGGGATAGTCCAGTTCCACTAGGCAAGCAGGTTCAAGAGGAATGTCCATGGAGCATGGAGAGAGGAAGGGGACACCCATTTGACCAGCAGTGTTAGCCAAATCAACCCTGACAATCATTGGAGTGACAGATGTTACAACTATATTGCCCCCATATCTGTGAGGCTGTGCTACAACCATTTCTTCATGCAGTTTTGGCAATGGCAGCAATCACAATCACACTCCCTGACTTATCATTTTTTTATTTACTCGAAAGACAACATGGTGAAGACATTATTTCATGCCATCACTCAAGCATTGCTATGCATTCCAATCTCATTGGCTGTGGCATCCCTAGGAAATCAAACCAGAGTGACAAGCAGGGGGTCTTGTTTCCTGCCCTCACTCTGGCATTCTGTGAATACAGAAGTGGAAAGTGACTGCGGTGGTCAGATAGGTTCATCATGGAGGAGATGATCCTTAGGGTATGTTGGCCCCAAACTATATACAGCTTTGAATGTCAGCACCAGCACCAGAAATAAAATGGAAAATCAGAGTAACATGGTTCCTATGACCCACTGCAGTCAATATCCTGGCTGCATCAAAATAAAAAAGTTCCAATTTTCAAGAGCAGTCCCATGTACAGTGCATCACCTTGCCAAAGGATGTTAAAATGGATTTTTAGATGGGTCCCTTGAGACTTCAAACAGCTGTGGGGCAGGCAGTGAATGCAAGTAAATAGAGAAATGCGAGGAGACTACACTATAGCCCCACTGCTCAACTAAGAACCCAGAGGTAAGTGTCCCATGTATAACGGGCCAATGTAAGGCAAGGGGACTTTAATATGTTTCACTGCCCTGCTGATCATTGCAATGGATATTATTTGTTTAGTGACCTGAGCTAATGAGATCAGACCCATGGATTCTGTGAAATAAGATCACATATTCTCTTTATTGGTTTTTGGTTTGTGTATTAAATATGAATAATAATAATTAAGACAACTAAAACTGCCCCCTACAGCTACAGATAAAATATAGAATACTTATCTTGTTTTCCTACTTATACTACATATGGCTTTGATAGGAAAACATCATATGGGTATCATGGCCCAAGCCACTGCTTTTCAAGGGGAAGGGAAATATGCCAGGAAATACAGTTTGATCTAATTATCCCATTTTTATCCCTGCTTTCCTTTCCTATAAAGTGGCATACACCACTCTCCCTTCTCCATTTTTCCTCACAACCACCCTATTCGGTAGATAGGGTAAGAGATTGTGAGGGGTCATTCAGTGAGCAGGGATTTGAATCTGGGTGTCCCCCATCCTCATCTGCCATACTTCATAATATACCAAACTGGTTCTCAATGGATCAGATCCTAAGCATTACTTATGGTTGTTCTGAACTCCATCCACTGCACAGCCATTGTTATGTGCTTATGGTTGATTGGCTGTGAGAGTAGAAGGAATGAAACCACAGCTGAGGCTATACCACAGCAAAGGGTGCAGCATAAACAGAAGAAAGACAAAGGATCCAAGTGAATGTAATGGATGAAAATGTCATCTTATAAATGCAGCAGAATCTTCAAATTGACTTCATTCAAAAGAACAGGCCATGTTGCTAATTATTGGATACATCTAAAATTTAGCATACTTAGATTTTTATAAGCAACCTAGCTAGCCAGAGTGAAGTGTCTGAATTTAAATTATGCTCTATTTATTGTTTTTCTTGTGCTACTGGCATCAGTCTCTAATCCTATTCAGAACTCTGATCATGCTTAGCAAATTACATAGCTCAGCGAAAGCCCTAATGATAACACTGTAGTGCAGCAAACAATATCGGCGGATGCTCTGGAATGATAGGAGGAAGCATGGACAACAATGACGGGGGAAAATCTTCGTAGTCTAAGGTCAGAATGATGGAAGCTCCTATCATCTGAACATGGAACCTCCTCTGGTATTTGGCTTTAAAGATCTCTGTGTCAAGTTTCTTCTCAAATATTAAAGTGTATTTCTCTTTCTTTTTCTAGAGCAGCTTATTAAGATACTGGGGCTGAAACAGAATTACTATAGATTGTATTATCTACTTGCAATTGCTTTCTGATAAATACAATTAGAATACACTCAAAGCTTTTGGAAGAGTGGAAGATCCAGTTCTTCAAAGCCATTTATGTTACTGGCTAGTCGGCAATATTCGCTTGAATTATGACAGGACAAAGAATAAATGCTGGCAAAAAATCACCATTTACTGCTAATGAGAAATGCTTTGAATACACAGTCTGCAGGGATATAAAGCCTGGCCATGGTTGAAGGCATGAACCTCTTGACCTTGGCTCTTAGCCCATAATTCACAACCCACCCCAATGAACCTCAGCTTACCTGGTTGTTTATTGCACTTGGGGGTTTTTACATAATATACATTCAATTATATTCAATTCATATTGTTAAAAACTTTTTAGGTTGTTTTGAGATCCCCTTGGGGGGCAAATAATAAAATGGCCAAAATGAATGAATACATTCTGCTAATTAAATGGCAATAACACAGAAGAAGTTTTGTCAATTGCAATTTGCATCTGGGAGTCCAACGTTCCAGTCCCACAGAAGTGTGTATCAGAATAATTGACATCCCTTAAGTCTTCTAAAGTGGTGGGATCCTTTTGTCTCCATAGACATACCATCTTCATAGAGCTTCCAGTCTTATGGGAATGGGATGTCACAACCAACAATGTCTAGTAGATATCAATCTGACTATAATGCAGGCCTTATGTCAAGCCCCCTTATCAAATTGCCAGGTATCTATTTAATATATTTAAATAAATCCATTTTTTTGTTTTAAAATTGCTTGTTCAGATGAATCTGACTAGTTTACATAAACTTATATGTAGGAATAATTTAGTGAGCTAAGTCTACATCTGATCCTATTAACTGTGCATATGAATGTTATGCTATAAATTTAACATCTGCTATTGAATGTTCAGCGATATTGAAATGCCCCCACACTGGTTTTCCAGTGTTTCCAGTTGTTAATGTGTGTTTCCATGTTCCTCAAAGATGTCCCCTTTGGCCTACATAAATGGCAGAAGGGCATTGCTGGCATATGAGAACATACATCATGTTAGGCAGAGTATGTACAAGTTAATGAGCTCTTGATGACACAAGTGATGTTATTGGGTCTGTGGTAGTATCACTGAGTGGCTATGGAAACAGAACTGGCACCAGGTTTCAGAGCAGCAGAAATTATCCCCTGGTTTTGAATTTCCATTGCTGCTAGCAAGTACTTGCTTGCTTGTATGTAAGGAGTGGCCACCCTCTCCTAAGCATTTGAGAAGTAAGAATTTTCCCCACTAGTAATATGGTATTCAGCTGCATTATCTGCTTACCCTCCCTTGTAGAAAGCTGTTTGTTTGGCCATGTAAATCCGTAGGTGGGCACTGTAGTTTTAGAAATGATTGGAGTACATCCTGAAGGTGTTCCTCCTTTTCTGAAACACTAGCACAGATGCAGGGGTACCTCAAGGCTTGGCTGTAGACAGTGAATTGTGTGACTCATGTGAGCGCAGCCAAGGGCTGTGTTATAAATTGGCAAGCTTGCAAAAAAATCTCTCAAGGCTATTAGCCAAGGGGGAAAAAACTCTTAAGATTCACATAATGTATAAAACTGAGCAATGCTAACTTGTAGTCAAATAACATGATGTCATCATGACCACAACTTGTCATGAAACAGATCAAGTTGAATTACAGAAATCCAGTAAAAGCTTACAAGAGACCTGGAGATAGAACGTTCAAGGGTTCTAAAAGGCAGATATCTGAAATGTTCCTTTTGCATTCATTCAGCACTTATTCACTGACACTATCAGTTGCGCAAGGAGCAGTCTAAGAGAGTTACACAAAAGATTGTTTGTGGTTATGTATGAGGGGGGAATCAAAACTGTAGTACAACTGTCTCCACACCATAAGCTTGATCCACAACTGAGTACATGTAAAGGCAGCACTTGAAAATTTAACATATAATCACTTGCCAATTAATGGGAAATGCGCGCTGATACAAACAGGCAGCAATCTCTTCAGGGCAGCTGTATAAAGCAGCCTTTATATAGTTGTCTTTAAAACAAAGAAGGACATCCACCTGCTTATATATGCTTGTCTTAAAATAAGAAGAGCTAGACTGTACTGCAGATTTCAGTTTGGGTAATATTGGTGCTCCAAACGTCAGCATTCAGCCCCCCGTCCTTTCACCAGGGCTGGATCTTTCAGCCTGGAAAAAAGCAGTTTTCAGTTTGCATCTCAATGTCACATGTTGTTGGGTAGCTTTTGAAGCACGCCTGGATATTTTATTTAGTTCTATGCTGCCTTTCCACCAAAATAGGGCTTCTGAGGTGCAAACCATCAAACATTAAAACATTTCAACATTAAAAACATTTAAAAGAAATACCTATACAGCAATTCAATGAAAACATACAGACATAACACCCCAAACCAGGGCGTAGGCCAATCTGAGTCACTGGGCATATGCCAAACAGAATGAAAAAGTCCTCACTTACTAGCAGAAGCCAGCTGTTTTGGCTCTAGGTGGAATCCAGAATCAGGTTCAAGATTTTAGTATTAATCTCTAAATGGTCTGCCTCTCCCTGTATATTCCCCAGAATGGGTTGCTCTCATCAAACAACAATCTAATGGTGGTCCGTTCCTGGCTCTAAAACAATCCAGTGGCACGCTCTGTTGAGGGAGACCAAGGCCCTATGGGATTAAGCATAATTGCACAGTGTCTGTAATACAGAGCTGTTCCACCAAGCCCATGTCTGAGGATAGTAATGGTTTTCCATTTTACTGCATTCCTTCCCCCTTCTATCTCCTTTTCTCCTCCCCCAGCATGACTGATAGAGATACTGGGTGAGAGGTATTAGGTTAATTTACCCTCATTTTAAATGGCGCCAAGGATAAGGTTTGTATTGGAATTTTATTAATTATATGGGTTTTATATAGTTATGTTATGAATTCTCCACTGAAAACTGCCCTAAGCCCACCTGGAGAAGGCCAGAAGACTAGTAATAATATTAATAGGAACATTGCCCAGAGAAAGTCATGGAAAATGAGAAAGTCAGGATGCTGTGGGACTTTTGAATCCAAACGGACAAAGTATTGGCACATAATGCACCAGACATCATAGTGATCGAGGACAAGAAAGTGACCAACATCAACATAGTGATACCTAGTGACAGCAGGGTCATTGAAAAAGAACATCAGAAAGTCACTAAATACCACAATTTGAAAATTAAGCTTCAGCAATTATGGCAAAAACCAGCTGAGGTCATTCCAGTGACAATCAGCACCATTGGTACCATTCCAAAAACACTAGAGCAGCATTTAAAACATCTTCAATTCAACAAAATCAACATCTGTCAGATTCAGAAGGCAGCTCTGCTGGGATTCGCCCAAATACTACGCCAATACATTACAACTTCCTAGGTCTCTGGGTGAGGCCCAAATTGTAATGAAAGGCCAACAACCAGCTAAAGTGAGTTCCCAAAGGCACCTGGTGGGCCGCTGCGAGTAGCAGAATGCTGGACTAGATGGACTCTGGTCTGATCCAGCAGGCTAGTTCTTATGTTCTTATGTTCTAAAGAACTGGCAGCTGTGATATCAAACAAAATAATAATAACCCTTTGTGGACACCCCCTCCCTTGTCCTGGGGAGGAGCTTGCATGTTTCAGTGATGTTGAAAGCTATGCTGTGGGTAGTATATTCTACCAGAAGGGTCTCCCAAGCCAGACAGATTTCATCCTAGAAACCAGGCCAAGGCCCCTTCAACAATATAAAAGGGTGAAACAAATACAAAAGAATTTCATACCACATCACATACCACAAGGGCCACGTTACATGCTGAGGTCCCTGGGCATGTGTCAACAAGAGGCCTATAAGTTGACCAACCATCAAAAAGACAGAAGTATAGTGTGCAAGAGAATCATGCCATCATGGCTTGTTACTACAACTCAGAGCCAGAAAAAAGAGGCATGATTTGAAAATTGAGATTCAAAAACTATGGCACAACCCATCTTGAGGTCATCCCAGTGGTAATCGGCACCATGGGTGCCATTCCAAAAACATCAGGGCTGCACTTGAAACATCTTCAAATCAACAAAAATCAATATCTGTCAGATTCAAAAGGCAGCCCTGCTGAGATCAGCCTGAATACTACATTGATACATGACAATGTCCTAGGCCCCTAGGTGAGGCTAAAATGTAATGAAAGTCTAGCAAGCAGCTAAAGAACTGGTAGCTGTGATAACAAAACAAACAAATAAATAATAACAATAGAGGGGAAACAAACAATTGTTCCTTGGAAGGGTGTTTCATAGTTTTCACACCATGACCAAGAAGGCCTTTTCTTGGATTGCTATCCATCCAGAGTCAGATGGCAAGGGCACCTAAAGCAAGGCTTCCAAAGTTGTGGGTAGGTTCATTCAGGAGAAGATGGTCCTTTTAGGTATGTTGGTCCCAAGTCACATAGGGTCTTAAAGGCCAATATTACCACCTGGACATGGGCCCAGAAACAAATTATGAGCCTGTGTATTCAGAAAAGATGCCTTTATATCTGAAAAGGAAAGACCTAGGCCCCTTCCACACATGCAGAATAATGTACTTTCAATCCACTTTCACAACTGTCTGCAAATGGACTTTGCTAGTCTGCCCAGTAAAATCCAGTTGCAAAGTGCATTGAGAGTGCAGAAGGGGCCGTAGAGAATTACTCTTTTTAAAAAACGAAAGCTAGGAATTCAGACAACTTGGTACACATATTGATATACTGTTACATTATTGTAATGGTATTCAATTGCCAATTTAAAAAAGAGCCCCCAGCAGAGGAAATGGTTGCTGTGACAGCCAAGCCTTGCAGAAGTGCTTCCCTGCTGCCTCCAGTACTGGCAACAGGGAGAAGCTCTAGTTAAGGTAGTGTTGGTATTGTAAGTCTTGCACTTGCTTCCTCTTTTGCCATCCCTTCTTTCCCACTCAGGGAAGGGGTTGACAAATGACAAAAACAATGGTCATGAATTTCCAGGATCCAGAAAAATACCCAGAAAAAACTCCCAAACCAGCAATGCTTCCCAAAGATCAGAATAATGAAAATTGCACCACCCACAATACTGATCTGGAATTATTACATTTTTTTTTATAAACACATCTCCAAGTGCATGAGATACCGGCAGAAATAAAAAATACATTTACCCTCTGGAACTGGTACTTCCTGGGCTCCCTTGTGGGATCTCAGCATCCCTAAACCCACTGATATAAATAAAGATAACAGCACCCACTTTTCCATACACTTTTCAACTTCTGTTTTTCTTCTGGGACCAATCCCTGACAATTTTGTCTCAGTGTTTACCTTGGAAAAATGTCTTGTGACAATGTGGTTTATGTGAATTGCTTAGGGTTGTTGTGCAGAGCTTAGATTCTAGACCCGTGGTAACGAACCTTTGGCACTCCAGATGTTATGGACTACAATTCCCATCAGCCCCTGCCAGCATGGCCAATTGGAATTGTAGTCCATGACATATGGAGTGCCAAAGGTTCGCCACCACTGTCCTAGACCTTCAAACATGAAAGTTCATGGGGAGGATAGAGAATCCTATCTCCAATACACACGTACAAAAGCACACATACATGAATATTAAGACACTGGGTAGTATGCAAGCTACCATTTTTATACTGGACAGGTTTGTTTGAAATGGTTGATAATAAGAGTTTGTAGGAAAATTAAGGAGCTCCCCCCCCCTTGTTGACTCTAAGAACAATTATTTCATTGGCTTTGGAGACAGTAGAGAAGAAAATACAGGTTGAAATATATCACTGAGGGGGTGGGGGATGGCTAGTTTCCATTTGTGAAATGTTAGATGGCAGAGCTCCCGGTCTATAAGCTTTCCCAAACTCTGTTCCCCAATAGCTCTTTTACGTGCCTTTGAAAATCCTAAACTGTATCCCATGTAAAACTTGAGATCTGTATTGACCCTTTCAGGATATTTTGCTACAAATGGTACTGATGGATTCACCATATGATAAAGAATCATTAACCTGTTCTTACCATTTTAATTTTTCAGGAAATGTCATTGGATTTTTTCCCCTTTAAAGTAGATTAGATTAAAAGATTCTGGCAGCTTCCCAAGCTCTTTAATTACTGAATGGTATGTTCAAAATGAAAATGTTCTGCTTTATTTAAGTGCTTCCAGAGCCTGTCAACTCCTAGCTGTAATCTACTGAAGTTTGTAAAAGCTACAATTCTGCACTAAGTGCTAAACCTGAATCCATAAGTAATATTATTACTACACAAGGGTAAATACGGACTTTTAACCAAGGTGACACATCCAATTCTTTTTACCATGTTTACTTGAAATTAAATTCTGTTTCAGTTGAACTTTATGTATATACACAAACACACATATAGATACAGATATACACATGCACATATACATATACATATATAGATACATATATGTGTGTGTGTGTGTGTGTGTGTGTGTGTGTGTGTGTGTGTGTAGCCTTTACCATGATAAAGGGGGTGAATAAATGTAAATAAATAGAAATAAAAATAAAAGTATCCCAACCCTTTGCATGCTTTGCAGTTAGTCCCACTGAGTTGCAACCAAGCATATATAGGACTGCCTTTGGCAAAACAGTAAGGACTGTTTCTAAACACCACGCCCCCATATAGCTACTTCTGCAATTCATTGCTATACCAAAATTTAGAGAGCAGTGCTGAGAAACAGAATTTTAAAACATTCTTGAGGTTTCTGAACAAAGGAAGTAATCTAGTTTCTATGGCATCTTGCACGACTTGGCAAGTCATCTAGTGTGCGCTATTTCCAGAGGCCTTTAGGTATTGTCATGTTATTCAAAGAAGAAAGAAAATGCCATGTAACTTTGTTGAAGTATCCACAATCAAACTGTGTTTAATTTATCAAAAGATCACATTTGAGCAACAATCACTATATTTAGATTTACTATCAAGATTTACTGTTTGGAGATAGGGACTCAGAGTAGAGGACCAATTTCAACTTTAGATTGATAAAGTTCAAGAAGACTTGTCAGAACCAGTCTTTGGAATAGCTTACCAGACTGTGTGAGGAGGTTATCATCGTGTAACCAGTCTGATTCCAGAGAACATTAGGTGGAGAGTAAATTGTTTCAGATGACTTTGTTAAGCTTGTTTTTACCCTGGTTGTTTTGTAATCCTAGATTTTTATTTTTATTTTAGTCTTGAGGGTTTTAAATCTTGACCACTCTTAAATTTGTGCATTTTAATATGCATTTTAATCTTGTTAATTTGGATTGTTATATTTTTGTATCCTTGCAGCCTGGTTGCTACATTGTTAGCCATCTTAAATCTGGAAGGTACAGTGGGATAGGTTTTCTTAAAAAAATGGTCTCAGTATCACGTAACTCAGTGCTTGCTCATGTGTTAGCTATCAAATTTTCAGACCATAAACCCTGTGATGAAGCCAAAGTAGTCAGAATTAACCTGATTTATCACATTTAACTCGATTTTAGTACAGCAATTTGAAATCCGCATACCTGAAGTCAGCTTGGCTATAGATAATGCTACAGGATAGAATATTGTGGGTACAGACTACAGCATAAATGTAGCACCATCTTAGATGGGCAGCCCCATCCATGAGCTCACTGGCTCCAAAGAGGCTGCCTGGTGGCGTGGGGTGGTCAAAAAGCCTCCCCACCGCTGAGAAGCCCCAATGAGCCACGCTGCACTTATGCCAGCCAAAAGGCTATCTTAAGTGTGGACTGTGGTCCACCAGTATACTGCTGGCAAAGGCCAAGAGGAAGCTGACCAATGTTAGCTCCTCCCCCAGCCCTGGTCCCACCCCACCCCCACTACACTGTCAGTGGCATGGCATGTTCTAGCTCTGAGGGGGCAGCAGCCGCACACCAGCAAGATCACCCCTCTGCCAGGGTAAGTGTCTGGGAAGCAATCTGCCATTGTGGCCACCACACCACTTCCTGAAGAAGGTTTGTCCCCTCCTTTGGCTGGGACTCCAAGAGGACTATTAAAAACATGGATGCATCAGAAGTTTAAATAGTGTTACTGGTACAAAGCTATTATATACATATCTATAAATTCACTCAGTAATATAAGGATCCTGAAATGGCTTTCAGAAGTGCATCTTCTAAAACTGATGAAAAATGAAGAGGAAAATGGGGGATTCTATTTGCTTTTCCTTTCTTCATTTTAAAACAAGGAACCATAAGCTATGAATAAAAGAGGTTTATAGCATTTGGATGACATAAACTTAATCAATATTGTCATTATGTGTCCTTTCAAAGAGTGGCTGCAATCCAAAGAGCTAAATATATTGAGTGAAGTGGCATTTTTTCAAATATTTTGGTAGCTCAATAGCTCACTGATTTACTCATTAACAAATAGTTTTGATTTTATACAGAATTAAACAAAATTTTACAAAAGCAATGGAACACTGTTCCTAGCAAATCTCCTTTTAAAAGAACTTCTGAGAACTACCCAAAGTAGTAAGCTAGTTTTTTTCACTTATAAAGAGATTTATTCATTGCAAGACAACAGAGAACTAAATAGAAAAAAACACTCTTATTTTTTCATTGTTACTGTTTTGATAATTTTCCACTTGTTTTTTTTAGGACATGTTATGATCCTTTGAATCTTCTTAAGATAATAGCCGTTCCTAGCAATGGATGAGATAAAAATTGTTACCACTAAAGAAAAGAATGCCAGTGTAGTTATCAATTAACCTCCTTACAATTAAAAAAAATCTCTATCTATTCATGGACCCATTAATGATATTCTAGTTAATGGTCTATCAACATTTCTATTAGACCTTTCCCCTGTCCCTGCGCCCATTCAAAAATCTCTGCTAATAACCTTGGAAATATATCTCTGAGTATTTGCACAATACTTCAAGGAACTTAAATGCAGATTCGTACTATTACAGTGCATTGTTTTCAGTTCAGAACATACCAAGTAATTTGCTGGATGAATGTGTCCCTTAATTGTATGTATGCAAAATATAATTAAAGCAAGTGCCATAACTGTGACACATTTTCACCATCCTTGTTACAATGACCTTATGGTGTTCCTCTCAGTTTTCATCCTCAAAGAACCTTGGGATTTATATTTGTGAGGGAAATAGCGATTGTTCCAAGATTACCCGCTGAGCTTCATGGCACAGTAGGCATTGATACTTGGGTCTTTCGAGCCCAAAAGCCAAACTAGGTATGATATGGTGTACCTGACTAAGAACTGTTCTAGGATCCCACTCCACTATGAAATTTGTTTGGTCACCTTGAGCCAGACACTTTTTGTCAGTCAAACCTATATGATGGGATTGTTGTTGTGAGGATAAAATGGAGGAAGGAAGTGTGATGTATATAACTGAGCTCCTTGAAGGAAGGATGGGATAAAAATGTACTAAATAAATAAACAGAAGATCCATGATCGTTCACACTATTTAGGGGGGGGGGGGGCTGTAATATATATGAGCATTTTAATTTCATCAGGGACACAGCTAAGGGAGAGAGTTGTAAATGTTTCCTCCTGAACAGCTTCCTTGATCTAAATTGGATATCCCAAAAGTACCTAGCCCTGTAGTGGAACAAAAACAAGCTAACAAAACAATAGAGATGTTCCTGTAATAACTTTGTGATAAACTGGAGTAGTCACCACAGAGAGAAAAATGTCAAGCTAGCCACAGGAGGGGAAAACAGAGCCACATATAATCAGCAACCTCTACACAATTGCTTGCTTTGAACTTACTTTAACTGTGAACCCAGTTCTCAACAATCTATCTGCCACTGCACCATACTTGCTTGATGCAGCATCCCCTGGTAGATCAACTTTATTTTTCATACAGGGGCCTATCAATCAACAGGCTGGTATAAAAAGAGAGGTTTTATATCTCTCACAATATAATCCTTTATTAGGGAATCTGGGACAGTAGGTTATGTTTTCTGCTTCAGGCCATAATGCCTAAACACTCTGAGGTGAACTGAGGACAAAGTCTCATCCCCAATAGCATGAAATCCTCTGATTACTTTATATTTAAGCCATGCTCTAGACATTATTGTAGGTCAAAATTGTTATGAATGTTACAAGTGTATATATATTGCATTTGCAGTTCTGTAAACCCACACTGGAACATTTGTATAATTTACAGAACATATTATAAAAAAGGGAGTTATACAGTAATGGCAGAAATGAGGCATGAGGGTTTTTTAAGATTCATACAAATTCATTGAAAAAAATAATTTTTCATATTATAAAACACCCCTTGAAAAAGTTATTAGACCTTTAACCTTTTCTGTGTAAAGGTGGCATAGCAAATTTTGAAGGCTGACAAATGGAGTGCCTTTTACAAGCTTGCTTATCTCTTGAAAATTGCTGATCTTGTTATAGTTACTTGTCTAGTGACTTTCAGGCTAGATTGCTCCAGTATGTGAGCTAACTATGAAAAGTCTATGAATATTTCACTATGTCCCAAATATGGCAGTCACACAATTAACAGACATTCAGAGCAGAGAGCATATTTGTTTAGTACTCAGAGATCTACATTGGTTTCTAATTTATTTCCAGGCATAATTCAAAATGCAGGCATGCCCTTTAAAACTCTTGAAAGTTCAATTCTAAGCAAAGTTACACTATCCTAAAACCATTTACATCAATGGAGGTAAAAGGGAAAAACACTGCCTAGGACTGCACTGTAAAGGATCTGGGACTAAGGCATCTGAAGGATCACTTTTTCCTGTACAAACCTAGAAGTGATCTACATAAACAAAATCTGAGACAATCACTGGAGATCCTTCTTTAAGCCCTCCCATCTTCAGAACTCAGGAGGATTTCTGCCAGAGACAGGTTACTTTCTGTAGTTGCTTCACAATACAGATGCAAGTTCTCCCACTATGGTAGAAAACCACACATACACACACACACACACACACAGCCACACACAGCCACACACAACACTTCTTGCCACAGCTCCTTTGGACAATGGGAATTTAAAAAAATTGTTATCACACTTAATGTGATTTTACTTCTGGAGAAAACTTAGATGTGCTGTTAGTCCATTTTAGGAATCACCAGAAATTCTGCCATACAGTTTCCTATGATTTCCAGTGAGGCATAAAATCACCACCCTCAAAAACAGAATGTCACATTGGCTGCAATTATGAGGCCTTCCATGTCCCTGATCTCCACCTCCCACTGTGTGCCAGCCATTGGCTGGTAACCCTACACCAGGGGTCTGCAACCTGTGGCTCTCCAGATGTCCATGGACTACAATTCCCATCAGCCACTGCCACTGATGGGAATTGTAGTCCATGAGCACCTGGAGAGCCACAGGTTGCAGACCCCTGCCCTACACCATTCTATGTAACTCCTCACCAAAAGACGTTCACCTTATAACACTGTTGTAATAATGTCAATGCTAGGAAAACTATGTGTGTTTGTAGTGGTGAGGATTTACCTTCTTCCAGGCACTGTGGTTCTTATTGCTTTCACTACCGTCTTCAGCTGCTTATTATGATCATTGTTGAATATAATTTATATTTATGCATCTAAAAGCAGGGACCCACAAGGATCTTGCAGGGGTAGCATCCTACTCCCCCTGCCTTATTTCTCCCTTCTCTGTCAGTCTTTTCTCTCTCTCTCTCTCTTTCTCCATTACTGTCAGTCTTCTCTCCTCAAGCCTTCTCTGTAAATCCCTTCTTTCTCCTCTCTCACTTCACCACGAAGCATTTTCTTTTGGGGGCGACTATGATGCTTGGATTCTCCAGTGAAAGCCTCCCTAGTGGCATAGGAGAGCCAGATTGCCCACACTGTTTCGAGAGCCACACCAGCTAAAGCAGGGGTAGGGAACCTGCGGCTCTCCAGATGTTCAGGAACTACAATTCCCGTCAGCCTTTGTCAGCATGGCCAATTGGCCATGCTGGTGAAAACTGATAGGAATTAGCAGTTCCTAACATCTGGAAAACGCCTGAATCACTTAATGATGGGAGACACTGCCTGGAGCCTGCCAATGGCAGTTTCACCACCCGGAGCAGACAATGCTCGTTTGGACGGCTCATACACCCATCACACTTTTTCTTAATGTATCAATTTTTTTCTGTAAACCTTCCCCTCCCCCCCCCCATTACCAAGTTTTTAGCAAAAATGGTTTTCTGTCAGTGTGGCTTATGAATCCCAATTTTAAAATATACAAAGCGCAATAAAACAACAAATAAAACCAGCAGCCAACGCTGTTGGAAGTGCTAGGAGGTAAAATAGTCTTGCAGCATCTTCTACAAACTTTTAAACAGCACCCCATTCACCTCCTCAAGTAGCCCTTAAAACAGGATGGGATGGAAGGTATTATGAGGAGATCTAGTCAATGCTTTAAGTTTAAGTGGTGTTGTCCAGCCTGCTGGTTGCAACCTGAGGACTATAGTTGGCACACAGGCACAAATGGAAAGACAAGATATGTGTCATAGGTCATGAAGAGTCTTTAAAGATCATAACAAGCACTTTAATTATTTAAGCTCAGAAATGTATAGGTATCCAATGTCACTGTTTTAAGATAGGTGAGTTAAATTTACATCAGTTAGACCCTGACAATAATTGAGCTGTCATATTGTGACCCGGCTGCAATTTCTGGGTTGCCTGCAAGAGCAACTCAACATAGAAGTATTAGTAGTTCACCTATGAAGCTACAACATGGCCTCTTAGATCATGCCTTTTCCATTTTTAAAAATGCAGCATGTATAATTCATAATAAATGCAATAACCGTGTCTGTTAAAACACAAGAACAGATCAAGAAATCAATAACAGTAGTTTTAAACTGTTCAGGATTTTTTAAAATGCAAAATAGCACGAAGAAATAATCTAGACAAAACTAGAGTTGATCTAAAACAACTAAATGCAAGAATGATGGACTTTATCAAGTACTATAATATAATAAATACATTTAGAAGAAGAAGAGAGTTTGGATTTATATCCCCCCTTTCTCTCCTGCAGGAGACTCAAAGGGGCTCACAATCTCCTTGCCCTTCTCCCCTCACAACAAACACCCTGTAAGGTATGTGGGGCTGAGAGAGCTCCGAGAAGCTGTGACTAGCCCAAGGTCACCCAGCTGGCATGTGTGGGAGTGTACAGGCTAATCTGAATTCCCCAGATAAGCCTCCACAGCTCAGGTGGCAGAGCTGGGAATCAAACCCGGTTCCTCCAGATTAGACACATGAGCTCTTAACCTCCTTTGCCACTGCTGCTCCTTTTACACACATAATAAAAGTCTCTGTAGTGTCTGTGGATAGGACATCAAAATATTATCTTTCCAATGTGCTATATAGTTGGACATACAGGATTTTTCTGCAGTCAGTGTACTTCCTCATTTTTTGCATCTTTGGGTTTTTGTACTTTTGGCTTGCTGGACTCATTGGAGCCTGGAAATGATGAGTGGAAAATGGATTCTCATTAGCCCAGGTTAATCCATTTAGGCCCAAGAGATAATACTCTTCGGCTCAACTGGAAACAAACCTTGGCAAGTTTGTCTTCGCATTATCCCAAGACTGTGGAAATATTCATAGATGCTGAATTCCTATTGTTGTTCAAGAATCTGTGTTCTCCTATGACTTGACTGTTAGATTTGGACCGAATATATCTGAGTTCAAAAATCCTAGCATTGCTCATGCAGACTGTTATCTCCTGGGTTCATTTTCTCACCTGAAGCAAACTTATTTGAGAGAAACCTCACTGAGTTGAATGGAATTTACTTAAAATGAAATACAATGATGATCTGATTGTATAATGTGGTGCTGAACTTATATTCTGGAACCTTCACACTCTTTTTGCTGCATCCACACATCACTGGACTTTTTTTTATTATTGTACTATATTAATAATGTGTTTGTATAGGAGAACTCCAAGGAATACCAGGGACATGATGTGGAGACAGGCAATGGTAAACCACTTCTGACTATCTCTTGCCTTGAAAACTCTGTAAGTCAGCTGAGACTTGACTGCAACAGAAAAGTAATATAATAATTTACAACTGGATTTTTCTGCATGTACAAGATAATCCATGAGGTGAATGATTGCTATAGCACAATAGAATTCAATATCCAATAATGGATGGATGTTGCCTGTGTCTGCTCTGCCCTTCCTAATAACAAGGGCAGAGCATTAGCTCTGATCTAATGTCAAAGCAAAACTAATCTTGCAAATAAGTAGTTGCCTATCCCCTAGCCTTCCATGACATCAGGAGTTCTGATGCAGATCTTGGGAACCACAGTCTCTTAGGTCTCCATTAGTTCTGATGCCATAGAGATCCTTGTTGCTAACTGTTGAGGGGCAGTGGCAGAAAACCATTGATCCTGAATTCTACAATCCATGGGATTTCAAGACTGAATAGAGAACTACTTGTATGGAAAAGAAATAATTGACTCCTTGGATCATTAAGAAGCAAATAGATGTACCGGTAAGTGGTTAGAAGTGGAGGTAGGGTGTACATTAACAAAAAATACACATCCAAATATATTTTCTGCTTATTATGACTGAAGGTAATTTGTTTATTTTGTAATTTTTAATTAAAATACAAATTATTTGGTTATCCCCTCCACTTCAAGGGACCCAGGGTAGCCTACAGGGGGAAAAATCCTTAGGACAGATATTATAAAACAAGAAAAAATATAACATTTTAAAAACTCACAGCAATATTTCAATAAGCATAATCAGTTCAGACCCTATATGCAACCTGACAAATAGGAATTACTGAATACTTCCAAAAGCTCTCCTGGGGATGGGGGTTAATTTTTTTTCAGTGGTTGTTTTCCTGGCTGTGTGGCCGTGGTCTGGTAGATCTTGTTCCTAATGTTTCACATGCATCTGTGGCTGGCATCTTCAGAGGTGTATCACAGAGAGAAGTCTGATACACATTGTGTCCACGTTAGTAACAACTATCAGACCACGGCCACACAGCCTGGAAGACCCACAACAACTAGTTGAATCTGGTCGTAAAAGCCTTCGACAACTTTTATGAAGTTTTTGTTGTCTTGTTTTAAGCCACTGTTTTATTTATGGTGTTTTTATTGGGATGTTTTATTGTTTTAACTTTGTTGTAAGCTACCTAGAGACTTTGTATGAGGCAGGATAAAAATATAAATAAATAAATAGATAGATAAATGAATAAATAAATATTGCGAGTACCTATACAGTGCTGAAAAACTGACTGTGTGGGTAGTTTCTGTGCATCCTCAGGAGAGCGTTCTGCAAGACCAGGACCCCAGTCGAAAATGTCTGCTACAGAGATGAGGCAGACCTGCAGGGAACGGAGCAAGGCAGAAGATTATTCAATGACATAAGCTGTAAAGCCAATCTTGTGGTTCAAGGAGAAGAACGACTGACTTTTGGATGGTTGGGACTTGTAATGTTTCAAATATGCATAACCTACTTTTGTATGTTTTTTCCTGTTATTATTTGTACTATACCTGCCTTCAAGCAGCAGCAGACATTTCCTTATCTGGGCTCCACAACAGGTTCTTTTCAAGCTTTGTACAGATAATGTGCAATGCAAGGAAAAATGGCTAGAATATATCTGAAGAAATAATTTATGTGTGGGGAAGACAGATTAAAAAATATAGGCACTTTAGTGCAAGACCTCATAAAGCAAAGATGTTTTGAATTTCCTGAATGGAGTTCTGGCTGTGGGCCAAGACTAGAATGGTACTTAGATTAACTTTGCTACACATGTCGTATTTCTACAAAAAAAAAATCTCAGTTCTTGTCAGATGCTTATTTTTAGTGGCAAGCAGGTAAGTAGGATTTGGGCTTTAGGTCATATTGCAACAAACACAGTAAAACTACAAAAGAAAGACTCAGAAAAAAATTACATTGCTCAAATAATTCCTTTAAAAAGTTGATTTAATGGTGCAACATAATAATTTGACATAATTTTAAATTTCCCATCACAAGTGTTTCATCAGCCAGGAAAGTAACACAAATAGATGAATAAGACAGTAAGCTCAAAAGCTGTTTAAAAAGCAGATGTGCTTCAGGGATTGCTGTGAAAGGGATAAAAGTATTTTTCTGCTCACAAATCAATGTCCTGAATAGGCTTTATTTGCTTTCACCTTCCTGATGGTCTAGGAGCATCTGCGGCCAATCAGGAGACACTGTTCTCACTCTAAGTCGGTTTTCTTTATTCTTCAGTGACAATACCAAATAGCTAAATCTGATTGGTAATCGAGCATAATTAATGCCATCATATTCTTTACATGATCCCTGACAGGCTGGGATCATTTTTATTTAGGATCGTTCAAGATATTTTGAAGCCAGAAGAAGAAGGAGGAGGAGGAGGAGGAGGAGTTTGGATTAATATCCCCCCTTTCTCTCCTGTAGGAGACTCAAAGGGGCTTACAATCTCCTCGCCCTTCCCTCCTCACAACAAACACCCTGTGAGGTGGGTGGGGATGAGAGAGCTCCGAAAAGCTGTGACTAGCCCAAGGGCACCCAGCTGGCGTGTGTGGGAGTGCACAGGCTAAACTGAATTCCCCAGATAAGCTTCCACAACTCAAGCGGCAGAGCGGGGAATCAAACCTGGTTCCTCCAGATTAGAATGCACCTGCTCTTAACCACTACGCCACTGCTGTTCTTAACCACTACGCCATTATGCCACTAACAGTCCTATTCAAGGACAAATAAATTTTTTCGCCATCAGGGCCCTAGAATGTTATACCTGTGGAATCACAAGAAGTTCTGTTTATTCCATTGGAGATAATAATGGAAGGGGCAGGAAGTGAGGGAGAATTGGCAATGGATATGAACCACAAATGGAGGTCTATGAATGAAATGAAAAGATCGGTGAATGACCTTGCATTGAAATGAAATATTTCAAGAAATTTGGACTCCAAACTCATGCAATTCACCCTTCGCCCCATCAATAGTCTTGTTCAACTAATCATTCAAAAAGGACTAGACGATATCACAAGGAAAGAACCAGTAAAAGAGCATTTACAAGACATCAATTGAACTCTGTAAAGTAAGGTATTGATTTCTACACCTTTGTTAGCAAATTCATAAATGTCTAGACAGCCCAACAGTAAGGAATCTGTTGAGTTCAATGTAGATGATTGATATACTGAAAATGAATATTCATGCCTTGAAAACCTAAGAAAAGGCATTTCTTAGCACGAAATTACCATTGTTACAAGCCTATGGAATGTCAAGTATAGAAAATGGCTATTGTTCTGGCTACAGGTCACATCTTTTCTTGAGGAACTAGACTAATAAATGTGTGAAGGGGTTTTTGCACAATCTGTCACAGGAAAACAAAATTCAATATGTAGCAGAGAGACCAATCCTGCTTGATTAGCCAGGAAATTATTCAACCACATGGCAACTGTGCTGAGTAAGTTCATTCATCGGGTGTCCTGGAAGTAAATTGCTGCTTCAATGGTAACTTTCACCTGCCGATTGCAGTTCTAGGGGCAAGGGAGCCAGGGCCCGAAGAGAAATAACAAAGCTGGAGAACTGGAGAAGAAAGGCCACAGCTTTTTTGGAAACAATTACCATACCATTGCAGCAGCATGGTGCATGGATCCAGCATCAGAAGGGCTGCCCGTTGATTAATGGCGCCACCATTCACCCAGACTGTCTGTTTGGGGACCCTCCAGAGAATGGCAGGTCCTGAGGTCTCACATGGGTGCAAGGGTCACATTCCCTTGCCATCTGAAGGTGAGAGCCAGGTGACATCTCTCAGGCAGGGTGTATCACTGGATGGCCCCACCCAAAGACCCCTAATGGGGTTCACCAGACCCAATGAGACAAATTTCAAGGATAGTGTCTAAGTTATATAAACATTCATTAAGCAGGTTTCTGTGGCTAATCTTTGCTCATCACGCCTTTTAAAGCACTGTGCTGAGAACTTAATCCAAGTAATCTCAGATCACAGCACTGTTTTACCCAACTTTTGCATTCCCTTTCTGAATCCTACTTGCTGCCCAACCTAGGTTGACTGCACCTCTTCCTTTGGTCCTCTGGAATATCTTAATTCCCATGGACTTGACTATTTCCTGGCTTAGGGGATTGATAGCCCATTGACCTCAGACCCTGGTCACTGTAGCCCAGCCTGCAAGGAGCTTTGACATTTGGCCTCTGGTATTATTCAATTTATTATTTTATCACTGTTCCATAGATTATAAAAAATAGGAAGCATCTTCAGTTCTCCTTCATCTAACTTGAGAAAATTTTAGGAATCACCACACATCCAACCTAATGAAGAATGAGATGAAACTGGCTGTTGTGGATTTTCTGGAGTATGTGATTGAAAATGTGGTTGCAAATGTGACTAAAACTACTAATTAACTCCACTCAAATAAATGTCCACCTGTGAAGTGGCCAAAAAATGTACTTCAGCACACAATCACTCCACACTGTGGCACGGAAACACATCTGACTGTGACCTTTCTCTGAAGATGCCAGCCATAGATACAGGTGAAATTTTAGGAGAAAAACTACCAGAACACTGCCACACAGCCCAGAAAACCCATGACAGCCAGTTGATTCTGGTCATGAAAGCCTTTAACAATGCAATGGGATGTAAATTAGATTAGTACAAGAATGGAAAATACATGTGAGGGCTACCATCTCTTAATACAGTCACTCAGTCATCACCGTTTTCTATCCAGGAAGAACAGAGAAAAACAAAAGAAAGTAGTAAAAAAAAAACCTGCATAGTCACTAATTTGCTGGTTATTGAGATCCAATGTGAGGTAAAGGGGAGGAGGGAAGACACTCCAGAAGAGTAAGAGAGAACAACATAGAGATCAAGAAGAACTAAGCCTGGTTTCAGTATCCCTGTTCAGACAATAACTCATTTGAAGGGTTCAAGGATTTTATTGAATACATGAGAGAGACAGGAGAATACAGTTTTGGCGAAAAGGCGCCAAAGCAGTTGATAATATGTTGTAGCAAATCCCCACCCCACATGTGAACCAAGACACTTAGAAAAGTACAGCCTGAAGGCCCATTCCAACTGCTGAGCTCCAAGGCCAGGGAAACAGATAAAGCAGCACCTGCAAACACGACAGCAATTTCCAACAATTCCCCCCTCCCAACAATGGCATCCTGACATCTGGATACATTTAAGGATATTTGTCAGATTTTTTTTCATCCTGCCTTTGCTCCAAACATCTCAGAGTAGATAGTTCTCTGTTTTTCCATTTCATTCTCGCAACAATGTGACGTAGGATAGACTGAGAGAAAAAGGAACTAGCCAGAAATCAGTAGGCTTCATGGCTAAGTGGCAATTTGAATCTAGGTCTCCTGACTCTTGGTCCAAAATCCTCTCCACTATGTCTCACTGGGGTATCTAAATACAACATGTAGGAAACAAACTAGAAAAAATAAGGGGCCTGTCCTGAGGTTCTCATGAATTCGAATAAAAGACTGTCATTTCCAGTAAGGAAATATGGAGAAAGGATTAAGGGATTAAATAGTACAGCCTCATCACACACAACACTGAGAGTATCACAGCAGGGTTTGGGAGGACAGCATATGTTATTTTTAAAAAACACATATATAAATATATATTTGTACACAAAATAAATGTAATGTAATGTGCATTTTCAAAATGTACTATCTATGCTTTAATCTGAAAGCATTTAACAACTCCTTGTCTGTTTAAACATAGTCCTATACAATGAATAAATTAATTAAACACAGTCCTATAAAATGAATAACTTAAACTCCACCAGCTCAACTTCCCTGCCCCCCTTTCAACCAACTGATAGATTTATCAAAGGTGTGTATGGTGGGTTCTTTGTCCCCTAGAAACTTTACAGAGCAAGGCATGTAGGCCAAGGGTCAGTGTCTGCTGCACCAATTTCAGCTGTCTGTTATGATATATTTTCCCTGTTCTAGCAGTCATTCGACTGGCCTTGAGAGGCATGTGAAGGCAAAGCTGCTGTTTATAAGAAATTGCCATCTAAACACTTGAACAGCAAACTTAAAATATAAATACAACAATAACTGTACTTCATCTTATGAAGAAATCAGATTCCTGAATATTTCATTTCATTTCATTTTAACCTTTAATGGCATATAGATTCCGGAATATTAACTTGGCTATTTGGCTGGGTGTGTGTGTAAAAATTCTTTTTTTATCCGAAAGCTTGGGTGGTGTGGGATAAGAACTGAATGAACAAGTAAGCATGCTGACAGCATCTGGTGATCAGGTGGAGATGCTGGTGACACAGTTCTCATGCATTTATTTAGAGGTCATGTATATTGACAACAAGAGAAACACGACTAAGACTATGAGACCTAAGCAAATCCTGGAGTGTAGCAGCCAGCTTGGGGGACCAAGTCAATCTAGGTAGGTACTCATCTGATGGCATACAGACCCCACAGGCTTCATTACTCTGTGATAGAGTCAGACAGCGAGGGAGGTGATCACCCAACAGGAAGTCCCTAATTTGGAAAGTATGGGCCATAGATTTCAAAGAAGGAGAAATCAAACAGTAGTCAATAACACTACAGCCGGCAGAAGAGATGAATGTGAAGTCCTGGGAATGTTCATAGCTTATTAGGCCATTTAACCACAATTTGTTGTGGTTAATAGCCAATTGGATTAGTTTCTTACCAACAGCATATGATGGTCCTCATGTATATTTTGTATTTATACAAATGCTTCTCCAGCAACTACTGTGCCATAGTTGAATTGCACAGTGAGATGCATTCCATAGAGCTAAGCATCTGTGAATGTTTTAGAGGCATGGGATTACATACTTTTTGCAGGGCAATGTGACCTAATCTGTCCATCTATAATGGTTGCAGATATGAGGGCTGTTCCCTCTTTTTGTGTGGATATGACATCTGCTGGCAGTGAGCACTGCATCCATACAGGCTAAGTTCAGACACAGTGCTTCGTGGTTTGTTTTCATTATGACTAGTTTGCAGTTTGAGAGACAGCTGGTGTAGTCATTAAGAGCTGCAGACTCTAATGTGGAGAACTGATTCCCCACTATTCCACATGAAGCCTGCTGGGTAACCTTGGACCAGTCATCATTTTCTCAGAGCTCTCTTAGCCCCACCTATCTCTCAAGGTCTATGTTGGGGGAGGGGGAGGGAGAAGAAAAGGTGACTGTAAGCCACTTTGAGACTCCTTAAGGTAGAGAAAAGAAGGGTATAAAGTCCTACAATGAATTAAGAATGCAATGCTGGAGCGGTTGCGCAGGGCAGGGGGCTTGTCCCCTGGCCTCGGCGATGTGCCGGATGGCCGCAGAGACGGTAGGTTGACCGGGCGACGGCACTCCACGGCGCCATCTTCCCCACTGCAACCAGGACAGTTCATGCAAATGGTCCCGGGGGGGTTGGGTCGGTGTCATGTACACCGACCCAACCCCCATTGTGGCCGTGCGGAAACGGCCTAAGACTCAGCTTGCAGGTAACCATCCAAATACTACTTTGCATCAACAAATGCTTCTTTCATCACCTTTGCTCTTTCTTCTATCATGTTCACAGAGACAGGACTAGTATCTTGGCCACCATTGTGGCCAGGGAAGGTGTGACCAGGAAGAAGCCAGGATTAAGCCAGGATGTTCATGATCATTTTCACATAAAAGCGCAGTCAAGTTTTACGGTGATTAATAATCCTGGTTTGAAGGGTCCTAAGTACCCATAGGGAAGTGACCCATGTTTGGACAATCACTCTTACTATAGTTAAGTCATGGTTTTGTGTCATGTCTGAATGAAGTTTTACATTTAGAGTGGAAGTGTTTAACCTAAAGGAGGAGGGTATGAGCAGGAGCTGAATCCGGTAAGTCGCCAGAATATGATGTTTGTCAGTTTCACCTCAGTTGAAAACCAGTGCCTGAACATTAATTCTGGGATCCCCTGGGAAATCTGTTCACTGAATGAATTTTAATCATCTCCCTGCCCCAAATGTTCCCCCAAATGCTGTTCTTGGAGGACAGAAGTCTCTAGGAACACCATGAGGAGGTAGTTGGAGATCAGCAATTAGGGGGAGTTGATGAAAATAACCAAAACCTCACTGGACTTTTCTGTTTTAATTCAATCTGCAGTGCCTCATGGGGAGTGGTAGTTGAAATTGACAACCAGGTTAGTTAATTTCAATACCCATCCCAGTCCCCCCTTCTGGATTGTTGGAATCACTAATGATAAAGACTCAACATGGAATTTGTTATGATATCTTGAACCTTGGTTTTTGCAGTGGAAAGTCCTGCATGAGCATTCTTTTATACTCTACCAACTAATGAAAATTTTTGATATGGTTTTATAAATAGGCATGATATAATAGAAATTGGACTTTTCAACCATCATTTATCAAAGGCAGAAGTGGAAGAGGGCAGTCCTCTTATGTACTAGCATCTACCTAAAGAGAATCACATGGATGTTTTTAATCATTTGACTTATCACTCTAGAATTTTCTTCCACTTCAGTTTCCAGCATTCACAAGTTGTGCTTATCCCAGCTGGCAGACATTATTCAAGATATGAATACAATCCAATTACAATTGGTGAGCCCATCAGATTTTGTTTGTTGTGCTCCCTGTAAGTGCATACTTCTTTGGCATGATCATATGTTTTTTCAGTGACAGCACCGCTCCTTTGGAATGGTATTCAGTGGCCCTACTAGCTTAAAATTAGTGTGTCCCCCCCACACACAATATTTAAATGCTCTAAATAGGTAATATAATGTGGAAGTGCTCCCTTAGGGGACAATATCCAACCAACATTTTTGCGTTTGCAGCACTACAATCTAATAACCTTGGAGAGACGCATGACACAACATGTAATCTGCCTTGTGTATTGAATTGATGTTGAATATTTTCTTTAATGTGCTTGTGTAGATCTTTCCACAGCTTGAATTGAAAGATATTTCCCTTACCTTCTTTGCAATCAAAGAAGGGGGAGGGGCAAATTTGAGTTTACATCCTGCCTGCAAAATTGCATTACATTGTTCTTTTTCACTTCTAAACCAGTAAGAGATAAAGTTATCTATAGACTGATTCAAGGCCCCTCTCTTCCACTTTGGCAGGCCAGGGAATCATCTAATCAGACTAATTCATTTTTAAAAGAAATTCTTCAAGGGAGTGACACTAGGCTCAGTATGGTATAACTGAGAAATTTCACATTTTCCCTAGTGTAAACATTTCATTCATATTTTTTTCATGAAATAAAACACCAGATAAAAAGGAAAAGACTTGTTTATCCTTACTATTACCGTGGAGTGACATAGATTTATTCCTAGCTCAATCCCTTTCGGTTTCTGCTTGCCAATCCTTGTAATTCCAAACATTTTGGCAATATACACCAAGCAAATGATTTCAACACATACATAGAATTATCCCTGGGGAAAACCTAAAATTAGCAGTTTAAATAGGCTGCAAGATGTCATTGAACTCCATCTTTTAGTACGAATGGTACTCATTCCTATCTCATGCTGAAATGCTCAAATAGAAAGGCAGTGGGTGCTTTTAAAACAGGAGGTTTCAAAACAGTGGGTAAAAAAATCCATAACTGAAATGTAAAGTAAGGGTGGTGATTTGGTAAAGCCCAATCAGGAAAAAAAAACCCTGAAAAACCCTTAACAGGTCCATTGGCTTTTTTTCTTTTACCAGAAAAAAAGTGGGGAGAAAGCCAAGTTGAACCCTATGGGAGCTGAAAAGATAAACAAATATTTGGGTTTTTTCAGCTGTTCAGCTTTCTGACAGCCTGGTTCCCATGCTCTTTAAAAATGCTTTAAAAATCCCCCCTAAAAATAAAAATTAAACCCAATCACAAGGGAATTGATTGGGTTTCAAATGTTAATCCCCACCCTTTCAACTTACCTATGCTGGGTTTGGCTCTGCAGTCTGCAAAAAAACCCCTATCCTTCCCAAATAGCTGCTCAGCACTCTCCCTGCCCTTTGTGTGATTTCCGGGGTGGGGCAGGGGGATTTCTCGCCATCTATGGTTGTTTTATTATTGTACTTGGATTCTGTGTTGTTGCCACCCTGAGCCCTGTTTGGGAGGGCGGGATATAAATAGAAATATAAATAAATAGAATAAATAAAATTAAAAAGGGAGGCATTCTTTACTAGCAAATGGGAGAGCTCACTGGAGATTCTCTCCTTGGCCAATGGCAGCTACACATTCTGCACACAAAGCTTGTTATCCTCAGGAATAGTTTCAGGTTTTTTTCTGGCCAGGCAAGTATATTGGACAAACCCACGCTACTAGTTCCAAACTTGACCAGCATTCCTTATAGCTTAGCATATTCTAACCCACATATAAAATACTGACAAGAGGTGTTCCTTTCATCATACAAGTGTCAGCAAAAGCTTGGTTGATGCTTTTTAGCATCAACCACCTGGATGCTCTAGAGCAGAGCATCAACCTCCTCTACCACCTGGATGCTCTAGAGCAGAGGCAGAGCTACCAAGGGACTGAGGGGTGCACGTTGCACCGAGCATGCACCGGGGGAGCGGAAAATTGCCCCCACCCCCTGCTGCCCCCCTGCGCCGCCCCCCCCCCCACACACTTACCTTTGTCAAACAGTGCAGGCTGGAGAAGTGGCCTGTTCCCTTCAGCCTGAAAATGGCCTGGTGGGAACTATTCTGCGAGCCCCAGGGTCTCATGGGATGTGTAGTTCCCACAAGGCCATTTTCACCCTGAAGGGAACAGGCCGCTTCTCCATCCTGCACTAAGGTAAGGGGGGCAGGGCACCACAGAGGGAGAGCGGAAAACACAGAGTGCGCACCAGGCACACTCTGGCCCAGCTACACCTCTGCTCTAGAGTATGATGGGGTGGTTCATGAAAGCCAAGTTTTGAACTAGAGTGGGTTTGCCCAAAGCACTGGTAGCCACAATAAGCTTCCAGTTAACTGACAACCCACACTGAAAAGATAAGGTTTTTACTGATATAGGCCAGACATGAATGAAGACTAGTTTAATCCAGGTGTTTCTGTCTCATGCCTTTGTTCCAACTGCTCCCACAAAATAGTGAGAGTCATCTGTACCACTCGAGTTTCTTGGATAGAAGGTGGGATAAAATGTAAGAACTTTTTTGAGGAGGTCTGACTTGGACCTGCATCACTGCATGGCTAAAACAATACATGCCATTACCTTGTGGTAATATTGTGAGGATACTGATCTAGTTTGGAAGACAGAAGAGCTGGTACACGTCTGATAACTAACAGGGTGACTCTAACATTGTTTCTTTGAAAATGGGGGAAAGTCTTCTTGAAAAGAATGATGAGCAAGTCATTCTCCTGCCAGACACAAATGTTTTCCTTGCAGGATTTCCCTAGGCAAAGCAAGCCAGCCAGCCAAGAAATAAATATTTATGCTCCCTATCTCTTGCTTCTCTGTTCTAACCATAACCTATTTAAGCTCCAGTTCTCATCTTCTGATTCATGTTTAAAGGATGAAAGCAACATTTCTATTTCTGACAGCAGCCTCTGTTTGGAATTCGCTCCTCTGTCCCCAATATTGCAACAGTAGCCAAGTTTTCATCTTTCAAAAAACTGCAGAAGCTGCTTTTCCTTGTCTGCCTCCTCTGTTCTTTCATCTGCTTCTATCACATTCTTCAATGTGTTGTCTTTTCAAAACTGCAATATTGTAAGGCCTTTGTAACTCATATTATCCGTTATCCTCTAAAGAAACATGTTCAAGACAATCACAGATCATTCATGTTTACAAAGGTCTCATAGGTAAGTTCCTTTGTCCTACAGGATCACATTTAAATCAGACCTCAGGGCCCTTGAAGTGACTTCCTTCTGCATAAATGTGTTTAGACTGACACTGTTGGTCACTACATATGTGGCAATTCCCCATTATGGACTTGCTACTGCTGGAAATGCAGAGACATTGACCGCACCATCGGAGCAGCTAGATGGGCTGATTCACCACTATTCAACACTCATTCCCTTGCCTGCAACATTCCCCTACACCATGCTGCCAGATGCTTTTTTGTTGGCTTTTTAAAAAAAATAGTAGATATTTTTCTATAATTGAAGAATGGAAATCCACATCTTCTCATCTAAATGCAGGCTACTTTGCTTTTGCTCCAGTGTTTTAGGGAAGTTTGGATCAAACAGGTTCTAAAAACATTAGAGCAAAACAGAAGTATCAGTGGAAGGAAAATGAGAGCAGATGGACATCATGTGAATGCTCTCCCCCCCCCACACACACACAAAACACACCAACCCTGCACTTTGAGAGCTGAGATGAAGCCACTCTTTAGTGTGGAAGTAGCCACAGTTCAATTTAGAGGAAAGTTCTAGAATAATTTCACATCTCATGACTTGGCTGTCCAGAACACATGACTTTTATAAACAGAAACCAAAGTTCTCAGGTGATGTTTTCTTATAGCTATGATTCAGAAACAGGATATGAAACAGGAAAAGGGAAAAGATCTTTCTGTTTGCAAACAGAGTCAAAGTGGCATTTGTCCTTTTTTATAAAGGTGTTCATCAATTTTTTTTATATTCTTCAGATTCGGGTTAATTTACCCAATATTTTTTGGAAAATCCAAAAATCCAAATCCCCAAACCAATCAGGGGTTTTTCCTGGCTTTTTAAAAAATATGTTTGGGTTTTAAAGTATGTTTGGGTTTACTAAACTCTATGGAAAATCTTTATGGGGCTCTGGGGGGAATTCTTTTTGGATAGAACCACCAAACTTGCAGCATGGTCACAGATGACTCTCCTTACAAGAACAACCAAGTTTGTTGAAGATTGGGGCAGGAGGTCCTATGTTATGGACTCCCAAAGAGGGTGTCCCCATCTATCCTCCACTGGAAACAATGGAGGAAAATTGGGGGGCCCATAACATTGGACCCCCTGACCCAATCTTCACAAAATTTGGGAGTTCTTGTAAGAGAGGCATCAGAGTTCTTGTAAGAATCTGTTGCAATTTTGGCACCTCTACCTTAAAAAAAATAGCTCCCCCCAGAGCCCTGAAAATTTTTCCCATTAACTAACACAGGAGATGTTCCCTTTAACTTTTAAAGGGGACAGCTCCATGTTACCCTATGGCAAATCTTTGCAGGGCTCTGAGTCATGGGCTGTTTTTTTTTAAGCCAGAGGTGCCTCTCCTTCTGAGAATCCCCACCTTTGCTAAAGATTGGTTCTCCTTATGAGAATCCCCACCTTTGCTAAAGATTGGTTCAGGGGGTCCAATTTTATGGATCCCAAAATGGAGGAAAACAGAAAGTTTATAAAATTGGACCCCTGACCTAAATCCAACCAAACTCAGGAGCTCTTGTAAGGAGAGGCATCTGCAGCTGTCCTTAAAATTTGAGGCCTCTACCTCATAAAATAGTTATTTAAGCATCTTGCTAAGATTCCCCAAAGTGTTCAATGGGGGTGATAAAGTTTCCTACCAAGAATGGTGGGAAAATTTGTCTCAGTTCAATTATCTGATCTAAAATTGCTTGATTGGAGTCCTGGAAAGATTTACCATAGGGTGACAATGAAGGATGGATGTGGGCATCCTCTTTGAGGGCACCTAATCCTCACCAAACTTGAGATTATTGTAAGAAGAGTCACCTGTTGCTACGCTGCAAACTTGGTGGCTCTACTGCACACCCATCCCATCCCACCAGAGACTCGCAAAAATAATGAATCTGAAAAAGTCATTAAAAATCTAGAAAAAAATTGCCGATTTCTAGGTTTGCCTTTTTGGCTCCATTAAAATGGTCCATCTTTTTTCGACCAAGAAAAGCTGAAACTGCTCTTCTTACCTTTTTTTGGTTTGGCATATCTGAATGCAAACCCCTTTTTATCTGCAGCTTCTCATTATTCATCTGTCTCATGACATTTCAGTGCCAAGATACTTCAAAATTTCTGATATTAGACACTGTTTGATTCAGTTGCAAATGTCTGTAAAACAATGGCAACAAAGCAAAACATGCTTGGCAGGATTTTAATCTCATTTTGAAGCAATAAAATGCCTCTGGCACGTCAGTATACAAACAGCTGTAGAAGATTCAGAAAGGATCACATAGCAATTGGGGATCCTGGTGAGAAATTATTGTTTCCTACTTATTGTAGATTGGAAACCACTTCATGCACTGGCAGAAAGGTGGCACAGAATTGCATCAGATAAATTAATAAATATCCCCAGATTACACTTCTCAATGACTGAGTCCTATGCACATTAACAGGATTTTTTAAATCAAAACTAATAAGAGGAGTGGAAGGGATGCCTCTAAAATTCTCCCCATCCAAATTTCTCCATGGATTTTGGTCATTAGATTTACTGCTTTTTCCTCCTGTTGCCAGACTGACCCACGGAGATGATGGGGGCTCTGTTTAAGACATTGATGCCTCTACCCATCCTGCCAACCCTTAAGGTGCCCAGCAGTACAGTGCTAAAATGGGAAGCCCAATCTCTGCATTGGCTAGTGTACCCCAAGTCCTCAATAAAATTTGTCTGGACCTGCGCTTGCCAAATCAGCCATGCTAATAATTCCTTTCTAACATCCTTCTTAAAAGTATTAAGTGAATACAATACCTCATCCTGAAGAGCATTCCCCAATCCAGCCCTGGACCATATACCCAGCAAAGACAAGAAACTTGTTAATGTTTTTTGCCACATATGTTCCTTCCAGTGCTGTATTAACCTGAAAACTTCTTCCTCTGATTAATCTCTCACTAATGACTGCCTCATTAGCATTGGCATTACTCTATAGCTGCAATTCAATCAGCTACTGTCCCTCTTCCAGGCACTCCCCAGCTTGGCCCATCAAGCTAATGTCTCAATTGGAGCAGCAGTAGCATAGTGGTTAAGAGCAGGTGCACTCTAATCTGGAGGAACCAGGTTTGATTCCCCTCTCTGCCACTTGAGCTGTGGAGACTTATCTGGGGAATACAGATTAGCCTGTGCACTCCAATACATGCTAGCTGGGTGACCTTGGGATAGTCACAGCTCTACGGAGCTCTCTCGGCCCCACCCACCTCACAGGGGTGTGAGGGGGGAAGGGAAAGGAACTTGTAAGCCTCTTAGTCTCCTTACAGCAGAGAAAAGGGGGTATAAATCCAAACTCCTCCTCCTCCTCCTCCTTCAATCCATTGGGTTAATGATCCAACATATTAAGGCTGATGTTTGTTTCTTGTCTTTCCCCAGAAATTCAGATTCCCTTTGTCCTGAGAAATTAAGAGCCACTTTGCATAGCCCTAAGAGTCCCCTTTTCTTTATAAGAAGCCCCCTCTCCCAGTAGCCAGTGTTCAATATCTCTTGACACCTCTCTGTTGATATTGTTCCACAACTAATATATTTTCTTCTTCTAGAGCTAAACATGGGTCGCTCTTCTCTACTTATAGGACCATTCCACTCCAAGATAAGGTGACTATAACCCTCATTCCCCAAAATTCCCTTCATCTATTCCAAACCTATCAACATTGCTTATATCATCAGACTATGTGTGTTTTCTTTGATCATTGTGTGCTTGGGTACCCTCCCCCCCATCATCCCTAAATAAACTTGTTAAAATTAATTTGCTCTCCTGCTGAATTTCTCACAAAAGCTGATCTCTGTATACATGGGCAACAAAGACTCTGAGGTGAATTCTGCATGGACCAAAAACAGCGGTGTGAAAACAGTGTAAAATGGTTTAAAATGGTGTAAAATCAGGCAAACTCAGGCGGATTCCACATGGGCCAAAAACAGCGGTGTAAAAGAGTTTTCACACCGCTTTTTTGGGCCCATGTGGAATCCGCCTGAGTTTGCCTGATTTTTTTCTAAGCCAAGAGTCTGCTTTTGGTAATTTCCCACTCTAAAAGGGAAAGACTCTCATCATTTCGGGTAACACCCCCCAAAGTAGAAGATCCATTTAAAAATAAACAAATCTGGACAGATTGCAGAGCCACAGCTGTCCATTCCTTTGGTTCATTTGTATCTTCCCCCATCTTACTAGTTTCAATGATTTAATAAAACACTGTAAAAAAGAAAAGAAACCTTCTTGATGGGACTCTGTCTAGATAGTGCTTTACAGATGCAAAGCAGTACAAATGCACATCAATAAAACACTATGCCAACATTATGGATGTAGTTGTACCTACAAGGAGGCCAGGCTTGCATTTATTTACAATACACAGTAGTACACTGGGAAGAGAGGGAAAATACAAAGTGAAGGAATTCAAAGATACATGTAAATTGGAAGTAGTAGCACACTATGCATAGTCCAGTCCTGAATTTAAATTTAGACAATCATCTAACCAAGCCAGAACTGAGGAGTAAAATGCAGCATTGAGCAAAATTATGGAACTATGAAACATAACAGGAGAAAAGCTACTCATCCTTAAAAACAAGTGTGGTGGAAACTGACTGATTTCCCTAAATTAAATATATATGAATTTAGTCTTAACTAGGTTTAGAAGGCTGAATGAGCACAGAATTTCTGACATAGATGAACAGTGACAAAGAAAAAAATAGTTTGTGCTCCCTTTCCTCGAAAACCCCCCCCCCTGTTCTTGAGCTACTGATATTGCCCTCTGGAGGCTGATAATCCCCCCAGAAAACAAAGTAAATTAGTTATGTGTGTGTAAAGTGGCATCAAGTCACAGCCAATTGATGGCAACCCAGTAGGATGTTCAAGGCAAGGAACTAACACAGGTGGTTTGTCATTGCCTTACGGCCAAAAGGTGTTTCTCAGGTCTACCCGATCAGGTAATTGCTAATGTTTGTGGTATAATGTTGCCTTCTACAATATTTTCTTAAAACACATCATATCCTAGCATCAATTCTTAAAACACATCATATCCTAGCCAAAACTTGAGTTCTCTTTGTTATGTCAGCATCATTTGATATCCTAATTCATTTTCTTTCCTAATTAGATTTATTGATCTAATCATCAACCAAAAGGGAAACTGCAATCAACAAATCAAAAGGACTTAGTACAACTTCAGTTAGTACAACTTCACATGGACTGAAAACAACTGTTTCGCCAGACTTATGTTTGAGGACAGCAATGTTATCTGTTGTAGCTTGTCTCCCTTTCCCTTCCTTTTTCCTTCCCACCTTTTCCCCATTCTGTTTTCCCTAATATACGTACAAAGGTGGATTTTAAGGAGGTACAGTTTAGATTTGAATTTTAATTGTTTATCCCTTATTGGAATGTATGGCACTGGGATCTAGATAAAAGGATGATTTATTTTTATTAACTGATGGATACAGCACCTTGAGCCTCTACAGGGAAAGGCAGTTTATAAAAGACAGACAGACAGACAGACAGACAGACAGACAGACAGACAGACAGACAGACAGACAGACAGACAGACAGACAGACAGACGAGATTGAATCTAGAAAGAACATACATGAATGAGCTAGAAAAGATTCTTAAGTGTAAGAATCTGTCTCCGGTGACCAAGATGAAGATAAGTCATACTATAACATTCCCCAATACTATACATAGGTGTAGAAGTTGGACAACAAAGAAAGTGGACACAAAGAAAAATCATTTGTTTGAAATATGGTGCTGGAGGAGAATTTTACAGATACCATAGACCACCTAAAGGACAAACTGGGTTGAAGATCTAATCAAACCTGAACTCTCCCTGGAAGCTAAAATGACTAAATGAAGGCTAATGTATTTTCGTTGCATTATGTGAAGATAAGAGTCACTGGAAAAGGCAATAATGCTGAGTGTATGCTAGAGCCAGCATGGGGTAGTGGTTAAGAGCTGGTGGACTCTAATCTGGAGAACCCACTCTTCCACATGAAACTTGCTGAGGGCTAGTCACAGGTTTTTGAAACTCTCTCAGTCCCACCTACCTCACAAGATGTCTGTTGTGGGGAGAGAAAGGAAATGAGTTTGTAAGCTGCATCGAGGTGCAGCTCCCCACACCTACTATGTGACTTATGCGTTGGATACAGACCCAGCTAAATGAAAGTTGCAATGTCTATCTTGAGCCTGAGAAGTGCCTGGCAGCCAGCTTCCTCACTTCCAATGACAAGCTTCAGTAATTCTTTAAAAAATCTTGGCATATTTCTTTTCCCACAATACAGATGGGGCCTTCAGAGAGAGGAGAATATCAGCTTTCAGAGCACAGGTGAAATCTGAACCCAAGATTTCATGGTTCACAGTTCAGTTTCTTACAGGTCTCATCAGTTCAGCCTGCTGTGTACCAAAGATAAAGATGTAAGAGCCTTACTAGATCAGTCTGAGGGTCCATTTACTGTATCCTGTCCTCAACAGTGGTCAGACAGCTGCCCACAAAAAGCCTACAACCAGGAAATAACAGCAACTATCTTGCTCAACTGTAGTTTGCCAGTCTAATATTCAGGGGTATATTTCTTCTAAACATGAGGTTCATTTAGCTACGGTGGTAATAGCTGGTGGTAATAACTCAGAATCTATAAAGCTTTCTAGCCAATCATTTTAAAAGAAAGCCATCTAAAATAGTGGTCATCACCATGTCTGGAAGCAAAGAATTCTAGATGTGATGTTGCATGATATTGATCCATAAGGACACTGCTTGATATTGATCCATAAGGAAATGTGGGGGCAATTTTCCCAAGGCTTAAACCACACACATTATCTTTCACATTTCATCCTGATTCTGATTTGATCCCTTCTTTTCTGTTTTTTCATCCTTCTGATTTAGATATTTTACAAAAAGATTGATGAATTGTTACTTAGTACAGTAAGTACACTTACTGTAAGTACACTTAGCTCACAGTAAGATGGTGAATTCTTAGGATAGAAGTAAGCATTTAAGCCAACTCACATTCTATCATAGCATAATTGATTAAAATCAAATTACTTCCATGTCAGCAAATTATGTTCATCACTATAACAATGAATTCACACTAATGTTTTCCTTGATCTCCACTGACAATTGGCTAATTGGACAGAACTATAATCTATGAACTGGGAGATAATATTTTTAATAAGTTTTGGACAGATATAATAAGAAGACACTAATGACAGCCACTTCTTGAATTCTGGTCACAAATTAGCTATTATTAATATTTTTGTATACACCGTGTAAGAAATTAAACTTCATAAACAGAAGCAAGATTTCTTGGACCAACTAATTTATTATGTGAACCCCATGAAAAGTGATCATAGCTAAGTGGTCATGTTGCTTTATTGATAAGCTTTAGATGTTTACATTTTTAAAGACTGGTTTACCAATGCCCAGATTCAGAATGATGGAGCGACATGCAAATTTGAAGTGAATGTAAGTATGCCTCTACATCACAATATAGTTATCTAGGATCCATTTAATTTGATGGATACATTGGATTTAGATAGAAATATGCATTCTCACCCAGGACCGTTAGCTGCAAACACCATTGAAATAGACCTGGATTGCACAGAGTGTATTTATAACTAAGATCCTCAACGAGCAAAATTACTTTTAATATCTTGGCCACTATACCTCAGTAGGCTTTTTTGGTGTAGATGTGTGTCTCTAAGACAATTCCAAGAACATTTTAAGCTCATCCAAATGCCTTTGAAAATCTGCCTAAAAGTAGAACGCATTGTTAGGCAGTAGAAACCTAAACTTGAACCGCTTGTATTGAAACAACATACTCTCTGTTGTTATGAGACATAGACATTCAGTTCATCTGAGGTTACTGGCTATGATGTATTCTCACTCTTTGAGCCCTTCCGCATTGTCGTGCTCGACCTGAGATCGACTAGAGTCCGACCCGAGTCCTCCGCACAGACGTAGCGTCGGACTCGCGTCGGACTCGACTCACCTCCCTCTCGTCGTTGATTTTCTCGACCCTGCTGGGAGGTCAGTGGAAGCCCGGACTCGGGTTGCGCATTTCGAGCCGAGGCGGCGGAATGTGAGGATATCCTCACTGACTTCAGCGAATCCATCCAGCCAATCAGCGTGTATGTTGGCGCGTAGCAAGCGGGAGACTTCCGTGGCGGCTGGACATCTTGAGCGAGAACGGGGGGTCGTGGCGGCGGCGCCTTAGCAAAATCAGCGATGCGTGAAATGAGCTGACAGCTTTGGACATGCATGATCGGGTGAGTCACGCGGAACAGCGCTTTAATTGTAGAAAAAGATTGTTTTCCGCGAAGCGGGCAGAAATTGCAACATTTATCCCACTGTTGGCCAATCAAACATCGTTCCTCCTGTCACCTACTCTCCTCCTTTGTATAGCTTGCTCTGGACGGATTTGTGGTGTTGGTAGTGCACAGGTGTCAGTGGTGTTTGAGTGTTGGCGGCTGGAGTGTTTTGTGGATTTTGTGGGTTTAGCGTCTGTTTGTGATGGATTCTAGTGATGCAGCCTCCATCTGTTCTGGCAGCTCCTGCTCTGGCTACAGAGGTCCAGCTAGAGGGATTCTGTGGAAGGAGGAGGAGGCGTATGGACTTGATGGTATTTGGGGAGAAATGGAGATCCATAAAAGATCAAAACTGCCAGCGCAACCTTTCTCTTTGAAAAGGTTCGCGGCTGAGATGCAGAAGAGGGCATCGCGAGAGTCCTTTGGAGTGCCGCAATAAGTTCAAGGCACTTAAAGAGATTACAAGAAGGTGGTGCAGCACAATGCCATCTCAGGCAGCAGTCCGAAAACATGCGCCTTTACGAGGAACTGGACATGTTGTTGGGCAGCAGTGCTACCATCAGGCGAGGTGGATAATGCGGTGTTGGCTGTGTCACCGCTGATGAACACAGGCATCAGTCTCCTCACCACCATCAGAGAGGAAGACATCGGCCCTTCCCAGCCCTGTTGCAGGGTCTCCAGGTAAAATTTTCAATTACCGGAGAACAGAGACTGTGCTCTGAGGTGACACATGGAATGTTTTATCACCGCTGGAAACTTAATACTGTGTAGAGTTTGACATTTGACTTTTTACATTTTGCAGTTCTTCCAGGAACTTCCTGTGATCTCTGGAGCGATGAGGTACATGCGGTCGAGAGGCATGAGGCAGTCCAGCGGGTGAGTGCTTGCACACCTGTGGAACGCCTTCTGTACAAACTCTAATCAAACCTAAATTTTCAATGTACTGGTGTAGCCTTATGTGTGTGTGTGATGCATGTGTGTGCATGTTGCAACCTCTCTTGACTTGGATGACACACTCACACAGGGACATCATGAGACAAACTGTACTCAATGTAGTCACTCCAGATGGTACCCTGTCACTTAAAATGCTGGGTTTTTTTTGTGGGACGGCGAGCTTCATGTGCAGGAGCAGTGAAACACAAAACCAGCATTTTTAAAGCTAGGGTACCATCTTGAGACTGCCCTGATGATACCAGCCAAGTTTCATGAAGTTTGGTTCAGGGGGGTGCAAGGTTATGGACCCTCAAAGGTGCAGCCCTAGCAAAGAATGTGGGATGGGGTACCCCTTTGAGGTCCCATAACCTTGCACCCCTGAATAAGCACCATGGCTGTATAATATATCAAGAACAGTCTCAAGATGGTACCCTGAAATCTTGTGTGCTGATACCTCCAAAATGGCCCCATGCAGGAACATCCTAGAAATTTGCCCAAGAATCTCTGTTCTGCATTGAGTTGTGCTGCATTGCTGTCAATGGGTGGTTGCATAACAAAGATTCTTCCCTCCCCATTCTTTGCAAATCTGATCCACTGAATGACATATGCTGCTTGAAAGTGAGAATCTGTGTGTCTAGGGTGAGGTCTTCAAGTACAGTACAGAATGGATGGGAGTTTCAGTCTGGCATGTTATGAAACTACTCCTTCAACCATACTCCCCATTTCATTCCCAAAACAGCATCAGACATTGGCCTATCCAAACGGTGTGCCTTCATGTTTTCTGTGTTGACCCCTGCAGGTTCCCAGCCTGCGCTGATACCTGAGGAGACCCGTGGAAGCGCGGGAACGCACTGCAGGAAGCGGAGGGGTTGGCGTGTCTCTCTCTCTCAGAAATCGGGCATGGATGCTGCTAAAGCAGTGGAGATGAGGCAGGAGGTGAAGAGTTCAGAACTCTGAACAGGCATATGGAGCTGATAGCGAGGGGATTGCATACCAGGCGAGTATTGCCTCTCTGGTCCAGAACTGCTTAAAAGAGACGGACTATAGCGGTACGACATCCGACCCACAGTCATCCGTGGCCACCAGCACTGATGCTGTTTCCTGCATAGTGTGGAGGAGGAATTGCCTGCCATGCTGGCTGAAGTTCCTCCAGTTCCTGGCAGAACCGGAGCCAAGATGGAGTGGTAAGGAAACGGAGAAAAGAAAAAACATTTTGATTTGTAATTTTTTATGTGTCCATCTGAATTTGTTATAAAGTTATTGGATCCCACCACCATCTGAGATTTGTTACTAAAGAGATTTGTGGATCCCACCACTGGCTGGGTCCATCTGATCTTGCTAACAGTTCAAAGTGTTCAATAAAGTTATGTTTCAAACTTTGAAAGGTGTTGTTCCTTCCTCTCCCTATGGTGGCCTTGCCTGCAGACCCAGTAAACAAACAGGTAACACCTTGTGTTTGAGTAAAACTGCACGGAGCCTACAGTGTGGAAACATACCTTATGGTTCAAGGCCAGAGCCCGATCTCTGCTCTCCGATCCACATGCACGGGTTGGGACATACAACATGGATTCAACAGGAAGAATCTGGGTAGTGCCTAATGGGGCAACCGTACCACCTGAAAAGTGATGCTGTTTGGGGGGGTAGGGAAGGAAGGGGACATCCCATGCTGAAAACAGCATCACAGTCAATGTTTTCGCTACTGTGGACACCAGATTCTTTCTTGTAAGTTCGACGGGCAGCTGTTGAAGCCAAACTGTGGCCACAAGGGCTAAAGCCTGGAGTTGATGCTTACTCACACCCCCCACACACCCTCTGCACTCCCTGGGTGGCCACTTCACACCAAAGACCAGAATTGTTGCTTTTGCACCCAGGGACATTTGGTGCCTGCGAGAGCGCAGTTTTTTAGGCTAGCGGCAATCTCAAACTTTCAGGGGAATATCCTGAGTGACTGTCACTTATGCTAGCTCCCCAAGTTTGGTGAGGATTGGTTCAAGGGGGGGTCCCTAAGTTATGGACACCCTGAACCAAGCTTCACACAAACCTAGATAATGTTATCAGGAGAGTCTCCTGATGAGAATTTTATGAAAGTGTTGGTGCTGAGACTGTGCAATAAATTCGAAATGTGCCCCCCCTCCAGCCTCGCTTTGGCCATCGGATTTGTCTTCTGCTCAGGCTGCATTATGGCGAAGTGGAAACCTCTTCGAGTTTCCTAAATGTACCTGTGATGAAGGACAAGTGAGATATGGAGTGAAGGTTTAAGAAGGCACAACTTTATTACAATAAAACACCCACAGCCCACCCCAATGCATTTAACAGCCCTTCCCCTGAAATAACAACACCAACTATAAACAGAACTATAACAACAACAGCGACAGAACTATAACAACAACTTGACGATATAACAACTATAACCTTAACAGCAGCGGAAAGCGGCTCACTGGGATGAGCGAGCTTCCTGGAGCAGCGGAGACTCCTGATGACAGGCTGAGGGCTCGGAGGTGGGCGGGTTCCTGCTGGTGGTGTCCTCCTCTTCGCTGGTGACGATGCAGAGGCGGTCCTCGGAGCTCTCCCCTTCAGCCACCACGGGTTCGTTGTAACTAGGGTGGCCAGGGCCCTCCAGTTCGCGCACCCTGGCTCCCAGGCGCGACACCTCGTCCTTCAGCCTACTCAGGCGCCTGTCCATTCTGGTTACTGTAATGCAGGAAACCACATTGCTTGCTTGTCCACTGGCATTGTCAGAGTACAGCAGTAATACAGAACAAATAAAAAAAAGCATTTCTGATAGGGATATGAATGGTAGGTGAAGGACATCTACTGCCGTTCAGTGATGTCCAAGATAAAAAATCTGCCCTGAGCGGCCACAGAGAAGGATCAGGGTGACCAATAAGTTGTGCAATCTCATTCAATCGAGGGAGCTAGGGTGCATGGTGAGCTAAGATTCACATACTTGGATCTGATTTCCTTGAATCTGAGAGGTGCTTAGCAATTGGTGGGCCGAGATTAAAAGAGCCATTGCTACATGGGCACAATCTTTTTTTCAGTTGTAAAAGGCAGGGAAAGAAACCTGTTTAAATAAATGCACTTAGTTGTGTGAACTAAAACAGCTCCAGGTGTGCCCCAGTGCAAAAACTTAAATAGGGACAGAAATCCCGCAGAGAAGGTTTACTCCCCCCTTCTCCTCGCTTGACAAGTGGTTTTGGTGCCCTAGGAAACAGGAAAGGATCAAAATTGGTAAGGTGAGAGGGACAGGTGTGTTGGCCCACAAGACGCTTGGCAAAACACCCGCGGTGTCCTCTTCTGTGCAGGGGCGTAGATATGGATTTCTCATGGGGGGGGATCAGGGTAGTGCGACACCCCCCCACCCTAGGAGCATGGACAAGCCTCCCCAAGAGTCAGCCCTGGCTAGCACTTATGATACCAGCTCTCGAGGCCAGGGATGAAAGATTGACCCCCAAACAGCATCACTGTCAATGTGACATGAAAGTAGTTAAGAGCAGGTGCACTCTAATTTGGAGAACCGCGTTTGATTCCCAGCTCTGCCACCACCTGAGCTGTGGAGGCTTATCTGGGGAATTCAGATTAGCCTGTGCACTCCACCTGCCAGCCGGGTGACCTTGGGCTAGTCACAGTTCTTTGGAGCTTTCACCCACCCAGGTGTTTGTTGTGGAGAACAGAGGCAAGAGATTGTCAGCCCTTTGAGTCTCCTGAAGGAGAAAGGGGGGATATGAAATCCAAACTCTTCTTCTTTACACAGAGGGACCTCGGGTCTCCCTTAAATCCATGCCGGAAGGGGTGGATTTAAAAGGAAGAATCTGGGGAAATTTCAGTGCCTGCTGTCAGAGCATTGTTTGACTATGACACCAAACTTTCGAGGTATCAATATGAGTATCTCCTAATGATACCTCCCAGGTTTAGTGTGGTTTGGTGCAGGGTAGCCAAAGTTATGGACCCTCAGCTGTGTATGCCGTTAAGTATTTGATCACATTGAAAACAATTAGGGATGGGGCCACCCTCTTCAGGGAGACCACTCTGCATCTGAAGGACAGTTGCATTTGTTCCATATATGGTTCAGTCATTTCAAAATAGTCCGTTTTTTTCTTATCTTTCCATCCCAATGCACTACTCCAGTGTGCAGCTATTAACATCCTCATATACATTAAGATGTTTTAATCTACTTTTGTCCCTCAATTATTCCTGTAAACAGCAAACCTGCACAAAATAATGTTTTTCAAAAAAAGATTTAATCTCTTTGCATGTAATCCACATATGAGTGTAATAGGCCCCTGGTTCTCCCCTTGAGTGCCAACATTTTGACTAAGCATAGCTATATGAGATGGTTGTTTGACTACTAGCCATATTAGCTATGGTTGCATTGGAGTTCTGTACCATTTTATTATTATTTTTTTCCTTCCATCTATGCATACTTGTCTTTCTTTATAATTTAACGTATTTATGCTTTCCAGTATGCATTCTTTACTACCACTTCTTCCTACTTCCATTCTTTTCATGAATTCTTCATCCTCTACCATACTTCTAGCCTACATCCCTGCAGTGTTGCATTTGATCCTTAAAAGATCCATCCTGCGTTAGGCAGAGGGAGGGAGCAATTTAAAAGGGACCAATAGCAAAAGCAGCAAATTGCCCAAACTAGCTCGGCCCTAACTGTTTCCCACCCGTTATTGCTGCCATGGAGGAGGTGAGACATGGAGTGTTCTGGCAGGAGGAGGAGATCAATGTCCTCTCCAGACAATTAGGGACCCGGGGTACAGCTCCCTGTTGATGGGCAGCACCGGTTGCCTAACCGAGCAGCATACGGGCAATTGCAAGACCCTGGAGGCAGCGGGGCTACAGGCGGACCCCAAAACAGGTCTGCCTGCGAAGTGGAAGTCCCTGAAAGGGACTTTTCCGATGTCGATGCAGGCCTGGGAAAAATCCCTCTCCAGTCCAGCTGGCGAGAACTTTGAACTCCAGCAGATATGGCGGAGCCTTGGAAATTGCAGCTTGACGATCGCATTACAAATGATAAAGTAACTTTTGGCCTTTAATAAAGTTTCGCGTTGCTCGTGCATTTAACTAGCGTTGCTGCTTTAGCATCCCTGCCTTTAGTGACGATATATTTCTATGTTTCTGCTTCCACAGGTAGGGCTGGCCGGAGACAGAACAGGAGGAGGCGCGTGACAGTGAGACTCCTCCCAAGCGGGACGATCTTGGCCAGGTAATAAAGCTTGTGTGTGGGATGCTGCTCTGTCCCTCTTTCCTAGAACCCGACGTTGGGCTATTTAGAACAAATTTTCCTTTCTCCTCTCGAGGAAAATGCCCAATTAGATCACTTTCCCACAATAATACAATTTCTTACATGAAAATGTTCACAATTTAGGGTGAATTATTCATGAATTCAGTTCAAGTTCTCAGCTTCCTCCTCTTGACCGCTGAGAAACTATTGGGACTGAGGTCACCCATAGGTTGTGAGTTTAACTTGCTAGTTCCCTATGCACTTCAAAAGCATTCCCCACAGTATCCCCAATACACCAATACTTTCATTCTTCATTGAGTCAAATATTTTGACCAAAACCATAATTTCCACTGCATCATTATAATGACCAGGCTGACCTCAGGAATGGTTGAGCTTCAGGTAAACTCCATGGAAGTTCACAGTGGTTTTTGCATTAACTGCAGTATACTTTGTATAATGGAATGAGTAGATTATATACCCCTCAAATTTAATTCTTACTACTATTACCATGACTGCTTTGAAAAGTGTGATATGCATCCTGAATTTATTTATTTGTTTAGAACATCCCTATCTGAGTTCTCCTCAAGGTGGCTTACCAGCGTTCCCCCCCACTGTTTCCTGTTGCAGGCACATCACAAGCTCCTGCTGCTGCTGCTGCTGCTGCTGCTGCTGCTGCTGCTGCTGCTGCTGCTGCTGCTGCTGCTGCTGCTGCTGCTGCTGCTGCTGCTGCTGCTGCTGCTGCTGCTGCTGCTGCTATATGCTGGCACAAGAACAACCTCTTGATCCAATGCCATCTTGTGACTTGGCACAATTCTGTGTCGTGAAGTAAGGGAGGCACAGCCCTGGATGAAGAAGAAATGTAATGTAATGTAATGTATAATGGTTATACATTGTATGTGTATAATATTATAATTATAATGTATACTAGTATGTGTATGTCTAGTAAGGTATAATTACTGTTGCACCAGATGTTCAACTGCTCTGAAACTTTTTTCTGTCAGGTCTTCTTCCAGTGACTTCCATTGACCAGGAGGCTGGGGAGGGTGGAGGCTCGCCCTGGACCACCTAGGTAGCCCACCCCACCAGAGCCAGCTGAGCCAGCAGCAGCGACCACGGCAGCGGCATACCACCTCTAGCTCAGACAGCGGTCCCCACGGACTAGTAAATGATGAGGAGCAGTGAGGGTGGAGCTGAGCTCTCGGTGTACCACTTGGTTTGTACATAGTTGATACTGTTTGTTGGTTTGTTTCTTCGTTAAGTTATTAAAAGTTCCTTGTTAAATTATTAAAAGTTATTAAAAGTTCCTTGTTAAATTATTAAAAGTTATTAAAAGTTCCTTGTTAAATTATTAAAAGTTATTAAAAGTTCTGAAGTTAAATTTTTAAAAGTTATTAAAAGTTCTGAAGTTAAATTTATATACTGTGTTGACTCTTTCTTTTGAACAGTGACCAGCCCAAGGTAACCCAACTTGATATATGTAATGGTAACCTCAGGCTTCAGTCTGAGGCTCAACTAAGGCCAGGCTTGGATCAGCTCTAAGCTGCAGGCTGCAGCTTAGAGCTGGATCAACTAGGCCTCAATGAGCCCTTAGCAGTCCCATCTTCCCACACTTGACCTTCTGCCAAGATTCCCAATGGCTCTCTGCGCTTCCCTCTCTCGCGGCTTTTGGCCTTTAATAGTAGAAGGGCACTGTGAAGGCTCAGGTGGAGCCTGGATTGCTTAGCAGACCCAGGTCAGAGAGTGCTGGCAGGCGGTGTGTGTATTAGGGAAGGGGCCTTCAGGGCTCAGGGGCTAAGGGCCAGCCTCACTGCCTGCCTTCTGGCCTGGGAGGGCAGTGGCTGAGCATCTGCTTGGCATCCAGAAGGTCAGGGTCATTCCTGACATGACAGCTAAATGGACCAAGCGGGAGTGATGTAATAAGATCTCTAGGAGACGGAGAGCTACTGTCTGCAGTCTGAGTAGACAGTAGTGACTGTGATGGATGCATGCTCTGATTCAGTATCAAAGTTCAGGTGTTCCAAGACATGTTGCCTTGAACTACAAGCGGTTGGCTCTCATCCTCAATAGGCAGGAGCAAATGCAGCTCACCTGATGGCAACAGCTAAAAACGGATCTAAACCAGGGGTCTCAAGCCTAGACTCTCCGATGATCATGGACCACAAAATCCCATCAGCCTGCCAATTGGCCATGCTGGCAGGGGCTGGTGGGATTGTAATCCTGATCATCTGGAGAGAAGAAAGAAGAAGAAGAGAGTTTGGATTTATATTCCAGCCCTCAAGGGGCTATGTGGTACCTTGTTAGATCATGTTAAGAGTATGGCAGAGGAATGCCAGGTGGCGACAGCCATGAATGGAAACATTCTTTCAACTCTCAGCCTAAACTTAGATACTGTTGCCAAGGAATTTCATATTTGTTTCCAGCCTCTGCTCTAGAAATAGCCCCTGTTTGAGCAAACACATTCTGAAATCTGAAACACTAACAGTCTGCTCATCCTGCAGACAACCTGTTGTGAGGTAGGTGGGGCTGAGAGAGTTCAGAGAGAGAACTGTCACTAGCCAAGGTCACCCAGCTTGAGCTTCATGTGTATAGGAGTGGGAAAACAAACCCAGATTTCTGAGTAAGAGTCCACTGCTCATGTGTGGAGGTGGGGGGAATCAGACAAATTAGAGTGCACCTGCTCTTAACTATTGCACCATGTTGATGATTTCTGCAATGTGTTCTAGAAGACTATCCAGAAATTACAATCGGAATAGAATACTGTTTGGAGTGAATTAGAAGGAGGAGGAGGAGGAGGAAGAAGAGTAGTTTGGTTATATCCTCCCTTTCTCTCCTGTGGGAGACTCAAGGCTGACAATCTCCTTGCCACCCTCCCTCCCCCTCTCACAATAAACACCCTGTGAGGTGGGTGGGGCTGAGAGCTCCAAGAACTGTGACTAGCCCAAGGTCACCCAGCTGGCGTGTGTGGGAGGGCACAAACTAGTCTGGTTCCCCAGATAAGCCTCCACAGCTCAGCAGTAGCGAAGTCAAACCTGGTTTCTTCAGATTAGAATGCACCTGCTCTTAACCTCCTCACGCCACTGCTGCTGTTGGGGGCCGTAAAGCCTTTTGGGGCCCTAAAATGAAACAAGTCCTTTCCTGCTGTTGACTTGCACTGATATCTAGTTGCTCATCATATTTGAAATTAGCACTTATTTATAATACAGTTTCAAGCAGCAATGTATTCACTAGGTTAAGAAAACATAATACTTTTAATCAAGCAACATTTCAACTTTAATGCAGCATTTCATAACTTAAAATGCAAACACTTCACTGCTAGAACTGTAAACATTTTAAAACATTTTATAACCTGTGTGCTCCTAGCCGCACATGTACCTTGAGCATCCTGACCTCTTTCCCCTCTTCCAGGTTGCTGTCGGCTCTGGGGTCATACCCCTTCCCCTGGTGTCCAACTACAATGTCCTGCTGGCATTCCATTTCTGTGAGGTGGAGGCCTCTCCTCAAGTTCTGGTGCTCTGTGCCCGGTCTCACAAATGTTGTGGAGCACAAGCAGGCCCCAACAAGTGTGAACACACTGTCAGTTTTATTTGTAATGGGGGAAGGAGGCACCTCCACCGTGCCTTCAGTCGACCAAAGGCAAGCTCTGTTATCCTAGCCCGTGACAACCAACCGATTAAACTGCCTTTCTCTTGCATTGTGGACTGGCTTGATAGGCGTCACCAGCCACTTCATGGAAAGGCTATCCTAAGGACCAAGGGGGGGACAGCTACATCCCACAACCAGAGATGGAGTTGCTGGAAGGCCCCACGATCAATGGCGTGGGTGAAGTGGCACCGTTGAAGATGGCAGAAGTCATGGCTTTTCAGATTCTCCAGCCTCTGCAGCATAAAGCGTCCTCTGTGGTGGATGGCCATGAGGGACGATTGATGCGAACTTTTTTCTGTTAATGTATTCCCCATTCGAGTCAGCTGGATTCTGAATGGGGATGTGTAACTCATCGACAGCCTAACACACTGAGAATCAATTTCCTTGAACCCCAGCATGATCTGTTAAGAGAGAAATTGCCTGTGTGTTAGAACAAAACAGGGTGATTGCTGATGTAGCTTTGCTGTCTGGCACACACTATGAAACAATGCGCTTGAGGAAACCCCGGCGACAGTTTTTGTGCCCTGAACCCCCCCCCCCCATGAGCCAGCTGTGATGCTGGAATCCACCCCAAACAGAGTCACTTTCAGTGGTGTTTAACTAGGAGCCCAGATTCTTCTTGTAAGTCCACCTTAAAAGAGAGGAATCTGGGGTCCACAATAACGAAAACAATAAAAGTGATGCTGTTTTGGAGTGGCTTAGATCAGAAAGTTCAAGCCACAAAGACTGGTTTTAGTAGAAGAGGAGCTTGGATTGATATCCCATTTTTTTTAAACTGTAAGTGTTTGCTCTCATTCAGAACTATGCTTTGTCAAAATGATCCATGCTTTGGTACCATTCAGGAGTGAACTGCAGCAGTCCATTCTATTTGGGACTTTGGAAGTTATGGGCCCTCGAAAGAAACCCTATCCCCATTCCAATGGGAGCTAATGGGAGATGGGGGTCCTTGCGAGGTCCCATAACAGATCCCCTGGACAAACTTCATGAAACTTGGCTGGTATCATCAGATGTGCCACCTAACAGTATCCTGAAAGTGTGGTGCCACTAGGCTAAAACTGTGCCCACTGCATCTGGCTGTGACAAGAAGCAATACAATGAAAGGGGAGTTTATGTAACAGCTGCACCTACCTGCTCCATTAGGGTCTGTCAGTTTGACCAACCTGGGAACCAGGACCTCCTCCACTACCATGCAGAACTTCGTGGACATGATCAGCAACAGTAGTCAGCCCAACCCGAACTGCTCCTGCACCTCCCGAATGAGTTCTTGTTAGCCAGATACAGAGAGAACCTTAGACTCTTAGATCCACTGGCCGCGGCATCTGTGTGTCCTGGTGGAACAGGTGTGGCTTCAGGATGTCAACAAGCCACATGAAGGTCCTGCGGGACATCCTAAAATTTCGCACCACCGTGCAGCCAGCCCACTGGGCCAACACACAGTTTTTCCACCAGTCCATGGACCTGTCGCGGGTATACCCAGTAGCGTGGCAGCTGGTCGAAACAAGGACCATCCAGTCAGTATGAGTGTTGTAGTATTCTGGGCACTAAATGTAGACATCTGGTGGCAGCTGCCTGAGCAGCCTCCAGGAGGCTGTTGAGATGGGATAAGTGCCAAAATGGTGACCAATATCTCCTCCTCCAACAAATCACCCGCGATCCATTATTCAGCTCAGCTGGCGGTCTGTCAGAAATGAAGCCTTGCAGAAATGGATTCTCACCAGTTTGACGAGGCGAAAAACTGCGGCTCTCACGCGGCGCCTGCGCCGTCGCCACGTAGCAGCAGTAGCTCCTACTTGGCAGCGAAAAAAAAAGCAGCGTACTCGTTTCCCATAGAACGCGGCCAATAGGAATGAGGAGTGGAAAACGTGCGGAGGTGGTCCCGCCCTCTGAGCTCGGCTCAGCTCGTAAGCTGAGTCGAGCTCAACAACCAATCGGAAAGCAGGTCATGTGGGTGGTCCCGCCCTCTGAGCTCGGCTCCGGAGACACGAGTCGGCTGCTGTGCGGAGGAACGGGAGGACTCGAGTCAAGGTAAGACTCCGCCGACACGAGTCAAACCTGAGTCGACTCGTGTGTCCGGAAGGGCTCTTTGGGTTTTCAATATGATGTCTACCTCTTGTACTTGTATTTTTTTATTTATCTCATGTGGGCTTCTACAGGTTTCTCAAAGTAGTCAGGATTAAAATAGAGATTCCAGCTATTTATCCTTTGGGGCCTTTGGGACCCTTTGTAGCCTACTTCAGCTGAATTAAGATGGTGGAGCTTTCCTCACATACTTTATTTTCAAGCCAGGAAAAGTTCACCTGTAAAAATTTTCCTAGTCAATCAAGGCCTGCAAAGAAAGAAGTCCTTGTAGAAGAGGCCAGTAATTGTTGGTTCCGGAGACAAGTCACATTTGTGGGAGATCTCATTATGGGTCTTGGAAAAGTGAAAAGCTCTCCAAACACAACCTGATGATGTGGCAACAAAGGGGCAGCAAAGCAGCACACTCTTCCAGCATCTCTGTTTAATTAGTTATGGTAATGTGATCATTGCAGATATTAAGAGGACAAACGCTGTTACAGAAGCACATTCCCACTGGATTTCTCTTGACAATTTCTCTAAATATTGTTTCCCAATAACAGATGGTTAGATGCTATGTCAGAATGTTAATCTACTGAGTGCATACTTAATAAAGTGACAAAGGAAAACCCCTAGGTGAAGACTAGAAACAGGCAGCTGCAACAAAATGATGCAGCGTGGGAGGGGAGGAATGAAAGGATGAAAGCAGTTCAGTTATGAGGGGAGCAAAGGATTCACTCAACAAGGAGCTGAAAAGGAGGAAACTTTTTTTTAAAAAGGATCAATTAGTGCGATCATAATGGAGTGATAGAGATGGAAAATGATCATGTGTGGTTTCAAGAGTAAGGGGATTTCCGTCATAGTGTCCAAACTCCCCATCTTGAGGTCTGGCTGGCACTTATAGACTTCCTGTATAAATTTAGAATTGTTTTGTTTAAGGTGTTTTCTGCTGCTGTGGTGATGCTGATGCTTAATGTTTGATGTCTGTTTTAACATTATCTGGCGTATATTCTTGGGTTTGTTTTGTTTTAGATTACCCTAATTGATGTAAGGTTTTACACTTGCTAATTGCTACATTCGCTTTTTAATCAGTAAATGTTTTAAACTACCACAGATACAATGGTAAGTCTCAACATCAGCTAGTTTTACTTATTTACTGCATCTGTACCCCAGATGGGGGAACCCAAAGCAGCTTACATATTTCTCTCCTCTTCCATTTTATCCTCACAACAACTCTTTGAGAAAGGCTTACATGGTTCTAGTCTCCATTTTATCCTCAAAACAACCCTGTGAGGCTAATTAGGGTGAGACTGTGTAATTGGTCCAGCTTCACTGAGCATGCTTCCATGGCAGAATGCGAGGACTGGACTAACAAATCACGGTACCCTGGGTGCTCCTAATACACAAATGAGATCAGTACCCTAGTGCAAGTGATTTAATTAAATCAGGAAGTGCAAATAAGTGCAATAAAGTACAAAGCATGCAAACAGCATAAAGCACTAAGTACCAGGTATCGTCTCAATTAATATAACTAGAAAATCTCTGAATAAATAGTCAAATCCGGGGTCTATAAAGTACAAGCCCCATATAAGCACAACCCAAAAATGCTTTGAGGACTCTGGCTTCCAAGCCATAGAAAAATAAAAGGATTGGACGCTGAGTATCAGATCCTAGACCAATACTCTAACTACAACCCTGCCCCGTCTGCAAAATAATGATTTATAAACACTTAGAAGCATCTTGAGGCTAATTGGATTTGTGAAATGCTTTATATGTGCTCTGGGCCACACTAACTCCAGGCAGGGAGTTCTCAGTGTAACTTTCACAAGCAGTTCCCAAACTTAAAGGGTTTCATTTGTATTATTGCTTATCTGGTATGGCTCAACTACTCAGCTACTTCCTTATTCAGTATTGGCATGTGAGGCTGAGGGTTTAACAGATGAAACACTAGAAGATCTGTGAATGGAGTATCTGTGAATGGAGTATTTTTGATTGCTAAATAGTGGGCATGGGAGCCCAATTCAGATGGGAACCACAGTTCAGGGGGCAGTTCTCTTTCTTTCAACTATGCCATTTCCCCAACCTTTATTAGCCTTCTAGAGACAAGCAGTTTTTCTGTACTTTGCCTACCAGTTTCCTTTCAAAAGGGCCAGTGGTGAAGCGCCCACCAGGGAAGGCAATGCCCTGGGCAGAGCAGCGGTGGAGGCATGGCCAGGCTGTGGAAGGGGCATGTGGAATGTCACCCATGGACACCTCATTAGGGACACATGCACTACACTCTTGGGTGAACTAACTTCTTTATTGACAAAAAGGGTACCTGTGCCTAGCCTATGACAGAAGCATCCCCCCCTAAAAAAGACAAATGTAGTGTGATCTTAATACCAACCAAAGTGGCAGCATTTCAATGGGATCTGCATGATGGGTTTTCAATCAAGCTAAGCAAAGGGAAACCAAATTACGTACTGATTGAATTAAGTTACGGAATTGTTATTAATTCAACAGCATCAGACTAGACAGACTGAGTCTGTAGAAATGTTCATTGATGATTCCCACCGCTCATTAACCTAATAGCAATTTTCATTTTTCCAAACCCTACCCTACAGCACTTGCAGAGTCAGAAACGTGAGTGAATGAATGCCACATCCAGGCACCTATTTGAAAAGGAACATTCAAATGATGCCTTCTCATCTTAATGGCAACCAATACCACAGAGTGCTTAAAAAGATCTCAGACTTACTAAAAGCAAGTGGCAAAGCTTGAGAAGCAGCTTGGCAGCCATCCACACCATAATAGCCACACAGAGAGAGCAAACTGTAAATTCTTGTTCATTTAGAAATGACACTCGGTGGAAGGGGGGGATTTCATTTAAAGAACAAACTACTCACCATTTTCATGAATGCTGAAAAACCTTTCAACCTTGCTGAAAAATGCCCCTGGTTTGGGAGGGTTTCCCTGCACAGAGAGCAGACACAAGCATGCTAGTCCTGCCCTAGCATCCTTCCCAAGTTACAGCATGGTGTGAGCACTAGGAGGAAGTGTCCATTATATGTATCATCCCTTCCTGTAATCTAGGATGCTGTTTCCATGTGCTGTCAATCTTAGGGAAGACATGAAAACAAAGGGCAGGATCCTATGTACAAGCCTACTGTGAAAGCAAATTAAAAACATGAAATTGTCTGATTCTTTGTCCTATCTAAAGAAATGCAATAAGTTCCGTTTTTCAGACTGCTCCATTTTTGTATTATATATGGCTTCACATGTCATGTGGCTATCTTTTTAGCAGTTTTGTAAAGGGATAAGGTAGCAGTCCCACTAGAAGAAGAGAACTGGCAATCCTGCATTAGAGCAGTTAATTGTCCACTTGTCAAGGCATCTATGGAACTCAGTTGTGGCCTGCATTGTTGCATGTGAGGAACATCTTTGGACAGTGCCAAGGGAGGAGACACAGGGCCAGGAATGAATGTGGCTTTTTAGGTACAGTGGAAAGCATTAAGGCTCAGACACTGAGTATCTGAGAGAATGACAGACTGACATCATCTCAGTGTTCTTCCTGCTCTCAGATTTCATCCTACTCCCACCACCACCACAGGGTGCTATCCATATTTTGGAAGAAATAGTTGCTGAGAAATACCACCTTCTGTTGGCAGTAGCCTATTAGGAAGTGTGAGCAGCATCCTTTCCCCATATTTGCTGTCAACCTTGGATCTTGTTCCAAGAGCCTTTTGTCCAGTGCTCCTGTTACCACTTGTGCACTCCAGGTGGCACCTGGCGCTCTCCCGCTATCACAATAGATCTCCAGATGACCAAGATCTGTTCCTCTGGAGAAAATGGTTGCTTTGGAGGATGGACTTTAGGCATTATACTCTGCTGAGGAACCTCCACTCCCTCAATCCCACTCTCCCAGCCTTCACCTCCGAAATCTCCAAGTATTTCCTAACCCAGAGCAGGCAACCCTAACTCCAGACTCACTGAGGATCAGGCCAGTGATGTAGACCCATGCTTCTGTAATCAAATAAAAATTCAGTTTTTGTTACTGGCAAGTGCTTGTGGGCAGGGCTGGAGCGAGAGGGAATTGTGCCCGGGGGTACACATGCATTCTGTGCCCCTGCCATGCCTCCGCTTGCCCTGGAATGTCCCCGCCCCACCCCACCCCAGAACACCCCCCGAAGGCCCCTGCCCTTCCCTGGAACGCTTCTGGAATGCTCCTGCACCAGCGCACGCCCAGTGCATCCCGTACCCCATGTACCCTTGGTGCTACACCACTGCTTGTGGGAATTGTCATGGCTTTCTGAGTATTGTTGCACTTTGCATTCTTTATGTCTGAAAGTTTACAAAAACCTCACGCCATCTAGATTTGAGTGTGGGGAACTGGATCATGTTTGTAAAAGGACAGCTTATCTTTATGGCTGCAAAAGGCTAGCTGGGAAAATTGAAGGACTGGTTAAGCCTACTGATCTTGAGTGACAGGCTTTGTGCTATTTTCTTGGAGAAGCAAGCCACTGCCGTGCTGATTTGTGGGGAAGAGACTAAGTTTCTATGTGTTTTAGCAAAGAAATAGTCTAGAAAGTCCAAAGCAACCAATAATTAAATGGTTAATTGGAATATGGACATTTTTCCTGTACAACTGCTCAATAATCTATGCTTCACAGTGGCTGTGTAGGTGAAACTGGTGAAGGCATAGCTTGTTCTGTTGCTACGTTGAAATCAACGGAGATTTTTTAAACTGATGGCAACTCTCTTATACAGTTACACCATTGTTGGAGTGCTCTTTTCGGTATGCTCAGTGTGAATTATTTTCTAATCCACCAACGGTAACTATCACATAGTTATGGGTGCTGTTTGTTAGGAAAGAATATTCCATCAAGGATTAGTCCCCCTCCCCCCCACACCTGATCAGTTCCACCTCTGAAAAGGAGCTGCTGCTTATTGTTACCCTTTTCCTAGGCCTCTGTGACTTTTTTTTTGTATTATGCATGCATGCTGTGTATAGTGCTGATTTATTGGTGCCCAAAATAACACTGATATTTTATGGGGGAAATTTGATGTGAAGAAAAGGGAAACAGAGCAAAGGTGAGAAAAGGATGGCTGGTTTGAGTCACACAAGGAAGAAACAGAATCAGAAAAGGGACCTTGGCTTATGTCATTGCATCTGTGTGTGTAAAGTGCCATCAAGTTGCAGGTGATTTATGGTGACTGGGTAAGGTTTTCAGTGCGAGAGACATTCAGAGGTGATTTGCCATTGCCTGCCTCTGTGTGGACTGAGAGAGTTCTGAGAGAACTGTGACTGGCCCAGCAGGTTTCACTCAGCAGGTTTCATGTAGAGGAGGAAAGAATCAGGTCTGCTTTTCCAGATTACAGTCCTGTTGCTCTTAACCACTACACAATGCCAGCTCTCTTTATCTCAGCAGGGGTGAGACATTTCAAGCTATCCCTATCACTAAACTGAGAAGTATGCAGATATTTTGGAACAAATTAAGCTCTGCTCATGTGTGGGTCCTGCACAGTGTATTAAGAGCATGAACCAGATGTTGCCCGTGTATAATTTTCCATATCAGAAAAGCATTCTTTGAGAAAACATGCTTGGAACTACTTACAGGAAGTGATAATGAGCTTTTTTTTAAAGGAAATTTAAAACCAGCTTGTAATGCTCTTCCTTTTTAAAAAGGAAGAAGACTGATGGCTTCTTCCCTCTCATTCCCTCAAAGCCAAATGATAGAAAACCTGCATAATATATAAATATCCAGACACTCATACATTTTAATAGAGCAACTTCATTATTCCTTTTGTAGTCATTCATGAATTTATTACATATTCTGTTTTCACTACAGAAAAATGAACGATGGTAAACAGAGTTGTCAAAAGTGGGATTTTTTTCTCCCCAGCTAGTACTATTCTCTAGGCCGCTTTGTGTCTCAAAGTGGCAAAACACACCCCACACATCTGTGTAAAGGAAGTATCTTTACAGTAAAATTGTACAAACATCAGAAACTCCGTAACATATTGTACAAATTGTACAAACATCAGAAATTCCAGCATATTATAAACTGTATTGCAGCTAATCAGGACTGTCAGCATGGTGTTGTGACTACAGTATCTGATTCTGCCTATGGAAACTGGGTTCAAATCTCCCTAGGGGACCTTTGGCCTATCACTTAAGTCCCTCGATCTGTTTCACAGAACACCCCTGGAAACTGAGTGAGCAGGCAATTGTGAGCATACCTACAACTGTGAGCTCACCAAATCTTTAGTAGCCAGGGCTGCATAAAAATCCAGCAAAACAGTTTTGTTATTGGATGTTCCTAAAGAAGATTATATGAAGCCAGCAGCTAAGGAAAAAAATGGCCCAGAGCTAAAGGTAAGTGAGGCTGTGGCAAACTGCCTAGAGAAACTGGCACTGGGAATGAGCTTAAGCAGCCATCTGCAACTGTCAGTATATGTGGGATGCTGGCCATGGCAGAAGGAACATTTGATGAACTGTGATGTAGACTATGCAAACACCCAGTAGAAAACTCAGAATCTGCTCAACCAGGATCTTGCAAAGATCTCCTTTGTTACTGGGTACATGTGCCATAAAGTCACAGTTCAAGGCAAGAGACATTCAGAGGTGGTTCACGATTGCCTGTCTCCAAGTCGCAACCCTGGTTGTCCTTGAAAGTTCCCCCATTCCAATTCTAACCATGGCCAACGCTTCTGAGATCTGACAAGTTCAGGCTAGCCTAGGGATATCCAGGTGTTTGATATTTGGGTGGGGAAATTGCTGCTAATTTTCTAAAGCTGTTTTAATCAGAACCCTGCAGAGAACTTGGTGGCTCTCCTTTCTCAAGGTTGTCCATTTCTCAGTTGCAGAGGGAAGGGAAGAGACAAAACTACCTTTGCACTAAGCAAGAAAATAAAGACATGTTCTCTTGTGGTTCTTGCATCCACCTAGCATTAGAAGACAATAAAAGAAGGAGATGTAGTTTGGATTTATAGCCCACTTTTTAAAACCATAAGAAGACAATGTGGCTTACAACCTTCTTCCCTTCCTCTCCTCTCAACAGACACCTTGTGAGGTAGGTGGGGCTGAGAAAGTTCTGAGGGAACTGTGACTAACCTAGCAGGCTTCATGTGGAAGAACTGGGAAACAAAGGTGGTTCTCCAGATTAGAGTCCATCCTTCATGTGGAGGACTGAAACCCAGTTCTCTCCAGATTAGAGTCCACTGCTGTTAACCACTACACCACACTGGATTAACCACTGTAGGATACTTTTTTAAATGGGGTTTATGTTTGTATGTTAAGCTAACTTTTAAACCTAGCTCACAATTAGGGTAGAATTCAAGGAAAGACAAAGTGTCATTTAAAATGATATTGTATGTATTTGTATAATGGCACTATTCATTTCAGGAACCAGTTCGCACAAAATATAAATGCAAGACACCCTAGAGGTGTAGCCTAAGAGTTTGTCATTATTTTGTCACTGAAAAGAATAACAGAATTTTAAAAAGGTGAACTTGTTCTTTATTTTCTTCACACTGCAGGTTAGCAGTCTATTCAGAAAAGATTGTATTTAATTGGAGTGTTTGCTATAGAATCTTTTCTTCTTAAACATTTCGTTCCAACCGATCTTGCCCTAACAGTCAGATGACAGGATATTTATAATTAATAGCACATGTTGGAAACAATGCAGAACTTTGAATTGTTGCATAGCTACATTATAAATACAGCATATGTATTATAGATAAAATAAACATTCAGTCACAACTGCACCTGCCTGTGCAGAGTATTTTTGAAATGTCTATCAATGAATTACTTTAAAAATTTACAGCAGGAATATAGTCAAGTCATTATGTCACAATATATCCATATGATCCAGATGGTTTTTTTCCCCTTTAGAGGAAAGGTTTACAAGCCATTAGCACTGGAAACTTAGTTGACTGAAATTATAAGAGCAATTCAGAGTGTATCCAGAAGGAGGATAGGACAGCCATTGGCTCTTTAAATAGCTCTAGCGATCATCCTCCAAAGTTCCATTTCTCATCCATGGCTCTAAACCAATCATTATCATTTTGGCTTCATTCAAAACAGACAATCAGAGCTCATGGAACTCCACTGGAGGGATGACAATGAGGCAGCCCCAGTTTAACAATGAGGAATCCCACCCCCTACCCAAATAGAAGATTTTGGATCCTCTGAATAAGAATGTAAATTTAGCCAGGGTTTTATTTAGCTTTTAGTTAGGTTTTGGGGTCAGCCTATGAAAGAAGGCATGTTTTGGTAAGTCAAATAAGCATTCTATTAAGAGTTCAGTAGTTCTAGCTTAGTTGTTCAGGTTCTGTGGACAGGAGCTCTGTATATTAAAAGAGCAACCTTGAACCTGGAGAGGACCCTGCCAGTGTAGGTTCCTGTGAAACCTTGTAAGCTGAGGTAACTTGATGAAGCAAGGGGAACAAATCTCCCCTCAGGGCTTATTTACATTAATTGCGGCTCAGCTACAAAGTGGTTACTCTCACTGGAGAAAGGTAGCAACCTGTGAAAGCAAAGTTGAGACCCAGTTTAACACTGAAACATTTCCTCACAAAATCCTTACCCTGTTAACTACTTTACTTTTTGTTAAATAAACATTTGTTGTTCATCTTCATCTGTGTCTTGCTTGTCTAGTCAAGTATCTATGAAAAAGTGATTTCTACTTAACCTCATAAATAATTACAGCCTTGGTCTAGCAGGTTTCCAAACCAGAGAACTTTAGAAAGCACATATCTTACGCGCTGCCAACACTTTGATCAAAGCTTGTGTCCTCCCTTTTTACCTGATCATGGATGGTTTGGATTTAAAGAATCCACAGGAGAGGACAGAGTGAGGGACTAGACATCCTTCAGTGCAGTGGGCACTCCTCCATTTCCTCTCCCCCATACGCTCCATGATAGCCCTAATCTGCTCACCCATGACAAAACACATCTGTATGCAGCAGGACATCTTCATGCCTCCCATCCAGGAATGAAATTTGATACTTTTATTAGGACCAACCAAATTGACACTTAGCACTGTAAGCACCTCAGAGGGCCTTAGGTCATGGGTTTCTCAGACGTACCTTGGTGCTAACACCTAGTATGTGATTGGGTTCCAACAAAGGTGCCTTTTAATCCCCCAGCCTCCCTTTCCTTTTTTGCTTACCGGTAGGACCTGAAATGTGCTCCCTTCCGGGCCATAATCAGTATCTGTCATCTGGATTCTTAATTCAGAAGCAGTTTCATGCACAATGCTGAGGCCGTGAATACTCATGAATGAAGCAGATCATCAGGTACCATTGTGAAATGCCAAAAAAGGATAAGGAAAGAGAAGTATGGGATGACTTATGTATGGGATGACAGCACCAAGCAAGGATGGCACAGCTGAGTCTAACAGTTAGGGCAATCTTTACACTCAGAGGGCATTATCTGGGCACAGGAATGCTCTCTTTTGAAAAATACTTTTACGTTGTACTTTAGAATCTATATGAATAACATTGTTATTAATATTAATAGAAGGAATAGGCAGATTCCCAGGTTTTATTGATTTTACAATAGATGGAGGTGGGGGCCAGTGAGGTGGAGCTGCAAGAAGGCTAGAATTTTGACTGCAGATTAAAAATGCATTTCTCTATCAAGAAAACTGAGTTCACACTTTACCAACCCATAAAGAGCCAAATGGGAAATCTGAACACTACTACTAGCAAATAGTTGTTGCAGGTTATTCCTTATGAATTTTGTTTTATCAAAATGGACTTGTGCACATAGCATTCCTGGGGAAAAAAATCTGTTTTATAACTTTGCACATTTGCTGTATGCAGTTTCTGCCATATGGATTTGATTTAGTTTCTGGAGAGGACTGCTAGCTTAAATTCTACCACCCCTCTCAGCAAAAGTCTGAAACCTACCTTCAGCCCGTATCTTCCTATAGCTGATGTACGGTAATACTTTCCCTGGCAAAAGAGCCACTCCAGTTAGAAGACTTCTTAGGCTGGAGGAAAGCTTCCGACTTTGCTGAGTAGGAGAGGACCACTCTTAAGCATAGAGAAATGCCAGTCTCAAAACTACTTTAAGATAAAGTTGCTGCTTTAAGTAGTTTGATAGCTCCTCAGCATTCTGAAGACTGCAATATTACCTAGTATCTGTTTTGTTTAAATATTTTAATATCTGCTGATTTATATACTACTTATTTATATTTGTTTATAATGTGCCACCCCAATAAGACACCAGCAAAATATGCCTAAAACAGAACTGGGATTGAATAATTCTGCCGTGTTTCTTCTACACCCTAATCCAAAACTTCTGCTGGCCATTCTGAAATCAACCAGGGTGTTGATAAATCAAATTATTAGTAACCATTGTAGGGATATGGATTGTATATACATAGTTTTTGCTCCAGATTTTGTATGCATCAAAGCAACTGTTGGGCAGTATGAAAAAAGTACAAAACAAAAAGCACACAAATTACTGGTATCATCTCAAAGACCAAAACAAAAAAAACAAACAAACAAAAAGCAAAACATACACTCCTAACCAAATTCGTATAGAACTGTGTGGCTCTACCTCCCACCCCACCCCTCATTCAAACTGACCACCAGATTTTCCACAGAAATCCACAATCAATATTGAGGAAGACTTTAGCAAGCTTAAAAAAAAACCTTGAACTGTAGTAAAGTAGCAACATGCCGCTCATGTCAGTTTTGGCATTGGGCTGGATCAATTCTGGCTGAAGATTGGACCTGTGTGCCCATCAACCCAGCTGGGGGTCCCCTTAAGGGACCTTGAAGGGCATGGCCAGCTTGGCAGATATCAGGGTCTCCTTGCCCTCAGATGATAGGGGGAACACAAAGTGGGCTGACCCAATGTAAATCACATGTGTTTTACCATTCCATGGTTTTCCATTTAGCAGTTGAATTAGAGATAGAGTCTTTCATTGGACAACAGGAGGATCACCTGATGCCTCAGTCAACCACCCAGTGGGATGGTGATTCACCAAAAAATGGGATGGGGAGTTAACCCAAAAAATTGCCAGGTTATTTGGCAGAGCCAGGTGCATATCCACAAAAAATGGCACCCGGGGCAAGCAATGAAATTGTGCCCCTCCATGACTCGCAGCCTGACCTAAAGGGGATGGGGAGAGAGGGCACAGGTAGGGGGCAGCAAGGGGTCTTTGCCATTGAGGTTGTCTGGAGCAGGGGGAGGAAGAAGAAGTGGGGCATGGGAGCTGGTGACTAAGAGCTGTTGTCTTTCCCTCTTTCTCTTTCTCTTTCCCCCTTTCTCTTCCCTGCTTTCTCTCTTCTGTCTCTCCCCCTCCCTCCTCCTTTTTCTATCTCTTGTGCATGGTGTGTGTGTGTGTGTAAAATCAGTTCTTGCCCCTGCTCCATTTTATGTAGATACACCACTGAGTAAATGCATTTTTCTCACCTGTAACACAGTGTGTCAGTATCTCCGTGTCAATGACAGATTCCAGGCAAAGGGCCAGTATACAGATCCAGTGGCTCTCAACTTTAGCAATGATACAGAGAGAAGCAAGGACACATTATGGTGTCCAAGTATGGTTGTAGATGCCTCAAGATATAATACAATTTAAAATGATTACTCTAAACAGTGAGAACATTATATAGTGCACATCTCAACTGTACAAGGCACTATACTACAATTTTAGAGATGTTTGGAATCCTTTGCCTCCTTTTAACAGTTTTTATATACATTTATCTGTCTACTGTATTTGCCTTTCACTTTTAAAAATTGCTTATAAAGACCATTGTGGGGTTTGTTTTTTTGCAAATACTTCTTTTGTACAAGTGGGTCACTTTAATATCAAAAGCCAATGATCCATATGATCAAGTAAACAATAATTTGCTTCTCCCAACATGGCTTTATTACTAATTCATTCCAGCCTGGATAATGACTATTTCTCTGTTGTGTCTCTTCTACAGATATTAAGCACAAATTGTTTTTCATCATCATCACCATCATCACCATCACAACTCTAAAAACAAATTGCATCAGGATATAAATGCATAAAGCATGCCATGACTTTCTTACTATAATTATAAGCCAGTTATTGTGTTGAGTATATACAAAAGAAGGGGGAAACTTATTTATTTTTTCATCATTTCCTTCAATGGCATTTTTACACAAACTCCACTTGAGACGTTAAAGCAAAATCCCTAATATGTTTATAAAAACCAGTGTAATTAAGTGGGAGTGTTAATGAAGTGGAACTTTTTAAAGGCCTTTTAAAGTCCTCTTGGGTTTTCAGTTTGGGATTTCTGATCCCCCCCCCCCCCGCCCCCGCTGTTACCAGTAGTCTACTTCATATGCTGATGGTCTGGAAATTAGAAGAATACCCAACGGTCTCATCATTTTCATACAAGGCTATTCATTTTGGGGATTCCTCCAGCCACCTGTTTTATAGGACTCAGTTCTATCATCAAGAGCAGGCAATCAAATATCTACAGGGTCATTCATTCTCAGAAATGATTCTGTATTTATTTATTTAAATAATTTATATGCTGTCTCTCCAATGTTAGCCAAACAATCTACACATGAGTGACCCCTGACAATTGGAGTGTCCTCCCTAATGTGCCAAGTGCACATGTGTATGCTTATAATGGGTAATTATCATTGGGACCCTCTGCAAGTTATATGTCAGGGTCCTGGATTTGGTTCATTGCTTCAACTGAGATGAATGTTATCCATTATTATATTTCATCTATCTGTGGGTGAATATGTGATCGTGGTACCTTGGGTGATGTGCTAGTATGAAGACTTTGTTGCTTTATTTATACTGTTGCCTATTTTAATGCCCTTTCTACTTCATGTAAACCCCTCCACATTTTAGTGCTCCTGAAACAAAAAGAATGTGTAGGTCTCCATGCTCAAGTGTTGTAAAAATTCAGTTAGCCATGTGTATTTTGACTGTCAGAATGCTTATCCATTAAAATCTTTGCTTTGTGGGAGGGGACTTCAGAGATCCTCAAGAGAAGAGTGGGCTTTTTAGGCTCAAGCAGAAGTATTTATCTGTAGCTCAGAATGTACATTGGGTAGCCTTATGGGGCTGCAATTCCCAGCATATACCGACATATCCCAGCTTTTAACACAGCCATTTTGTTCATAGCTGCAGTTTGCCTAACATTGACTCAACTGGATTGGCCCATAAATCCATGACTATAAGTGACTAATTGTCCATCAAATAAAAGCTCTGTTATCACATGCTCCTAGAAGTGCAGGTCCTTGGACCCATTAGGCACACATCCACTGTGCAGATATTTATGACCGTGGGGATTGTGATTAGCGAGCTGACCTGTGAAAACTTTATATTTAGTATCAATCATAAGAACTGATTCAATTTCCTGAGTGAGGACAACTGATCCCAGAAAATCCACTATTTAGGACACTGATACATACAGGTGATTTTGGCAAGTCTGTTGTTATTCTCCCATCTTCCAGATCTTCAGATCTAATTTTCAGTAGGGAGGTCAATGTACTCAAGCTTTTCAATAAAATAGCCATACAAGCTAACATTTAAGCCTACAATTTTTAGAAACTATCTTACAAAACATAAATCTTCCTTAATTAAGGCATTTCTATTTCTTCAGAAAATAGAAAGATAGCTGACCCAGAAGTTGCTATGAACCTTAAGGATGAGAGGTAATTTACAACAATTTCTTCTCTACTGATTCTGCTTAATGTGTTTAGCTCTAAATGCTTCTTTGGAATTGAATGAGACTTCCTTAGTGCAGTCAGAAAAGAGAACCACTATTTAAATTTCTCCCCATGAATTTGTTCTTTCAGGCTGAAAAATGGGTAGTTTTCTATCAGCTTCTGATTGCCTGATGCTTCATAATTCCTCTATATTATTAGTCCAGGGCAGATGAAATGAAGCCAAGCATTTTATTTTAAAGAAAACAATGGCTGAATACAGGATATTCACAGTATCAGGATATTCACAATATAATTCACAAAATCATGTTGATCATTACAATTCTTAGTAGAAGCAAATTGTTGAAGGGATGTGTCTAACATTCAGTTTCAGCTTGGTTCATAACTATAAAGTCTGCAGAGAATGTCAGCTGGAGGCTTCTTTGAAATAGTAGAAAGCACCACAAGTCATCATGACCAAACTGCATTTTAAAATCTGTTAGGATTTCTGTAAGTTTAGCTATACCCATTTCACCCATATGTCATTCATTCTGTAAGATGCCTTCTTCCACATAATGGGTCTGAGATGGTTTGCAAAAAAAATATTTAGCAGATAAACAATATTTCTGTTAGAAAAAGAGAGTTCATAGCCTAGACAATGAACTATAAAACCAACCCAGAATTTCATCTTTCCTGCTCTCCAGAAAGAAAATAGGGGAATGGTGTTCATCTCCATTAGTGATAGCCCATGCTAGAGCATTGGAGCCATGTCCTGGAGTGGGCCACAGATCACAAGAGCACAGAGAAACACACCTAAAAGGAAGGCCACATAGTGGGACCCCATGCTGCATGAGTGTGGACATGAATAAAACCACCATGCTCAAATATGATTGTGTACATTTGGAAGAGGAAAAGCCCCATGTGTGAAGGGACCTATTAGAATTGTGTAGCTGAGGGGGCAGGGAAGACAGGAGTTTTTTGGATCTAAATTTCAGAAAGCCAAAAACACAATATTCCTGGTTTTCCAGGTGCCAAATACCAATTTGGTATTCTGAAACCAGTTTTTGGGGGAGATTGCAATGTTATTTTTCTCCATTATTCTCCATAGGGATCCTTCCAGAGGACTGGAGATTGTTGATTTTTGAGTGTTTTAATGTTTGAAATTTACATAGTTTATTGTGATTTTAACATGTATGTTAGCTGCCCTGAGCCTGGCTTTGGCTGGGAAGGGCCGGATATCAAACTGCATTTTTTAAAAAAATTGGAGCACAGTTGCTGCTGTTTATCCTTTAAATACCCCCCTCCCCAATTTTAATTGAATTGCACCTTTTGGGCAGCTGAAGAAAGTGCCCCAGCGATCCTGCATTTTCTGGACACCACATATATCTGAATGCACATCCCTATTTCTCATGAATGTGTTACTTGTGTATAATATTTACATTTTCAGTGCTCTTCAGTGAAACATGCAAAGTACAGTGAAGGCTGATTAATAACTTTCTATTACACAATTAGATTAAGGCATCTTTTGGTTCATTTCCAGAAGCCAGCAATCTAAGGTTTAGGAATACCCAGAAGCACCATTTTCACTGAGTGATCTTTTTGGTATTTGCCTAATAGATTTTTACCTTCCCCTACAGCATGGCATCAGCCAGCCCTTAATCTGAATATTTCTTCCATGGAGACATGTAGCCTCGGAATGATCATTTGGGGTGAGGTGAATGAAAGGTTACAGGAGTGAAGTCAGAAACAGAGCACCAGTCAGAATAGTTGATGAAAAGCAGAATTACTCCTCCACAGAGCACCAAATGGGAAGTGCCATGGTGAGAAGGGTAAAAGGCTTCACAGTTTGTTTCGCACATTCACACATGTTGGAATCAGGAAACAAAACAATTGCAATGCCACCCAGGGAAGCTAGATTAAATCCGACAAAGCTTCAAATGCTTCTTTTGCTGGCAAAACTGTTAATATGTACAATTCGAAGGAACATTTTTAAAAGTATTTTCAAATCCAAGGCATGCACTTAGACAACAATCGCATGCAAAAGCAGAACCAGGGCTGTATAAATCAATATATTGATGTAAAATTGCTTTGAATGCTCATGTTTCAGACACTAGAAATCAAATATCTAATTTTGTAATGAAAAATATGCTATCATGTCCAGTAAACCTAAGCATGGGATATATGCTGGTTAACCAGCATTTTTTACATTAATAAATCTTCCCATGATTTATGACTTGTAAAATTATCCAATTTGCCACTGCAAATGATATGTGCTACTTCTATGGATCTACTATATGTAAAACATGGCAGATATTATGCACTAGCATTGAATATATTTCAATAGACAGATGTAAAAATATTCCTTTTTCAGACTGTTATACTAATTAGGGTATTTTAGACAATGTGTACCAATTTTTCAGCTATCTATTGTGGAAATTCTCTAGAAATTCTGATTGAGCAGGTCAGTGAACCTCAAGAATTGTGATTCATGTTTATATGTGGTTTGCAACCTTTGCCCTAAGAACAAGTTGTGCCAAGCTTACATTTTATCTTGTTAATGAATACTGGTCACCTGACATGTAGGGTTATGTCATTACAGTCTGCATCTTATCCACTGAGATCAACAGTTTATCAGTGTACAGTTTCATATGTATTCTTTAGTTAATCCCAGTAACCATTACATTTCTATCATTTTCAGTTTAAACAAGTTGTGATAAATGGGAGATGCTCTTCCTTTATCATAATAATCCCCAACTCAAAGATCAACTGGAATTTGGATGTGCCCAGAAACCATTAGCAAACATCAACGGCTCCACTGCAGTATTAGCAACTGTAAATCACGTCCCAGGCTTCAGCCTGGCGACGCCGTTGCGGCAGGGGAGGAAGGAGTGCAATGCCTCCTCCCTGCCGGCTGGCTGAGGCAGTCATGTGGTGTGGAACTGCCACATGACGGGGGCCTGGTAGCCTATAAAGGGCTGTGCCGGCAGTGATCGGCCTCTTTCGATGCTGGCTTCAGAGAAGGCCCTCCCTTCCCTCCCTGGTAGTATGATTATTGGGTTTTATTGTTATGCTTTGTCACAGTTCACTGGGTGGTTGTGGGCATAAGAGCACATCCTATTTGGGAAGGCAATAGCATGCATGCCAGACCTTTCCACATTGGGGGCCTCCATATGAGGTCCAAGGTGGTAATAGAGCTTGTGAGGGCAAGCCTTGGGGCCACGCCAAGAGCTCGCTGCCCAGCAAGAAGGGGTGTCACAAATTGGGTTTGCGTCCATGTGGCATCTAGTAACTTCCTGTTCCAGTTCCTTTGGGGGATGTGCCAGTCAGGGGTTCTGTCCGAAGGGCCTGAGGGGTCAGCTGGGGCTGCCCTCTAACCAGGTTCAGCGGTTCGCTGCCTGGGGGCCAGGATGTGCTCTGTTATGCTCGCCCAGCTTCAAGGTTATTGTTTTATGGTTAAATAAATTGGGCTGCGGCCGACTTCTTTTCCAACAAATAGATGTTGTTGTTTCATTAATGGAATGAGTCTCCACACATCCGCATGCAACACATATTGAAAATAACTTGCCCACTATAGGTAAATGATACAAGTAAATGGAGAAGCTTTTACACACCTAGCCAGGATTTTTATTTATTTATTTATTTATTTATTTATTTATTTATTTATTTCTTGTTTGGACTTTTATACCGCCCCATCCCCGAGGGGCTCTGGGCGGTGTACAACATAAAATATGATTATAAATAAATTACTAAAACCTTTAAAACAGCGATAACAATAATAGAGGCGTCCGCCAACCCCACTTTTAAAATTCTCCCCGGGAGAGGGAGGGCGGCGAGTCCCATTAGATGATAGGCCCGGATGAAAGAGCCAACGGGGGTGGGGGCACCATGGTCCCAACATGACTACACACAGTTGGCATAGTTTTGGACAAATTCCAGTCCAGCAGAGGTTATGTAGATGTGCTATTGTATAAACTATTATCTCTTTATAAACAATGGACATATAACTTTGCAATTACAAAATTCCTTTCTGAGATGCTACACTGCAGCAATACTGTGGTCATCCTCCTCCTCCATGTCATAATGGTTGGATTTCAACCCAGCTAGCTGCTTCAGTCATTCCTACCAACGTTAATACAGGATTAACCCATGGTTGACCAGAAGCTTCACATCTCCGTGGTGCCTCTGAAGCATGCTGCCTTTCTTTGGTTTAGGACATCATTTAGAATTAGAACATCACTGTAACATTACTTAAGTAGATCAGTAAGGTAACTGTGACAGGAATGTTCCAGTATATTCCAGTGTATGGACCTGACAAATTTATCTACCAATCAAAGCTTCTGTTTCCATTGTGAGCTAAGTCTCCATTTCATCCTTGAAACACCAGGGTAAACCAACAGTTCTTTCTAACTCTATTAAATGACCCCATCTGACTTCCCACATTATTTCGCTCAGTGACTGAAAGTCTGTAGCTGCTTTCCTAACCAAGTTCTTACCTAGCTTCAATCTGCCTTGTTTATCAGAGCTGATGCTCTCACAGCTTGAGATTATTTGACTGCAGGCACCAATTGACTTGACTGTTCATTGTATATTTACACTGGAAGCTCCTTTGGTCTGTGGAGAGAGAATATGAACAGGTGGTGAACCTCCCAAGAGCAACCAAAGAACAATTCACTTGTGACAGCTCACTTGCCACTGGAAATGAAATTGCTTTATAAGAGTTACATTTCTCAAAGGAGCTTTTGAGCTTCATTTCTTGCATGATTCCCAGAATGTTCAATAAAAATATGTATAAAAATCCAGAATTTTTGAAGCGTTTTCTGTTGGATTTCTCTATTTATGGGCAGATCATTTGATATTTTTCAATATCATTGTAAGGTACAAAAAAACATCCTTTTTGCACTCATCTAGCAACTATGAGCTTTTAAAAAGCAAACTAAAATGCTCCGCAGCTGGCCCGCACAAGTGCAGTCCCATGTGTGCCTGCACAGAGAGACACCAGATAAACAAGTCATTACGGCAAGCAATGTTGTTTCTTTTTCACTCACTCTCTTAATTAATTGCTGAGATAGTGTTGCCAATGTTCAAGTGTAGTTGAAGATCTCTTGAGATTCCAACTGATCTTCGGGTAATAGAGACCAGTTCACCTGGACAAAATGGCCACTTTGGAGGGTGGACTGTACAGCATTATACCCCTTGAAGTTCCTCTTCTTCCCAAACCTTCCCTTCCTCAGGCTCCACCCTCCAAATCTCCAAGAACTTCCCAAACCAGAGCAGACAACCCTATTGTGAGACTTGGAGTAAAGTATTAGTATCACATTTCAATGGAAGAAAAAAGTTCAATAGCTACTATTTCAGTTATGATCAAGACTACTCACAGTACGCACAACCCTCTAAACTGTTTCCCTTTGAAACCAATGGAAATTACTCCCCCCCCCCAAAGGATGACTGTAATATCAAGGACAATGAAAACAAACGGACAATGCTTAAGGTGGGTTACTCCAGTCTAAGCCCCTGAATTTCAATGGGCTTAGACTGGAGTAACTGCATAGGATTGCACTGTAAATGTTCAAAATGTAATGAAACATAAAACAAATATTGCAAACTACTAGAAAATATGTATAAGAATCAGTGTGTGAAACTAATGATGTAATGGAACTTCATCCTAGCCATCATCAGTGGGAGGGAGAGAGAAATATTAACTGATCCTATGCTACTGAGGATGTTATGTAGCTGTGGCAGAAGAGTTGCCTGTCTGCCCACTCCAGAATCATAACAAATCAAATGGTACTTGCACCAGCAAAATATCCTGAGAATTAAAAATATCTCAAAAAGTAATGAGCCATGTGAATTGTACGCTACTCATGGCAGTAGTTTACTGGTCTATGGAAAGCTGATCTTTCAGTAAGAATTTCAGATACAATAAATTCAGTGATTGGTTGTTGTCTGTCTGTCTCTTGATTTTTGCAACCTGTCCCTTAATTCACTTCACAGAATTTTTAGAGGACTAGTTTCTACCACTTACAGGATTAGAATAAAGTCCTACTCCCAGCTAAATGACAGCTAAATAAGCAGCTAAATGACAACCATTTTGTGAGGAACCTCCAAGTTCTTTGGTGACAAGGTTCCTGTATATTTGGAACTCTTTTCTTTGCATATGTGGTTCACCTGAACTTCTTCCATTTGAGAGAGGGCAGAGTTAATTCTCCTGCATTATAGTTTATATTTTACTTTATCCAAGCCTCCACAGCAGGACACATATTGTATTAAGCTAGGCAGCTGGCCAAGAGTGTCAGGTTACAGCATGTTGCCTTGCCTGGTGAGAGGCAGTCAGTCAAGCAACAGAGAGCTTGAAGTCAAGAACAACATCTGCGAACCAAGAAGCTGAGTCAAGAGTTCCAAGGTCAAAGCCAGGTTACCAGAACAACAAGCAAAGAGTCCAACACACAAAAGCAGAGTCCAAGGGGTCCAATCCAGAGGTCAAAATCCACAGAGTTCAACACAGTGAATGGAAGAGAGGCAACAGTCAGGTATCCCAGTTGCATTTCAGGCAACATGTCACACACCCTGTTATAGAGCCTCATGGGAGACTAACCCTCACCCTATGAGGACTCCCTCCCTCCTGAAGCAGGCTGCAGGCACCTATTTTTTGAGACAGCAACAAGTACTTTGCCTTTTTACCTGCAGTACACTTCTACCTCACTGTATTAGTCAGCTGGCTCAGGTGAGCTAATTGTTTGAGGCACCTCAGCTGGTGGTCAAGAAAATGGACTGCTTCTGCAAGCACTTCAGACTCTGAGTCCTGGGTAGCCTGTTGTTCAAGACCACCCTGCAGGACCTCCAGCTGTTCTTAGCTCACCTCCTGCTGGGGCTCTGGTTGGCCTGATAATACCCCTGTTGGGGCTCTGGCCGTAATGAGCTCTTTTAGCCTTGTGGAATTAAAGTATAGAAATCTTCCCCTGAGGATTCCTCGCTCCCCTAGGGGTTGGCCAGCAACAAGTACACAGAGGACACCTGGCACTGTTATATTGTGAAAGCTAAGCAGGCATCATCGCAGATCAGTGCCTTACCAGGAGTTTTGCTTGAGAGACTCATACAAACATCTCAAAAGTTGTTGCATGGATGGAAATAAAGACAATCATATAAAAATATTAGAAAACAAACTGGAGATCTACAAAGAATTACAGGAGGGGAGAGCAATTTAGAAACCTATCCAATCATCCCAAAATCTTCACATCCATGTTTGGCACTACTTGGCACTGAGTAGTTGTAAAATTTGTAGTGCAGGCATTATTGACACTGACTTCTTAAGATTTCCCCATCAAGATGAACACTTAGGAGAATTTTCCACATTGCCCAGCACTGAACAATTTTCACACTGCAAGCCCTCAAGTGAAACCTTATTCAGTTTGGTTTCTTTTTGAAGAATTGTTTCTAGCTTTCTCAAGATCATGAAGCAACCTAGATTACTGAAACTGAATGCACTGTATATTCTGCAGGATTTCCAAATTGTGTTATTTCTAGTGCTCTAGGGTTTTTTTCCCCAGTAACTGGAGCAGAAGGAATTGTATTCTACCTTAATGCATCTAAGGGAATACTTCTGAGTTACCTTCTGCCTGGAAACAGAATATGGGGAAGGAAAACTATAAACCACCCCCTTTTCCAGAAAAGAAAACTTCAAATATGACATAACAATAAATATTACAAATGTTAGTTATTGACCAGTTCTTAAAAGATACTTTTTTGATAAACCAAACCAAACTCTTGACATCTGGTGATATATTTCACTTAAGGAAACCACATGCTTGCTTCTTGTCATGTATTTTTAAAGATGCCTGACAAGCCCATACATGGAAGACTTCATTATTGTTAAGGTTGGTGCAACAGCTCTAAGAATTCAGACACACTGAGGAAATTTCTCTCGAACAGATAGTCTGTCCTCTCTGGAACTGAGTAGCCCTTACTTTATGAATGTAGAGTGTGAATATATATATTCAATCAATTGTACTTTTCCCTATCAGTCTGAAGGACCATCCCAGAAAACTATCGAGTATCACTGTATTTCCACATTCTATTCTATTAGATGAAAAAGAATTTTTAGCTAGTTGCTTGGCACCGGTTTTCTTCAGATGGCAAAAAAACCCAAGCCTATTATCAGCTGGGTTCTGAATCTCCATGTCTCCCTTTCATCCCACTCCTTTCAGAAATAAAAACATTGACAGGGTACAGATACCTTTACTGGCATACAGCAACACTGACAAACAAATGTGTGCTTTTGTTCTGAGACTGCACAAATATTTTGGTTAGAGATGTAAGAGACATGTTGGTATATTTGTTGCAGCATCTGCAGTTCTAGAATGATGTAAAATTAAATTTCGTGAGTAAAAACATTTTTATGTCACTTCTTCAACTCTTCACAGATGTAAAATTAAGTTGCATTTATACATTTGTTCTCCAATTCTTGAGATGTCTTACAGAAACAAAGCAAAAAAAACCCCCACCACATCACATTTTAAAACAATAATCAAGAAATTCAATAAAATCAATGGCAGGAGTAGCAAACAGCCACAATTCATAATAGTGATTCATAAAGGCATTCAAAGACCTCTCATGAAAATTTTACATTCTCTTTGCAAAACAAAATGGAACAGAAGAGCTCCAAGACTCGGTGGAGAAGAAATGCCACAGCCTTTATGTGGTAAAGGTTACAGTAAGGATTTAAAATAAATGAAAAATTTGTAATAGAAATATTCAAGCAAAGAAACAGGCAAAGTACTATTTGGAAAGCTTCATCTTCTCAGTGTGACAATTCTACAATGGTTTACAATCTTGTGGGAACCGTAAAAACTTCCAACAGAGCTTCCCATGGAAAGAATGGTTGACACACATCTGGTGGCAGGAGGAAACTTTCCTCAAGGTCGCAGTACTGTTAGTGATCTGTAGGTTGAATTAGAATAATAGCTCTGTGAATAGTGGGCCTTCTTGTAGAATACTGGGGAACATTATTTGATACAAACTGCTCAGGTTATTTGCCACACACCAATCACTCATGTGTACAATAATTTCATTGTTAGTTTATTAATGTATTGCTTATTTATTTCTGGGAGCAACCCAAGGTGCTGGTTCTTACCTATAGAATTCTTTATGACCTACAAGACAATTTAGGTCATCGTATCAATTTCTTTCAACAGGACCTTTTTTCCATTAGATATGAACCTCATTAGTGAAATATTAAGCTTTTCTGCAGTAGTTTGCCCTCTGAGATGGACTTTGGTCATTTCTGCACAGTCCAAATATCTTAGGTTGAGCAAGGGAAATAGTCCAGTTTGGCCAAGAAGTTCACACGGTGCCCAGTCCCAAAGCAGATTTGTCCCACATCCTGGGACTTTCAAAAATTGCCAATTTGACGATTCTTTTCAAAACTCCTGCATTGAACCCACTGTGCAAATGCCACAGGAGCAGAACCAGTTTATTTTTCCTGCCCAGTCACCTGCTCTTCCTGCCCTGCTGCCCACCCCCTGATCTCACCACCTGATGCCATGTCAGTTTCCAACTCTGCTGAGCCACCAAACGTTGCAGCCTTTCCAAAACATTCCCCTAAGCACTGGGTGCCATTTCACCTGGGTTAATCAGGAGTGGAGTCCCAAAATGTCCTCATTTCTTTTCTGTACATGTACTGGTTGCTTGGAGCACATAGCTAGGGAGATGTGCACTTTGGGTCAAATGTTGGTGGGCATATCACTGGGGGGGGGGTAGTCTCTCGTTTTCCACAAAAATATGAGTGGGAATGTGATGTGATGCTGTACCCCATTGTATTTTTTCTGCTGCATGCTGAGTTGAGGCCTGCACCGGGCCCTATCCAGAACCGGAAAAGGGGGGGTCTTCATTTTCCCATGCTGGCTATGGGTCGACCAATCAGAAACACAGCCTTGGGGGAGGCAGCAATTCAAAAAGCAGGGTGGAAATGTTTATTCAAGCTTCCACCCCAAAACAACAGCCAATCAGAACGCAGGACACAGGGGATGTTCACGCATGCATGGAAATGCTTGTGGTTTAAATACAAAAGAACTGGACTCGTGTGAAACACATTGGAGTATTTCCTCCCAGTCTTCTTCACTCAGTTCCTTCACAGAAATAGGCAGCCATGCAAAGGGAAAAACCAGGATAAAATAGACCCAGATTGTAAGTTACCAATTGTAACCCAGTATAATTGTGCCGTGTGGAAAGAGCCTTTCAGAATTCCTTCTTTGAAAGCTTTTTGCAGAATGCATAAGACAGTTCTTTTCCACAAAGCATTTTTGATGAATTATTTGATTATAAAAGTTTACTGGTTACACTATGAGGGTTTCAGGGTTTTTTAATATTATAATTTAATGGAATGATTTCAAGCCATTTCAAGCTTATTATGATAAGAAAATGTATAGATTTTCAAATAAAATAAAGTGTGTGGCTTTTCTCCAGGCACATTCTGAGATACACTTCAGTCTCACAGTTTTGTAGTAGCAATGCAATTTACAAAGTACTGACCAGAAACTGAATGGAACTCGCTCAAAGAAAGAGATGCTGCCAGTGTATGTGAATGTGTGTGTAAGGAGGATGCTCATGTAGAACCATTTTGGGAAGGAAGAACTTGGGAAGGGTTTGTAATTATAATGGAAACAGAACTCATATAAGATTGTCCAGCAGAGTGGACAATTTTGGGTATTTAAAATGTTTATGAAGAAGGGAAAAGTAGAAAAGAGGTTTAGTATACAATAGCCTAGAAAGGTGTGACTTTTGTTCTGATACATGGGTGTCTGAATTTCTTAGGCAGAGAACACATCATCATCATTACCACCATCATCATCTGGGCAAATATTAGAAATATGGAACCTCTGATAAGTGATTCCCCAGTTTACAGTTTGCTGTCCTGGTTTGACCAGGGTTACTGCAGCTTTCTAAAGGAGACTTATGAAAGTGCCTTATAACAAGATAGGTCCATCAAGCTCAACAGTATCTGGGGATACTTATTCAAAGATTATTCTCAGAACCCACTGAGATCAATTATTTCAGCTGCAAATAGCCAGAGATTGAAACTTGTGACTCCTGTATGCAATGCAGATACTCTACTGTTAACGCTACATCTATTCCCTCCATGTGAACCTTGCCTTATTCCTATCTTTAAGGACTCAACCCCCTATTACCTATCTTAGTGCTTTTTCTAGTGGTCTACAGGGATGTTAACTTCATATAAGGTTTGGTTACACTGCTTAAGACTCATTCATTTTCATGTGGGTTGTACCTGCCACCAGAGGAATAGCAAGGGGGGAAAGCATCTGGTGCACTGGTGCATCCTCTGCCCCCACCCCACCCTAGAATGCCTCCACCCTTCCCCACCACACCCTCACAGGGGCGTTTTGCGCGCTTTCAGGGCACCCCCGTTCCCAGACTCTGCAGCCTCTGCCTGCCACACATCCTAAGAATCATATATTCGATGCAGCTTAATTCTTTTTTTCATTCTTTCTCACTTTCATACTGATTTAAGCACATTGTCTTGTAAAAATGGGAAGGACACTGACCCATTTTGTCAATATTTCTTTTAAAGCCGGCTATTATCTGGCTCCAGCCTCCTCACACTAATTAATTTTTTTTTGCTATATTCACTGCTGCATTTGGATTTTATTATTTCCAAATAGTTTTTTTTAATGTTCCTTGTGGAAATAAATCATGTGCTGGTGATATCACAGCAGAGTCCATCTTCTATGACAACTGAGTCATTTGTAGCTCTGCAGCATTAAAGCTGACATTAAAAGCATGGGATGATTTAAGGGAAATGCAAGCACCTGTTCTTCCAAGGGAGGAAAGTATTGTAGAGTTTAATGGATGAAAAAAGGGAGAGCATGTGGTCACACATATTGGTTCCATCAGAAAGGCAGTCCTTTAAAAAAATGACATGATGTATAGCAGGAAAAAATAAATAACAAATTAATGGGATATCTGTTTCTGTTCCCATAGAAACCAGTATCATATAGAAGATACTGAGTGTGCAACAAAAGAGCAACAGGCCAAACATCAGACACGTGACAATGACTATTCAGGAACAGACATGAAGTCCAGAGCAGGATATGGATCCTCTCATATTATGCTCTTTACCAAGTGATCCCCAAGGTAGCATTGGCTTTGGCCAATCATCTGTAAGAAAGCTATGGGTAGCAGCTGGGAAAAGGCTATGGGTAGCCATTGCAATGTTGATTCCATGAAGCTCCCTTATACCATGTCAGACTATCAGTCCATCTCAAACAAAAGATCTTGCTCAACAGCTGGGAAGTGTTAAATAAACATTAAACGTTAACCGCTTTGAGTCTTCCAGAAAAAGGTGGGGTATAAATGCAATGTAATAAATAAGTAAATAAATAATGTAATAATAAACCTGGACCACAGGCATAAAAAGTAGGTGCTCCACTATTGAGCCATAGCCTCTCATGGATCTCATGACCTGTTGACACAAACTCATGGCTGAAAAAAGGAAAAGTGAGGAGTTGTTGATGATGACTTTCATTTGGATTCAGTCTTAAAATTACCATTATTCAGCCACTTAAAGCTAGCATGAGCTGCCTTCAGTTTAAAACATGGTTGTGGATTTTATTTTACATTGCAAAAGATTTTTTAAAAACCCCACGGTATTGACTCAAAATTTGCATTTTATCCCTCACGCAGCTTGTCGGATTGGTTCTTGAAATCTATATATATAGATCAGGGGTGAAATTAGTGGCTCTCCAGATCTTCAGGAACTACAATTCCCATCAAGCCTCTTTCGTCAGCATGGCCAATTAGGCTCCATGCTGGTAGCTGATGACGATAAATCTCGAACAGTTCCTGAACATCTGGAGAGCCGCAGGTTCCCTACCCCTGATCTAGATACTCCCCAAAACATTTCAGTAAAGATTTATACTTTACCTATGTCTCAGTCACATCTGAATGACAAATAGGTACTGTTTATCCATTTTTGTGTCATTTTGTCACTCATTGAAGCATTGTTTCTGGAGCTTAATTTAAGGTCATTCATTAGAGTTCCAACCATCTATGCTTAAAAACACGTTTATTATCCTAGATATCTGTACAACTTACTTTCTTTTACTTTCTTTGATCTTCTTTAATATGGTGCACCATTTGAACCACCTGGCCATCCAGTTCACAAGCCATTCCAATTTGATGAACTCCTAGGCTTTCTTCCCAAGCAAAGAGATTAATGGCTAGTACCCTTGCTATTTGAAAACTGTCTTGTTGGTGACTCAGAATGTGCACTCTCAATGAGGGACGCTAATGCTTTACTACCCACAAAATGATGCTCAATAAAAGCACATTAACAAGGTGCTAACAAGACAGTTTCTCAAGAGCATAACAAACTGTCCATTAACATCTGTTTATGATACAAGGTCATAGCCCAATCACATAAAAGGAATGCTTCACAAATTCCAGAACAGTCTGCTCAGGTTCTTTAATCCATGCTACTAGTACAATTGTTATGCTTCTGCTAAGCTATGTTTCCACGAATGATTTAGAAGACGCAAAACTTCTTTTAACATACAGAATTCTTTTTATGAAGGGTCTGAAAATCTCCATTGTATGATTTTGAAAAAATAAAAGAAGAAGAAAAAAGAAGAAAAAGGAAGAATATCCCAGAACACAGGTAAAACACAGAAAGGCATACACAATTTAGCAGTTATCTGAGAGTGTATCTTGGGTCTTTTTCTTCTACAATTTTCATACCCACACAGATCATGAAGGATAGCAATAGAGTTCATGGCATGTCAGGAATGTGACCTGCAATCGACACTGTAAACTAGCTTGTGATCCATGCTTAAGGGTGGCAATTGGGTAAGTAGGACATATGAAGCGTAAGTTTCCAGAGGAAGAAAATTGCAGTGACTGAGAAGATGTAGACCAGTACAAGGCAGTACATAGGCAGAGGGCAACAGAAAGGAAAGGACAGGCCTCAAAGATCATCAGTTGGTAGAAAGCAGTAAACTTCTAACTTCTAGTATACCACTAGCATAACATCCACAAGGGTCACTTTAGTTTTTGGATGGGTTACACAAAGCCCCTAGAAAATCTGAGCCTGAAGGACTACTTCTCGCATCTTCTCTGCTGGCTACTGGCTGATGTAATTTCTCCTAGAACCAAAGGATTTGGTGTCTGTTGTTAAGTCTGTTGTCTTTGGGCCCTAGAAAAATCTTTAAATATATGCTGTTGCTTCTAAATATATGTCTAGGCTTCTGATAAATGTTTATGGGTTGATATAATCAGAAATTATGCGTGTTTGATATTGCTGTATAGTGATTCTCCTGTTGTTTGCTACCTCATAGGTCCATCTTGTGACACAGAACATAATGTTCAGCACATGATTGTATACTCTACCTTTCAGAGCTTTTTAAACTAACAATACCAGAGACTGTATTTGAGACTTTCTGTACAAAGAGCATGTGCTTCTCCACCAAAATATGGTTTCTCCGCAAATGTTACTTTTAAAGGAGGTACCCCCAAAATTAGCCTCAGGGACTAGTCCCTGCATCTTTCACCTATGAGCAGAGAATACCTAGGAAGAAGAAGGCAAAGTAACAACTTTCCATTCACTATGGCAAACTTGGGTGGAAACTTACAGTGCCTTTCTAAGCAAAGTTACTCACTTTCAAACTCTATTTGCATGATATTTCACAGCAATTCTAGATCTGTGTGCTTTTCCACATCTGCCTTTTAGTGAATGGCAACATCCTGAAAGTTAAGGATTATATACCCACAGCTTTAGAATTAGTCATGTGGGCCAGATCCCTGCCTAAGGCAGTACAGGAGATAGCCTACTTCAAGAGCTGCTGCAATGTAAAACTTTTCAATTTTCGAATAGACAGACTCTAAGGAAATTCATTGAAATTCGCTTATGCCACTATTGGAGTTACATTAAAATAAAGTATTTTGTCCTGTGTTCTTTTTATTACTTAAAATAGACTTTTGTACCTTGTTATGAATTGTTCCTTGTACATTGTTCATTTATTTTTGGGTTATTTTCTAAATATTAGAATTTAAATCAGAAATTTAGGCTTTTTAATTAAAAAAATCTCTCCTTTTATCACTGTTTCCTATAGGCTTCTCTCCAGGAAAAGGATATGTAGATCGGTACTTTTAGGGGAAATTTGTTAGTTTGAAAGCTATTTTGTTCGTGAATTGCTTTTATATCATATACAAGGATTACTTACGGTACAGAAATAGTGTGCCAACATTTGGGCTATACATATCCTTAAAATATTTCTGGCTCAGATATGTCAGTGTAATTAAATACTATTTTACTGCTGGAAAGAAATACTATTCCTGCAGTCAGATAATGAAATGGGCTGCTCATCTGACACATGATTTCTTTTTTTTTCTTTGAAGTTTAATCTCATATTTAGGCAGTGGCATGCGAAAACCTTGCTTTAATCTGACAGTTCATAGTTATGAACTTGAGACCGGCTTGACTTCATTGTCACTGTTCCTACTTGGGGCTGAACCAGCCCATCAGATTGCTAATAAGTGCTGTTAAAGTCTGGGAGCGGGGAGGAGAGTACAGATGTCTTCCAAAAGGGAAGGGGTTTTTTAATTTGGGTTTGAATTTGTTATATTATCAGTATTGATTTTAATAATACATTTTCAATTCCATGGATTTCAACAGGAAATCCATATCACCTTCTAACACATTCTGTCCAGCAACTGGGATGAATTTTTCAGGGATTACTCCTCTCTCCACAAAGAGATACTTCCCAAACTGAAGGCATCCCCAAATTGAAGGCATCAGCAGGATTGACTGATACAAAGGCCTACAGTGCAATCCTAAGCAAAGTTATACACTTCTAGGCTCATTCTGCACATGCCGAATAATGCACTTTCAAACTGCTTTCAGTGCTCTTTGAAGTTGTGCAGAATGGCAAAATCCACTTGCAAACAGTTGTGAAAGTGGTTTGAAAACGCATTATTTTGCATGTGCGGAAGGGGCCCTAGATTCATTGAAGTCATACTCAAGGCGCATGAATCAAACTGCGCATGAGTCACATACATCCCACAACAGTTATATGCCCATTTGTACCTTTTGCAACAATGTCTTCTTCCTTTCATAGTCTTCTTTGGACACTATTTATTTGTTTGTTTGTTTGTTTGTTTATGTGCATTTTTAACCCACTGTTCAAAAATGTCTTCTTACATCGCTTACACCAATTAAAAATTAAAATGTAATTTAGTATCTGGAAGAGCTCCTATTTGTTACCTCTCTTCGTCTGGTCTTTCTTGCAGCATTTGACGACAGAGAGAACAGGAACTTTCAGCTGAAGCAACATCCAGGCACAAAGTCAGAGGGACTCCTTTGGAGTCAATAGCTGAAGTTGCTAGATGTGAAAAGGAAAATTGTCCGAAAAAAAGCTGTTTCTAGGCCTAATGGAAGTTTGGCTAGTTGATGCCTCATTTTGTAGAATGGCTGATTTCAGAATTAGGGAGGTAAAATATATTTCCTTCATTTTGACCCCAGTTTTCTCCTAAAAGCGGGCTCAAAGTCACTCACATCATTCTTCAGTTTTTTCCTCACAACAACTCCCTATGAGATAAATTAGGCTGAAAGTATGTGACTGACCCAAGATCACCCAATGAGCTTCTATGACAGAGCAAAGATTTAAACCTGGGTTTCCTAGTTTAACACTCCAACCATTGCACTACCCTGGGTTTCAATACTATATTACAATTATACTCCTGGCATCTTTGCCCTAACAGCCTTAGGGCCCAATCCACATGGTGGGGGTGAAACTGCTTGTGGGAACAGTGGAGGACCTCACTATTGCGTTTGCTCACTGCTGGAGTACCTGCACCAGTGGAGAGAGGAAAAATGCAGAAATTTTGCCTGAGGGCAAAAATTCTTGCCTGAGTGATTCTGGCTCACAATAATTGACATTGTTTCTGTTACTGATTTGTTTCTTTAATGTGACTACCAAGAGAATTTTTGTAATCTGTTTTTGGGAGATATGGGGGTTCTAAAAGAGATATAAATAAATAAATAAACAACAGTCTGGACTAGCAGGAGTGCAATGCATTTCTATCCAAATACCATCTCTTTTCCTATGGAGTTTTCCTTCACGCTTCTCCTACGCCTCTGCCAAATTTCTCCCCATGGAGAAGATCTGGGTTCCTCTCCTGCTTCTTTTTTAATTATTATTTTACTCCGTTTGTAAATTAAAAAGCTATGTTGCAATATCAAGAAACAATATATGGAAAATACATTTGCCAAACAGCTTGGTTTACAGAAGATGGGCTGCATTCATGCAGAGTGGGTCCCCCCCCCCCCTTATCTTACTTCATTGGTGATTTTATGACATCCCATAACATTTTACTATGCAAATTTCTTCTGAAATGACAGGAACAACTGCACCATTGGTTTCCAAAGAGTGCTTTGTTGTACAAGGAATATGTATTTAGCAGAGTGTCTTATTTCATAAAGACTTTCATTTTGTGCACAATTAGTACACCAGTTTCATTATAGGATATTTTTACTATGCCATTTCTGCCTTAAATCTCTTCTGATTTTTGTTTTAGAGTAGCCATTTGCTTGCTGAGCCAAGTCTAGGTGATTCAGTTCATCAGTGAATGGCAATTCCACAACAAAAATCAGAAGAGCGATAAAAACAGGAGACAAATGCTGGACTGAGGAGAAACAGCCCCTCATGGGGAATGAATTTCTACAATACATCAAGGGGATCATCGAATGAATAGGAAAATTGATGGGAAAACATAAACTTCAAACAGTCTTCAGACCCACCAGAAAAATACAGCAAGACAAGAGAGAGCCCCTTTCCTCCACAGGAGTCTATTGCATAGCAGCTGTGGACAAGTATATACAGGGACTACAAAATGGAGCATTCTGGCAAGAATTAAAGAACGTGAGAGGCACTGCCAACTAATCCAGCCTGAGAAATCAGCATTAGCTGAACATGTTCTCAACCAAGCTGGACATATGATCTTATTTGAAGACACATAAATTCTTGATAATTCCACCAGCTACTATGTCTGACTACACAGGGGAGCCATTCAACAAAAAGAGAGTCTGAAAATCAGCACAATCTGGCTACCAGTACCAAAAACCCCCATCAAAACCAAAGACATTCAACTAAACACCAAAACTAAAGATATTCAAATGAACTGCACCCAGAGACATGCTAATGCGGTTGCAAGTGCAGTTGCATGCGTGAATGCAAATGCGATTATCATTGTGAATGTCAGTGCAAATGGAACAACAAATGTAACTGTAATTGAACTACTCCCAGACACATGCAAATGTGCCTCACCCCCCTGTGAGCTGGACAAAATATATACCTCAACATACTATCAGTCAATGTGTCACGGAGAGAAATAGATCTCACTGTGACATATCTCTGAAGATGCCAGCCATAGATGCGGGTGAAACATTTAGGGCAAAAACTAGCAGACCATGACCACACAGCCCTGAAAACCCACAGCTTACATTGTTTGATGCCTGTCTAGTTGCATCTGTCTCTCCAGCATTGTCTAATTTTATCGCTCTGGAAAAATTGCACGACAGAGGTAACCATTTTCTGTTGCATGTTCCATTTCCATCTGTTAATCAGAAGTTTCATTTGGGGGAATGGCTCATTCCATTTATTATAGCAAACAGATTTTTTTTACATTCATTTATCTAATCCTCTTTAAAAGAAGAAGAAGAAGAGTTTGGATTTATATCCCCCCTTTCTCTCCTGCAGGAGACTCAAAGGGGCTTACAATCTCCTTGCCCTTCCCCCCTCACAACAAACACCCTGTGAGGTAGGTGGGGCTGAGAGAGCTCCGAGAAGCTGTGACTAGCCCAAGGTCACCCAGCTGGCATGTGTGGGAGTGTACAGGCTAATCTGAATTCCCCAGATAAGCCTCCACAGCTCAGGCGGCAGAGCTGGGAATCAAAGAGATACACGAGCTCTTAACCTCCTACGCCACTGCTGCAAAAGAGATGCTCAAACATCTACCAGTTCAGCTCGCATCCTGGTCACAAGAGCTAGATTTCCAACAGTTTGATCGTTCATTAATCTGTCCATCAGTATTTAACAGGATGCTTCGCTACATTCCTTCAGCATATTCCTTCCTAACCATGCAGTATGGTGCAATTAGCTTTTTATGCTTGTGTGTTCTTACACAGCCTGATCAAGTTTTACTGCTTTCCCGTCCATGCTGCATTTCTTGTTCCCTCAGCAGGCAGTTGTTTAAGCAAACCATAAAAATCACTAACAAATCATATAAATCTTTTATAAATAAATACTTTTTTCAGTAAAAGTCCTATGCTTTAGTGTTCTTCAAAGTTGTCCTTGGCAGCAGTAATGGCCACTGATCAATTTGAATTGGCAGCTTTCTTGCACATGTGTCGGTTTGCAAAAACCTGATGCAAACCAGTTTGGTAGGCAATTGTGACATCTTAGTATGAACCTTCTATCTGATTGGAACCTTTAAGCAGAGTAAACTGGACAATCAACATTTTGTGGTTAAATTTGCCACGCCCCTACAAGTGACACCACCAAAGTTCATGTTCTTTAGGCCCATAATATGAACCACTGTGCCATACAGTACTCCCCTTTATTGCAATCCTGAGTTCTTTTGAAGTTAGGTCTGAACTGGGGGAGAACTCTTCTGTTCCACTGCCATCCCACTTGCCTTTGCTATTTAGCAGAGAAAGAGGCAGAGACAACCCTGTCCACTCCATCCCAAGGATGACTGATGCTAAAGCAAGGATGTAGGGTAGAAAGGGTGCAGTTACTAGGGTAAGGAAATCTAGGGGTTCGCTTTCCTCCTATAATAGCTGATCTGCAGGACATCAGATATCCTGGGGGGAAAACCACTACATTTCACAGTCTACAGCACTGTTGCAGGAGCATTCAGGATGCCAGAGAATATATATATATATACATATTTATATGTATATATGTGTATATATGTGTGTATATATATGTATATATATGTATGTATATGTATATACATATATGTATATATATGTATATATGTATATGTATATATGTGTATATATGTGTATATATATGTATGTATATGTATATACATATATGTATGTATGTATGTATGTATGTATGTATGTATGTATGTATGTATGTATAAATATATAAAATATTACATTTACGCACCCAGTTATGGTTTATATGTTTCGTATATAATTATCATGTGAATTTGACATACAATTAATATTTACAGGAAAAAAATAATGCAAGGAAATAGAAAATGGCATGCAAAGAAACAACAGTGGATTTGATTCAAACATGGGAGAACCAGAATCAAAACAGGAATCTCCAAGTTAAAATAGCAGGGAAGAGAAATCTGATATCCTCTAACTATACTTCAAGTGCTGGAATCACAATCTCTGGCAGGAGAGTAGTGAGGGACAAAAATGCCTTCCCTTCTTCCATAATATCACAGTCACTATCACCAATAAACTCCAGAAGAGCCGGAGAAGCTGCTGCTAGCAGCACTAGAATTAACAGGGCTGAGTGAGATGAGAAAGAGGGACTGCAGGAATCCTGGGGAAAAGGCTGGAGGCTCACCAAGAAGCCACAGGAATCATGAGAGATTGGAGATCTCTCAGGAAAAAGATGTTCCCATCCCAAAATGTGTCCAAAGTACACTGGTTTCCAAATTTAACCTGGATAAATTCACCGACCCATTCAGACCCTACTGCTAACTGTCCATTCCTCCCCCCCCCCCCAACTGCCTCTTTAACTTTTTCATGGGGAAGGTGTTGCAGCTTCTCAATCAATAACATACCCTTCCAGAGTCCCAAAACAGGACATCAGGAGACATCTTGAGTTACAAGAATAAGAGGCAGACTTCTTTAACCCTGACACTTTGTAAAAATAAGATTTGTCAAGGCAAGATTTTGGGTTCCAGACTGAGGAGCAGTTCAGAATCCAGATGTGAACATTTGGCCATTTACATAAAAATTAGGAGGGGTTTTTTTTAAGCACAACCTTCACAATAGCCTTGGCTCAATGCCTGCGGAGTGCTGCAAGGGAGATAGCCTTGCTTCAGGCAACTGACACGTTGGTACTTACTTCTTTCTTTCTGTCTGTCTGTCTTTCTTTCTGTCTGTCTTTCTTTCTGTCTGTCTGTCTGTCTGTCTGTCTTTCTTTCTTTCTTTCTTTCTTTCTTTCTTTCTTTCTTTCTTTCTTTCTTTCTTTCTTTCTTTCTTTCTTTCTTTCTTTCTTTCTCTTTCTTTCTTTCTTTCTTTCTTTCTTTTTTACTAAAATCAAGGAGACATGCCTGCCTCTGCCAAACAGGAGGAGCACATCAGCTTTAAATACTTACATTTCAAAAGCAAAGTATATTAAATGGCTGATCCCTGCCATATGGGGAGATACAAGCCCCATTCAGAAATTATACATTCTTCATCCTTCAAACCACATGCAAAATACTTGAAAAATATATAATCTGGAGTGGTTTCAAATCCTGGCACCTATGCAATGAACAGCATAGAACTTTCTCAGATAGTTTAGTTAGGAGTCTTATGGTCCTGGTGTTAGATTCTAGGGAATGTTTTGTCATGGGTTGATCAAGTAGGTTGGAGGCTGTCTCTTCCCTTGAACACAGATGATCATTTACAGTGCATCAAGCAGGGCAGATCAAAAAGAATGTGAAAGATCCCAGCAGCATGTAAAGGAGCTGCTACTTTGCATTAATTACTTGAACACATAGCTTTTAATCTGCAACAATTAAGACACCGGAAAAACAAACGTCAAAGCCATGCTATTTTATTATCGTTTCCTTTCTGGCAGAAGTGTGCTACTATGTTCATGAAACATTGGAGAATATTAGGATGTAGGGCAAAACACGACGATCTACATTATATATATAAGTTTTGACCTATGGTCCCTTGTAGACTTCTGCAAGGGAAGGGTGTGTCTTCCATGCCAACTTAGTGTCTCAGGGAAATATGTGTTGGGAATATGTGACTGGATAGGATATTTTAAGCTCAAAAAACTGCCACAAGGTAAACCCAATTTTAGGCTGTGATGCTCAGAGCATCCATCATTCTCCCAAGTCATGCCTCCACAAGTCTCCAAAATTTAATTATATATTTATGTACCAATGCAGAGACAATAGTAAGTCTTCCCATCAACTTGTTTATTTGTTAGCTTCATTTATATCTGGCCTTTTCCCCTGGTGAGGAGACTGCAGTCATTGGGTAGGTTCAGAAGGAAGCAGACAGTTCTTTAGGTATGTTGGTCCCAACAGATATAGGGCTTTACAGGTCAATATCAGCACTTTGAAGCATGGCCTCTCCTAGTATAAACCTGTTCACCTAGCACTCCCTGCTGACTGTTTCCTCCTCATAACTAGTTCGATTGGCCTCCATTGTTACATAATTGCTCTGGAATGGGAGGGCTGTGGATCAACCGTAGAGTGTCTGCTTGGCATGCGGAAGGTCTTAGGTTCAGTCCCAGGTATCTCCAGTTAGAAAGATCTGACAGTAGGTGATGAGAAAGTCCATCTGTCTTAGATTTTGCAGAGCTACTGCTAGTCTGAGAAAAGAATTCTGATCTTGACTGATCAATGGTCTGATTTAGTATAAGAGAGATGTGTGTGCTCACCTGTTGAAATGAGTGCACAAAGCTGCCTTCACATGACCATTTTGTGGGGCCAGTGAAAAATGAGTTTTATTTATTGATTTTTTTAAACATTCTTCTTTGGTGACAGTGAGGGATTTCTTTAAAAATATTGTGGCATGAACTTTTTGAGCGCTTAATTTTGTTCCTAGTTCTTAACGTTTAAAATTTTGTTGTTGCCCCTTGAGCTTTTCAAAAAGGCAGGGTGTAGAGTTTTTAAAAGAAAATTATCAGCAAAAAAAACCTAATAAGAGATTTGTCATGGCTTTTATATTAAATTACGCCTACCTTCTTGAAAAATATAGAGACCTCAAGCTTTTTAAGAAACATTAAATACGGTAGTTCAGTTAGTTAACAGGAACGGGGGAGGGAGGGTCAAGCATCTAAACCATTTAATCCTTTCATCTGCCTTGACGTGAACTCCCGGGCTTAATGAGAGAAACCTGGGATACTTGCTGATGAGGCATTCGTCAGCTCTCCTTTCTAGTACAAAAAGCACAGTAAGTAAGGCTAATTTTTCAAACTGTCACTTTTGAAAATAATTTTCGCATGGAGAAATAAATCTGCAAAATGGAGAGAGTACATTATATTCCAAAGGAATGGGAGACCTTTTAAGCTGACTGGCATTTGATGAAGGAAATTTCTTAAGCCATATCTTCACTGGTGACATTGTTGATCTTTGGATGGAGTTAAAAGAGTAGAACAAATTTCTAAAAAGCCCTGCAGGAAGAAAGCAGTCTTGGGGGTGGGAAAAGAGACCACTGACTTGTCACAGGTTGTTTTGAATAGTCTGACAAGCAAGAAAGAACCACACAGACAACAATATGGTTTTGCAGACATGAGGACATGTTCATGTTTTTAATAGGTAGTCTGCGCTGTGCTACCAGGACCGAATATGTGATTCAAATGGGAGCTGCCAATACAAGAGAGGAATCAATAGAAACCTATAGACTACAATCCTAATTAATTGCTTATTGATTTCAGAATAGAATTGCATCCAGCATCTTCAGCATCATAGAGTATATGAGGAAGCATCTTATTTTGCCAAATGTGCTAACATCTTCTCTTACTCTACCTTCACCTGAATGTGAGCCTTGGAAATATGCATGAGATATTAACCTTAGACAAGCATTTTTCTACAGAAGGCCCAAAATCTCAGCCTGATGAGTGCATCTCTCTTTATAGAGTTAGCTTGCTTTCCATGGCAGATTCCACATGGACCAAAAACAGCAGTGTGAAAAGAGTGTGGAAACATTATAAACCCCGAAGGCTTTCACGCCGGAATCACTGGGGTGCTGTATGGTTTCCGGGCTAGAGGGAAACAGCATTCTCTCCTGACAGCTGCTTGTATCTGTGGCTGGCATCTTCAGAGGATCTGATAGTAGGAATGGAAAGCAAGTGAAGTATATATACTGTGAGGTCAAAAGGTGAGGCCCTCTGAATAGAGGAGCCTGGTATGTGAGTCACAAAGAAGTCTGTAGCCTGGGAGTAACAATGAATTGACCTTGCTATCTTCATTGTTACTCCCAGGCTACAGACTTCTTTGTGACTCACATACCAGGCTATTCTATTCAGAGGGCCTCACCTTTTGACTTCACAGTATATATAATCTTGCTTTCCATTCCTACTATCAGATCCTCTGAAGATGCCAGCCACAGATGCAGGCGAAACGTCAGGAGAGAATGCTGCTAGAACATGGCCATACAGCCTGGAAACCACACAGCACCCCATTATAAACCCCTTTACACCATTTTAAACCATTTTACACCGTTTTCACGCTGCTGTTTCTAGCCCATGTGGAATCTGCCTATCTTAGGTACATAATTTCATTCTGTCAAAGGCCATTTATACACTTTCTATCAAAGGCCATTTATGCACTTTGCATTGAGAGTTCATTCCATTTGGGTTGGATTCTCAGTTACACACACACACACACCCAACTCACCACACCTCAGATGAGGGAATCTCCATGAAACCTCTAAAAGTGCCAGTTTTCCTCTCCCTTCTTAGGGAGTGTGAAGGGAATCAGCATGTGTTTCACTTTCTTGGGGTCTCTGTGCTCCTTTTGGCTTTTTCTACTCACTCAGCAGCAGTTCCTCCCATTCTTCCAGACACCACTCCAGAAGGATTACAAGGCCTGGGTGCTTTTGATCACACTGAGGGTCTATCACTTGAGCAATAGGCCCTTGAAATTGACCTAAAACTTACAAGGTCTAGCAAATTAACAGGTGACCAAAGATGGCACCATACCTGTACAGCTGAAAGTTGCATGGACAGAACAAGGAAGTGGGGGTGGGCAAAATGAACGATCAGCTCCACTGGGGACACTTTGCAGCAGAAGAATCCCCTCTTTAAACAAAAAACTATGGGGAAAATCCACTGCAAAGCAAACAGTCATAAGGAAAGCATTAAGCAGCCAAAGACAGTCTAGCAGTAAGTACTAACTAAGAGGAATGCATGCACAGAAAGCATCACAGCTTGGAATTTTCCATAAAGCCTTTAAGAAAAATTATTGAATTTTGATGTAGCCACATATAAGACATAAGCATGTTTGATGGATAGCTGTGGAGAAGGGTTTAAGAGTGCCTTTGTTGCTGGTTTAAGTAGCAAAGTCAATGTGAGTCATCAACAAGTGTGTTTTCTTTCTTCATTAATTTCTGCAGTTGAGATTCTCCAAACCACAACATGGGCAGATAACTGTTTTAAGCTGAGATGGCTGAGCTGCAGAGGGAAAGGATGCAGAAGCAGCCTGAATGTTAGAGTGCAACAATTTCTGTAGGGACAAGGAGAATCAGTTACTGAACAGTGTCTGTGGCATGTGATTGCTGCATCAACTCTACCACTGCTGATGCTAAAGCACAGGTGTCAAACTCGCGGCCCTCCAGATGTTATGGACTACAGTTCCCATCATCCCCTGCCAGCATGATGCTGGCAGGGGATGATGGGAACTGTACATAACATCTGGAGGGCCGCAAGTTTGACACCTATGTGCTAAAGGGTGTTCAAATGGTATTAGAAATCATATTCCATTCCATCCCAAGCTTCTTTCAAAAGAAAAAAAATGTTTTCCATTTAAAGAATAAACACATGTCTTAAGTTTTATTTTTAGAAATAAACATGTTTTTTTTTTAAAAAAAAACTACTCATCCTATTAGCTACTGCAATGGTGATCCTTGTAAAGTGTTTACAAAGCAAGGAATGGAGCCTAAGAACCCCATCCAAAGTAGGGCAAATCTGCTTTTGAGAGCAGCACATGCTACACTGGTGGATTCACTCTCCCCTTACCCCAGAGGAAGGGCAGTCCTGCTGGCGTGCAGCCACTGCCCCCCTCTCAGCCCTGGAACTTGGTACTGAATGCCACAACAACATCCCAGGCCCCCTGTTGCCACTGCCGGCATAGCAGGGGTGGGCCAGGGGAGGAAACAATGTTAGTTGGTTCCCTCCTGGCCTCCTACCATAAGGACATGCCAGCCTTTTGGCTGGCATAAGTCCATTGTGGCCCATAGAGGCTTTTCGGCAGTGGGGAAGCTTTTGCGCTTTCGCAGCCTCCCTACACCACCAGGAAGCCTCTTTGGGAGTGGCGGGGTGGTGCCGCATTGGGACCATGACCCTCTGCCTCCAGTTTGTATGGGGCTGCCTAGTAGCAATGAGCAACTTAGAGCCAAACCTTCCCAGGCCATAATGTCACAATTCTCTCCTCTGCCTCTTTGTGCCTGTCCATGTTAGTGGTGGAGAATTTGGCGCCAACTTGAAACATTACACCTCCTCCTAATGTGCCCTGACCTGAAGGGTCCAGGCTAATCCAGTTTTGTCAGATCTCAGAAGCTAAGCTAACCCTGATTACTACCAGGATGGAAGTCCACCAAAAGATTCCAGGACCATGACCAAAAGGCAGGTAATGGCAAACCATCTCTGAACACCTCTTGCCTTGACAACCTTATGGGGTCTCTTGTAAATCAGGTGGCACTTTCCACCACTAATGCTGAAGGCCTTTTTCAAAATTAATGGTGACTTGATTTCATCAGGAATGTATTTTAATTTAAGGAGTATTTTGTTACTCATAAACTTTGTAACCCAGCCTGAACATGTAAGAATGGAGTGGACTGCAACTTCAAATACCTTATCTTGCAGAATTTGGCTTTCCAATTTGCAGAATTTAGAACTTTGAGTGGCACTAATGAAGATGAATGGATGGGGCGAAAAGGCCATTTGTCTTTTTTCAAGTGAAGGGGAGGTGAGAATTACTCAAGCTATTTGAGCATTGTTTCAACTTTAACAGAGAACAGGTTCTGCTACTTGTTTGATAGTTTAGAATTAACACAAAGTCGGATCAGATAAAACACCACAGGATTTAGAGATTACCAGATGTCCCTAATTTAGGGCAGAATTTTATTCCTTCAGAAATGCCTACAAACAACCTAAATCATCTGGTTGTTGTGGGTTTTCCAGCTGTGTGGCTGTGGTCTGGTAGATCTTGTGCCTAACGTTTCGCCTGCATCTGTGGCTGGCATCTTCAGAGGTGTATCACAGAGGGAAGTGGACACAGTGTTGTAACACAGCTCAAAAAACCCACAACAACCAGTTGAATCCAGCCGTGAAAACCTTTGACAATAAAATCTAAATCATCTTGCTTACTTTACATTGATCCTCCATTTATATAGTAAACTGCCATCAAGGTCGATTCCCCATTCAAAAATGAAACTAGATACAAACTGGGTAGGTTTGAGCACGTGCCTTTTGAGCACGGTTTCAAGGTCCCACTACAGCTTCTGCCCCATAAGTGGCAACAACGCAGCAGCCAGGCAGGAGTACCCACTGTTGGCGGATCAGACGCACAATCCGCTCAGGGGCGATCCTGATTGGCTGCTGCGTTGATAGCACTGAAGGGCGTGGGATTTTACAAATTTTTCAAACCTGGACGGATTCCGCGTCTCTCGCGATCAATATGAGGAGCAGAACAACCCTATGCGGTTGTGGATACGATGATACAACGTTTAGCGTTTCATTGTATTGCCTTTTACTCAGTGAAGCATTCAAACTGCCCCCACGTTGTTTTGTTTAGACGTGGATCTTTGCTCCGCGAATTTTTTTAAAAAGGGCTGCGTGTGCATCACGCACAGCCCACTGCTTCCTGATTGGATGAAAGGCTCCACATCACTACCAGCAGCGGGAAAAACGAAACCAGATTACCCCCGAAATTCCCCACCACTCCACATTCAGCGTGCATTTTTTCAAAAGGTCTTCTTTCTTACAGGTTCTGAAATAATGCACGCTGGGGCGGGGAAGAGTGACAGAGATGGGGTCAATCCGTTTTCGGCACTGGTGTAGTGGGGAGTTCTGCTGGAAACCTGGATATTTTCTGTGACGAGCATGCATCTAATTGTGAGTGGGGAATCGACCCAAGTCACAGCCAACTTAACCCAACCCCAGCAAAAGAGAAGCAGAGGTAGTTTTCCATTTTCTTTCTCTACAAAGTTTACCTTGTTGGTCTCCTTCCAAATACTGATCCTACTTAGCTTCCAGTATCTGACAAGATCAGGCTATACCATTTTGCCTTCCCTCCAGCTTAGATAGTTATATCTTTCTTGTGGCGGGCACCAAAAATGCAGGGTTCGTTTGTGGGGTTTTTTGGTATTTTAGTGGGTTTTCCATTTTTGGCCTGCAGGGGGCACAGTTTTAGGCTAGTGCCACCAAAATTTCAAGAATGTTTTGGGAGACTCTCCTGATGCTATCACCCAGGTTTGGTGAGGTTTGATTCAGGGAGTCCAAAGTTATGGACTCCCAAAGGGGGTGCCCCCATCCCCCATTGTTACCAATGGGAGCTAATAGGAGATGGGGTTACACCTTTGAGGGTCGATAACTTTGGACCCCCTGAACCAAACTCCACCATCATCAGGAGAGTCTCTTATTGATACCACCCAGGTTTTGTGAAGTTTGGTCCAGGGGGTCCAAAGCTATGGACTCCCAAAGGGGGTGCCCCCATCACCAATTTTTCCAATGGGAGCTAATAGAAGATGGGGGCTACACCTTTGTGTGAGACCGCATCACCCCATATGTCCCTTTACGGCTCTGGCCTGGTGGAACACCCTTCCTCCGGCTGTTCGGGCCCTGCGGAACCTTAATGAGTTCCGCAGGGCCTGTAAAATGGAGCTGTTCCGCCGGGCCTTTGGAGGGTCCAGCCGCTGAAATGGTGCCCCCCAGTTGGCTCTTATACCTGGGCCTATCATCTAACGTGACTCGCCGCCTCCCCCTCTCTTTCCCGGGGAGAATTTTAAAATTGGGGTTGGCGGACGCCTCTTTTATTGTTACCGCTGCTTTAATGGTTTTAATAATTTAATTAACTTTATTTATATTTATATTTTGTGTTGTACACCGCCCAGAGCCCCTCGGGGTTGGGGCGGTATAAAAGTTTAAGCAATAAACAAACAAACAAACAAACAAACAAACAAACAACAACTAACTAACTAACTAACTAACTAACTAACTAACTAACTAACTAACTAACTAACTAACTAACTAACTAACTAACTAACTAACTAACTAACTTTGGACTTCCAGGTGGCCCAAGTGTTTGTTTTTTAAAATTTTCTGAGTAGTAGGATGGAGACATTCTGCAGCATCTCAGACATTGCCAACGTCGCAAAAGCATGGCAATCAAGAGGTTAAACATTCTGGAACTGTTGAATATTTAAACATTATCTACACACTATATATTTAACTTGGACCCTGGACACCAGGTCAGGACCGCCATTCCCCCGGCAAAGGTATTGTGCATACCAGTGTACCAACCATTCTATCAGCAGTCACAAAATGGTGACATGTGAAAATTTTGGCAGTGCCACTGTTATAGAAATTGTTCCCTGGTTCAGTTGCTGCTCTAGTTCACTTGTTACTTTTCCACAAAATATTATTCATGGGGGCAAAAAGGGTGCTTTGAATGGAGCCCATTTGAACCCTGTGAGTTTGCTATCATAAGCATATTTGCTAGGAATTCACTTTCAATGAACTTGGAACAGGTACTTCATATACTTACAGTTAAACGGTAAGCCATGCAAATGCAATATTTGCCTCCAGCTATTTCCTCAAGGTATCTCAAAAGAGATCACTTGTATAAGCAGATCACACGCACATTGCACAGAAAAAATACTTTTAAACATGGCATACAGTGTTTGAAGGTAATTGACTCATTAAATGAAATTTTAATAAGTCTCCTTGAAACTGGGAAGGTGGCTCATGTTTTTATTATTCTGGCCTCTCTTGGTATATGTAGCTTAACATCAAATGCAAAGTTATCTAGATGATGATCGTTAACTATAGAACAATTATTTTTACCCGTCTTTACTCACCTGCATATTGATGGAAGTCATGGTAACTTTAACACCCCTGAAATTTACAAAGGTGGGAGGCTGGAATGTTCAGGAACAGAGTTGTTATTTTCAAATGTAGTGATTAGATAAAGCATTTAATTTCTCTAAAGAACGTGTTAAGAAGATTTGGGCAAAAACACAAGGTTTGAATCATTCACGTCACAAAGGATTCAACTCTCAAATGGCTCTATTTCTTTTAAGTAGGAAATAAATCCATTTTCTGAGTAGATTTTCTTCTGGAAAACTTAAACATTACTCTTGAAGATAAAAAAGGAATCCCACTTAAGCTGAAGCGTTGAGCATATAACATGAATATAAGTCCCAATGAAATTGAAAGGACACACTTCCAAGTACTGTGTTTAACACTACAGTGGCTCTTAGACCTTTGTTTTCACTCGCTAGGTACTTGTCTTCCTTGAATATTTCTGACACATATTCACAGAGGCAGCGGGTGCACACTTCACTAGATTAACAGGGCCACTTCATCCCTCCAAATGTGTGGTAACACACCCAGGCAATTCCTCTATTCTAGTGCCTGAGACCATTAAACCGAGTTTGAACCCACATCTTACAAAAGTCAAAGGCCAAACATATTGGAATAGATTTAGGCTGTCCATTGGCATTATCCAGCCAAATGCACATTAAGACTAATTCATTTCAACAGACGTATATTTATATTTGCTGGAGACTCAATTAGACATAAATTGCTACACTTTACACATACACCAAACATTATGTGGAGAGAAATCTAAGGCTTATGTCATTTTTAAACATTCTAAACTTTATCCCAATTAATAATCCTAATGTAAAATTACACTGATTTGTTAAAAATAAATGTTAGGTCTATTTGATTTGACTTTTAAAGCTTATTTCTTTTTAAAACCTATGTCTGCTTTCTGTCCTGCATTAGCAATGTTTATTTTTGTCATATTCACTTTTTGATACTACTTAGAACACTCACAAAAAGCAAAGCAAAAAAATCACAAACTATTAAAAAGTACACTTAATATAAGGACTCCCAGGCTCCTTCCGCACATGCAGACTAATGCACTTTCAAACTGCTTTCAGTGCTCTTTGAAGCTGTGTGGAATAGCAAAATCCACTTGCAAACAGTTGTGAAAGTGGTTTGAAAACGCATTATTCTGCGTGTGCGGAAGGGTCCCAAGTTTCATCTACATCCAGTATGAACAGTAAAAATTAATAACACCTGCACTTTAATCACAAACTTAAAATTTCAACTTAATGACCACTATGGATAATGAACATACTTTTCTTCATTAAGTTTTATAAGTACAATCCACTAATCTTCAAAACCGCTAATCGTTATTTTACTTTTTTCCCCATTTTATCTCAGTAATCCATCAATGGTTTCCAATTGTCCAAAATCTGACTAAACTCCTTTCTTCAAGTAACAAAGTGAGTTTGGCCATTTCTACCAACTCTAAGCCTTTTCCACCATTCTTCTCTTACAGGTATATCTGAAGTTTTCCATTTTTGTGCATAAAGAATTCTTGCAACTGATGAAATGTATAATAACAAAGTTCCATTTTTTTCTCCACAGATCTGTGCATAAGTCCCAACAAGAAAACTTCTGGTTTCAATTGTATATTCATTTTTAAATTCTTTCAAATTATTGAATGTATCGACCTGCGATAAAAAAATTATTCTTTCACATAGAGCATTAGCTCCATTTATATCCCACATCAGACATTTAAAACTCATTTTGTAATCCAAATGTTAGTTTTATTTTAAGGCTAGTGCCATGGAGTCCTTTTCTGTTCCCCTAGTTCTCCAGGTCTTTCTTGGTCTGCATTCTCTGGAGCCTCTGGAACCTTTGAATCCAAGGCCCCTTCTGCACACGCAAAATAATGCGTTTTCAAACCACTTTCACAACCATTCCGCACAGCTTCAAAGAGCACTGAAAGCAGTTTGAAAGTGCATTATTCTGCATGTGCGGAATGAGCCCAAGT